>NW_026606115.1:7482500-8682500 GCF_029834395.1 Sorex fumeus
GGGTTTTTCTGCCGGTTCCATTTCTGGTGAGGTTCATCCCGTCTTGGGTGAGATTCATCCCCTCTTGGGTGAGAATCGTCTAAGCGTGTGAAGAGTGGCCTTGGCCATGGTGGTGATTGGGTTCTGGAGGTTTTTAGCTGCCAGAGTTCTGCTTGGGGCAGGGAGGGAGACTCAACCTGCTCCCACCCCCCTCCGAGGTGCCCCAGTGAAGATAGCCTGGAGTGGGGTCAGGACATTCTGTGGCACTCTCTTCCAGGAGCTTTATAGTCCTTGGGTCTTGGCTGTTGATGAGATTACATGGTGCCAGGGTCAGTTTGTGGGTGTGACTGCCAAGCTACTGGAAAACTGGGGACCTCGGGGGAGAAGGTCCAGTCCTGATCTAAGCGGTCCTGGAGATCTCAGACACTGGTTCCTGCCTATTTCTGTGCTACAGGCCCTAACTGCCTCTTTTGATCTCTTTCGAGATTTATGGGTCTCTGAAATAAGGCCAATATATGAGCTTATATAGCTGAGCTGGAGGTGGTTTGTGGGTGTATCTCCCACATACCTAACTTTTGGCCAATTAATTTCTTGGTAAATTTGGCCCCAAGTTCTTGGGGTCTGGCCAAAGGCACAGTAGCAATTTTGGGGTATCTGGAAATCTGAAGGTACCATCAGGCTGCTGATGCACTTGCCCCACAGGTACAGGTTGACCTGCTTGCAGCACCATATCCCCATTGTTACCATTTAATGCTTACCTGTGATTGAAAGTGGGAATCATATTAGATGAGCAGAAGTGAGAGTAAGAATTTTATTAAGCTGATGAAGCATGATGTCATGTAACCAAATGCTCCTCACTTGACCTACTGCTTAGATAATTAATTGTGGAGAGAAGGAAGCCTTTAAGGGATTTGTGTGAACTTCAACTTTTTACTGGGACCTTAAATTTGTTCTTTCTGAAATCTTCATGTATAGGCACTGAAGTTGTCTTCTTTGCTATTCTAAGGCCCTTTAACACTGAAAAAATGACTGACCTTAAGTCCTTTTGATCACAGAGCAGACCTTGAGAATTTAGAAGTACAGTGAAATCAGGGTTCAGCAAATTTTAGATTCCAAGCACAATTCACAATTTCTTTTGATCAAACCCTGATCTTCCATAAGGTTCTGACACACTGTATCTCACTGTGTGTAGAGCAAATTTTCCCAAAGTGAGTAACACCACATTTCCCCCAAACAGTCTGCTGGAACAAGGATAATAGTAGTAGTATTTGGTACAGTTGAGATGGGGGTGTGCTTTCTGACTGTTTACTGAAGGTAGATTTCCTGTGGTTTGGAGTAATTTTTTTTTCAAAAAGGAGAAATAAGTTTGGGAACCACTGATAGAACTGAATGAAGCTGACAGGTTTTTTCTCTTGACTGGAGAGGAAACTAATGTGTTGGTTTCTTAGAACTCATAGGAACATCCTCATTACCTACCTCAGAAGTTTGAAAGATATGTGAACAAAAGTCAAAATTTTCTTAGTCAGATCCCACTGAGAGCTTTTCAAAACGGAGCAAGACAGAAAAGTTTCTTTTTTTTTTTTTGGCTTTTTTGGGTCACACCCGGCAATGCACAGGGGTTACTCCTGACTCTGCACTCAGGAATTATTCCCGACAATGCTTGGGGGGCCATCTGGGATGCTGGGAAACGAACTCAGGTTGGCCACGTGAAAGGCAAATGCCCTACCCGCTGTGCTATTGTTCCAGGCCCGTGAACAGAAAAGTTTCTTAGATAATCACTACAGCTATGTCAAATGAACTAATTTAAGGAGTAATGTAATGATCACATAGATATTCATTTAACTACAATTTTAATAAGTGTTTTAGTTATACCTTCAGGGATCAATATCATATAAAGATGTCTTTGAGTGGCTAGGCCCTCAGCAAATTGTTTTTAAGTAAACTTTGGCTTTAGCAAAGGGAAGCTCACAATGGTAACTACTCAAGAGTACTCAATGGGGTGAAACCCAGTGGGGAGAAAGCAACATTCTGAATGAAACCATCACTCTGTATATTATACAGTGATATTCAGGGGTTCATAAGCACTAATCAACTATAAACTCCTCTTTTTGCAACCATAGTGTGCTAATAAACTATAAACTCCTCTTTTTGTAACCACGGTGTGCTAAACTTGGACTCTGATATTCAAATATTTTTATCTTTCACTATTAGCCTTCCAACTGTATTGTCAAAAATTAAATGCACTGAGGGGCTGGACAGATAATACAGGAGTACCTTGCACATGGCCATGACACTATGACCTGATTCAAATCACCTTCACTACCATGTTTCCCTGAGCATCAGCCAGGGATATCCTCTGAGAATTTTTGGGTGTGGCCGCAAGCCTCCCTGACACTCCTCCTCCCCCGCCCCCAAACAAAAATAAATAAATGCGTTGAAGCAACATTGGTTTACAAGAGTGTAAATGTCTTTGTGTTTTAGGGGTAAATATTGCCATACCTTGGCCTCTTCCAAAGAGAAAATATCCTTCCACCAATTCCACTGAAGGCATTACAAAATTATTTTTTGTTTTTCTTTTTGGTGGGTGGGGGACACATTGACAATTCTCGGGGTTGCTCCTGGCTCTGCACTCAGAACTAACTTCTGGCACTGTTCAGAGAACCATAAGGGATGATAGAGATCCAAACCAGGATCGAACACATGCAAAGCAAACATTTTACCTGCTGAACTATTGCTAGTGAAGACACCGGTGTTGGAGCACTGTATGACTTAAACACACTTCTGGTCTGGCCATTTCTTATTTTCTCCCCTACTCCACTGGTGTACATTTCCTACCACAAATGTCCCCAGTTTGCCTCCCACCCTCCCTCATTCTACACATCCCTTGGTAACAGTTCTGTCATTAGAGTCTAAGCATTTGTTTTCCGGGGGAACTGTACATTTCCTGGCTTTGTTTTTTATATGCCACATAGGAGTGAGATCATCAAGTATTTGTCCTTTTCCTTCTCATTTATTTTGCATAACATAAGTCCCCTGCAGCTCCATCCACATTGAAGCTAAAGACAAGTGTTTGGCAAGACCTGTGCCCCCAGGACCTGTGCCTGGGCCTCAAGCAAGTGTTTACAATCATGGGTGCCTATGGGCACATATGAACCAAAATTTGTACCTGTGCAGCAACCAGGAATTTGAACTCAATGGTGCCTGACAGCACCTTTGCACCAAGTCTGAAGTAGTTCAGATATGAAGTAGTTCAGACTTGAAGCAGTTGCCCAAGGAAACTATGTAAGAAGTTCCAATAATCCTGTAGCATAACCTAGTGTACAAGATTGTGAGTTCCTGGTGCTGGAGGGGCAGGTAGCTCTCGTGAATCAAATGCCAAATACCTGGACTTTAGAATGCAGTGATTTGAGGGATACATAGAGTCAGCTGTACACTATCTCTGAACTTAATCTTTCCTTGAGATTGAATTTTCACCCTGAGGTAATCATGTACCAATATCAAGCCTGAGTGGCCATAAGGGATTCAAGTTCACCAGTGCCTGGAAGTTTTGGAAATTTAATTTGTCAATTGATCACTTGATCACTTGACTTCCCGTTAATCATCGATTTGCTCAAGCAGGCACCAGTAACGTCTCCATTCTTCCCTGTCGTGTGCTAGTGTAGCCCAATGGCGTCTGTTTGTTCTAGGAACACGAAGAGCCTCAAGCCAGTCGTTCAGGGTCTTGACGAAGAAGTATGACCATCTTGTAGGTGGGCAGCCATGTGGTCTTTTGATGTCCCTTGGAAACCAGTCGGTAACGGCTCTAGTCCAGCGGTGGTCTCCAAATCTCATTATGTGTCCAGCCCATCTGATTTTCGATGCCTTGGCAAACGACACAGCATCCCTGATTCTTGACCGTCGATGAAGGTCGGAACTTCAGATTCTTTCACTTATTTGAGTGAAACATGATACTCCAAGCATAGCTCTTTCGATACCTCAGAACAGTGGAATTGAAGAGATGTGCCGGGAGTCAGAGGTTCTTTGACCTCTTAGCTATTTCTGCAATGTTCTTAAGGCGTTTCAAGCTGTTCTCTTCCTCCTGCACAACTCAGGTGCCAGGTAATTCGTCACGTTGACTTCTTGACCTAGGTACACATAACTGTTGCATTCAGAGATGGTCGTTCCGTTGAGAGTGAATGGAACGTGAGGAACGAGATTGATTCTCATAAACATTGTCTTTGTAACATTCAGCTGTAGTCCGACCTTTCCACACTCACAGTCGAAGTTGGCCAGCATTTGTGCTGCTTGACTAATGTTTGGTGTTATTAGAACTATGTCATCAGCAAAGCAGAGGTGGTGTAGTTGCCAACCGTCTATCTTTACTCCCATTCCTTCCCATCCCAGTCGTTGCATGACATTCTCGAGGGTGGCACTGAAGAGTTTCGGTGAAATGGTATCACCCTGCCGAGCCCATCTCTTGACATGGATGATCACTTACTTGTAGAATGGTGAGATCCTGGAAGTGAATCCGTAATACAGCTCATGGAGGAACCTGATGTATTGAGTATGAATGCCCTGATTGGCTAAGGCTTCAATGACCGCTTCCGTCTCAACAGAATCAAAGGCCTTCTTTTTTTTTTTTATAATTTATTTCTTTATTGAATCACTGTGGGAAAAGTTACAGAGCTTTCGGGTTTAGGTCTCAGTCATGTAAGTATCACACACATTTCCCTTTACCAATACTTATTTTTAACCGTGAACCCCAATAGAACCCCACCTCCCACCCCTCCCAATTCCTGTGAGGCAGATGAGTTCTAGTTAATACTCTATCTACTTTGACTAGATACATTGTTTCGATAGAAGATGCATAATTATTGTTTAGAGTTTACGACCCCCCCCCATCAGATATGCTGAAACAGCGTTGTGAAATGATTGGTTTTCTACAGCTTGGTTTAAGAATAAAATGATGTCGCGCGGCTGCTATTGCGGCCGCGCGGTTTTGGATTTCTGCTGTTTTACTTATTAACCCTGGAAGTACTTCTATTAAAAGTTAGATAGTTAAGAGATTGGTTTCTGTGCTCCGGGGCTGTGGCCGTGCCAGAGAGCCGCTCGTGGGGGGCAGCTGGTGACCTCGGTCGGACGTGAAGGACGGCCCAGAACGCCCTCCTTCCCATGAGGCCCCTGCCGCCCCCCGCCCCCGGCTCAAAGCTGCTGTCCACAAGGCTCCCGTGCGGCCGCCATCTTTCTTTCCAGAGAGGAGCGGGCGAGTGGGCCAGCACCCTTTCCCCTCCGGGCAGCAAAGTCCTTCTTTAAATCAATGAACATTAGACAGAACTCCCGAGAAACCTCAATGAGCTTGTTTATCGTGTGGATATGGTTGATGGTGCTGAATCCTTTGTGGAACCTGGTTTGCTTGCATGGTTGTCCTTCATCTAGTGTTCTGCCAATCCTGTTCAGGATGACATGAGTGAACAGCTTGTAGATGACAGATAATAGGCAGATCGGGCGATAGTTGCCAATGTCGTGGATGTCTCCCTTCTTGTACAGTAGTACAGTCCTGCTGGTTTTCCATTGGGATGGAACCTTGCATTCAGACAGGTAGTGCATGAAGAGCCGAGCCAGTGTATTGATGAGTACTGATAGCAGGTTCTTCAGGTGTTCAGGTCTGAACTTGTCTGGGCCAGGGGCTGTTCGTTTCTTTACTGACAAAATGGCGTGTCAGATTTCGGAAGAAAGAACGTTGGGGATGACATATCCATCCTGAGGAATTTGGTATGTGGGCAGGTGGACGTGGCTATCAAAGAGATCTGAGTAGAAGTCATAGACAATTTTCTCCATTGCCCTTCTGGAAGATGTGATAGATCCACCAGGACGTTGGAGGGCAGTCATCTTGGTCTTGTAGTTGGCGAAGGACAGGCGGGCATTACAAATGCTTTTCCCGGCTTCTGCTGCATCTACTAGCACTGCTGTCCTTCTCTCTTTGAGGTCTTCCTTTATTGCATCTCTGTACTGCTTTGTGAGCTTGGATGTTCGCTTCTGATTGCCTGAGGCATGTGCCAAACCACGTTGGCAAATAAGCTCAAGAGTTTTCGAAGACAAGTGTTTTTTTTTTGTGTGTGTGTGTGACTATCTTTCTCTTGGCATTCCTCGCACATTCATGGAGGTGCTGAACCAGTTGATCATATTCCTCGTCAATGTTTTTAACAGTGGCATCTTCCCATGTTGCAGAAATAGTGCCAAAGAGTTCCTAGTTGGTGGTCGTTCTGGGAGTTATCTTCTTAAAATTTGCAACCCTTTCTCTCTCCTCAGTGAAGTAGAATTTTGCATGAAGGAGATGGTGGTCTGATACCATTTGGAATTTTGGGACAACAGCGACATTGGTCAGGCAAAACCGTCGAATGAATATGATGTGGTCAATTTTGTTGTGGAACTTTCCACTGGGAGACTCCAATGTCCAACATTTAGATTTGGCCTTCTGGAACTGTGAGTTACCATAGATAGTCTTGGTCGATATGATGAGCTCAGACAGTCTTTCACCCTGTTCATTCCATTCTAGGCCATGGGTCCCGATGTGGAGTTCTTCAGCTGATCTTCTCGGTCCTATCTTGGCACTAAAATCACTGACAATGATCTTGTAGAAGGTGTGGTCTTCTTTATAGAACTTCTCCAGCTCCATGTAGAACTTCTCAATTTCTCCTTCATCATAATTGGATGTTGATGCGTAGACAACGAAGATAGAAACTGCCGGCAGTGAGCCACATCCATTCAAGTGTAATAATCCGATTTGGGTTTTTAGGTATTTGAATGAATCAATGGTCTTGGCCAAGTTTGTGTTGACAAGGACACCAACGCCTCCGATGCCTCTTTTGTCGCATGTTCTGAGGAACAGCTCTTCTCCAGTGTCGAAAACGGCGTGATGTGATCGATACCTTCATGTCTTGGTCAGACCAATGATGTCATACTTGATCTTTCATGCTTGTACCATCAGGTCCTCGATGGATGCATCTGATGCCAGTGTACGTGCATTGAAAGTACAGACAATCCTTTTTGTCTTTCTTCGTTTTGGCAGCCTAGTTCGGCCTTGAGATTTTATCAGCCTCTCCTTCCTTATCCTTCTCAACACTGCTGTACTGGTGACTCCTTCAGTATCAGGGGAATGAGATCCTTGTAATTACTCGTTTTGGCATATCAAATACACAACGGTTAGCTTGCCAGCCTCTGCCGTGTGGGCAGAATACTCTCAATAGCTTGCCAGGCTCTCCGAGAGGGATAGAGGCTTTTGGGACAGCCTCTAATCGCCCTTGTAGGTGTTCCCATGCTTCAAACCATATTTGAACCCTATCAAATATGGTGCGGCAATCCTGGCGTATGGGTATTAAGTGTCTTATGATGTGTCGTGTGGCCGCTTTGCGGCCGTGCAGTCCGGAAAGCATCCTGGAGCATGGCCATGGCTGGGTAGCAGAGGTAGTGGAGGTAGTGGAGGTCTGCTGGTGAGGTATTTATCTGGTACAAGGGTGGATCTTTTGTGGATAATCCAATCCCTGGGTCTCTGGCAGTTGGTGGAAGCAGACAGGACTGGGTAGGGTGGGGCTCCTGGTTTTAATCCCTTCATCACCTGTGTTTGGTGGGAGCAAGCAGAGGATTTCTGTCCCCGGGTCTGTTGAGCCTGGAGTCCAAGGTCTCAGAGTTCCACTTATCTTGTTCTGTGGGACTTCACTCATGTGTGAGTCTCGGCCCGAGCATCTGGAAAGGGTCTTGGAGCGTGGCAGTGGCTGGGTAGCGGAAGTAGTGAATTAATAGTTAATTTGTCAATTAACTATTTTAATGTATTAGTGTTGCCCATCATTTAAAGAATAAGCGTTTGAGAGACTTGAGGTATAAATGGTTTGGATAAACTATATATATATATATATATATATATATATATATATATAGTAAACTTTTAGCTTTAATAGTCTTTGAATTTTCATCTAGAGTATTAAGTATGGGCCCTGCCAGGATGAATTCAAAATACCTGAGTATCTCACAGGAGTCTATGAACAAAAGATGGTATATGATCTCTTAGTTTGTTTAAAGACAGAATATACAAGCAAAGAGCCTAGACATGAACCCATATGTATCTATGTGTTTATGTATTTACCCCCACTAACCACTGTTTCCCAGAAGGAAAAGACTATCAGTTAGATTCCCACTAAAGCCCAATGTAAATAAATGTCCTTTAAACATTACACAGAGATTTTTTTACTGCCAAGAACACAGTGTGCACAGCTTCATGTGGGAAGAAATGCTTATACCCATTTTCTTGTCTGAACAATTACTAAGTACTATATTCACCTAAACTGTTTTTTAGACCAATAAAAAATACTTCCTAATTAACTTTTCCTTTTTCTAAAATCCAAAGCCCAGTGATTTCTTTCCATTTAATCTGCATTTGATATTTTAGAGAACAGGAAATGTCAGTATTAATAATATCTTGAAATAAAGGGCAGTTTACGAAAAGAGTTTCTTTTTCCCTTTATGCAAGGGAAAATGCTCACATTGGAGAGAACTTTGCATTTAATTTTTGTGTGTATACTACTTTCTGAATTTACACAGAATTTTTTTTGTTAAATGCCAGTCCAAATTGTAATTGAGATCTCCTAGGGAATTAGCTGTGGCTCTTTGTTTGGCTTTGTACAGTTCTTATTACAAACTAAAAGGCGTTCATCAGTAAAATGTATTTTTAAATTGCTGTATACCAATTGTAAATAACTTCTCTTCATGTTTTTCTGATTTTAAGTAACTTTCCCTCTCCTGCCTTTTTTTGGCTTAGATTTCTGATTACTGTAGCTTTATGAAAGTCATCTTGTATTAGATTCTGAGCTCCATTTCTCTATCCACATCTCTATTTTTTCTTTCTTTAGCTCCAAAAGGCAACCTGGGCTAAGCAACTGAGTTCCATGAAGGGTAGCAATGCATAGAAGCTGCTGAATTTTCGCCTTATTTGTTCTTGATTTATGTGTTTTTTTTAATCTTGGATTTTTAAAACAGCAAATCTGGAAATGCAGTTGAGGATAGTCTTTGGCACTAGCACAGTATTCTAAGGCAGCATTTGTGATGATTTCACCCCTTTAAAATGTGGCTCTTATGATAGCACTCACATATGCTTTAGGTCGCTCTGATATTCAATAAACAATACAAGCTTTCTCCAACCTCCTGTCTCTGGACACTTCTTGATCAACATAGTGTTTACAGAAATAGGATTTAAGAAGAATACTGAGTAGCTGGATTGTTGGAAGGGAAAAGATAATTAGCTTGACCATGGTTCTTTTTTTTAAATTTTTTTATTTTAGCAACATGCATTAGAAAACTAGCATTGAGGAAAACCCAGTTGGTGCTCCTCTAATTCTGTGCTACTGGCAGAGTGTGTGAAAATTAATTTTCCTGTAGGAAATATGCCAAGCCAATTCTTGGTATCTTCTCAGAGCCCTTAATTTCCCATGTAGTTCTTGTGTTCTAAGTGCCATTTAGGCACTTTCACCAAGAAGTATGGAAGGAAAATGAGTAAACAAATTAAGATGCACAATAATAGTTTGTAAATCTTATTAAGACTCACATTTCATGTGAGACAACCCTGGATATACTACTAAGAAACAGGATATGGTGTAACTAGAACTACCTGACAAAGGAGAAATATTGAAATAATACAAAATTTCTAGTAATTATGAAACACATAAAATATTTATTTTTTAGTTCATGGAAGTACTTTTATGAAGATTCATTAAAAAAACAATGATGAATGGACTGGAGAGATAGTATATCAGGGAAGGTACTTGCTGTTTTTGAGGTCAACTGATACGTGTCTACCTATTCATACTTTGTTTTATTTGGGGAGAATAGGGTCTACAACTGGCAATTGTCTACAATTGGAAGCTACTTTTGGCTCTGTTCTCAGAGGTCATTTTCCATGAGGATCGTATAGTGCTGGTGATAGAACCTGGGTCTTCTGCAAGTAACGTATGCACTCAGCCCATTGACTTCTCACTCTGACCCATATGTAAACTTCATCTCATGTTTTGACAATGCTGTTAATGGATTACTGTGCAGCAATTAATCATATTTTCATGTCCAAGGAACCTCCCAAACAAGTACAGGGTAGAAGATTATATATGACAGGGCTTATGATCACAAGCTGGCTAATGTTATCACAACCAATAAATTAATAAATTGAGCTCTTGCTGACACTTCTGTTCTTAACCTCACTGATTTATTTGATTGTTCCGGTTCTGTCTTTACTAGGGCATTCTTAGCATATACCCCTGCTTATTCAGAATTGGTCAGTTATATTGAGAACAAGGAGTGATATTTCTCATGGGTCTGGAGTTTTTGATATGTGATTTTATGCACTTATATAAAAAGTCAAATTATTACTACAAAGTCCATTTTCATACTTACAAGTTGTGTTGTTTAAATAGTGCACAGAGCACAGAACATAATATTGTACAGTAACTATTATGGTTCCTTCCCTTATTTGTTGTGTTATTTAGATTACTTAACATTATTCTCAGTTTCCTCATTACAAATTCTAAATGCATATTTTAAAGATTATCTTCTTTAAAGAAGATAAAATCACTGGCACTGTAGTTGATATATAATAAACACCCAACATAAACCCTTAGCTTCAGCAACTAAAGAGCAATGTTTACAGTTGTTACAAACCTGGATTTTGCAGTTGAAAACCTGAACTACATCAGTGTGAATTTTAGCTTAACCAATTGGTATTAGTGGGTCCTTGATCATATTATTTGTGCAGGGCCAGGATCAAATTTAGTGATATACTCTATCACAGTGTAACATCCCTGACAGCTCAATTTCTTTTTGTTTTCATCACAGGAAAAAGTGTGAACACAATTCTTCACTACAACAAAGCTTTTCTCTGAGTTTCCACATTTGGAAAAATTATAGGTACCAGCACATTCAGAGCAACTGGATAAACTTCATTCTTAGAAAACCACATTCATAGGACCAGAGTGATATTACCGTGGGTAAGGTGCCTGGCTTGTATGCGGCTGAACCAGGTTCTATACCTAGCATCCCATATAGTCCCCCAAGTACTTCCAGGAATAATTTCTGAGCACAAAACCAGGAGTAACCCCTGAGTATTGGTGGGTGTGACCATCCCCACCCCCATCCACACACACAAAAAAAACAGAAAACCATATTCATGATGATAGTATCACCCCTGCCAGCTAAGTCCATTAAGAGTTAATGTTTTTAAAATATATAGCTGAACTATACTGATATAATGCTCCTGTTGAAACTAAGAGCATTAAAGAAGATTTTGACATGCAATCAATCTTCAATTGGTGTTATTTTCCGTCTTCATGCCAAATGTACAATTATGTTTACAAACACTTCATTTTTTACATCAAAAATAATTTTATTAATCTATTTCATATTTCCCAGAAGCTAGAAAAATATGGAATGTGTTCAACGAAATCATGGAAAACATGCAGATGACTCAGTTCAATCTTTGGGAGAGCGAAAAATCACAATATCTAAGATAAAAATTATACTGAATATGATAACCATGGCCTAAGCATTTCAGAAGAAAAAATGAATAAATTTGAAGACAGAAATATAAACACTTCAAAATGACAGAGGGAAAGGGGAAGGAAAGAAGGAAGGGAGGGAGGGAGGAAGGAAGGAAGGAAGGACGGAAGGAAGGAAGGAAGGAAGGAAGGAAGGAAGGAAGAAGTGTTAGGTCATTTTAAATGAACAAGCAGCAACATACATACTTAGAGTGCCCATTGGGAGACAATTTGGGAATATGAGATGAAAAAGCACAGAACATTTACAAACACATTAACTATTATTGCTGTTTTAGCCTTTAGTGAGTACAGTGATCCTATGCTGAATCTTTCAAAATTGGACTCAGGAAATTCTAACGCAGATTTCTAAGTACTAATGCTCCTTACATCACTAATTTCCTAGGAAGATAAAAGAACAGATACATTGCTAATACTAATATATTTAAGGCAGGGGAAGATAACAAGTGTGTTACAGATATTTCATGATAACTGTAAAACTAAACACAATAGCCATTAGTATAGAAACAATAATTATGCATAGAATAAAAAGACTTCTGGTCTTAAATCTCTAGTCCTTTTTAATTATTTCACCATATGAACTTGAATGATGTTGTTTTGGCGTGGACACACACAGCGATGCTCAATTGTTGCTCCAGGCTTTTCACTCAGGAATTACTTCTGGCAGTGCTCGGGAGATCATATGGGATGCCACGGACTGAACCCAGATTGGCCGCATGCAAGACAAACAGCCTATCCACTGTATTATCTCTTGGTCCCTTGATGATGTTCTTAAAGTATCAGTTCCTTTTCTCACTGAATTAGGAAAATATATTTCACTACTTTAGAATTATTGTGATGAAAATAAATTCAAATAAAACTAAGAATGGAGAATCTTTGATAAAGAAGAATGTGAAACAAAGACAAAATCACTTTGCTACACATAATTCTAAGTGTTTATTTCTGTAGCACTCTTTTATAATAAAGACTACAATATAATTTATTCTACTTTTTACTTTAAGTTCATCCATAGCGCTCCTAACTCCCATCCCTGCTTATTTAAAGCACAGAAACTAATCTTTTAAAATGTTATGTTCAAAGGACTGCATTTAATAGGAAATGATTTTTCAGACATTCTAAGACAATAATTTCACTCAATTTGATGGATTTCTAACTAACTGGGCAGAAAATTTGTATGAAAGAATCTTATTCTTTGGATCAGAATAGGGTTTTAATTCCTCTCAAACCAGCTGCCCAGGGCCATAGGCTATTATTTTCCCTTTAAATCTATCACCTGCTCCCAAAAGAGCTAGCAGGATAACTGAAGTTAGGGAAGCAATTCTGTTGTTCTTGGCTCAAATAAAAATATATTTTGTGCGAAGGGATAGAAGCAAGAAATATTTCTGCCTCAGTTCAAATGAGGGCTTATACTGAGAAAAATCTCAAGGGGTCTAGGAAAAAGATTATCTCCAGGCAGCTGGGGCAAATCTGGGAGACAACTGTTTTCTTCAGTTAACAATTATCTTTTGTGAATAATAGGGTAGTATTGCTTAGTGATAAAGAATTAGTTAGGGTTCCATATTAGTCCTGCTACCTGACAGGCATATGACATTGAACAAATAGTTCCAACCTTTCTAAAGCCCTGATTTCCTCATCCACAACATACAGGATAAATTCAGGCCCATAGACATGACCTGACAATTATATAATTCACATGAATAACTTAGCTCTGTATCAGACACATAGTAAAGTTTCAAAACAATTTTAGTTTATTTTATTCACTTTCATTTAAGTACCATGTAGTCATAATTATTTATGATGATGATGATGATAATGTATTCAGAATTCTTATTTTTTATGTTTGCATGCTTTTTTATTTAGGAAAGTCAGTCCTAACTCTTAGATTTTCCAGGATCCTTGATTTTCCTTACAGAAAAGAACTTCAGAAGGAAATAAATAGTGAGGTAAAATTGCTTTATTTAGAAAAATGTAAGGAGATGGGGCAGGAGAAATAGTATAGTGGGTAAGGCACTTGGCTTGAATGTGGTCAACCTGGTTTCAATCTCTGACAACACATATGGTTCCCCAGCCCTATCAGGAGTGATTCTTGAACACAGACCCAGGAGTAAGTCGTGATCACTGCCAAGAGCGACTCCAAAACAACAACATCAAAAGTATAAGAGGGGAGAGATAGATAGATAGATAGATAGATAGATAGATAGATAGATAGATAGATAGATAGAGAGCATGTAGCATATGTTGTCATGTGACGCAGGCAGCAGAGAATGACCTAGGATCCTCAGATTTAAATTTGGGCTTGTACAGATTAATTCTCACAGAAATAAAGATGCCATTATATACGCTATTTTCCTATATCATACTTCTTAACACACATCTCTCGAGTTCTCTTGGAGGTGTTCCACCTTTCACTCTCACAAATCACCCTTTTCATTTCACAGAATATTACTTGGGGCACTGCCTGAAATCAACTAGTAAAGGGTTGGATTAGCTCAGTCTCTTTGAATCTACGATTCTATGAGTCAGTGTTCAAGAAAAAAATTAAGGGTTATTTAGTGATGAGTGACAGCTCTGTCCTAAAAGAACAGAGAGTTCACTCACTGTGCCAGAAGGCATGTTGGAGATCCCAGCATCATGAATTATATTCCTACTACCCTCTGGCAGGACAGGAAAAGGAATCTTACAGACAAATTGCACTGGGAGAGAGATTATGGATTAAAGGCTCCAATATTCATGACTCCCAACGAGCCAGCACATAAAACTATATATAACAAGTGCCAAAGGCCACCCCTGTACATTTGGAAAAATAAAATAATGAAATCTCCCCAAAGAGACATAGGAGAATAAAATACTGGCCAAGACATTATTTATAAATCTTTCTCCCTTTCTGGCCACAGCTATAAAGAGAGCTCAAGAAACAATAGAAGCCATCATCTGTAAACTTGTGGCTTTCAGGAAAAAAAAGACCATAATGATGGAATTTAAATGTTACCCTGTCTTATTCCATTTACCATCAAGTGTGTGTTGGGGAGGGGGAGGTGCCCAGCAGGAGAAATGAGATCATTTCCCTCTGAGTGGCTAGCAGAGCTTGCCCACATTCATTCTTCTTCCCACATCATGTTTTAGTAGGCATCAACACGTCAGCAGCTGCTGAAATGTTCCAGAGCTAGGGAAGCAAGGCATTGTCCTCTCTGAACTGAAAAAAAAAAAAAACAAAACTACCCACCTCTGCAGCTACTTGTAATAGTCACATTTTTGTCTTGTTTACTTTTAGGATGTTACGAGGAGGTTAAAGAAGCCCCTCTGGTTTATGACTAACTTCTGTGGACTATAGCTAACCATTCAGCTTTCCTGAAGACATTTGAAACATTTCTTTCTTCTTTGTGTTCTTTTTACAGACGTGTTTTCTTGTTTCTGTTTCTTAGGTGGTTCTGAGTCTAGATAGTCTGGTGATCTTGGGAGGGGAAGAAAGAGGAAGTTATCCACCATCAAGAAAACACACACACACAAACATGCATACACACACACACCAGGCATCCTAAGCCATAAAGTCATTTTTTTAGTATCCTACCAGAAATGGGACTCAATAAACATATCAGCTTCTCAGACTTAAAAAACAGTTTCCTTATGTTGGGAGGATCCTCCCAGGATGGGAGAAGCATGCTGAAAGTAGACTATAGACCAAACATGATTGCCACTCAATGCCTCTTTGGCAAACCACAACACCCCAAAGGAGAGAGAGAACAAAAGTGAATACCCTGCCACAGAGGCAGGGTGGGATGGGGGGCATGGGGGTGGGAGGATACTGGGAGCCGTGGTGGTGGAAAATGGGCACTGGTGGAGGGATGGGTGTTTGATCATCGTACAATTGAAACCCAAGCACAAAAATTTGTAAATCTACAACTGTACCTCATGGTGTTTCACTAACAAAAATTTTTTAAAAATGTAAATGATGGAGAATGGGCACTGGTGGAGGGATGGGTACTGGATCATTGTATAACTGAAACCCAAGGACAAAAATTTGTAAGTCTACAACTGTACCTCATGGTGTTTCACTAATAAAAATTTTAAAAAAAGAAAAAGAAAAAAACAGTTCCCTTAAAAATGAAAAGCATTTTACTTTTTTTATGCTACAAATAATAATGCAGGTATGAGGAATGCATCATCTGAAAAATAATTCACACACCGAACTATCTTGAATGTAGTGAAGGTCTCCGTTCCCTTGCCCCCAAGTGCTATTGAAATCTATTTTAACTCCCTCCAAGAGAACTGTGGTTAATTGTTCCCTATAAAGGCTCCAAGACCTTTTTTATACTTATTTGCATACTATATGTTTTTCCATTGCTATATAAAATGAGCAGAAAGTTTTTCCTGAGAAATCTCTTCATTGCCACTATTCTTTTTTACCGCCACATTTTATTCACTCCAGCAATGCACTATGCAGTCAAGTTTAGGTGAATGAGTAGTTGTAGTAGACATGGTTTTGGATGTCTATATCAGAATATATTCCAAGACCAAAGACTATTCTTTCTGGTTTATCCATTAAAGATATCTATTCCTTTCTTTTCAGCAGGACACACTAAGATTTGCTATCTTTAGTTATATTTTGTTTGTGAAGGGCTTGGACCATATTGTTGATGTTCAAGATCTAATCCTGACTTTATAGCTGACTTATTCCTGAGTTCAGAAATTAGTCCAGGCTATGCTCGATATACCATGTATGGTGCCAGGGATTGAACTAGGGTTGGCAGGTTGCAAGACCCTGAACTATTTCTTCTACCCCAATAGGGATGTTGTGTGTACCATAAAATAAATGGAAAATATGGAAAGAAATTCATGGTACTGAGCTAATGACCAGGGCAGGATTCAGGATGGAAATTTTGGAAAACATCTATTTTTTTAAGATCTAAAAACCTTGAGCCTCTCTGATTTTCAGAAGGATGAATAGAAGAGCATTGAGAGGAGAGTTCAGGTTTCTTGAATCCTAGTTTATATTCTTGACATAAGTGCCATGGTCCAGTAAAACTAGATTTACTATCATCATAGTATTAATAGGAGGACTAATAGAGGAAGAGAAGGATTCTAGACACCAAATTGATATGGTGGCAGGGAACAACAAAAAATGGTCAATCAAGTATTGGAAGGGCAGCCAGAGACTTTAGAAACTTTTCTAGCCCCAAGCCCTTAGTGGGGTTGGAGAGATAGGACAGCAGGTAGGGAACTAACTTTGCATTCAGTCAATGTGAGTTCAATCCCCAACACTCCACATGACCCCCTGAATCCTTCTAGGAGTAAGCCCTGAGCATAGCCATGTGTGTCCACCAAACAAAATAAAACAAAACAAAACGAAGAATCCCAAGTCCTTCAGAGTTTCACACATCAGCCCTACTGATGGTACCATGTTCAAGCTCTCACTTTCCCATTTGAAACTCTGGAGCAGTTGTTTCTCCTTGCAAATACTTCTGGTTGATGAATTTAAAATTAGTATCTTTGGGGGCTGTTAGATGGCTCAGGGGTCATGCAAGCAAGAAGCCTGAATTCCATTCCTGGTGCTGCCTACACATGTTGAGTGTAGTCACTGGTGTTCTTGTCAGGGATTCCCTGGCACCTCAACAGAACGTGTGATCACCTGCACTCAGGTGGGCGCAAGCACCTCAATTAAAGTGTGCAAGCCCTGGTGAGCACCTGTGTGTGCACCACAGTGTGTACTCACTCTATGGTTGAGTAGACAATTAAAAGAGGATGACCCTTAGCAAGTAAGTACATGTACAAGCAGTGTAACTTAAGTGTGTGGTTCCCAGTGAGCACAACCAAGTGTGTGTGTGTTTCTCAGTCATTGAAACAACAAAGGGGGGGGGGAGGTGGGGAAATAAATATGTATTAATCCAGATACACCTCCTCAATCATATAGCTCTACTTACTGGACTTTTAAATGTGCCTATGTAATTTAAAGCCAAACTCATCATATTTCCACCTTCCAAATACAACCCGTCTATAGGCAAGGAAACAAACAAAAGCAAAAGTATTGGTTCTTTTCAACAGTTCAGTTAAAAAAATTAGGATAAATCCTTTTATTTACTCCTTCCCTGTACCTGGCTAGTCCCCAGTCCCAGTTACATTTCCTCATGAAAGGTTTCTTTGGTCTGTACTGCTTCTTTATTCTCTTTGTCATTGCTCTTGTCATAGTCTTTATTTCCTGAATAACTACCATATTTTTCTCACTGGCTTTCCTGTCTTCATCCTCACTCTCCTTATCCAGCTCTGCTTACCCTCACCCAGTTCAAAGATCTTAAACACTTCTATATCCTTGCCATCTTCAGTTTGTTATGTCAAGTGAAAGACAGTGTCAGCTTATTCAGTATGATTTTCATTAGCGGGCCTAGGGTCAATGAGCAAAGGTTATAGGAACATTTATTTATTTAGGTAAATCAAATAAAATCTCTTTAAACAAGAACTGTTGCACAATGAAGTAGCTTGCTCAAGTGCTGAGCTTCCTGTCCCAGGGAATATGTATAATCTGGAGCTGTGAATCACCTGCCAAGTATTTTGTAAAAGAAATCCATGCATTAAGATGCAGGAAAAACACTATTGACATTAAAGATGATAGCTGGCAATTTCAGAGTACTGCTTCCATGCAGACACTCTCCTTGTTTTCATATGCTAACTCATTTACTCCCTATCAACTCTGAGGTAGGTAACCATTTGCATTGCCACTTTACAGTTGGGTCTTCAATTAAATATATAGAATGTAGATGATCACAGTTCACATCTTGGCTCTGTCACTTTCTAAATGAATGATTTTGCATAACATACATTATCTCTTTGACCCAAATCTTAAAAGTACTTCATTGTGATATTGCAAGGATTATAATGTAAGTTAACATATGTAAAGTACTGTTTGGGACATAGTAAATACTGGAATGTCACTACCAATCTTGTCTTCATTTTGTGATATTTTTCAAGGAATGTTGCTACATTTCTTCTATATCCCCCATCTAAGCTTGCTCATACTAGCCATAGAGTAAGTTTTCATTTAATGTGTACTTATTGCACCAGTGTTGTGCTGAATACTCCCCAAAGATTCTCCACGACACACCACACGTTGCTTCATCATTAATAGTGTACTCATAATAAACTTTTTTCTCAGTCAACTCGAAGTGAGACTATACCCCACCTTTTTCCTTTAAAGACTCCATTTTTATTGGTTCTTCTGAGACAATAAGTAGCTGATTATGATGAATCATTCCCATTTCTCTACCTGTTATGTTTAAGCTGCAAAGGTACTTTTGCTTCCTTTCCCTAATCCTAGTTACCAATGAAAACGTCTTTGTGAGCAACCTCACCAAGTTATGAAACAGATTCCCATTATACATATATCATACCCTCAGTTCATGCCTTTCTCCTGTTTTGAATCTCATATATTCTGTTAACAGTTTATAGATCTCAAAGCATTTCTTCAGTACAGCTCATTATTTCCTTTGTTGGAGAAAGTTACACAAAATAACCTGACAAAGAGATAACTATCTACTGGGAAGCTCTTTTCCCTTTTAGTCCTTTGATACCATTCTCATTTTGGCTCATAAGCTTTGCATGAAAGGCTTGGGGAGGGGAAGTTTTCCTTTTCAGCAGGAATAAATTGGTAGCTGTCCTAGAGATCATGCTTCCGAAGCCAGGTGCCACCACTTAGCCTAATGTTTCATGATGTGTCACCCAGCAAATTATGAGTTGCTCGAATTGATTTCCTCCAAACAGCTGAGCTACAGCTTTTGTCCCTATTGATGTTTGTCTCAATTCCTGAATGTGTATTGCTTCCAGACAGAAAAAAAAATGGTCTGTCTTATAAAGAAATGTCATTAACTCACAGAACCTAGTCTATAATTAGATAGTTTGAGAATATGCTTTCCTCATCCAATGCAGCTTCTTTTGTTGGTTTAAAGTCTTTTAAAAAACAGTTTTTAACTCTTTTCTACCTCCTCTCCGGATAATATGGCATGTCATTATCATTTTATTGACAAAACTAAATTACATTGGATTTTAAAACAGAATATATTTCACGTTCAGTCACACAAATCTTGACTGAGCATATAGTAGGTATCTCAGTTAAGCCTTCTGGGAAATAGAAGCAGTACAAATATTGGTCTAACAATGAGTTTATTCTATTTATTTTATTTTATTATTTTTTGTATGTATGGTTTTGAGGTCACAATTGGTGATGATCAGGAATTACTCTCGATCTCCGAACTCAGAGAGCATTCTGGTGGTACTTTCAGGGCAACCATGTGGTGCTAGGAACCAAACCCTGGCCTTCTGCATGCAAAGCATGCACTCAGTCTGTTGAGATATCTCTCTGGCCCTCTCAGGGAGTTTCTCATATTCCTGGAGTTTCGAGACAAACACTTTTAAATAGAGACCATCTAGGTTCTACTAGTATATGCATTATATTGAATATAAACAAATGTCCCCCAAATAATGATGGCTTTTAGATATGCCTCACACTGCTAGTGAATAGACCATTGAGAGTGAAGTAGACTCTTTTCCTTCTATACAAGGAAGACAGAATGACAGTACAGTGGGAAGTGCATTTACCTTGCTTGTGGTGGACCCCACTATACTGGAGTGATAGCACAGCTGGTAGGGTGTTTGCCTTGCACACGGCCAACCCGGTGGACTTGAGTTTGATTCCTCCGCCCCTCTCGGAGTGCCCGGCAAGCTACCAAGAGTATTTTGCCCGCACGGCAAAGCCTGGAAAGCTACCTGTGACCTACTCTATATGCCAAACACAGTAACAACAAGTCTCACAATGTTGCTGGGCCCGCTAGAGCAAATCAATGAACAATGGGAGAACAGTGACAGTGACAGTGGTGGACCCCAGTTTGATCCCCGCCACTTCATAATGTCCCCGAGTCCACCAGGAGTGATCCCACATAGTCAGAAGTAAGCCCTAAATACACCAGATGTAATGTTCTGAGCAACCTGGGCCACCTGTCTTTCATTCAGCTGCATGTGGCTATGTAAAAGAAAGCAAAAGACATTCTCATCTGGAAATTTAACACTGACCTTACATTCACCCCATTACACACATACAAACTACTTTCTAGTATTGGAGCTTGTGAATATTTTTCTTTCATAATTTCCTCAACCTGTTTGATTTTTCCTTGATTGGAGTAGTAAGATTTGGTATAGATTTTGGAATAGCAAAAGGGATATAAAATCGTCTTTGTCCCCTTCTCTGCTTTTGTGGTTGCTTTGGTTCCTTTTTTTTTTTTCATAAAAAAAGCTTCACTTTAAAGCAATCTCAGAATCGAGTGGTCATTACCACCACAACTTAAACTAGTAGAAAATAATAAAGACTTATGCACACATATCTGATAAGATACCAGTAGGAGTCACATCAATTCCTCCCATTCCTGGCTCAGGCTCAACATTTCTATTTGAAAGTATGAAGGTAGACATGAAATCTCTCATATCTTTCTTATTAAACATTCACCAATATCAAGAAAGAGGCTATTTGTTGACAACTGTTTTAGATTAGCTAAAATTCTTCAAATAAATGTCTTCATTTACAATGAGCATTAACTTAGTAGTTTTTAAAATTATCTTTACACATTTTAAAACAGCTATAGAAGTTTCTCATGTTTAAAATAACTGAGCTGAATGGCTCTGCTATGCGGGCACCAGGACTATTTTCCGAGCCGTGTGGGGACCACCCCGGTTCCCAGGCAAACTCTGATTCCGGAAGTCACACCCACAACCCACCCCCAGCGCCATCTTACAGCACACAGCAGCGAAGAAAACTGGCTGGCGAGCTCCACAACTCCCGGGGAATTCTTGGGGCCCTGTACCGAGCTGATATCACCGGGAGGTCCCAGACGGGGTGAGTGCTGTCTCCCCACCTTTTCCCGATGGAATCGGGGTGACCATGAGCTTCTACAAGCATAGCTCTGTTATGCGGGCACCAGGACTACTTTCCGAACCACGCAGCTGCATATGTGGCCACGTGACATTTCCTGATATGAAAAGTGATCAATGGAAAGTAAATGATGTAGTGTTTGTCCCTGAAAAACAGGATTGAATGGTGGTGGGAAAATCTGAGAAAAATATAATGCCCAACCAAAATGCATCTGGACTGTGCATTTAACTATGGTGCTATGCCACCCTGGGAGGGGAAGGGTGTCTGTCCCTCCACCTGTCCCCCCTTGTGGTGGTGGCACAGTGGCCTCCATCTTTTAGAGTCTAATGAACATCCAGGTATGAGACTGCATTACAAGGCACGAGGGGCCTCGTGGGGTGGGGGTGGGGGATGGAATTGGTCCTGCTCCCCACCATGACAATGCTCTGGGTTGCCACCCTCAAATGCCCCCTCCGGCTTCTAAACAACCATGATCCCAGAGGCACACAAACCAATCTCGGAACCCAGAGGCTTTTGGCAGTAATCCCTCTAGGTTTATTACTAAAATATCAGAAATCCAAATTTGCGTGGCTGCTATTGTGGCCACACGACATCATATGCTCTTCATAATCAGCAATAGAAAACAAATTATCTAATTATGTCCTTTTGGCATGTCTGAATGTTGGGGAAAATTCCAAATAATAATGTTGGGTCTTTTGTGCTAATATTGAATGTGATTAACAGAGAGAGACAGAGAGAGAGACAGAGAGAGAGAGAGAGAAAGAGTAAAGTGGAAATCTGTCACACAGGTGGGGGGTGGGTGGGAGGGGTGGTATACTGGGATTCTTGGTGGTGAAAAGTGTGCACTGGTGAAGGGATGGGTGTTTGATCATTTTATGACCAACCGAGACTTGAACTGAAAGGCTTTTGTTCTCACGGTGATTGAATAAATAAAAAAAACAAAGTATTGCCAAAACCTGAAAGTAATAGAAGGCAAGGCAATGATTGACCTTTCCATCAAATGTCACATCATGTTAACAATATTAATTTTTCAGTTAACAGAAAAAAAACTGAGCTGAGCTGGTAAAACACCATCTTATTACTTAGTGGACATACTTTCCATTATTATCCACAAAAGCTACACAGAGAAATCTAGCCACTGATTCTGGAAGCACTGACTGGATGGGCTTCTGTACTACAAGCCAAGAAAGTACGAATTCTGGGCAATAGATGTTGGCATTGGATGCATTAGAAGCTATGTGGTTCACTCATTCTTTCTTTTTAGGACACAACTGGTGGTGTTCAAGTGCATTCCTGTTCTGTGCTCAGCGGTGACCCCTGCCAGAGCTCAGGGGATCATAAGCAGTGCTGGAGATTTGAACTAGAATTGGTGGAATGCAAGGCATGCACCTTGCAACCTGTACTATCTCTGGCCCCTATGTTCTTGTTCCTTTACTTGTTAAGTATACATTACTCCACCTAGATATAAATTAATCCTCTACATATTGATTCCACTATGCCCTGAAATCACTCTGTAGGGATATCACTATCATGTCCGTGTAGTCTGGTGACATAAGCATTATTGTCATTCAGTGACATACTAATCAATGCTTAATTATCAACAAGCAAGTCTTAGAGGGTATACTAAGGAGAAAACAACAAGGTTTGGAAGATTAGCTCAGTGGTTTAGAGTATATGCCTTGCAAGCCTGTGATCATGAATTCAAATCTCCAGCATCCCACATGCATTGAGCATAATCCTGGTATTTCTTTTTGATCCTGCCAATGCTGCTGTATGTGGTACCTGGTGCCTCAAGCAATTTCCAATTACACTTCTGCCAGGTCTGTGTAAGCACACCAAGGGAGTGAGACCCACTGCGAGCCCATAGCTAAGAAGCTATGTGAGGGGCTGGAGAGATAGTATAGAGGGTCCAACATTTGCCTTCCACATAGCCAGCCTGGGTTTAATCCTTGGCACCCCATATAGTTTTCCAAGCCCACCAGGAGTGATCCCTGAGTGCAAAGCTAGGAGTAAACCTTGGTCATTGCTGGGTGTGTCAAAAACAAAACAAAAATATTTGTGAGTACCATAGCCAGGAAGTGCAAACTCTGGTGAGCAACATGTACAAGCTCTCCAACTAAAGGAGTGCAAACCATGAGCACTGATACCACTCACACAAGTGCTACAAAGCTGCTGTGCAGCCCTTACCACAACTAAATTATGTGAGCACCACAGTCAGGTATGCGTGCCACTTCCATCATCACAACAACAAATGAAAGGGAAAAAAAATTTTAAGGAAAGAGGGAAAAACAGATTGGACTGAATCAGTAAAGACTACTTGGAAACAAGAGGGTATTTTAAAAAATTATGCCCCGCCTTGCCATGCTCATAGATTGTTCCCATCTCTATAATAAGGAACACTCTTGGTGGTGTATCAAAACTGAAAACAGGGGCCTCTTGCCTGAAAACTATATGTTACAGTCCTTTAAGGTATCTCTCAACCACCAGAGAGGAGATCTAAAAGCAACAGTAGGATTTGACCCAAGAAAAGAGTTGGTCAGGACAGTGAGTAAATGTGCAAGAGTGGGTCAATGTACTGCTAAGGTTAAAAGTCTCTGCTTATTTCTAGAATATTTCTGAGACACGGGGCACCTTTGTTGATACGAAAGTCAAGCCAAAGAAATTCAACACTGTGTTTTCCACAGTTGAATTTTAAATCATTACTAAAAAGATGCAGATAGAAAAGACAGCATTTGGAATAAAGAGACCCAAGGCCTCAGCTTAAGCCGTGGTTGCATAAAGGCACTGAGTAGGTGGAAAGGTTAGGTAGGGAAATTTTGTGTACTTCTTTGATTTGTCACCGATTCCTGAAGCTATTGAGTAGTAGAACATTGCTTTAGAAATGGTTGATTTGGGGCAACTCGGGAGATAGTACAGTCAGTAAGGTGCTTGACTTGCATAGTCAATCCAGGTTTGACCCTGGTACCACAATGGTCCTGAGTCCCTCCAGAACTGATCCCTGAGCTCAGAGTCAAAACAAAGAAAAGAAGCATATTTTTTTGTCTATAGTACAGCCATAGGGGGTTTGCCTTGCACATAGCCAACCCGACTGACCCAGGTTCAATTCCTCCACCCCCCTCGGAGAGCCTGGCAAGCTACTGAGAGTATCTCGCCCACACGGCAAAGCCTGGCAAGCTCCCTGTGATGTATTCGATATGCCAAACACACTAACAACAAGTCTCACAATGGAGACGTTACTGGGCCCGCTAGAGCAAATCGATGAACAATGGGAGGACAGTGACAGTGACAGTGACAGTGACTGATTTTAAGCAGGAAAAATAGACCATCGGTAAATTCATTCCCTCTTTATATTTTAGCTTTTTGTTCTGGCACCATACCTGGGGGATACTTAATTTTGTCACTCCTAGCGGATACAGACCAGCCTGTCTCTGGTCCCTCTTTCAGTGGGCTTCTATTTTTCTGTGGAAGATTGTGTGGGATTGTTGGCCAACATATTTCAGCTTTTAAATATTTATCCTTTCATTCTATTAGAACTAAGAATAACAAAGATGGAACTTCAAAAGATTCAATAATTTATGCCATATAGGTAGGGAAAAATCAAAATAAAAACTAAGGAACATCAAATTGAAATCAATTATGGCCTTAGTAACTGGAAAGATGAAAAACTCAAATTGAATACTACTTGTAGGAATTGCCAAGTTATCAGATGTCAAATCAGACCAGTAGAATATTTTCATAATAATATTCGGAAGATTTTATTTTTTCAGTTTCAGTATAATCTTGGACAACTCATTTTTCTTCCGCTTTACTCCCATCTCTTTGCTGTGAAACAACAAAGTTTGTGCTAATGCTGCTTCCAACCTCAGAATTTTCTGATTATGTGTTATTATTACATTGAATTCACTGATGACATTAAATAGAGCTATTTTATGTTCTAAAATAATAATAGAACTAATAATCATTTGGTCTTTCAACATACAACAAATGCATTCCTGATGGGTTTAAGATTTGTTTTTTTGGCAGAGTTCCTTGAATAAAAGTGTTTCTGATTTACTATTATTTTATATCATATAGCTAAAGATGAATACTTGGGACATGCCTGCTTAAAAAGCACATTCCCAGAGCTGGATGCCTTCTCCAAAGCAGCTTATTTTAAAGCCCTGTTACTTACATAATGGACATAATTTGACATGTATTTTGATTTCTCTTTCTGAAATTTCAGTTACATTATCAGCAATACTGACATTCCTTTTCCTGTCCCTTAGAACACCTTGTATTTGTTCCCTTGTTCTGTTCTGGTAGAAATTTCCTCTTGTAAATAGCATCAATTACTATGACTATACCCAGTGCAGCATGGGTACATTCCAATCCCTTTCCCATCCCTTTTCCAATAAAATAAAGGAAGAAAGAAATAGAGGGGGGAGGGAGGAAAAAAGGAACTGTACCTATAAATCTTTGTCTTGGATTTCTCTTTTTATCTCCAGCACTGCCTCTTAGATCTCACCTGAGGACACTGTTATGTGTTCTGATTGTTAGTCTGAAATTTGTCTTGAGCTGTATTTTCTTACAGTACGACTAGCAGGTGGGACTTGGAAACACTAAGAAATTTTCATTTGATGCATTTTCATTTATTCTTTGTTTTATAAATTATGATATAGGAAGCATGGTGTTGGAATTTGCTTATAATGAAGCCTAAGTGCACCATCTGGGGTAAAGTAACAGTAAATGACTAGCCCAAGGTCAAAGAAGGGATGATTTGTCCAAAGAGAATCCAAAAATAGATCTGAGGTCTGCTTACTTTCAGTTTAGTTTGCATTCAATAAACCACATTCTCTTTCCTCTGCACATTTTATCTCCAGTGGTTTGCCATGGGCACAGCTATTAGAGTGCCTATAAATCTAAATAGACATAAAATGGTTAGAGGTAGTAAATGGATGGGATCCATGGAAAACAAAACATATATGTCATTGTTAGTAACAAAACATAATTATCAAATTCACATTAGTGGTAGAGCCAGTCTACCTATATCTCTTCTTTTGGGGGGATCCTTCTAACAGAGAGCACGATATTTTACAAAAATCAGTTTCAGTGAAGAAAAATGCATTTTCAATAAAGAGTCATATTGCATTTATATTTGGACCTACAATTGAGGTAATGAAGTATGGAGTTCATTTGCAAATGTTTTATATGGCAACGTCTCCTTGAAATTATTTTTGTTGGGAACTCAAATGAATATTCTTTCAAAATAGTCACACTGTTGTCATTGGCAAACTTCTGAGACGGTATCTTAGAACGGAAACAGCATGCAGTTGGGATATAACATTCATGGACTTTCAACTTGAATTATCTATTTCATCAGCCATATTTTCATTTTAAAACCATCTCCAGATGGAAAGACAAGAAGTTAAAATCTTTGATTGTGAAAAAATGTCTATTAACATCAGGCACAGGAAGGACTTTACAATTTTACATGTTTCAATTGTGTGCCTGTATCTTATCTCCTGTTTATTCAAAATGTCTCTCATTTGTATTGCCAGTCATACCTGACTATTTAAAAAATTTCCTTTGGGAGAAACTAAAGGATTTAGCCTTCTTTTTTTCAATTTTATTGAATCACTGAGATAGTTACAAGCTTTCATGTTTGGGTTGCTATCACACAATGATCAAACACCCATCCCGGCACCAGTACACATTCCCCACCACCAATATCCCCGGTATACCCCCCTTTCCCACCCTCTCCCTGTCTCCATGGCAGACAATATTTATCCTTCCTTGGATCATGATATATCTCTTGCTGGTGGCTCACGTCTCAAGCTTTTTAAAGGATACTTGTACTACTGAATCAAATCTTAAAATTATTGCTTGAATCTGGATCAACTTTGGAGACTTTAGATAATTATTTCACTGTAGTCATTACATTGACTTATGCCTCATCTAATAATAAATGCACCCTTTGAGAGAAGTCTGTCATTTGTGGGGACTCGGGAGTTAAAATTCACTTCTTAGAAACTCTGGCCATGTACAAAAAATGTGAACTCCCTGAAAAGAATTTGGTTCTAAAGTTTTCAGTCTTTGCAAATACTTTTATGGGTCTTCCCCCTCCTTTACAAAATGCCATCAATTCCTCAGAAAATGACTTTCCTCTAACCTCTGGAAATATGCCTTTCTGGAATCCCGGGGGTGATTGCCTGGGTCAGGCTAAGACAACCTAGAGGCCAAATGCTGCTGTGAGTTTTTCTAGTCATGTGGGGCTGTAGAAGGAGCATATGGTTACCTCCACTTAAAGTCAAGTCATGGGGATACACACAAATCAAGTCCAATTTCATCAGGAAGTTAAATAGAGGGAGTTTGTTTTTTTCCCCAAATTAATTTTCCCAACCCAGTTAGGAATCAAACACGAATCCAAGTAGGATGTGATGTTTCCACAACAACTTTGTTGTATCAAAGACCACGAGACTGCGGTTTCCCCACACTTCAGAGAAAATAGCATGTCTGTAGTTCATCTCAAATTCATAACAACTTATTCTCAATCACGTGTTCAGTTTCATTTCTGACTTTCTCAAAAATGGAATTCATTAGATCAGCTGCTCCGTTTCAGAAGTTTGCATCTGATGATTTTTAGCTTCTATTTCTAAAACACATCTCATCTGGAGCACCTAAATTATTTTGTTCTGCCAGTCATCATAATGTCAATTATGCAAAAAATATGGGTTGGAGGGACAGTAGAGTGAGTAGGGCATTTGCCTTGCAAACAGCTGACCAGAGTTTGATCCCTGACACTCCATATGGTCTACTGAGACTGCCAAGAGTGATCTCTGGTACAAAGCCAGGAATAAGCCCTGAACACTGTCGGGTATGCCCCCAAGACCATAAAAAGAAAAAATATGCAAGGCTAATTAAATATTTAACCCGGTTTCAACAATTCAGAAGAGGTTTTACATTAGAAAGAAGATTTCTACTTGGAAATACTTCTCAAAGTAGTACTCATTCAGGCTTGCTAGATCAAAAGAGAATTTGTTAAGATTTGCACTTTGCAAATAATAAATTGTTCTTATATTTGCTGTCATGACCCATGAATCAAATTTCATCAGGGATATGCTATTTACTGATCTATGATGAATGAATTTAATGACCAAGTTTAAAAGAGATGTGGCAGTGAGATTGGTCATTGATAACTTGATCAGTTGACTTCCCGTTAATTGTCGATTTGCTCGAGCGGGCACCAGTAACGTCTCCATTTGTCGTGTGCTAGTGTAGCCCAATGGCATCTGTTCATTCTAGGAACACGAAGAGTCTCAAACTGATTGTTCATGACCTTGATGAAGAAGTCTGACCATCTGGTAGGTGGGAGGCCACGCGGTCTTTTGACATCCCGTGGAATCCAGTCAGTAACGGCTCTAGTCCAGCAGTCATCTCTAAATCTCATTACGTGACCAGCCTATCTAATTTTTGACGCCTTGGCAAACGAGACAGCATCCCTGATTCTTGATTGTCAACGGAGGTCAAAACTCCGGATTCTTTCTCTCATTTGAGTGAAGCGAGATACTTCAAGCATAGCTCTTTCAATTCCTCTTTGGAAGGCCCGAATAGCGTTCTCATCCTGTTTGCATAGGGTGTATGTTAATGCAGGAAGAACAGTGGATTCGTCCTCTTAGCTATTTCTTCAACGCTCTTGAAGAAAAGAGAGGCCGATAAAATCTCAAGGCCAAATTAGGCTGCCATAGCGAAGGAAGACAAAAATTATCGTCTGTACTTTCAATGCACGTACGCTAGCATCAGATGCATCCATCGAGGACCTGATGGTACAAGCACGGAAGATCAAGTACGACATCATTGGTCTGACCGAGACAAGAAGGCACCAATCTCATCACACCGTTTTTAACACTGGAGAAGAATAGTTTCTCGGAACATGCAATAAAAGAGGTGTCGGAGGCATCGGTGTCCTTGTCAACACAAACTTGACCATGAGCATTGATTCATTCAAATGCCTAAAAACCCAAATTGGACGTTTACATTTGAATAGATGTGGCTCACTGCCGGCAGTTTCTATCTTCGTTGACTACGCACCAACATCCAATTATGATGAAGGAGAAATTGAGAAGTTCTACATGGAACTGGAGAAGTTCTATAATGAAGACCACACCTTCTACAAGATCATTGTGGGTGATTTTAATACCAAGATTAGACCGAGAAGATCAGCTGAAGAACTTCACATCGGGACCCATGGCCTAGAATGGAACGAACAGGGTGAGAGACTGTTTGAGTTCATCATGTTGACCAAGACCATCCATGGTAACTCACAGTTCCAGAAGGCAGAACCTAAACGTTGGACATGGGAGTCTCCCAGTGGACGGTTCCACAATGAAATATACCACATCATATTCAATCGACAGTTTTGCCTGACCAATGTCGCTGTTGTCCCAAAATTCCAAACAGAGTCGGACCACCGTCTCCTTCATGCAAAATTCTACTTCACAGAGCGGGGAGAAAGGGCTGCAAAGTTTAAAAAGAGAACTCCCAGAACGACCACCAACTGGGAGCTCTTTGGCACTATTGCTGCAACATGGCAAGATGCCATTGTTAACAACATTGACGAGGAATACAATCGATTAATTCAGCACCTCCATGATTGTGCGAGGAACACGAAGAGAGAGAGATTAGCAACAAAAAAACGCCTGTCTTCGAAAACTTTTGAGCTTATTTGCCAATGTGGTTTGGTGCATGCCTCAGGCAACCACAAGTGAAAGTCCGAGCTCGCAAAGCAGTGCAGAGATGCGATGGAGGAAGACCTCAAACAGAGAATAGCAGAAGTGCTGGTAGATGCGGCAGAAGCCAGGAAAAGTATTCGTAATACCTGCCTGTCCTTCGCCAACTACAAGACCAAGATGACTGCCCTCCAATGTCCTGATGGATCTATCACATCTTCCAGAATGGCAATGGAGAAGATTATCCATGACTTCTACTCAAATCTCTTCGATAGTCATGTCCACCTGCCAACATACCAAATTCCACAGGATGGATATGTCGTTCCCAATGTTCTCCCTTCCAAAATCCGACACGCCATTTTGTCAGTAAAGAAACGAACAGCAACCAGCCCAGACAAGGTCAGACCTGAACACCTGAAAAACCTGCAATTAGTATTCATCAATCTGCTGGCTCGGCTCTTCACATGCTACCTGTCTGAATGCAAGGTTCTGTCCCAATGGAAAACCAGCAGGACTGTACTACTGTACAAGAAGGGAGACATCCATGACTTTGGCAACTATCACCTGATCTGCCTATTGTCTGTCATCTACAAGTTGTTCACTCGAGTCATCCTGAATAGGATTGACAGAACACTAGATGAAGGACAACCATGCGAGCAAGCCAGGTTCCACAAAGGATTCAGTACCATCGACCATATCCACACGATAAGCAAGCTCATTGAGGTTTCTCGGGAGTTCAAGATGCCTCTCTGTCTAACGTTCTTTGATTTAAAGAAGGCCTTTGGTTCTGTTGAGACAGAAGCGGTCATTGAAGCCCTAGCCAATCAGGGCATTCAAACTCAATACATTAGGATACTCCGTGAGCTGTATTACGGATTCAATACCAGGATCTCACCGTTGTACAAAGAAGTAATCATTGATGTCACGAGAGGGGTTCGGCAGGGTGATACCATTTCACCGAAACTCTTCAATGCCACCCTCGAGAACATCATGTGGTGACTGGAATGGGAAGGAATGGGAGTGAATATAGATGGTCGGCAACTATACCACCTCCGCTTTGCTGATGACATTGTTTTAATAACACCAAACATTAGCCAAGCGGCACAAATGCTGGCCAACTTCGACTGTGAGTGTGGAAATGTCGGACTACAGCTGAATCTTACGAAGACAATGTTTATGAGAAACAGCCTCGTTCCTGATGCTCCATTTGCTCTCAATGGAATGACCATCTCCGAATGTAACAGTTATGTGTACCTAGGTCGAGAAGTCAACATGCCAAATGTCCTGGCACCTGAGTTGCACAGGAGGAAGAGAGCGGCTTGGAACACCTTCAAAAGCGTCAAGAGAATGCTCATTATTACTAGCGGATATAGCCATTAGTTTACAGTTAGATTGTTTACCAGATAATACATATTTACTATATTGTTTTTTCCTTTTCTATTTTTTGGAGGTGGCTGTTGGGTTTTGGATCATACTTGGCTGTGCTCAAGACTTGCTCCTTGCTTTGAGCTCACAGACAAACACATGTAGAGCTGGGAATGGAAGCTATGTTGTCCACATGCAAGTCAAGAACCTTCCCTGCAGTGCTGTCCCCTCAGGATATTTTGCCTTTTTCTCACAGGCAAAAGTTATAACAGCTTTTTCTTTAGTTATCTCATACTCCCTCTTCTGTGCCATCATTACATGCCCATCTTGGGGCAGAACATCTTCAGTCATTACGTTCTTTCTTGATGGTCACAATCAACAAGTAGCCATTAAGTATCTCTATGGACTAGACACAGACTTGATAATATAATAATCAAAATGAATCTGCACAGCAGATAATAATAATCCTCATTGTACATTTGAGGAAACTGAATTACAAGGAAGTAATCAACATTTTTAAGATCCCAAAACCAGAAAGTAGGCAGAAGTTTTAATATCAGACCAGACAGCTAACTGAATGGGAAAAATATTTGCATTCAACACATTAGATAAAAGTTTGATATTCATGATGTATAAAGTACTCACAAAAATCAACAAAAGGAATCAAAAACCCTGTCAAAAAAGGGGGAGGAAACGAATAGACAATTCAGAGAAAGGCACTTGGATGGCCAGTAGACACATGAGAAAATGTTCAGCATCACTTATCATCAAAGAAATCCAAATCAACTGCAACGAGATACCATCTCACACCAGTGAGAATGACACATATCAAAAATAATAGGAATAATTGGTGTTGGCAGGGATGTGGTGATGAATGAACTTTAATTCACAACTGGTGGGAACGTTGTCTAGTTCAACCCCTGTGGAAAACTGAATGGAGAGTTATCATACTGTTAGAATTAAGCTGCCATATGACCCAGTTTCCACTTTTGGGTATCTATTCCCAGGACATAAAAACAGTCTTTCAAAAGTGCATATGCAAACTGTTTTTCATTGATGCACTCAGTGCAAGAGCTAAGATAAAGAATCAACCTAGGTGTTAAATGACAGATGAATTAATTCTGAAGATGTGGTGTACTTGTACAGTGGAATACTATGAAGCTGGAAGGATGATAAAATCATGCGATTTGCTGGAACCTGATTGGAACTGAGGGTATTATGTTGAGTGAAGTGAGAAGAAGGTAGACAAACATAGGATCATCTCACTTATCTGAGGTTTATAGAATACTGGATGAAGAAACGTGTTTTAGTAAAGGAGAGAAATCTAGATCATCATTGACCCCAGTATTTAAAGGGGAGATCGAGAACACGGATGCGAAGATTCTCAACAAAATACTAGCCAATAGAATAAAACAACTCATCAAAAAGATCATACATCATGACCAAGTGGGATTCATCCCAGGGATGCAAGGATGGTTCAACATTCGGAAATCAATCAACATAATCCATCATATCAACAAAAGAAAAGATAAAAATCATATGATCATATCAATAGACGCAGAGAAAGCTTTTGACAAGATCCAGCACCCATTCATGATGAAAACCCTTGCCAAAATGGGGATAGAGGGGACTTTCCTCAATATAGTTAAAGCCATCTACCACAAACCTACAGCAAACATCATCCTCAATGGGGAAAAACAGAGACCCTTCCCCCTAAGGTCAGGGACGAGACAAGGATGCCCACTCTCTCCACTACTGTTCAATATAGTACTGGAAGTACTTGCAATAGCGATCAGGCAAGAAAAAGATATTAAGGGCATCCAGATAGGGAAAGAAGAAATTAAGCTCTCACTATTCGCAGATGACATGATACTATACTTAGAGAACCCTAAAACCTCTACCAAGAAACTCCTAGAAACAATAGGCTTGTATAGTAAAGTGGCAGGCTATAAAATCAATAACCAAAAATCCATGGCATTCCTATACGCAAATAGTGAAAGAGAAGAAAGTGACATCAAGAAAACAATCCCATTCACAATTGTGCCCTAGAAAATCAAGTATCTAGGAATCAGCTTAACTAAGGAAGTAAAGGACCTGTACAAAGAAAACTACAAAACGCTACTTCAGGAAATAAAAGAGGACATGAGGAAATGGAAAAATATCCCCTGTTCATGGATGGGGAGAATAAACATCATCAAAATGGCAATACTTCCCAAAGCACTGTACAAATTCAATGCAATCCCTATAAGGATACCCATGACATTCTTCAAAGAAATGGAGCAAACACTCCTGAAATTTATATGGAACAATAAGCCCCCACGAATAGCTAAAGCAATTCTTGGGAAAAAGAAAATGGGAGGAATCAACCTCCCTAACTTCAAACTCTACTACAAGGCAGTAATAATTAAAACAGCATGGTACTGGAACAAAAGCAGAGCTGCAGACCAATGGAACAGAGTTGAATATACTGACATTTCCTCCCAAACATATAACCATCTAATTTTTGATAAGGGGGCAAGAAAAGTGAAATGGAGCAGGGAAAGCCTCTTCAACAAACTGTGCTGGCAAAATTGGACGGCTACATGCAAAAAAGTGGGCTCAGATCTCTGCCTAACACCATGCACAAAATTAAGATCAAAATGGATTTATGACCTCAACATCAGACCAGAATCCATAATGTTTATTGAAGAGAAAGTCGGCAAAACTCTCCATGATATTGAAGCTAATGGTATCTTCAAAGATGTCACGCCACTGGCCGAGCAAGTGAAAACAGAGATAGACAAATGGGACTATCTTAAACTAAGAAGCTTCTGCACCTCAAAAGAAACATTGACCAAAATACAAAGACAGCCTACAGAATGGGAAAGGATATTCACCAAGTACACATCCGACAAGGGGTTGATATCAAGGATATACAAGGTACTGGTTAAACTCCACAAGAAGAAATCACCCAACCCCATCAAAAAATGGGGTGAGGAAATGAACAGAAACTTTCGCAAAGAAGAAATTCGAATGGCAAAAAGGCACATGAGAAAATGCTCTACATCACTAATCATCAGAGAAATGCAGATCAAAACCACAATGAGATATCATTTCACACCACAGAGACTGGCTCACATCCACAAGAACAAAAGCAACCGGTGCTGGCGCGGATGTGGCGAGAAAGGGACCCTCCTTCACTGCTGGTGGGAATGCAGGCTAGTCCAACCCTTTTGGAAAACAGTATGGACGACTCTCAAAAAATTAGAATTTGATCTGCCATTTGACCCAGCTATAGCACTCCTGGGAATATATCCCAGAGAGGCAAAAAGGTATAGTTGAAGTGACATCTGCAATTGTTTGTTCATTGCAGCACTCTTTACAATAGCCAGAATCTGGAAAAAACCTGAGTGCCCAAGAACAGATGACTGGTTAAAGAAACTTTGGTACATTTACACAATGGAGTACTATGTAGCTGTTAGAAAAGATGAAGTTATGAAATTTACGTACAAGTGGTACTACATGGAAAGTATCATGTTAAGTGAAATGAGTCAGAAAGAGCGGGATAGACACAGAAAGATTGCATTCATCTGGGGAACATAAAGCAACAAAAAGGGAGAGTAACACCCAGGAATGGCTGAGATTAGTACCAGGAATTTTGCTCCATGAATGGAAGGCCAGCCACAGGCTCTAGGTGAAAAGGAAGCTCAGATAGAGAAGAGAGTACCAAATGAAGGGTGTTGTGAGGGCCCTCCCAGGGTGGGAGAAGCATGCTAAAAGTAGTCGATAGACCAAACATGATTGCCACTCAAAGCCTCTCCTGCAAAACACAGTACCCAAAAGAAGAGAGAGAGAACAAGGGGGAATACCCTGCCACAGAGGCAGGATGGGACGGGGGGGGGATGAGGGTTGGGGGGGAGATGCTGGGACCCGTGGGGATGGATGACGGGCACTGGTGGAGGGATGGGCACTTGATCATTGTATAACTGAAACCCAAGCACAAAATTTGTAAGCCTATAACTGTACCTCATGGTTTTTCACTAATAAAAAGAGAAAAAAAATAAAGGGGAGATCGATAGAGAAGGAAAGAAATCAAGGGGGAAAGAAGAGAACAGGGAGTAATGGATGAACAGGCATCAGGACTTCAGTTATACTGATTATATGGGTGAATATTCAAAACACACTCAACAACACTGAAAGCTTGATATCTAAGCTTCAGCCACTGTAACTTTGTAATGTGCCTGTCAAGTTGATAATCAAAGATAGGGTAGGGGTTGGGGATGAGAATGGAATATGGGAAAACTGGTAGAGGGAAGTTGACACTGGTGATGGAATTGTTCATGTATTATATGCCTAAAACTCAACTATCAATAACCTTGTAAATCACATTTTTAATTAAATTAAAACATTAAAAAACTCAGGTCTGAAAGAGTATAATAACTGATTCATGGGGAATGGAAGGATAATAGAATGGGTAGGGCATTTGAGCCTTCCGCAGATCAAATGGGGTTTAATAATCTTCAGCACCTTATATGGTCCCTGAGCCCTGCCAGGAGTGATCACTGAACATTGCTCAGTGTGATCCAAAAACAACTCTTCTCCCCACCCTCACCTTGCTCAATCTTTCTTTCATTGCAGTCTTACCTATTATGGCACTATAATTTTCTCTAAATAATTTTATATTGTATTGTTTAAAAATCATCCTCTGTGTATTTATTCTTACCTCCCAACGTATATCAGAATTAAATTGAGGAGTAACACTACATGTTGAACCTCATTTCTAACTTGCAATTTCATGAGGATTATTACTCCAGAAACTCAGTTATATGGACTGACTTTTGTCTTCAATATTATTTGATAGAAGCTACTTTTAAAAATATAGGTTTTAAAAGTTCCTTTTGTTTTCTTTTGATTGCTTGGGGTTTTTTTGTTATTGTTTATTTGTTTGGGGCAACACCCAGCCATGGGCTTAGTCCTGCCAGGGCTTAGTCCTGCCAGGGCTTAGTCCTGCCAGGTGCTGAAGATTGAAATTAAGATGGCCTATGAAAGGCAAGCTCCTTACCCACTGTACCATCTCTCCAACTACAGTTAATTTGTTAAAGACTATTAAATCTTCTGAACATATTGGATTAGCTTGGGATCTAGTATCATAAGCTGATATTTTTGGATACTAATAGATAAAATTAGCCTTTTTCCCCTTTGGAAAGAATTTAAATAGTAGTGATATACAATGTAGAAATACTAATCACACTCCTATCCAATACTTCCCCAAATTGCTACCAATATTTTGGGGATATTTTCTTTCTTTTTCTGTTGGATACATATTTATTTTTAAACTTATGCAAATGATAAATTAAATAATTAGAATTAAAACATTTAGACCACTGAAGATTAAACTACAGTGCCCTGAAAACTGTTATCTCCATGCTGCTCTTCTGTCAATACTAAGCATATTGTTTGACAAATATTTCTGATGAAAGAATTTCTTCTTTTTATTGAATAACCATGAGATAGAGCATCACAAAGCTGTAATTCTTAATCATCACTTAATCACTTAATCCCCGTTATTCATCGATTTATTCGAGCGGGTGCCAGTTACGTCTCCATTCATCCCGGTTGCGTGCTAGCGTAGACCAATGGTATCTGTTCGTTCTAGGAACATGCAGAGCCTCAAACCGATCATTTAGGGTCTTGACGAAGAAGTCTGACCATCTTATAGGTGGGCGTCCACGTGATCTTTTGATGTCCCGTGGAATCCAATCAGTAATGGCTCTAGTCCAGCGGTTGTCTGTAAACCTCATTACGTGTCCAGCCCATCTGATTTTTGATGTCTTGGCAAATGAGACAGCGTCCCTGATTCTTGAGTGTTGACGAAGATCAGAACTCCGGATTCTATCTCTCATTTGAGTGAATCGTGATATTCCAAGCATAGCTCTTTCGATTCCTCTTTGAGAGACCCGAATAGCGTTCTCATCCTGTTTTCGTAGGGTCCAGGTCTCTGAGGCATATATTAATGCAGGAAGAATAGTGGAATCAAAGAGATGTGCTCGTAGCTGGAGGTTCTTTGTCCTTTTAGTTATTTCTTCAATGCTCTTGAAGGCATTCCAAACCGCTCTCTTCCTCCTGCGCAACTCAGGTGCCAGGTCATTCATCATGTTGATTTCTCGACCTAGGTATATATAACGGTTGCATTCGGAGATGGTGGTTCCGTTGAGAGCGAATGGAGCATCAGGAACAAGGCTGTTTCTCATAAACATTGTCTTCGTAAGATTCAGTTGTAGTCCGACCTTTCCACATTCACGGTCAAAGTCGTTCAGCATTTGTGCCGCTTGGCTGATGTTTGGTGTTATTAGAACGATGTCATCAGCAAAGCGGAGGTGGTGTAGTTGCCGACCATCTATCTTCACTCCCATGTTTTCCCATTCCAGTCGTCACATGATGTTCTCGAGGGTGGCACTGAAGAGTTTTGGTGAAATGGTATCACCCTGCCGAACCCCTCTCTTGATATGGATGATTACTTCTTTGTAGAATGGTGAGATCTTGGTAGTGAATCCGCAATAGAGCTCACGAAGGATCCTGATGTATTGAGTTTGTACGCCCTGATTGGCTAGGGCTTCTATGACCGCTTCCGTCTCAACAGAATCAAAGGCCTTCTTTAAATCAATGAACGTTAGACAGAGCGGCATCTTGAACTCCCGAGATACCTCAATGAGCTTGGTTATTGTGTGGATATGGTCGATGGTACTGAATCCTTTTCGGAATCCAGCTTGTTCACATGGTTGTCCTTCATCTAGTGTTCTGCTAATCCTATTCAGGATGACTCGAGTGAATAGTTTGTAGATGACAGACAATAGGCAGATTGGGCGATAGTTGCCAATGTCGTGGATGTCTCCTTTCTTGTATAGTAGTACAGTCCTGCTGGTTTTCCATTGGGATGGAACCTTGCATTCAGACAGGTAGCGTGTGAAGAGTCGAGCCAATGTATTGATGAGTACTGATGGTAAGTTCTTCAGGTGTTCAGGTCTGACCTTGTCTGGGCCAGGTGCTCTTTGTTTCTTTACCGCCGAGATGGCATGTTGGATTTCGGAAGGGAGAACATTGGGAACGACATATCCATCATGTGGTATGTGGTATGTGGGCAAGTGGATATGGCTATTAAAGAGATCTGAGTAGAAGTCATGAATAATCTTCTCCATTGCCCTTCTGGAAGATGTGATAGATCCATCATGATGTCGGAGGGCAGTCATCTTGGTTTTGTAGTTGGTGAAGGACAGGCGGGCATTACGAATGTTTTTCCCAGCTTCTGCTGCATCTACCAGTACTGCTGCTCTCCTGTTTTTGAGGTCATCCTTGATGGCTTCTCTGCACTGTTTTGCCAGTTCGGATGTTCGCTTGTGGTTGCCTGAGGCATGTGCCAAGCCACGTTGGCGAATAAGTTCAAGAGTGTTCGAAGAAAGACGGTTTTTTGTGGTTATCTCTCTCTTGGCATTCCTTGCACAATCATGGAGGTGCTGAATCATTCGATCGTATTCCTCATTAATGTTATCAATGACGGCATCTTCCCATGTTGCTGCAATAGAGCCAAAGAGCTCCCAGTTGGTGGTTGTTCTGGGAGTCCTCTTTTTAAACCTTGCATTCTTTTCTCCTCGTTCTGTGAGGCAGAATTTTGCACGAAGAAGACGGTGGTCTGATCCCGTTTGGAATTTTGGGACAACAGCAACATCGGTTAGGCAAAACCGCTGATTGAATATGATGTGGTCTATTTCATTGTGGAATCGTCCATCGGGAGACTCCCATGTCCAACGTTTAGATTCAGCCTTTTGGAATTGTGAGTTACCATGGAAGGTTTTGGTTGACATGATGAATTCAGACAGTCTGTCACCCTGTTCGTTCCATTCTAGGCCATGGGTTCCGATGTGGAGTTCATCGACTGATCTTCTTGGTCCTATCTTGGCATTAAAATCACCAACAATGATCTTGTAGAAGGTGTGATCTTCTTTATAGAACTTCTCCAGCTCCATGTAGAATTTCTCAGTTTCTCTTTCACCATAACTGGATGTTGGTGCATAGACAACAAAGATAGAAACTGCCGGTAGTGAGCCACATTTATTCAAGTGTAATCATCCGATTCGGGTTGTTAGGCATTCGAATGAATCAATGCTCGTGACTAAGTTTGTGTTGACAAGGATACCAACACCACCGACGCCTCTTTTATCACATGTTCCAAGGAACAGTTCTTCTCCAGTGTCGAAAACAGCATGATGGGATTGATGTCTTCTCGTTTCGATCAGACCAATGATGTCGTACTTGATCTTTCGCGCTTGTACCATAAGGTCTTCAATGGATGCAGCAGATGCCAGCGTACGAGCATTAAAAGTACAGACAATCATTTTTGTTTTTCTGCGTTTTGGCAGCCTATGTCTGCCTTGGTGTTTTATCAGCCTCTCCTTCCATATCCTTCTCGACTCTGCATATTCAGGGTTAGGGAAATGAGATCCATTTATTACTGGATTTGGCATATCAATTTGGTCTATTTGGCATAGACCATGGATAGCTTGCAAGGCTCTGCCGTGTGGGTTGGATATTTAAGGTACCCTGAAAAAAAAGCTGTAATTGCAAAATGTAGTTTTTTAATTCTATAATCACAATCTCATTTAAGTCATGTATTAATCTTATGAATAATTTATCATCATGTCTATTGAAAAATAAGAGAATTGAACTTCCAAGAGTCTAGGCAATTTACTCAAGTTAATATAACCACAGTTATGAACTGGAAGCCCAGAATATAGCTGAAAACTAAAGTTGATACTTTGCCTACTGTTTAAGGGCTGGAGAGATAGCACAGAGGTAGGGCATTTGCCTTGAGCGCGGCCTCTTGCCCACATGGCAAATCCTAGCAAGCTCCCGAGACGTATTTGATATGCCAAACACAGTAACAACAAGTCTCACAATGGATATGTTACTGGCCTGCTCGAGCAAATCGATGAACAACAGGAGGACAGTGCTACAGTGCTACTGTTTAAGAGCTACCTCAATGCTACTGAAAAATATCCATAAAGGATCTTTTATTTAAAAGTTAAAAACAAGTTATAAACTTCTTTATTGATAAATGGACTTTGGCTCTCTAGGAAAATGAATTAGACAAGTCTTAAAACTATACACAAATATATGCAACTAAATATAGGCACTAGACAAATCTATTCATGAGAATATAAGCAGTCCTACATAAGGCTAGAGTATAAAAACTCTTTTGCACATAAAGTAAAATTTTTTGTTCCAAAGTCACGTTCATATGCAAGGTGATAAAGCAACATGAGATTCCACAGAATCACTTGTTAACTAGAACTGTATTAGTATGATCTCACTCAAACTAACCTAAGACAATCAGTATTTATTGTTTTAGATAACTGGTTTCAGGCATATCTGCATCCAGGTGATCAAATGATGTTTTTAAAATTCTCCTACTACCTTTCTATGTGTTAATTTCATTTTGAATTATTCTCCAGGAAACTGGCGATATGTATAATTTTATTTCTACAAGTCCATGAATATATTTTCTGGCAATTTCAAAATAAACAGAGACCCTCTTTCACTCAGTGTGCCTCTGAAAAAGATGTCGACCATACAATAACAAATTCTATAGACAGCTGATTTGGGCAATCCTGAGTTTTTATTGCCATTTTGTAAGTTAATCAAATCAAAGACATTCTGGCAAGAATAGAATGATCACAATACAGTTTGCAGCTTTGACAATAGCAGATGAGACTGCACTGGGCTTTGGATGAGGTGGGACATTAATACGGCTAACTCATTGGTTTTGCCTGAGTATTAAATTATAGTTGGAGAGAAAATATATGCAACATATTGTCTGGAAGTCAGATAGTATTGATTAATTAAAAGCACGGTGATTCTGAACTCATTCCAGAAAATTTATCAATTACTAAGTACAGCTGAACAATATAGTAATCTGACTGAATGTGAAGGAGAATTGCAGGCCTGCTTCAAATTGTATTCTGTGAATTTACTGAAAGCTAAGGCACTGTATGATCTGGGAGCCATACTAATGACAATTACAAAAACTTAAATTACTAACTTATTTTTTTAAAAAAGAGTATTAACATTGAAGACAAGGTTGGCAAAACCCTCCACGACATTGAAGATAAAGGTATCTTCAAAGATGACATGCCACTGGCAAAGCAAATGGAAATAGAGATAAACAAATGGGACTATCTTTGTTTTTTTTTTTAATTTTATTGAATCACCATGAGATAGTTGTAAGCTTTCATGTTTGGGTTACAGTCACACAATGATCAAGCACTCGTCCTTCCATCAGTACACATTCCCCACCACAAATATCCCTGGTATACTCCCCCCTTTCCTGCTCTCCCCCGCCTCCATGGCAAGCAATATTCCTCATACTCTCTCTACTTTTGGGCATTATGTTTGCAACACAGACACTGAGAGGTTATCATGTTTGGTCCTTTATCTACTTTCAGCACACATCTACCATCCCGACCGATTCCTCAAGCCATAATTTTCTTAGTGATCCCTTCTCTATTTCAGCTGCCTTCTCCCCTTTGCTCATGAGGCAGGCTTTCCATCTATGAAGCAATTTTCCTGTCTGGTGTATCTTCTATCCTTAGGTGTCAGCCTCATGTTATATTGTTTTATACTCCACAAATGAGTGCAGTCCTTCTATGTCTGTCCCTCTCTTTCTGACTCATTTCACTTAGCATGATACTCTCCATGTCTATCCATTTATAAGCAAAGTTCATGACTTCATCTCTCCTGACAGCTGCATAGGATTCCATTGTATTCCATTGTAGATGTACCAAAGTTTCTTTAACCAGTCATCTGTTCTAGGGCACTTGGGTTGTTTCCAGATTTTTGGCTATTGTGAACAGTGCTGCAATGAACATGTAGGTACAGATGTCATTTCTACTGTGCATTTTTGTACCCTCAGGATATATTCCCAGAAGTGGTATTGCAGGGTGATATGGAAACTCAATTTCTAGTTTTTGAAGGACTGTCCATATTGTTTTCCAGAAAAACTGAACCAGTCAGCATTCCAGCCAACAGTGAAGGAGCATCCTTTTTTCCCCAAATCCACACCAGCACTGTTTGCTTTTGTTCTTTTGAATGTGTGCCAGTTTCTGTGGTGTGAGATGATAGCTCATTGTTGTTTTGATTTGCATCTCCCTGATGGCTAGTGATGTGGAGCATTTTTTTCATGTCCCTTTTGGCCATTTGTATTTCTTTCTTGAGGAAACTTCTCTTTATTTCTTCTTCCCATTTTTTGATGGGGTTGGAGGTTTTTTTCTTGTATAATTCTACTAGTGTCTTATATATCCTGGAAATTAATCCCTTATCAGATGTGTCTTGGGTAAATATTCTTTTCCATTCTGTGGGCTCTTTCTGTATTTTGGTCACTGTTTCTTTTGAAGTTCAGAAGCTCCTTAGTTTGATTTAGTCCCTAAATGAGACTATCTTAAAATAAGAAATTTCTGCATCTCAAAAGAAACGGTGACCAAAATACAAAGACAGTTAACAGAATGGGAAAGAATATTTACCCAATACACATCTGATAAGGGGTTGAAGGCACATGAAAAAAATGCTCCTCATCACTAATCATCAGGGAGATGCAGATCAAAACAACAATTAGATATCATCTTACACCACAAAGACTGGCCCACATCCAAAAGAACAAAAGCAACCAGTGTTGACAAGGATGTGGGTAGAAAGGGACTCTCCTTCACTGCTGGTTCAGCCCTTTTGGAAAACAGTATGGACGATTCTCAGAAAATTAGAAATTGAGCTCCCATTTGACTCAGCTATACCACTTTTGGGAATGTATCCTGCAGAGGCAAAAGAGTATAGGAGAAATGACATCTGCACTTGCATCTTCATTGCTTCAGTGTTTACAATAGCCAAAACCTGGAAAAAATCCGAGTGCCCAAGAACAGATGACTGGTTAAAGAAACTTTGAAACATCTACACGGTGGAATACTAAGCAGATTTTATAAAAAATGAAGTCATGAAATTTGTACATAAATGGGTCAACATGGAAAGTACCATGTTAAGTGAAATGGGTCAGAAAGAGAGGGAGACACATAGAAAGATTACACTCATTTGTGGAATATGAAGTAACAGAATGGGAGACTAACACCCAAGAATAGTAGAGATAAGGATCAGGAGGTTTACTCCATGGCTTGGAAGCCGGCCTCAAATGCTTGGGGAAAAGACAGCTCAGATAGAGAAGGGATCACCAAGTAAAGGGTATTTGGAGGACCAGCTCTGGTTGGGAGATGCTAGCTGAATGTATACTATAGATTGAATACAATGGCCACTTAATGCCTCTATTGCAAACTACAACACCCAAAAGAAAAGAGAGAACAAAAGGGAATGCCCTGCCACAGAGGTGGGGTGGGGTGCGCGGGATGGGTTTGGGGTGGTGGGAGGGATACTGGGATCATTGGTGGTGGAGAATGGAGACTGGTAGAGGAATGGGTACTCGATCATTGTATGACTGAAACGCAAGCATGAAAGTTTGTAAGTCTGTAACTGTACCCCATGGTGATTCACTAATAAATAATTTTTTTAAAAAAGAGTATTAAATCTTGAGTTGGAGTAAAAGTACCTCCAGGAGAGATCTCCATGAGCCCAGAGTCAAGAGTATGCTCAAAGCAGCATCCATTATGGCCCAAATCTTTCTTGAGAATGTCATTTTTTCATTTTCCTTGTGATTAGAATGAAATTATTTCCTTGTACCTTCCTACTTCTCCTATTGAAGTGAACTGATGCTTGTGAATAGAGCACTTCAATAAATATTTATATCTCTGTGGGAAAAAGGATTTCCCCAGGAAAAATTCATCACAAATCATAGAATGTTTAAGCTGAAGGGCTCTTAGAGATCACTATATACTTTATCTGCAATTTTTTCATGGTTTTTATGCCTGTCTATCCAGTGTTTTAAGTTATGTTCAGGAACATATGTCTGCGTTATAATCTTCTAAAGTGATAGAAACTCATGTATTGTTCACCTTTCTATCCTTAAACGGTCGTGCACAATGTCTTTCATGTATTCAGAAGCCATTAAAGATTTATGAAATGGGTGAATCAAATCTACCTGTGTTTGACAGATGTGGAAATCAATTCACAGGAAGTATTTATATGACTCCAAGATAATGCTACTTGTCCCCGGCAAAACCAAGTCTAGAACTCTGTGATACTGCTTGCTAAACCAATGAATTTTCCAAGACATCTTATTCCAGAGTCAAGAGTATTCCCTTGTGATATATATGTTTGATATATATGTATATACAATATATAATATATAATTACATAATATATATTATATATTATTATATACATTATATATGATTATTCAGAAGTATCAGTTCACTTCAATAGGAAATGTAAGAAGGTACAAGGAAATAATTTCATTCTAATCACAAGGAAAATGAAAAAATGACATTCTCAAGAAAGTTTAGGGCCACGATGGGTGCTGCTGTGAGCATACTCTTGACTCTGGAATAAGATGTGTGATAATTGTTATATATAATATATAAATATATAGTATGCATATATTATACTCACATATATTATGTAATATGTATGTATAATATAATATATGTGTATATAATATAATTATACACATATATAAATGATATATACATGTGATAACTCTTATATTTCTCAACGGTGCTACTTAAGTCTGAGAATTTACTAATCTGGTTGGAGCTGGTTGAACCTTTTATGTTACTGTTTTTGTTCATTGATACTAGTGGGCTTCTACATATCTTTCCCAGCAAATTTGTTGTGCTTCTTCTGGGCTGCTAGTACTGGGAATTTCAGAGATGTCATGGCTGTATTCTCCAGGAGCTGTGGATGTGAATCATTTATTTGTTGGAGGATGACGTGTATGGGTGGGGGCTTCTGGGTCTATCTGGCTGGGAAGTGAATATGCTTACCCCCTTTTTTGTGAAGGTTGCAAAGTTTTCAGTCTGGATATCTGTCTATCTAGGATGATTTGACAGCTTAGTGGTTTCATGAGGTTCAATTGTGGAACTGGACTGTTTATATGCAGGAGGATTCATAAAACTGTATAAAATTCTAAGGGGTGGCCAGGGGAGGCCTGACAGCTCTTCCTCTAGCCACCTGCATCCACGGGGGCCCCCGGACCACTCGCCCAACCGGGGTAGCCGAGGTCATGGGGCAGACAGAAGGAGGAAATGAGGGCCAAGCCAGTTGATTGATCCATTATCCGCAAGCGTCTGCCCCAGTCTCTCTGAGCCCCCCATTCTAGTCTCATACTGCCCCTCATTCCTGTCTCTTCCTGTCTCTCTCGCTCATCTCTCCACACTCCATCTTACAGCCTGGGCTCTCTCTCTCCACATGCCTGCTCCTGTATTCTTCTTCTACATCCTTCTCTCTCTGTCCCCCTTGCTAGTCTCTCCGAACTCCATCATGCCGCCTTGCTTGCTTTCTCATCTCTCCAGCTCCTCCAACTCTCTACCTCTCCAACTCCCCAGCACTCTGGGCCACTTACCCCAGTCTGGTAGCAAAATCAACATAAGAAAACCTTTCCTGAGGGCCCACCAGGTTCAAAGGAAACACCACCTAGGATATTCCAAAGCCCTTCCTGACTGCCCAAGGACAAAATACCTCTTAAGGTGTTTTTCTCTGTAGGGTAACATTGCTTTGTCTTTCTTCCACAAGAAGCTTAGGTTTATCTAGTTACACCCATCAATCTGGTTACATCCATCACAGTGCTCCTGAAGCACTTCCACTTCCATTGTGTTTGTCTGTAAACAGTTTTCCCTATGCTCTCCTTCTCACCCAGTTAATCAGCTTTCCCCTTAATCAGACTGTTAATTTGTAAGATCAGTTTCCCAGAAATCTATGATTTTTTATGTATAAGTGAAATATTGCCTTTCTCCTCTCCTTATGCCTTATGAACAGTTTACCTTAAAGTAATATCCATTTTGTATATATACAGGAAGACCATTAACATTATGCTTTGTAACTTAGGATTTAATTGGCCTTGAATATTACTCATTCCCAGGCATCTGCTTTCTCAACTTAAGCCTCAGTTGCCCTTAGTTCCTAACACCCCAAAAGCAGGGTCCCGACGAGGGACTGAATGGACCCAGGGCAAGCAGTGAGCTACCCTGGCAGCGAAATGGGCTAGGCCAAGGTGCCATGATTCTTAACTATAAGTTAAGAGTTTGATCATAGACAAATGCTGTCATGATCCAAAGATAACGACGAGACTAGGATCCTGCTAGGGGTGGGAAAGACTATCTGGCCTGAGCACTGTAGTCTGAGATCGAGATGGCCCTAGGAGAGCAATTCTATAAGTTTAAGATATTTCTTACTGTATCCATACAAAATGATTTATATTATATATGCTTATATGCTTGGCGGACAAGGAGAGGAGAGACAGACCCTTGAGATTCCGCTCTAGGGTGGATCCTCCTGCTGAGAAAGGATCTGTCTTAGGAGCAGCTTTCCCTGAGGCTAAGATTTCTACCCCTATTGATTTCTACCCCTATTGATTGTGACCGCACCTATGTGTAATTGTGCCCCCAATTCCTCATGGAGAGGGGATTTAACTGTACTGTAGGAGTGGGCGAGGGTGGAGAAGGAAGAAGCAGAGATCAGAAGGAGGAGAAGCAGGATGAAGGGGAATGTAGAAGGAGAATGAAATAGCTGGGGGAGGAAGAATGGGGAGCAGAGACAGAGATGAAGAGAGAATCAGAATAAACTACGACTAATACCTACCAGCCTGGCCCTCGTTCCTTCCTCCACCTGACCATCGCCATCAGCCTCCCCAGGGGGGAAGAAGGGTGAGACTACCAAACGCGGGCGGTGGGAGAGAAAGAGCCACCGCTGCTGTGTATGCTGCGCCCCCTCTTGTGTGAGTTTACACATCCTGCCGCTGTGTGCCATGCCCCCTCTTGTGTGAGTTTACACATTTCTCCTTTCCTCAGTCCATTAAGTCTATCAACATCTTAATACTAGTTATTTTTGTATGGACACAGTAAGAGATACATTGAGGCTTGTAGTGCAGCTCTCCAGGCAACATCTTGCCACAGTCTCAGACTACAGAGTTCAGGCCAGATTAATCTTTCCTAATCCTAGCAGGGTCTGAGTCTAGTTATTACTTTTTGGATCATGACAGCATTTGTCCATGACCGAGCTCTTAACTTATAGTTAAGCGTTAGGGACTTTGGCCAGGCCCAACTTGATGCCAGGGTAGCACATAGCTTACCGCTTGCCCTCGTTCCATCCAGTCCCTTGTTGGGACCCCGCTTTGGGGAATGCTAGGAAGTAAGGGCAGCTGAGGCTTAGATGAGAGATAGATATCCAGGAGAAAAATATCACTGAGTCATGTTTCAAAAGCATAGCATATAAAGTCTTCTTGTCTCCATACAAAAAGGGCATTGCTCTGAATAAACTATGCAAAGGACTTGGGTAGAAGAGAAAAACAATATTTACTAGTCAACAGAGCACAAAGTTTACAAATAAACACAGAGGAATGGGAGCACTGTGATGGGAGCAAGTCAATAAACCTAAGCTACCTGATGCTATGCAGGAAGGACAAAACAATGTTATCTTACAAGACTTGACTTTGGGCCTGGTGTCAAAATATTGAATGTAATCAAAGTAGAGAGAGAGAGTAATGTGGAAATCATCTGCCCCACAGGTAGAGGGAGGATGAAGGAGGGTGTAGGATAGGGGTATACTGGTGTTTTTGGTGGTGGAGAATGGGCACTGGTGAAGATACGGGTATGACCGAGACTTAAACCCTAAAGCTTTGTAACTGCTCTCACGGTGATTCAATAAATAAAATTATTTTTAAAAAATGAAAAAAAGACTTGACTTTAAATTTCATTTTGCCTTTCTCCAAATCCTTTCTTGGTACTTACCTTTGCTTCACGTCCAGTTCAACTTCACCCAGAACCTAAATCTGCAGTGAGGAATATAGACTGAGGAATATAGAATATAGAATATGGACTTCCTCTCCTTCCCTCCATTCTTCAAAAATACTTTCCCCCTCTCTCAATTTTGCATTATCTCTCATCTTCCTAGCTCTTTTGTTAAAAATTCCTTTTTTCCCCCTTAGTACCAATGTGAAGTTGTTAAAAGCAGAACAACCTGGGGCTGGAGAGAGTACAGGGAGTTGTACTTTACCAATCCAGATTTGATCTCCAACTTAAGTATGGCTGGGTGTGGTCCAAAAACACAAGGGGAATAAAAGTACAACAGCCTGGATGAACAATTTTTTGGTAGTTGAGAGTGTTGAGGTCACACCCTGCAGTGCTCAAGGGCTATTCCTGGTTTTGTGCTCAGGAGTGACCTCTAGTGGTGATCATGGGATAGTTCTATTACTTATTTATTTATTTATTTATTTATTTATATTGAATCACAGTGAGACACACAGTTACAAAGCTGTTCATGATTTTTAGTCATGCAACTTACTAAGATAATTTGGAATATGATCAAGTAGTCTCAAATTTACAAAAGGGATCAAAGATTTCAGGCAAAAGGGCACAATAAAATAATGAGGTTTAGAAAAGGATATATAAAAGAAAGATAGATTTTTAAATTATATACACTTGGCCCTATCATATAGCTGGACTCAGTTTCAGTACAGATCTCTAGGAGAATAATGAAAATCCAATTTGAAAATGAATAGCATCTTTAGGATTCATTTTAGACCATCCCCTGCCCAATTTTCATCAGTCTCGCTGCCTGAATTTCATCAAGTATTTATTCATCACCTATTCTAGATCATACGGCATGTGGGGTTTGGTGTTTTTAATCTGAGAAGAGAATATAATTTCAGCACTCAAAGATCTATGGTATACAATGTTTTACAGACATAAAAACAGCTATTTCTAAAAAACATGCATTGACAATGGCAACAGACCCTGAAAGTCAGCCTATAGAACTGAGTTTGCAAGAAGGTAGGAGCCCTTGAGACATCTATGGAGAGATGATGAAACTCTGCAGGTGAGTGTCACACTGGAACATTGTAAGCCTGAATCCTTATTGGAACAAATTGTATGCCTGAAACAATATTGTAAGTCACCATGAATATAATTTTTAAAAATTTAGGCACCATAGTTTACCATACTGATATTGATAGGGATTCATGCAAAGTGTCCAACGAAACTCCTGCCATAAAATCTAAAATAAGAAAGTAAATACACCATTTACTTTTACCCAACTTGGGGGCTTTAGAAAAAAATTTTCAGAGCTAAAGTTTCACCATCTTATTTTTTAAAGTCCTGTAAATCAGGACAAGTGCTTATCTTATCTTTATTACTAAGTAATGCAACAAAATTTCTGCAATGTATGTCCTGGACAGAGGTGTGTATAATTTATTTACCCAGACCATACTAGTTCATGTTGCTTTCTGAAGATTATTTTGACAATGATGTATATTGCCAAAGTCAGTTAATTGCTCTTACAATGATGTGTGAAAGGAAATGACTTTATTCTGTTTCATTGGATATTTTTAAGAATCTTGCTCAGGCCAAAGAATTCTTTCCTGTCCAGTTGGTCTCTAAAGGCAAAACGATAATTTCCATTAATTCTCACGTTCTTTCCTGACTCTATAAACTCTGGCTTTATTTAATTCAAAGTATACTTAATTATACTAAAACCCCTTAGTAATTAAAGGGGTTTTATAGTCTAGCGGGAAAATACTGAAAGCTTTTTTTTTCATTTAGAGGTTTCATTCTGGTTAGATGCAAAATAATAAAAATAAAAATGTACTCTGTGAAATTCTTCTGCATAAGTAATTAAGCCAAACTTTGTATAAAAGCTAGTCAAAGTTCATGTGAACAGTTGATATGAAAATCCTTGGATACTTCAGAGGCTGCAAAATATGTACTAAAAATCCTCCAAGTTCAATGTACTCTGCAAGGGACTATGCAATTCTGAGATTAAAATATGGAAGCTGCATGTGCACAAAAATTGCAGTAGCTAAAGCTGCTCCTGTAACCAACATCACCCCCTAGCCTAGCAGGCCTTGGGTTCAGGCCAAACAGAGACTCATGAGGGAATAAATGGTCTGATCTGTGAATCGTTTGCACTATGTAACTGAACCTGTTGAAAGAGAAACCAGGGATGGACTTAGCCTTCTTACATCATTTTCATGAAAATTGCCAGTTACTGAAAGATTACTATGTGCAAATGTGTTCTTTAGATGCACACATGCACTTAATCAAAGACACAAGCCTTTGGACCTCCATATTGATACCATTGTTGTAAACCTCTTGAGTTTAAGTGCTAACTGGCTGTAATTGGTACCAGACTCTTAGGAATATAAGTGTTTTGTATTTGTCTGTGTTTCCTTTGCACTTCAACATATGCTACTTGATACTCTGATGCCTCACTGACTGACTGTTGGTCACATAAGTAGCAATTGTGCAGAAGAATACATCAAGGAAGTTGTTTGGGGACACTTATGCAGATGTGCCTCTGAGCTTGAGTGACAGTACAGACAAAAAGGAGCAAAGCTGCTGGTAAGTGGGCTAACTCCTGGAAATGAAATTTTTCTTTTCCAGAGACACAGAAACTCCAGAAACTTCTAGGAGATGCTAGACTTAGTACTAGACTTTCCCTACCTTTAAGCATCCCATAACACTCTACCACTTTCATTCACAACTCCACTGCCACCCATAGCACACTCACATAATTGCTCTGTAACTATAATTTTTTCTCTTACAACTTTTCTCTCTCTAAACTCCTTCCTTTTCCTTCTCTTTTTCTCTGCTTCTCTATTTCTCTCCCACTCCTATAACTCTCCCTTCTTCCATTCCACAGAAGAGTATCCAGATATCTAATATCCATCTTGAAAATTTACTAACTTTGAAACACTACCAAAATTCCAAAACAACGATCATCATAAAATTTTGGGAAGAAAGCCTCTGGGTATAAACTCTCTAATCAGCCACGATACCATAGTGTGCATTTGACAGACTTGTGTCCCCAAATGTGTTCCTAATATTTTCAGAGGAGCCTCTGTGCTTTGGTGTTTCACCCTCATCATCATCATTGTCCTCCTCAGCCTCATCCTTCATCATGTATGGTAAAATGTGGAGATAGAAAAGAGAACAATAACATTACATCACAGTGGGTTTTTTTTGTGGGTAGCATACCTGGCAATGCTCAAGACTTACTCCTGGATCTGAGCTCATGAGTCACTCACGGGACCATACTGGGTAATGGGGATCAAACTAGGGTCAGCCACATGCAAGGTAAGCATCCAAACCACTCTGCTATCTCTCCGCTCCCACAAACTTGTTTCCTTTTCTTGTGTGTGAGTGCTTGGGTACGTGTGTGTGTGTGTGTGTGTGTGTGTGTGTGTGTGTGTGTTTTGGGCCACATACAACGGTGCTCAGGATTTACTCTTGGCTTTGCACTGAGATCACTCCTTTTGGGGCTCAGGGGACCATATGTGGTACTGGGCAGGAATTGAACCTAGGTTGGCCACATTCAGGCAAGCACCTAACCATTGTACTATCACTCCATCTCTAGCAACACAGTGCTCTTAAGTGCATACTTTGTAGCCTATAACATTGAATGATTTTACTTTTTCAGATTAAATTCCGTTGAATAGCTTTTAAGAAGAGAGAAAAAGCACTGTGTTTGGGGATGTGAAGTCTTTTTGCCTTGTGTTATTGCCAAGGAAAACACTTGGAACCACATATCTCATTGAGATTGATCTTGCAATTTGAGAAAGGAATTCAGTAGATTTCCACAATAATGCCTTCAATGGCTCTTAAGAGCACCTGTGCTTTGTAGCATAGATGCTAAAGTCATGAAAATGAATAATTCTGTGCACAAGTCACTTTTACTGGTTGCAGCTCAGCAATGACTGAGTGAAATTGCATTAACTCTATTACTACTTACTAGATGCCAGCTTTGTTCTAAGTGGTGTTCATTTACTTATTCTAAACTTCACTTACTTATTTCATGTAACTGTTTCACCATTCTACAAGGAAGTGATCACTGACATAAAGAGTGGGGTTCGGCAGGGCGATACTATTTCACTGAAACTCTTCAGGGCCACCCTTGACAACATCATGCAACAAATGGAATGGGAAGGAATGGGAGTGAAGATAGATGGTCAGCAACTACACCACCTCTGCTTCACTGATGACATTGTTCTACTCCACTTTCATGTGGAAATGAACTCTTGTGGGGAGGAAAACAAGTGACTTTTGACGACAACAATAACTTACTCTCTACTTTCTCATCTCATTGTCCTTTTTTTTTTTTACTGATCTTATTTTTTTTTTTGGTCTGAGAATTTTTTTCTTTATTATTTATTTATTTAGCTTTTTGGGTCACACCTGGCGATACAGGGGTTACTCCTGGCTCATGCACTCAGGAATTACTCCCAGCGGTGCTCAGGGGAACCATATAAGATGCTGGGAATTGAAACCAGGTTGGCCGTGTGCAAGGCAAACACCCTACCCACTGTGCTATCACTTCAGCCCCTCTTTTAAAAAATTTTAATGAATCACCATGAGATACAGTTACAGAGTACAAGCTTTTGTGATTACATTTCAATCAAACAATGTTCAAGTACTCATCCATCCACCGATGCTCATTCTCCATCACCAATGTTTCCAGTGTCACTCCCGCCACCCCTACCTCTTCCCACCCCCTGCATCTGTGGCAGACACATTCCCTCTTACTCTCTCCTTTTGGGTGTTATGGTTTGCAATATCTCACTGTCTTCTTTAGCCCTCCTAATTTTCTTCTCAGAAAGATCCTGCATTAAATTTTAACTAAAAGTTTATAGAATTTTTAAATGAAATCTATTGATAGTTCAGGACTTGTGGATTCACTTTGGTTTGAGGTGTGGACCAAAGACTACTTGCACAGAGGCATCTGGGGACTGAGAAATGAAAATCATGGACACACATATTCCAGATTTTTTCCTCCCCTCCCCCCTCCCCTCCCTTTCCTTCCCTTTCTCTCTTCTTCCCGTCCTGTTTCTTCTCCCTCTCCTCCTTTTCTCTTCCCTTCCCTTTCCTTGCCTTCCGCCCCTCTTCCCCCTCCCCTTCTCCTTTCCCTTTACAGGGTCTCACCCAGACATGGAAAGTACTATTGGGATATATCCTTGGCCCACAACTTTGTTTCAGACAAGACCTACAAATCCACATTCTTGAAATGATTCCCACATATACCTGGCAAGTTGAGAACCAGCACTCCATACCAAAAACCAGCTTGGTTTGGTGACTTCAGGAACTGGTGGCTTAGAGAACCTGACCTTACTTAATTCCTGAGTGACTTTGAGCAAATCCCATGTTTATGAAGGACGAATATCTTCTTCCCATTTTCTTAAAATGATATAGAATAAATACAAAAGTGTTTGAAAATGCTTAAGAATTAAAAAAATCACACATATTATTATTATGAGTGGGGTCAGGGACAACAGACGAAAAGGAATGTTGTTGGCAAGGACTTACAGGAGAATCTGGTTTCCTTTTTCCCATCAAAGTTCAGACAATGGATTCAAGTATTGTGGAATTGCAAGGTTCTTTCCAAGCACAATCTCCCCTCTCCTTCGTGTGTTCATAGTTTACTCCTCTCTACTTTATGTGAGCCAGTTGCAATCACTTCCAGGTTCTGATGAGCATCCAACATGATATTGTCATTAAGACTCTGGATCTTTCTTAGCTGGAGTGATAGTACAATAGGTAGGGCCTTCCACAAAGCTGCCCTGAGTTCAATTCCAGGCACCTCATGTGCACCACCAGGAGTGATTCCTGAGCTCAGAGTCAGCAGTAATCCCTGAGCATCATCATGAGGTTTGGCTCCCAACAGACAAACAAACAAAAATTATTCTGGATCTTTCTCTTTACTTCTTAGAGACAAATGAAATAAAATAATAGTTATCTACATAGTTGCAGAAATGAAGAAGCAAAACAAGTATGTGTGTTTATATATAATTAGGCTTTAAGAAGTCATACACGACCAGGTAGGCATCTTTATTTTTATTTTTGGCATTTTGGGTCACACCCGGAGATGCTGAGGGGTTACTCCTGGCTCTGCACTCAGGAATTACCCCTGGTGGTGCTCAGGGGACCATATGGGATGCTGGGAATCGAACCAGGGTTGGCCGCATGCAAGGCAAACACCCTACCTGCTGTGCTATTGCTCCAGCCCCAGTAGTCATCTTTAAAAACAGAAAATATTCATGTTCAATAACCCCAAACATTTCTTTCTGATATAAATGGAGAGATCTATTTATTTTCCAAGTGTATTACCCTACTTAGGCTCCCAATTTTATCCTCCATGCCTTAAAGTTTTAGTCATAAAGGACTTTCAACACTTGTGTAAGATTCGAATTGGGTCTAGGGTTTTGTCCAAACATCTGGCTTTCAATTTCTGAATGCCTAGGTCATTATTGTCTTTCATAAAAAAATGTCTGTCTGTTCTTGTCCATTCCCAGAGTGCTTCATGTCAGTGACTTGCTTCTCTTTTTTACTTTTCTAACAGGAAATGGATTTCATTAACTTTAGCTTGTAGAACAGAGGCTGTAACTGAAGTGACCTCAAGTAATCTAAAGGTTCCATCCAAAAGCACGCAAATGCTGTATGAGAAATCAAAAAGAGGAGGACAAAAAGATATAGGCAAGGTGAAACTCAGCTTTGATGAGTAGTTCAGCCTAACCAGCCCCTTGGAAGGGATCCAGTGTTGGTAAAGCAGCAGCAGCTCTGGGTTTCACAGTCAGTCTGGAATGCACTTCAATCCAGCCCAGCCTTCATCTCGTTAGAGGCCTAGTGTTTGATGATTCAGCTGCTTCCCCGCTGCCAGGAGAGATCTGGCCAACTGTTTGAAAAACACTGTCTGCCCCAGACCACACTTGTTTTTATTCTCTGCCTGTTGTCAGGGGCCTCTTCTGAAATGGTACACCTCAGGAAATCAGACCCACACTAAGGAGTTTATGTTGCCTCTTGTGTCACCCTTTCAAAGGCAATTATACAAAAGTAGGGATTTTTTGCAGAAACATGCTTTCCTCATGAAGTTGAAAGCAATGTTATCAGAAATGATCTCTCATTAGATCTCCTTTTGATCGGATGGAAAACAGTGTACTCACAAACTCATCAGACATTAAAGGCACATCTGAGATTTGTCATTGCTGAACTCCAACTCCCAGCCATCCCCTTCCATAGATCAAGATTTTTGTTTTTAAATTTCAAAGATGTAGGTTAAAGTGTAATGGAGACACACTTTTGGGGGGAAAGGGGAGGGGGTCCCATGCTGGAGTGGTACACAGGACTCACTCCCAGCTCTGTGCTCAGGGAATCATATGGGGGTGCCAAGAATTAAACCTGGATTGGTCACGTGCAAGACAAGGGTGCTACACACTGTACTATCTCTCCAAACATTCTATAAGCATTTTGTGCAAGAATTGAGCAAGAGCCTTAGTTGTAGTTTGGATTCTTGAACACTACTGTTTGTTTCTGAGAGTTTCTTAGAAACTGTAAGGCCAACTTTTTTTTAGGGGCAGAGGCAGGTTCTAGGAGTCACCCTGAGCCACAACCTATGTGCTGGGGTTGGTGCACAGTGATGATGATCAAACTTGGGTCAAAGGATGAAATCTAGCCCTTCTTGCAATAAGTCCAGTTCCTGAAAGCTGAACTTTCTAAGAAAGATGTTCCTCAAAGTAAAGTGAACAATCTCATACAAAAATAAAAATTTCCATTAATATAGCTTAGTGCTTAGGAGGATGGTTTTAGAATTTTTCAACCCAGTTATACTATCTGTTAGTTTTGGGAACTTGGGGCCTTTAGTTCCTCTATACTGCACTTTTTTAAGCTGTAAAATAATAGTATCTTATTTACAAAGTTTCGTTATTTAGAGGATACATGATTTAATATACATACTCAGAAGGGGGCCTAGGATAGGATAGAATAAACTTTCAATAGTAGTTTTAACTACTAAATATTATTAAGACCCTGAAAATATTCTAGTCAACAGTTCTCAGATACTGTGTGGCATAATGATTGATAATACAAGTTTTTTCCCTATACACGATTTTTTAGTGAATTTGTTATAGTGCCTCCAAACTGGAAACCGCCAAATGTTCTTCAACCAGAGATATGATAAAAAATCCAGCACATTTGTACCAAAAAAACTACTCAGAAATGTATGAACTAAGACATGCAGTCACATGAGCAGTTCTTAAGTTCAAAGTTATTATACTAAGTAAATAAATCTAGTATTAAAAGCTACATATTGTAATTTCCTATTTCAAGTATTCTTGAAAAGTTAAGTCTTTAGGGACATAGAACATATTAGTATTTGCAAGGAAGTAGGAATGTAGGGAAAGTGTGAACCAAGGGTCATAAGTGAATTTGGAGGAATAAAGGAACACAGTCCTGTATTTTGATTGTAGTGGTGGTTATATGGCAAAATATTTGTCAAAAGCTGCTGAATGAATTATCGCTAAAATTCTCAAATTTTACTGTGTAAAACATATCTTAATTTTTTCCAGGACACACGTGATGGGGTTCAGGGGTAACTTCTGGCTCTGTGCTCAGGGACCAAACCTGACTGTGCTCTCCCAACTGTGGTGGTACTCAGGGGGACAAATGCAGTACCAAGATCTTTCTAATCCTTATACATTAATTTTTTACACATAGAAAATTTATGGATAGAGCTTAGTTGATTCTCTGATGAGTGCAATCCTGAACAAGTATGGAAATTACTTTTCAACTTCACTCATATCGGATTCCAATTCCTTCATTGAGTGCCTGACTTAAGACACATTAAGAATAAACTGATGAGTGTATGATATCTACCATGGAAAATTTCAGAGACAAAAATTAGGATCAATAATATTTTATTATTATGGCAATGCCTTAGTCATACACAATTAAGTTCCACATATGAGACTAGAATGATTAAAGAAACTTTTCAAAAGCCCTAATGAAAGACCTAGCTTCTGACAAATGAATTCTTTCACACATTACATGACTTACTAGATAATTTCTAGCACAAGTCACACTGATATAAAATCTGATAGAGTTGAGTCTACACAAAAGAAGGCAAACTAGGATATCCAGTTGTGAGAATAAATCCAGTTGCATATAGCTCAAATTATTACATTGGGGATAATAAGCCAACAGACCCATCCTTTGCAGATTCTTCTCTTCCAACAGAATAAAATGGAGTTAGAGAGGTAGTATAAAGGGTAAGGCTCTTACCTTGCATGTGACTAAACTAGGTTCTATCCCTGGAACCACAAATAATCCTCTGAGCACTTTCAAGAGTGATTCCTGAGTGCAGACCAAGGAGTCTTGGTCTTGAGCACAGCTGGATGTGGTTCAAACAAAAACACTATACTTTACAGGAAAGCAACATTGTAATGCAGCTGTCAGCTAAATTGTATTAGTTAAAACATATTTCTTCATCAGAAAACAATGAGGAGAAATAGCCTTTTGAAAAAGACTAAATGGGGTCCTTGAGAGAGGGAGGTGGGTACACTGGTGAAGGGTATGGTGTTGAAATTATGTGCATGATAAATCGATATTAACAATATTGTAAATCGCATAATCTCAATCAGTCAATCATTCAAATAAATGGAGCTTGGAAAATTATAAAAGAAAAAGACTAAATGCATAGTTCCTCATTTAATCAGTTTGAAGTTCTAGCATTTTGAGCACTTCTTACATATGGAGTTACTATTGTTTTGGATCATGCTGCATCATTATTTCTTGAACACATAATCTTTAAAATGTAGACTTATTCTGTTGGGCTTTTTAGGGTGTTCTCAGGGTTTACTTCCGACTGTGTGCTCAGAGATCACTTCTGGCAGAGCTTGGAGGACCATATGTAGCTTCTGGGATCAAACCATAGTAGGCTGTGTGCAAGGCAAGTATCTTATCTGCTTTACTATCTCTTGGATCCATCCCCATAAATTACGTATGGAGAATTTTACTCAATTATTTATAAATGTAAGATTTTGAGATTAATATGGTAATAACTTTGCTATTTGGACTTGGGGCCTGATTTCAGTAGTTCTATGCTTCTCCATCTATAAAATGTGGGTAATAATTGTAATAATAAAGTAGTTAGGGTGCACACTAGGTGCTTCAGGTTTGATCCCTGGAACCACAGGATGCTCTCAGGCCTCACCTCCAGGGTGAGGGCCTTAGAGAATCCCATCACCATAGGGTGTGGTCCTGAAACCCTCTAGCACTACTGGGATTTCCCGAGTATCCGCAACACCACAAGTCTCAAACTTCTCTTTAGACTGGTTGGCTTAGAATGGCTGGTGGGGCCTCCAGGCTTCTGAGACACCACTTCCCATTCAAAAACCAGGAGTGCAGTGGCTGGCTCAGATTAGGTGATGATAAACAGTGATGGTCTGAAAAGATCATATAAAGGTTAAGGCACTTGACTACATGCAGCTAAACACAGTTTTGACCCCAGGCACCACCTATGGTCCCCTAAAAACTGCTGGGAGTGATCCTTGAGCACAGAGTCATGAATAATTCATGAGTACCACCTGGTATACCCACCCACTCATTAAAAAATTATAACAGAATCTGACATATGATTTGGTAGCAATTATGAACTTGACTTTCAAGGGAAGGTAATGTGATCTTGCCATGAAAAACCTCTGTCCAGACAGTTTGGAATGATTCTGTACTTCTCACATGTTCCATAAAGTTCCTCAGCTAGAAAATACAGTCCTTCAAATGAAAACAGGATGCTTCTTTCTCTTTCACTGTGTGAACATAAGGAAGGTCCTATTTTTCCTCTTGTTCTTCAACAATATGTACATTGAGATGGAGAAGGACAGCATTGCTTTATCTCCAGCTTGGGGCATAAAAAGAAACCAGATCCCAATCAGCACATTCAAAGAATAGTTTAATGTGTCACTGAAAATGTATCTTCACAGTATTGTAACCTGACTTTTTGCCATAATATGCAAATTGTACATGAAAATACTGGCAAGGAATAGTCTTACATGTGACTGGTTCTGCAAAGTAAACCTTTCCTTTCTCTTGATTTCTAGGGTAGTTTCAAAGAAATTTCTAGAGTTTTAATTCACTTTGCACTCTTGGTCCTACCCATTTCATCATTAGCATCTCTTCCAGATCTGCTACCATAGATACCAACAGCTCAGCCCCTTTGGATGCGTTTTTGTTTTGATTTGTACAGGCAGTCATTAACAACCACTTGTTTAATTTTTAAGAAATAAAGATTACAAATTACCCAGCTTCACGAATAACCTCAGAAGAGATGCCAAGCTGATGAAGCTCCTAGGCACACCAATCTTGGGAGGGGAATTCGCCAAGTCTCCTCCCAGCCAAAGCCCCAACACCAGCACCTATACCCCACAACTTCTGGCATATAAACTTCCCAACTTCACAGATTCATAACTAATCTTTTTTTTATTTAATCATTTTTTATTAGTGAAACACCATGAAGTACATTTATACACTTATAAATTTTTGTGCTTGGGTTTCAGTTATACAATGATCAAGTACTCATCCCTCCACCAGTGCCCATCCTCCCCCACCACGGGTCCTAGCATCCCTCCCCCCCCATTCCCCCCCCCCCCCCGTCCCACCCTGCCGCTGTGGCAGGGCATTCCCCCTTGTTCTCTCTCTCTTCTTTTGGGTACTGTGTTTTGCCAGAGAGGCATTGAGTGGCAATCATGTTTGGTCTATAGACTACTTCTAGCATGTCTCTCCCACCCTGTGAGGGTCTTCACAACACCCTTTATTTGGTGCTCTCTTCTCTCTCTGAGCTTCCTTTTCACCTAGCACATGTGGCTGGCCTTCAAGTCATGGAGCAAAATTCCTGGTACTAATCTGAGCCATTCCTGGGTGTTAGTCTCCCGTTTTTTTGCTTTATGTTCCCCAGATGAATGCAATCTTTCTGTGTCTATCCAGCTCTTTCTGACTCATTTCGCTTAACATGATACTTTCCATGTAGTACCACTTGTATGTAAATTTCATAACTTCATCTTTTCTAACAGCTACATAGTACTCCATTGTGTAAATGTACCAAAGTTTCTTTAACCAGTCATCTGTTCTCGGGCACTCGGGTTTTTTCCAGATTCTGGCTATTGTAAAGAGTGCTGCAATACCACAAACCTACAGCAAACATCATCCTCAATGGGGAAAAACTGAGAGCCTTCCCCCTAAGGTCAGGGACGAGACAAGGATGCCCACTCTCTCCACTGCTGTTCAATATAGTACTGGAAGTACTTGCAATAGCGATCAGGCAAGAAAAAGATATTAAGGGCATCCAGATAGGGAAAGAAGAAATTAAGCTCTCACTATTCACAGATGACATGATACTATACTTAGAGAACCCTAAAACCTCTACCAAGAAACTCCTAGAAACAATAGGCTTGTATAGTAAAGTGGCAGGCTATAAAATCAATACCCAAAAATCCATGGCATTCCTATACGCAAATAGTGAAAGAGAAGAAAGTGACATCAAGAAAACAATCCCATTCACAATTGTGCCCCAGAAAATCAGGTACCTAGGAATCACCTTAACTAAGGAAGTAAAGGATCTGTACAAAGAAAACTACAAAACGCTACTTCGGGAAATAAAAGAGGACACGAGGAAATGGAAAAATATCCCCTGTTCATGGATGGGGAGAATCAACATTGTCAAAATGGCAATACTTTCCAAGGCACTGTACAAATTCAATGCAATCCCTATAAGGATACCCACGACATTCTTCAAAGAAATGAAACAAACCCTCCTGAAATTTATATGGAACAATAAGCCCCCACGAATAGCTAAAGCAATTCTTGGGAAAAAGAAAATGGGAGGAATCAACCTCCCTAACTTCAAGCTCTACTACAAAGCAGTAATAATCAAAACAGCATGGTACTGGAACAAAGGCAGAGTTGCAGACCAATGGAACAGAGTTGAATATACTGACATCTCATTCCAAACATATAATCATCTAATCTTCGATAAGGGGGCAAGAAAAGTGAAATGGAGCAGGGAAAGCCTCTTTAATAAATCATAACTAATCTTAAGAGACACCAAGCAGAAGAATCATCTCAAGTCTATAGATCCTGGAGCACACAGCTTCTTATGTGGCCACATGACACCTCCAAATTCTACAATACTGACAGCCCAGCAAATTAGGTGAGAAAGCAGTATAAAAGCCCACTAGGCCCAATAAATCAAAACAATTATACAGTAGCCTTAACTAGCCATAAATAGTTCAGTAAATCCTCAGACAACAACTTTATTAACACCATTGTGAAATATAACAATTTTCACAGTATCTTTTGCTGAACTATTTTCTGATAATTTCATTTATCATTTTGTTGTAACAAACAATGTAAAATAAATTACTTTGTGCCTGCTAAGAGAGTAGAATTGGGGGTGTGTAGGAAACTGGGGACAAGTTAGAGGGGCGGTAACACTGGTGGTGGGATTGTTGTTAAAACATTGGATGCTTAAAACCACCATATTATGAACAACTATGTAAATCTTGGTGTTTAAATAAAGTTAAAAAATGTAAAGAGTAAAAGAAAAATAAGCATCAGAACTATTGTCTCTTTTATTTAAGAAAAAATAGTCTTGGACGGTTGTTGGGAAAATTCAAAATAATTGTGGTAGAAAGGTGTAATGGTGATGGAATTGATGTTGGAATATTGAATGCAATAAATTATTGCGATCAACTTTATAAAAATAGAATAAAATTTTTTGAAAAATAAAAGAAAAGGGGCTAGAGTGATAGGACATCAGGTAGGGCATTTGTCTTGCACGTGGCCAACCCGGGTTCAATTCCCTGCATCCTATATGGTCCCCTGAGCACCACCAGGAGTAATTCCTGAGTGCAGAGCCAGGAGTAACCCCTGAGCATAGCCAGGTGTGACCCAAAAAGCAAAAAAATAAAGCAAAGAGAAAAGTAATATACAATGCTATCTCAGCATTATAACAACGAAAATCACCGTAAAACTCATTAACAGCCAATGTAACTAGTAGCCCATTGGTCTATAATTCATATTCATTATTTATTGAGCACCATAGAATAAATAATAGACCATTCTGGTAGAGAGATTTCTATAACTTAATTTTAGGAACCTATCAGGGCGTAAAGTAAAGATTGCTTGGTTATGGTGGAAACATAAGCATGTGCTATAGGCATTAATTTAAAAAAGAGCAAGGAGGTCTTATGGCTGCTTATATTTGACCTTGAGGATTGGGAGAAAAGGAGATTGCTTCTCACAGTTTCTCTTCATTCAGCTCTGCGGATCCTAAGCCTTGAGAATCAACTTACTCAAGATCCAAATAACTTATACCATTCTACATATAAGTGCACCAAAATGAAAAGCTGAACTGTTGTTTTCTGCAGTGTCTTCTTAATCAGGAATCCATTCAGAGAAACGACAGTATAATTTCAGGGTAGAAAATCAGAATAAAGAAACTAAAAGGTAAGTCTAAAAGGTTTAGTCATTGCCCCACTGAAACAGCCTCTACTGCTTGAATGTTTCCTGGCCAGTGCTTTGACAATTATCTGATCAGAACATTCTGACTTCTGAGAGATCAACAGCTTCCATATAACTGGAAGTGACCAATTCATCTCAATTGCTGGGTATGCATAAGATGCTTCTTGATTTTTCTTTATTTGACTTTAAATAAATTGATCAACCAATTTAATTACTAATCCTTTTATCAACCATTTTCACTGCAACCACACATCATTTACCATCTCTTCTTTCCTAGAATATTCAGAGACATCAGTAGCACTGTCCTCCCGTTGTTTATCAATTTCCTTGAGCGGGCACCAGCAACATCTCACAACAAATTGTGAGACTTGTTGTTACTATTTTTGGCATATTGAATACATCAGGGGGAGCTTGGCAGGCTTTGCCGTGTGGACGAGATACTCTCAGTAGCTTGCCGGGCTCTCTGAGAGGGGCAGAGGAATCTAATCTGGGTCAGCTGCGTAGAAGGCAAACGCCCTACCCGCTGTGCTATCACTCCAGCCCTTCTGTGAACTTAGATTTGTTAACATCTTTCTTATATTTCCAACTCCTTATGTATTTATTAACCAAAACACATCCTAGGCCTGAAATAGATCATTTTACAAGAAAAATCAACCTTTTCATATCATAGAGGAACCTTTTCCTTAAAGACCTGGAATTAATGTTTTGATTTTTCTCAAGACAACTAACATACTCTCACGATATTCCTTAGAAGAGTGTACCTGTCTTGATGTTATGGAAATGTGATTTTCAAATCACTATGTGTAAAATTTTCACACAGCAATATAAAAAAAAGTAACAGTATTAGCAGGTAAGAAACATTCCAAATCAAACGCGGCCGACCAGGCCGACACGAGTTTGATTCCTCCGCCCCTCTCGGAGACACTGGAAGCTACCGAGAGTATCTCGCCCGCACGGCAAAGCCTGGCAAGCTCCCCGTGATGTATTCAATATGCCAAACACATTAACGACAAGTCTCACAATGTTACTGGGCCCGCGTGAGCAAATTGATGAACAACGGGAGGACAGTGACAGTGACAGTGAAATTATTAAATCAGGAAGATAAATATAATTTATATAATTCACATATATGAGGAGCTAGATTCTTCTGCTTAAATATGCAGATGTGATAGAGGATTAAAATTTGGGGCAGGAATTAAATGAAAGATAAGTATAATTTATTACATGTCCATTATGCTATATGTCACTTAATTTAATTTCCACATGAAGGCTGATATTTGTCAGTGAGGCAATTATGCATCAGCATTGTCAATTCAAGTGTTTGTAGCAAGTGCTAATTTGACATTCTTGGAATTTCATGTAAAACCACACCAAACCTAAGAAAACAGATATAAAACCTGAACAGTAGTTAAAAAGTTTTGTCCATGTTTCAAAAAACTCTACCAAAAAATTAAGCTTGTCTATCGCAAGTAGTAGAACTTCATTTAATTGTCTCCTTCACCCTTTCCGGATGTCCCTCATGAGGTATTATTCCAGTTTTACAGAAGAGAAATCTGAGGCTCAGAGAAATGCAGCACATTACCCCAGGTTTCTCTGGTGAAAGAGTAAAAGCTTGAATTGAAGTTCACATCTGAGTCAGATGTTTATTAATTTCTTTATACCACTCTATAATCCAAGGTCTATCCCAAATTGCCACTGTGCCAGTTTTCCACTGAGCCAGCTCTATGTCCTTATGTAAAGTTTTATGGGTTCCTAGTTTTATATTTTTCTCAGTGATCTCTGTTTCCTTCCACTCATAACCCTATATAAAGGTCTAATTTAAAGTTTTAATTTAAGGATTCAACAAGGTATTTGTGTATACTCTAGTCATTCTTATTTGTAGAGTGCTTTCATTAGAGGTGATCAGTGCATCGTTTTCCTTGACAAGTTCTCTCTTGTTAACAAGAAAAGGAACACCACAACAACTCTGCCTGGATACTTTTAAAATGTGGCCTCCAGGAACTGAATGTACTGAATGTTTCAGGATGCCAGATAATTTTTGCCTTCAATGTCCACTGTATCAAACATCACTTCTGAAGGATTTTTCTCTTAGTTGTTTTGTTAGAGAGCATTTTTCTAAACAATGATGTTGGAGTGGAGTCTAGGTAAGAATGAACACCAGGAACCTGAACAATAGCTCAAAGGGCTAGAGCATATGCTTTCCTTTTGGGATCCCTGTTTGGTTCTTGAGGCCACGCTCACACTGAAGTAGTCATGAACACCACTGGGAGTGCCCAACGGCCCTAAAAGAAGAATCGACATCAGAAAACCTGGGATCCTGTTCTGATTCTTTTGTTCCCTAGCTGTAGATGCTCAGAAAAGGGGTTCCATTTTCCTTGTCCTTTCTGTCTTCAGACCTCATTGGATCATTGCACAGTTATTTTGGTGTTATTTGAGATATTGAGGCCAGAATACTTTTAAATTTATTTCACTTTAGAAATACATTACTGCATTTAATATTGATCTAGTTAAAGAATTTCCTTAAAACCACAGAAATTCATCATGAAAATATTGATTTTAAAATGTTTTACAGAAAAGAGAGGTAGAAAGAGAGAGAGAGAAACTAGGGGGTGGGAGGGATACTAGGGACATTAGTGGTGGGAAATATACACTCGTGGAGGGATGAGTGTTGGAACATTGTATGACTGAAACTCAATCATGAAAGCTTTGTAACTGTGTGTCTCACAATGATTAAATAAATAAATAAATAAATAAAAATGTTTCACAAAAACATCTTTTCAATAGAAATCTTATTAGAAATAGCAATAAATAAATGAAAAATAGAATCGGGATTTATCTACTCAGGGTGAAAGAGACTGTGGTGCTGTTAGTTCTCTTATCAATTCTCTTCCTATTTATCCTCATAAAGTCCAGTGAGGACTCTTCTTAGAACTTTACAAAATCCCATTTGAAAATTACTTACATAATCTACATCCTCATGTTCAGATGGGCGTGAGATCTGGAGAAAGAAAGAGAATTTCTAGTTCCTCCCAACTCATAAAAGGGGAGACAAGGGCAATTAAGAATACAACTCACATACAAGATGGCAGTATATTTTCTAGTTTCTATTTTTATTTTACTTTTTAATTATGGGGAACCTCCCAAGAATTGCTCAGTGGGTCCAGGGTGTTATTCCTTGTGATACTCAGACTGTGTGAGTCTGAAAGTTTAGAACTTGACCAGTCATTATATTTTATTGTCTAGTACCAATTTTTATCAGAAGATAAGCAAGAACATAAAGTATCAAAAATAGAGTTAGAGCAAAAGCAGTTTAATTAGGTTAATTTTCCGCAGATATTTTGACATAAAAAATATTTGGGCCATAAGAAAAATATAAATAAACAGAAAGCTTTTTAGTTTAAATAAAATATTTAGTGAAGAAAATTGACAAAAAATATTTTTCCCAGTCATGATTCCTTTCTCAAGTATTTTCATCCCAAATCTTATGTCAAAAGGTTGGTCACAATGAAAAATATAAAGGGTTAGCTCTCAGTTTTTGAAATCAGTTTCATATTGTATTGATTTTATTGCAAACTTTATCAAAATAAGTTCAAAATATGTGCACACAGTAACAAAATGAGACATATGAAAGAATTTGTGATGTTATGAAAGTTTTCTTTCCCATTCTTTAGTGCCACTCCCTAGAATCAACATATTTGAACAGTTTCTATTTGTATTTCCTGAATAGAGCCAAGGCCAGTGTCAGCCTTGGATGACAACATTCATTATGCACTGAAATAAAAAGACTAATAAGCAACAGTTATCATCTATATTTGCCTACTTATATCTCTCACTAGTCCCCCAAAATTGAGATCCTATGAGTTAAAGCTATAGTTCTCTGTAATATATGAACAAGTCTCCAACTTTAGTTCTTGAGAAGAAACAGTTTAACCAGGCCCTAGATTGGCTTATTTACTCTTAGATTTTGAGAACTTCGCACCTAGCAAGTAATCATGAAGTCTGTTGAATACGTAACTTATTCATTCTATTACTAGTAAGTATCTTAAATGAGGTACAGTAAATTGTCATTTTACTCAATTATGCATCACAATTTCATGATTGCTGCACTAGTAGTGACTAAGGCAGCCTACTCATATATAATCATTCCTATGGCCACAAGCAATTAGAACTTAAGGAAAAACATAGAAACCTGTATGTGGAGGTAGGTCTTGGCATTGATCTTGACTTAATCCATAACTCAGTCAACAAATAATAGCTACCATCACAATACTTATCTATTGAGACCAATACTCAATAGATTTATTGAGATCCAACGTGACAAGCACTGAATCTGGGATAAACATTTACAAGCATTATTGAGTTCTAGGCAGACTAAGAGGAGACTAGATGCAGAGAGAAAATGCCTTCTTTTCAAGATAATGTTATTACTATAAAGTGACAGTGGGGGAAAAGAATAAATCTAGATAGTATGTTTTTGAAATCTGTACATTATATATTTAAAAACATGTACACATTTTAGAAACATATACCACTGGGCCTTTCATATAGTAGTACTAAATATATATGAACTATCTTCAGCTCTTTCTGAAAGCAAGAAATATTTGGAGAATCATAACTTAGAGAAATGTACAAAGGAAAAGATCCATACACTTAGATGCTGAATTGGAGCATATTGAGGATTGAACAAAGAGTTAACATCACTATTCTTAATCACTTTCCTCATTTCCCACTCTTCTTAGTCTCCTCCCTTGAAAGCCATCCAATTTGATTTTCAAGTAAATGCACTAGAGTTGGCTGCCTTCCTGCTATAGGACTTCATCCAAGTCTACACCCACACAAACCATGTGTCTACTCCCTCCTGTATCTTATTAAAGTCCCTGTTGGTGATCCAAACAGAATGGGAAAATTATGTTTGGGGAGCAGACTGAATCCTGTGTACACTCAGCTATGGCAAAACTTGCCGGGTTGAAGATGTTTTCTGAGGCTCTCTCCAAAAGTGGGTGGATTCTGCTTCTTATCCCTTCAAGATAGAGTCTGTAGTAAATGTTGTACTTTGTACCCTCCGAAAAACTTTTGCAGATGTTATTACATCTGATCCTCACAAGAAATTTGTGTGATAGGCAGAACTTTCATTCTGTAAATACTTAAAGCATTCTAAGTGCCAGGTCTTGGGCTAAGCTTTGACTTAAAAGATGTAAATAACGTTTACTCCTATACAACCTTTCAATTTAAGCATAAATGTCATTTTTTTTCAAAGAAGACTTTTCCTCTCCACTGTCATCATATTCTGATCATATTCATAACAGGGCATATCATGGTTTATAGCTTGCATTTATTGTCTGTTTCTCTGTTTAGCAATGATGGTTAAGATTTTGTCACGTTCCCTGCCGAATGATTCCCCACATAGCATAATGGAGAAGAGTTCAGTCTGGTAAATAGAAATGGACAAGTACACACATAAATATAGTAGCTTAACGAAGTTTCCTTAGAAAAATTGTGTTTAGAGTGGAAGAGGTCTAACGGGAGGAACACAGTTAATTTCTTTGCACCAGAAATTTATACTTGAACTGAATTTTGAAAGAGTAATCAAAGATGGGTAAATTAACCTACAAAGAAAATGCAACATAGATGGTAGCTTGGCGGCTTAAAATGGCATGCTACATTCTAGGAACTATGAATAATTTTGATATTTATGAAGGCAGTTAGAGTAAAATGAAAATTATAAGCTGGTGAGACATGAACTTGAAGAACTAAGTGAGATTTCTGTCAAAATGGTAGTATTGATGGCAGCAAGAAACAATTACCCATTATAGCACAACTAGAAGTCAACTAAAAATCACAGGAAAATCTCACCGGCTCAGCATGGTTTGACTGAGACACATGCATTCATACACCTGAAAGTTTGTGATTTCAATGCATGAATAGGGGTCAATGGAAAGAAAGTTTGTGGTTTGACACATACCAGCTTCTATTGCTCTTGGCAGACCATACCCTACTGGGGGAAAAGAGACTGTGAACATTATAGTCCATAACATCAGTGAACTTCAAGACTTGGGTGAGAGACTGAAATTCTGGCAGATGCTGAGCTATGGGAGAAAAACTGTGTCCTGGCATTTTAAGTCACCAGAAATATTTACTGGCAGAGTCCTCTCTCCCAACTCCTCCATGTATTTGAATAGGTCAGAGATCTGATGGTGTTTGGAGAAGCAGAGAACTGTAATGTAGACTGTGGCATAGACATGGTTAGGAGTGGCAATAGTGGTAAGGGGAAGTATGAAATTCACATTCTGGATTACCCCACCTCTGAACCTCTTCACTAAAAATATGTGACCATGCTCAATTTTTCATTGTCCTGTCACTCCCATTCACGGTCATATAAATAAAGGACAATTTCAATACAAAAGCACAGCACCAACTGCAGGAAAAAGTCAACTCCAGATGTGTAAGGAGAAAAATTCAGCCAGCAACCATTGTAAAAGATAGAAACCCTTAAAGAAAATGAAGACTCAAGAGGGCAAACATAAAGATGCATAATTGGAGAATGTGATAGACAAAGAACAAAATCATCATAACAAAGTTTAATGGAGTTAGATTATCTCAGTTAAAACTCATAGAAATAGATCCAAACTATCATGAAAGAACTAAAAAATTGCATATTTTTCACCAAAGAGATTGAAGATATTTAAAAATTCTGAACAGATACTGTGTATAAATATCACACAGAATGAAATTCAATCTAACTTAGAAAGGATAACAAGTATATTCAAGTCAAAGGAAAAAGAATAGCAAAAATTGAAGATAAAATCATAGCAATGACTCAAATGGAAGAGGAGACACAAGATGTGGGTAAAAAAGAAACTCTAAGAGAATTGTCAGACACAATTAATAGAAGAGTAAATATTAAAATAATAGGTACCCAAGAAAGTGAAGAGAGAAAAGGGAACAGAGACCACATTCAATAAAATAATAGCTGGTAACTCCTTAACCTAAAGAAAGTTATGGGGGCCAGAGATATAGTACAGCAGGTAGGGTTTTTGCCTTGCATGCGGATAACCAGAGTTTAATCCCCACATCCCGTATAGTCCCCTGAACACCAGCAGGAGTAATTCCTGAGTACAGGGCCAGGAATAACTCCTGAGCATTGCCATTAGTATGGCCCCAAAGTCAAAGTGACAACAACAAGAGAAGGAAGTACAAAGAAAAAGAATTTTGAAAACTGTGAGAGGAAGAGAAAGTAATGCATGAAAGCACCTATATCAGGTTTTTCCATGAGACTTCTCAAAAGAAACAATACAGACTAGGAGTATTTGAAATGAAAGTTACATTACTTAAAGACTTAACAACTACTAACCACAAATTCTCTGCAAAATTATTATTTTTTTTCTTTATTGAATCACCGTGGGAAAGGTTACAAAGCTTTCAGGTTTAGGTCTCAGTCATGCAAATATCAAACACATTTCCCTTTACCAAAACTTATTTTTTACCATGAAGAACCCCAATAAAACCCCACTCCCCACCCCTCCCAGTCCCTGTGGGGCAGATGAATTCTAGTTAACACTCTATCTGCTTTGATTAGATTCATTGTTTCAATAAAAGATTCACCACTATTATTTAGAGTTTACCCCCCCCCCCCCGCCCAAATCAGACATGCTGAAAAAGCATTGTGAAGTGATTTGCTTTCTACAGCTGGGTTCAAGAATTAAATGTTGGTTTTGGATTTCTGCTATTTTACTTATTGAACCTGGAAGTATTTCTACTGAAAGTCAGATAGTTAAGAAATTGGTTTCTGTGCACTGGAGACGTGGCCATGCTGGAGAGCCGCTAGTGAGGGGCAACTGGTGGCCTCGGTAGGGCGTGAAGGGCGGACCGAAACGCCCCCCTTCCCATGAGGTTTTAGTCGCCCCCAGTGCCCCGGCTCATACCTGCTGTCCACAAGGCTCCCATGCGGCCGCCATCTTTCTTTCCAGAGAGGAGAAGGCGACTGGGTCAACACCCTTCCCCCTCCGGACAGACCTGATGGCCTGGATTAACGCATAGTCCATTCACTTTTCTGCTCCAAGCTGCCGGGTTCTGAATTAAGTCCTTGTGCTTCTGGGGCCGTGGCCGTGCTGGAGAGCCGCTCGCGGGGGGCAACTGGTGACCTCGGTAGGGCGTGAAGGACGGACCGGAACGCCCCCCTTCCCATGAGGTTTTAGTCGCCCCCACATCCCCGGCTCATACCTGCTGTCCACAAGGCTCCCATGTGGCCGCCATCTTTCTTTCCAGAGGGAGGAGGGCGGAAGGGACCAACACCCTTTCCCCTCTGGGCAGACATGATGGCCTGGATTAACGCATAGTCCTTTCACTTTTCTGCTCCAAGCTGCTGGGTTCTGCATTAAGTCCTTGTGCTTCTGGGGCTGTGGCCATGCTGGAGAGCTGCTCATAGGGGGGCAACTGGTGACCTTGGTAGGGCATGAAGGGCGGACCGGAACGCCCCCCTTCCCATGAGGTTTTAGTCGCCCCCACACCCCCGGCTCATACCTGCTGTCCACAAGGCTCCCATGCGGCCGCCATCTTTTTTTCCAGAGAGGAGAAGGCGACTGGGGCAACACCCTTTCCCCTCCGGACAGACCTGATGGCCTGGATCAACGCATAGTCCGTTCACTTTTCTGCTCCAAGCTGCCGGGTTCTGCATTAAGTCCTTGTGCTTATGGGGCTGTGGCCATGCTGGAGAGCTGCTCGCGGGGGGCAACTGGTGACCTCAGTAGGACGTGAAGGACGGACCGGAATGTCCCCCTTCCCGTGAGGTTTTAGTCGCCCCCACTCCCCCGGCTCATGCCTGCTGTCCACAAGGCTCCCATGTGGCCGCCATCTTTCTTTCCAGAGAGGAGAGGGCGAATGGGGCAACACCCTTTCCCCTCCGGACAGACCTGATGGCCTGGATCAACGCATAGTCCGTTCACTTTTCTGCTCCAAGCTGTCGGGTTCTGCATTAAGTCCTTGCGTTTCTGGGGCCGTGGCCGTGCTGGAGTGCCGCTCGCGGGGGGCAACTAGTGACCTCAGTAGGACGTGAAGGACGGACCGGAACGTCCCCCTTCCCATGAGGTTTTAGTCGCCCCCACACCCCCGGTTCATACCTGCTGTCCACAAGGCTCCCATGCGGCTGCCATCCTTCTTTCCAGAGAAGAGAGGGCGAATGGGGCAACCCCCTTTCCCCTCTGGCAGACTTGATGGCCTGGATCAACGCATAGTCCTTTCACTTTTCTGCTCCAAGCTGCTGGGTTCTGCATTAAGTCCTTGTGCTTCTGGGGCTGTGGCCGTGCTGGAGAGCCGCTCGTGGGGGGCAACTGGTGACCTCGGTAGGGCGTGAAGGACGGACCAGAACGCCCCCCTTCCCATGAGGTTTTAGTCGCCCCCACTCCCCCGGCTCATGCCTGCTGTCCACAAGGCTCCCATGTGGCCGCCATCTTTCTTTCCAGAGAGGAGAGGGCGAATGGGGCAACACCCTTTCCCCTCTGGACAGTCATGATGGCCTGGATTAATGCATAGCCCATTCACTTTTCTGCTCCAAGCTGCTGGGTTATGCATTAAGTCCTTGTGTTTCTGGGGCTGTGGCCGTGCTCCAAACTTAACTATGATTTTCAGAGAGAAACGTTGGGTGGTTTACTTTGTATATATGGATCACTTTGTATGTAGAGAGATGTCGCGCTTGCGCGGCCGCGCGATTTTGAGGAAAAGTCCTAGTTCCTGCATACTCGAGCTGTGGTTGTAGAGGCTTCTGGTCACCGGGGTTCCATCTGGGGGAGGCGGGATGCGAAACCTACCCCATCTGAGGCTTCCCGATGATCTCGGCTCTTTTTGGAACCTGTTTTTTTTTTTTCCTTCGGGATCTGCGGGTCCCGCCCTCCATGTTGTCCTTCTCTTTGGCTGAATGCTGTAAATATGGCGCTGGGGGGCGGGCTGTGGGTGTGACTTCCGGAATCAGAGGTTACCTGGGAGGTGTAGTCCCGGGAGATTTGAGGAAAAGTCCTAGTTCCTGCATACTCGAGCTGTGGTTGTAGAGGCTTCTGGTCACCGGGTTCCATCTGGGGGAGGCGGGATGCGAAACCTACCCCATCTGAGGCTTCCCGATGATCTCGGCTCTTTTTGGAACCTGTTTTTTTTTTTTCCTTCGGGATCTGCGGGTCCCGCCCTCCATGTTGTCCTTCTCTTTGGCTGAATGCTGTAAATATGGCGCTGGGGGGCGGGCTGTGGGTGTGACTTCCGGAATCAGAGGTTACCTGGGAGGTGTAGTCCCGGGAGATTTGAGGAAAAGTCCTAGTTCCTGCATACTCGAGCTGTGGTTGTAGAGGCTTCTGGTCACCGGGTTTCCATCTGGGGGAGGCGGGATGCGAAACCTACCCCATCTGGGGCTTCCCGATGATCTCGGCTCTTTTTGGAACCTGGTTTTTTTTTTCCTTCGGGATCTGTGGATCCCGCCCTCCATGTTGTCCTTCTCTTTGGCTGAATGTACAAAATTATTTTTATTGTGCAAAATTATCATTCAAATATAGATAACGCTACCCCCACAAAGTTTAGAGTTCATCACTATAAGCTCTATAAGACATGCTGCCAGAAGTTCTTCTAGAGAGAAGAAGAAGGTAAAGAACACCAAACCTTGAGTAAGTGACAAATAATAACAAAGAAATGGAAACATAAGCAACAGTGATATGAAACAATAACAAAAATTAGAGAGAAAGAAGAAAAAAATCACATCACTCTTAGAATATTTGAAAGACAAATAAATTGATACCAGTTAGCACTACAAAAAGAGTTTTCTTTAGTTAGAATAAGTTTGTACAGACTTTGTGGTAATTACATAACAAAAACTGTTAGAAAGACATTTACAAGGGAACCTGAAGAAACTCTAGGAGAATTGTCAGACACAATTAATAGAAGAGTAAATATTAAAATAATAGGTACCCAAGAAAGTGAAGAGAGAAAAGGGAAGAAATGGAGACAATCACCAGGGAAAACTATTAACATGAAAGGGTATATAGAAATAAATGTGGCAGGGAGGGAACAATAAAATAACCCAACAGAAAACAAAAGAGAGAAAGGCAGTAAGTAAATGCTATGTATCAGTAATAGCCCTAGTATTAATGATCTCAACTCAGCAATAACATGAAAGAATAACAAGGATACCAAATAACAAATTATATAACAAATAATAATAACAAAATGAGCAAGATCCATGGATATTATGCATATAGGAGTTTCACATCAGATAAAAACATTCATAAGCTCAGGGTGAAAAGCTAGAATAAGGTTTTCTAAGCCAGTATTACAGAGTAAAGGTAGTAGTCTGCTATTCTCATATCTGATAAAAGAGAATTTCAGATAAAGAAGTAATAAAACAAATATGGATATTATGCAATGATCAATACAAAAGCTATAATGGCCATCAGTTTATATATTACTAATCAATATGAATAACATAGCTATATATATGTACATGGCTATATATAAAGGTAAAGGCCCTCCCGTTGATCGTCGATTTGCTCGAGCGGGCCCAGTAACGTCTCCATTGGAGACTTTGTTGTTACTGTGTCTGGCATATCCAATACTCTCGGTAGCTTGCCGGGCTCTCCGAGAGGGGCGGAGGAATCGAACTCAGGTCGGCCATGTTGGCCGCTTTGTAAGGCGAACGCCCTATATATATGTATATATAATGGTTATCTACCTATGCACCTAATATGGAAGCACTTAAATATACTACACAATTAGCATATGCAATGGGATACATTGGCATTCACATAATAAATAATAGTAAGGGAGCTCAATAAACTACTTATAGCAATGGACAGAGAATCCAGACAAAAAACAAAAAGGAAATGATGTTAATAAATGAAGTAGTTATATGATGGACTTAAAAGATATAAAGAAAGTTCCATCTCCAAAGAAATTAGTACATGTTATCAAGCACACAGAGAACATTCTCAAGAAAAGATCATACGTAGGCACACAAAAGAAGTCTTAGTAAACATGTGAAGATTGGAATTGTATCAAGCATCTTTTCTACTCGCAATGGTATGAAGCTAGAACTAAAGAATACAAGGAAAATGGGGAAATTCAAAAAAGCAGAGACAGAATAACATTCTTCTAAATAACTGAGTAAATGGAGAAATTAAAGAAGATACAAAAACTGCTTGAGTTAGGGAAATGGCTCAAAAGAATGGAATGTATCCCTTTATTGATCTCTGATACATGGGACTTCCCACACCTTCTCTCTCCTGACCTCCTGTGACACTATTTAGTGTGGTCCTGGTGGTACTCTGCAAGGCAAGGCTCACACAGCACCACATTTCTGGGTCTGGGCACCAAAAAACCCGAGTGCCCGAGAACAGATGACTGGTTAAAGAAACTTTGGTACATTTACACAATGGAGTACTATGTAGCTGTTAGAAAAGATGAAGTCATGAAATTTACATACAATTGGTACTACATGGAAAGTATCATGTTAAGCGAAATGAGTCAGAAAGAGAGGGATAGACATAGAAAGATTGCATTTATCTGGGGAACATAAAGTAACAAAATAGGAGACTAACACCCAAGAGTGGCCGAGATTAGTACCAGGAATTTTGCTCCATGGCTTGGAGGTCAGCCACACATGATAGGGGTAAAGAGAGCTCAGATAGAGAAGGGAGCACCAAATAAAGGGTGTTGTGAGGATATTTCCAGGGTGGGAGAAGCATGCTGAAAGTAGACTATAGACCAAACATGATTGCCACTCAATGCCTCTTTTGCAAACCACAACACCCAAAAGGAGAGAGAGAACAAAAGGAAATGCCCTGCCACAGAGACAGGGTGGGATGAGGGCAATGGAGGGTTGGAGGGATACTGGAACCCATGGTGGTGGAAAATGGGCACTTGTGAAGGGATGGGTACTTGATCATTATATAACTAAAACCCAAGCACAAAAATTTGTAAGTCTACAACTGTACCTCATGGTGTTTCACTAATAAAAATAAATAAATAAATAAAAATGTCGTACCTGTATCACCAGGCTTAACATCACCCCCAGGAACCAATTCCAGCGCCCCCCTGTATACTCTACTACTGACCTTGCTTCAGAGACCCCTAAATAAACCTTGAAAGAGATCAAAAGCCCTCCACCAGTGCCCATCCTCCCCCACCACGGGTCCTAGCATCCCTCCCACCCCCGTTCCCCCCCCGTCCCACCCTGCCGCTGTGGCAGGGCATTCCCCCTTGTTCTCTCTCTCTTCTTTTGGGTACTGTGTTTTGCCAGAGAGGCATTGAGTGGCAATCATGTTTGGTCTATAGACCAAAAGCCACAGTTAAGCTCAGACCCATGCATGGCTTAACAGACCAGGGTAAATTGGGGGGGGGGGGGCTGGGTTGGCCTGTGTCCACCCAAGCAGGGCCCCTGGCAACCACTTGCTTCCACAATCCAAAATCGCTTCCATACACCCAGCCTGACTCCACCATCTCAGGATGGACCTCACCAAGATATAATCTGCTAAAAATTTTGTAATGTGGATCTTAGCACACAACAGCCCTGGTCCAGAGACACAGCAGCAAGTCCCAGAAGACACCAAAGCGCCAGAGATCTCTCCAGGCCCCATACTGAGCCAATTTTACCAGACTACCCCAGATGAGAAGGTGTAGCCTCCCCGCCTACTCCAGATGGAATCCAGGTGACCAAGAGCTTACACAATCAAGGCCTCTCCCCCCAACCTATATGCAGGTTCCAGGACTAAATCTCCAGGCTGCATGGCAGCAGAGGACCTGGATTGTTCCCGGGCCCCTGCCCTGTCATGACCACAATTTGTCTCCAGGAGCCATCTTAGCACACCAACAGAACTGGTCCAGAAACTCCCAATTGAATCCCAAAACGGATTAGTGCCATACAGAGATGTCTCTGGAATCCAATCATTTACAATCTAGAAAATTACATTTACAATAGCACAGCGGTAGGGCATTTGCCTTGCACGCAGCCAACATGGCCGACCCAAGTTCGATTCCTCCACCCCTCTCGGAGAGCCCGGCAAGCTACCGAGAGTATCTCGCCCGCACGGCAGAGACTGGCAAGCTCCGCGTGACGTATTCGATATGCCACACAGTAACAACAAAGTCTCCAATGGAGACGTTACTGGGCCCGCTCGAGCAAATCGATGATCAACAGGAGGGCCTTTAATAGCAGCTGTGCTAGCTCTCATGATATTCTAAATTAGCAATCAAAAATAAATTATCTAGCATCTTCCCCTGGCAGGTAGGTTTGAATATTGGTGGGGAAATTCGAACAAAACATAATGCCCAAAATTAGAGAGAGAGTATTGGGGAAATTGTCTGCCATAGAGGCAGTGCGAGGACTGGGATGTGGTGGTGGGTGGGGGAAGGGTACTGGGGACATTGGTGGTGAAAAATGTGCACTGGTGAAGGGATCGGTGTTCCATCATTATATGACTGAATCTTAAACATGAAAGCTTTGTAACTCTATCTCATGGTGATACAATTAAAAAAAGAAAAAAAAGTAATGTGGAGTTCATGCCAAATTCAATCAGCTTAATCAATGGCTGAACAAATAGCAATACTCCTACATTATAAAAAAAGAGGTGACTGCCAGAGATTCCATGTCTATTGAGAAGTGTGGGGGGCAGTAGCCCACTCCAACTCTGAAAAAGCCTGGCGATTTCAGTCACAAAACCCTCATACCCGAATTTTCAGCAGATTATACTTTGGTGAGGTCCATCCTGAGATGTGAATTTTGATCTCCTTTGAGATTTATCTATGGGTCTCTGAAATAAGGCCAATAAATGAGCTTGTATAGCTTAGCCACAGGTGGTTTGTGGGTATGGCTCCCACATACCTAGCTTTTGGCTGTTTAATTTCTTGGTAAACTTGGTCCCAAGTTGTTAGGGTCTGGCCAAAGGCAGAGCAGCAATATTGGGGTATCAGGAATCCTGAAGGCACCATAAGGATGCTGATGTACTCGCTCTACAGGTACAGGTTGATCTGTTGGCGGCACATACCCCATCACCTCTTTTGTTAAGTAGATTCCCAGGTACTTGATTTTTGAGGCACAATTGTTAGTGTGATTTAAAATATCCTTCCTCTTCTGCTTTGAATCTTGCCTTCTTACTGCACAAATTTATTGTTTCTAGGAGTTTTTTGGTATAGTCCTTAGGGTTTTCTAAGTATAGTATCAATTCATCATCTGCAAATAGTTATAATTTGACTTCTTTTCCAACTGGATATCCTTATATCTTTTCTTGCCCAGTTGTTATGGTAATTACTTTCAATACTATATTAAATGGGCTGGAGCGATAGCACAGCGGCAAGGCATCTGCCTTGCACACGACCGGACCGGCTGAGCCGGGTTTGATTCCTCTGCCCCTCTCGAAAAGCCTGGCAAACTACTGAGAGTATCATGCCCGCACAGCAAGCTACCAGTGACGTAGTCGATATGCCAAATACAGTAACAACAAGTCTCACAATGGAGATGTTACTGGGCTCACTGGAGCAAATTGATGAACAATGGGAGGACAGTGCAGTGCTACTGTATTTAATTATCTAATTTATCCAAGATGCACACAGCATGTATGGAAACAACCTCAGTATGACTGTCACAAGTGCACAATGGTACCTATATGCCGGTCTAGAGCAGGCCTTAGCAGCAACCAGGTAACTGCACTGAGGGATGCACAGTGGTTGCTTCATTCTGAGGGTCTATATGGTGACCTGTGGTTTCCAGTCCATGAGTGTCCAGTAGCCACTAGACGGCCAAGGTGGTGAGGACCAGAGTGGCAGCTGGTGAATCCAAGCTCTGATGGATTTAACAGGAGATTGGGCACAGAGACCAGTTGGTCTTAGAGCTTTCACTTGGGAAAGGTTTTATCTGTCTGGCTGTGTGCCTGAAGAATACACAGCGGACCAGGAAGAAGACCCAAAACCACTGTTGCAACTGCCTCTGAAAGGTACAGATCTAATCTAAGCAGCAACTAGGTGTGTATCTTCACCAAGCACCAGCGACAGCTACGACTGGTGGTGTTTGAGTCAGTATTATTTCAGCAGCAGTTGGTCTGCTGAGGAAGATGGAGGTGGGTAGAGTAGATAGATGCAGTCAGGCAATGGGAACTCCTTGCAGACTCTGCTTTAGGAAGGTTTTTTAAGACTTTTTTTTATTGAATCATTGTGAGAGAGACCCTTACAAAGCTGTTCATCATTGGATTTCAGTCATACAGTATTTCAACACCCATCCCTCCACCGGTGTACATTTCCCACTGGTGGTGGGATTGGTGCTAAAATACTGCATGCTTAAAACTCAATTATGAATAACTTTGTTAACCAAAGTGCCTTAACTAAAACAATAGAGACTTCTTTAGATATAGCGTTGTACCTTAAAAATAATAATATAAAGTGAAAATGATCTGGAACAAAAAATGGACTTCCTCTTTCCTCATATTATTCATGTTTTGAAAAAGTCCCAGAGAAAAAATGCAAAGTCACTGAACAGTCACAGATAGATGATCTTCAGGTCTATCTCTGGGGTCTTATAGGAATGGTGAATGTCCCAGCAGTCCCCACTCACACCTGACATCTTTCAACATATAGATGGCTCAGTTCCACAACTTAACTTCACTCTTCAATCTGCCAAGCCACCAAATCATCTCATCTTCTTACCTCCTGGAGCACATGGCCATGTATGCAGGCGTGTGACACCTACAAAGTTCATAATACTGACAACCCAGTAGGAGCACTAAAAATTCGATGGGAAAATTGTATAGAATCCCACCATGATTTATGAACAAAAATTTTGACATAGAATGTTAAAATAGCACCAAACAACTCAGTAGATCCTCAGAAAAAGACTTTAGTGGAACCATTGTGAGATATAACAATTATCACATTCTCTTTTATTGATCTATTTTCTGAGAAGTCCATTTGCCATTTTGTTGTAACAAGTAATATGAACTAAATTTGTCTGTGCCTGCTAAGGAGGCAAGCTTGAGTGGTGAGTGGAAATTTGGGGATATTAGTGGAGGGAAGATGACACTGGTGTTAAAACATTGAAATAACTTTATTATGAGAAACCTTGTGAATCACGGTGTTCAAATTTTAAAAAGTTCTAGCAAGAGCAATTAAGTTTAATATATATGTGCATATATATTACTTATATATTGCATATACATGTGTGTTGTACCTTAAAAATAATAATATAAAGTGAAAATGATCTGGAACAAAAAATGGACTTCCTCTTTCCTCATATTATTCATGTTTTGAAAAAGTCCCAGAGAAAAAATGCAAAGTCACTGAACAGTCACAGATAGATAATCTTCAGGTCTATCTCTGGGGTCTTCTAGGAATGGTGAATGTCCCAGCAGTCCCCACTCACACCTACATATACATGTGTGTATATGCAATATATAAGTTATATATATGTAATCCATATTGGTAAAGCAGTAAAACTATCACCGTTTTTAAATAATGTGATAATATACATAGAAGACCCTAAATTCTCCACCAAATTACAACTACTTCACCCAAATCTGCTACCAAAATACCCAATGGCAAATGGGCATGATTTCTCGCAAAACAGGGAGAACCTGTTTACCTCCTACTGTGACCATAGCATATCTACACCAAAATTTGAATCAATCTACACAGAAACCAACTGAAAAGAAAAAAAGAAGCCTATGCAACAAGTGCCAAAAGAACAACACCCAAAGAAATTTGAGAGACAAGTATTATATAATATAGAAAAGTGAAGCATCACTATGGGACAACAATCTAGCTGGTAATAGCTGTGAGATCTGTATTGGGTCTCACTCTCCATAGTAACAGTCCCTGAAGGCAATTTCCTGAGGAAAAGTCCATCTACCCCTAGTAAACAGCTGAGCTTACTGGAGGCTGAGAGAGAATTTATCAAGATTATTTGTTCCTGGCAGAAAAGTTTCCCTGGCTCTAGTCAATCCACATCTGACTAACAAGCAAAAGCCATATACCTACAGACGGAAAACACTGTAAACTTGCAATAGCGATCAGGCAAGAAAAAGATATTAAGGGCATCCAGATAGGGAAAGAAGAAATTAAGCTCTCACTATTCGTAGATGACATGATACTATACTTAGAGAACCCTAAAACCTCTACCAAGAAACTCCTAGAAACAATAGGCTTGTATAGTAAAGTGGCAGGCTATAAAATCAATACCCAAAAATCCATGGCTTTCCTATATGCAAATAGTGAAAGAGAAGAAAGTGACATGAAGAAAACAATTCCATTCACAATTGTGCCCCAGACAATCAAGTACCTAGGAATCGCCTTAACTAAGGAAGTAAAGGATCTGTACAAAGAAAACTACAAAACGCTACTTCGGGAAATAAAAGAGGACACTTTCCAAAGCGCCTGCCATAGGCAGGGGGTGGGGGCTGGAGGTGATGGGAGGGAACCTGGGGACACTGGCACTGGGAAATGTACAAATTCAATGCAATCCCTATAAGGATACCCACGACATTCTTCAAAGAAATGGAGCAAACACTCCTGAAATTTATATGGAACAATAAGCCCCCACGAATAGCTAAAGCAATTCTTGGGAAAAAGAAAATGGGAGGAATCAACCTCCCTAACTTCAAGCTCTACTACAAAGCAGTAATAATCAAAACAGCATGGTACTGGAACAAAGGCAGAGTTGCAGACCAATGGAACAGAGTTGAATATACTGACATCTCCTCCCAAACATATAATCATCTAATCTTCGATAAGGGGGCAAGAAAAGTGAAATGGAGCAGGGAAAGCCTCTTTAATAAATTGTGCTGGCAAAACTGGACGGCTACATGCAAAAAAGTGGGCTCAGATCTCTGCCTAACGCCATGCACAAAAGTAAGATCGTAATGGATTTATGACCTCAACATCAGACCGGAATCCATAATGTTTATTGAAGACAAAGTTGGCAAAACTCTCCACGATATTGAAGTTAGTGGTATCTTCAAAGATGTCACGCCACTGGCCGAGCAAGTGAAAACAGAGATAGACAAATGGGACTATCTTAAACTAAGAAGCTTCTGCACCTCAAAAGAAACAGTGACCAAAATACAAAGACAGCCTACAGAATGGGAAAGAATATTCACCAAATACACATCCGACAAGGGGTTGATATCAAGGATATACAAGGTACTGGTTAAACTCCACAAGAAGAAATCACCCATCCCCATCAAAAAATGGGGCGAGGAAATGAACAGAAACTTTCGCAAAGAAGAAATCCGAATGGCAAAAAGGCACATGAGAAAATGCTCTACATCACTAATCATCAGAGAGATGCAGATCAAAACAACAATGACATATCATTTCACACCACAGAGACTGGCCCACATCCACAAGAACAAAAGCAACAGGTGCTGGTGCGGATGTGGCGAGAAAGGGACCCTCCTTCACTGCTGGTGGGAATGCAGGCTGGTCCAACCCTTTTGGAAAACAGTATCGACGATTCTCAAAAAATTAGAATTTGATCTCCCATTCACATTTTTAAAAATGAACCTACACTGTAGGATAACATTGAGTTTGTCCTTTCAGCCTTGTCGCAGGAAACTTAGTTTACCTTAAAGCAATGTCCTTTCTGTATGGACTCAGGAAGACAGTTAATATTATGCTTTGTAACTTGGAAGTTGATTGACTCCAATAATATTTACTCCTGGGCATCTGCTCTCTCGACTCAGTTGCCCTTAGTTTCTAGCACCCCAAAAGCAGGGTCCCTATGAGGGACTGAATGGACCCAGGGCAAGCTGTGAGCTACCCTGGCAACAAAATGGGCCAGACCAAAGTGCCACAATACTCAACTATAAGTTGAGAGTATGATCATGGACAAATGCTGTCATGATCCAAAAGTAACAATGAGACTAGGACCCTGCCTGGGTTAGGAAGACTAACCTTACCTGAGGACTGTCGTCTGGAATATATAGTGAGATGTCCTCAGGAAGAACCAAACTTTAAGTTTGATATATCTCTTACTGTGCTCATACAGAATGACATTGCTAGAAATATTAGAAGTAAATTTACTATAACTTTTTAAGTGGATTACTGATTGAGGAAAGAAGAAAGCAACACACCCTGGATAGGATTTCCACCCTTAAGCAGATCTCCTAGTTATCTGGAGTAATCTCTTTAGAAGAGATTTTATCCTTGAGTTAATCTCCTTGAGGAGTGATCTTACCCCTCTTTGTTGATTTGTTAATGTTCAACCCACCTTTGTGTCACCACCCTATGTGATTGCTATATAAATTAAGACTGTAAGAGAGGAGGGGGACAGAATCAGAATCCAGAGCAAAGGGCTCCAGAGAGGAGCATAAGTGCTCCAGAGAGAGAAGCAGAAAGGTTCCAGAGAGAGAAGCAGGAGGGCTCCAGAGAGAGAGATCAGAAGAGACCAGAGGAGAGACTACAGAGACAGTCAGAGATAGAGAGACAGACGAAGGATCACAGTGGCACACACAGAAGCAGAGCACAAAGGAGGAGCCATCCCGATCCGGTCCATACACAGCTGCTCAAGAGCACCAAACACAGGCGGCGAGAGAGAGCCCGCCAACAACACACACATCTTCCCATCCCTCCATCCGCGTGTAAGATATTTAAGATATTTTTTACACTACACCTTTATCTCACACCTTACACACAAAAAATTCAAAATGGATTAAGATTTTGCTATCAGACCTCAATCCATCAATGATATGAAATTGAATCTAGCAGCATCTTCAATGATTCAATAATACTTGCTAAGCAAACACAAGCTAAAAAAAAACCAAATTAAAATTAATTAAAATAAAATTAAAAAGACTTTTAGGGATGGGGTGAGAGTACAGCTGTTAGGGAATTTGCCTTGTATGCAGCTGACCTGGATTCGATCCTGTGCATCCCATATGGTTCCCCCAGGGGTAATTTCTGAGTACAGGGCCAGGAGTAAGTTCTGAGCACTGTTGAGTGTGGCCCCCAAACAAAAAATAACCAAACTTTTAAGCACCAGAGAGATAGCACATCAGGTAAGGCTTTGCCTACAGCTGACCCAGGTTTGATACCCAGAATCCCATGTGGTCCCCTGAGCACCATTGAGTGCCAAAAAATCAATTAATTAAAAAAATTAAGCCTTTTACACTGCAAAAGAAATGATGACTAGAATAAAAAGACTCACATATTGGAAGAAAATATTTTCCCATCAGTCATATGACAAATAGTTAATATCTAACATATACAGAGCACTTGTAAAACTTAGCAACGACAGAAACAGAAAACATCTAAAAATAGGAAGAAGAGACACTTCCTTAAACACGATATACATATGGAAAATAGGTATATGAAAAAGGTGCTCCACATCACTAATCATAAGGGAAATGCAAATCAAAACAACAATGAAATCATCTGACACCAGTGAAATTGACACACGTAAAAAAGAACAAAAGCAATCATTGTTGGTATAGATGTTGGGGAAAAGAATCCATATCTTACTGTTAGAAGGAATGTCAGCTGGTTCAGCCTATCTGAGAAGCGATGTGAACTCTTCTAAAAAATAAGAATAAAGATTCCAAACAGCCCAGTAATTCCATTTATTCACACTTAACCCACTGGACCAAAAGCACAATTTTGAAAAATTGTTTGAGCCCCTTTGTTCACTGAAGCATTATTCACAATAGCCAAGATCTGAGAACAATTCAAATGCCCCAAAACAGAAGACTGGTTAAAGAAACTATAGCAAACATACACAATGAAGAACTACTCATCAATAAGAAAAGATAAAATTGTGCAATTTGACCCTGAAGGCTTCACTGACATGGCAGCACTGAGAAGGATGAGAAAGGAGAGGCCGACAAAATCTCAAGGCCGACCTAGGCTGCCACAACGAAGGAAGACAAAAATGATCGTCTGTACTTTCAATGCACGTACGCTAGCATCAGATGCATCCATCGAGGACCTGATGGTACAAGCGCGAATGATCAAGTACGACATCATTGGTCTGACCGAGACAAGAAGGCACGAATCTCACCATGCCGTTTTCGACACTGGAGAAGAATTGTTCCTCAGAACATGCGATAAAAGAGGTGTTGGAGGCTTTGGTGTCCTTGTCAACACAAACTTGGCCAAGAGCATTGATTCATTCGAATGCCTAACAACCCGAATCGGACGTTTACATTTGAAGAGATGTGGCTCACTGCCTGCAGTTTCTATCTTTGTTGTCTACGCACCAACATCTCATTATGATGAAAGAGAAATCGAGAAGTTCTACATGGAGCTAGAGAAGTTCTATAAAGAAGACCACACCTTCTACAAGATCATTGTGGGTGATTTTAATGCCAAGATAGGACCGAGAAGATCAGCTGAAGAACTTCACATCGGGACCCATGGCCTAGAATGGAACGAACAGGGTGAGAGACTGTCTGAGTTCATCATGTCGACCAAGACCATTCATGGTAACTCACAGTTCCAGAAGGCAGAATCTAAACGATGGACATGGGAGTCTCCCGGTGGACGATTCCACAACGAAATAGACGACATCATATTCAATCGACGGTTTTGCCTGACTGATGTCACTGCTGTCCCAAAATTTCGAACGGGATCAGACCACTGTCTCCTTCGTGCAAAATTCTACTTCACAGAGCGGGGAGAAAGGGCTGCAAAGTTCAAAAAGAGAACTCCCAGAATGACCACCAACTGGGAACTCTTTGGTACTATTGCGGCAACATGGGAAGATGCCATTGTTGACAACATTGACGAGGAATACGATCGACTGGTTCAGCACCTCCATGAATGTGCGAGGAACGCCAAGAGAGAGATAGCCACAAAAAATTGCCTATCTTCGAAAACTCTTGAGCTAATTCACCAGCGTGGTTTGGCACATGCCTCAGGCAACCGCAAGCTAATGTCCAAGCTTGCAAAGCAGTGCAGAGATGCGATCAAGGAAGATCTCAAAGAGAGAAGAGCAGAAGTACTGGTAGATGCGGCAGAAGCCGGGAAAAGTATTCGTAACGCCCGCCTGTCCTTCGCCAACTATAAGACCAAGATGACTGCCCTCCGACGTCCTGATGGATCCATCACATCCTCCAGAACAGCAATGGAGAAGATTATCCATGACTTCTACTCAAATCTCTTCGATAGCCATGTCCACTTGCCGACATACCAAATTCCACAGGATGGATATGTCGTTCCCAACGTTCTCCCTTCCGAAATCAGACACGCCATTTCGCCGGTAAAGAAACAAACAGCACCCGGCCCAGACAAGGTCAGACCTGAACACCTGAAGAACCTGCCGTCAGTACTCATCAATACACTGGCTCGGCTCTTCACTCGCTACCTGTCTGAATGCAAGGTTCCGTCCCAATGGAAAACCAGCAGGACCGTACTACTGTTCAAGAAGGGAGACATCCATGACATTGGCAACTATCGCCCTGTCTGCCTATTGTCTGTCATCTACAAGTTGTTCACTCGAGTCATCCTAAATAGGATTGACAGAACACTAGATGAAGGAAAACCATGCGAGCAAGCAGGGTTCCGCAAAGGATTCAGCACCATCAACCATATCCACACGATAACCAAGCTCATTGAGGTTTCTCGGGAGTTCAAGATGCCGCTCTGTTTAACGTTCATTGATTTAAAGAAGGCCTTTGATTCTGTTGAGACGGAAGCGGTCATTGAAGCCCTAGCCAATCAGGGCATTCAAGCCCAATACATCAGGATCCTCCGTGAGCTGTATTGCAGATTCACTACCAGGATCTCACCATTCTACAAAGAAGTGATTGTTGATGTCAAGAGAGGGGTGCGGCAGGGTGATACCATTTCACTGAAACTCTTCATTGCCACCCTCGAGAACATCATGCGACGACTGGAATGGGAAGGAATGGGAGTGAAGATAGATGGTCGACAACTACACCACCTCTGCTTTGCTGATGACATTGTTTTAATAACACCAAACATCAGCCAAGCGGCACAAATGCTGGCCGACTTTGACCATGAGTGTGGAAAGGTAGGACTGCAGCTGAATCTTACGAAGACAATATTTATGAGAAACAGCCTCGTTCCTGACACCCCATTCGCTCTCAACGGAACGACCATCTCCGAATGCAACAGCTATGTGTACCTAAGTCGAGAAGTCAACATGACAAATGACCTGGCACCCGAGCTGCGCAGGAGGAAGAGAGTGGCTAGGAACGCCTTCAAGAAGGTCGAAGAAATAGCTAAGAGGACGAAGAACCTCCAGCTCCGGGCACATCTCTTTGATTCCACTGTTCTTCCTGCATTACCATATGCCTCAGAGACCTGGGCCCTACGCAAACAAGATGAGAACACTATTCAGGTCTCCCAAAGAAGAATAGAAAGAGCTATGCTTGGAATATCACGTTTCACTCAAATGAGAGAAAGAATCCGGAGTTCTGACATCCGTCGACGATCAAGAATCAGGGACGCTGTCTCATTTGCTAAGGTGTCGAAAATCAGATGGGCTGGTCACGTAATGAAATTTAAAGACGACCGCTGGACTAGAGCTGTTACTGACTGGATTCCACGGGTTGTCAAAAGACCGCGTGGCCGCCCACCTACCAGATAGTCAGACTTCTTCGTCAAGATCATGAATGATCGGTTTGAGGCCCTTCATGTTCCTGGAGCGAACAGATGCCATTGGGCTACACTAGCACGCGACAGGGACAAATGGAGACGTTACTGGCGCCCGCTCGAGCAAATCGACAACTAACGGGAAGTTAAATGATTTTTTAAAATTGTGCAATTTGGAAAGATGGCGGCCGCACGGGAGCCTTGTGGACAGCAGGTTTGAGCCGGGGGCAGGGGGCAGCAGGGGCCTCATGGGAAGGGGGGCGTTCTGGGCCGTCCTTCACGCCCGACCGAGGTCACCAGCTGCCCCCCACGAGCAGCTCTCCGGCACGGCCACGACTCCAGAGCACAGAAACCAATCTCTTAACTATCTAACTTTTAATAGAAATACTTCCAGGGTTAATAAGTGAAACAGCAGAAATCCAAAACCGCGCGGCCGCAATTCCGCGCGACATCATTTTATTCTTAAACCAAGCTGTAGAAAGCAAATCATTTCACAACACTGTTTCAGCATATCTGATTCGGGGGGGTGTCGTAAACTCTAAACAATAATTGTGCATCTTCTATCGAAACAATGTATCTAGTCAAAGTAGATAGAGTATTAACTAGAACTCATCTGCCTCACAGGAATTCGGAGGGGTGGGAGGTGGGGTTCTATTGGGGTTCGCGGTTAAAAATAAGTATTGGTAAAGGGAAATGTGTTTGATACTTACATGACTGAGACCTAAACTCGAAAGCTCTGTAACTTTTCCCACAGTGATTCAATAAAGAAATAAACTATTAAAAAAAATAAAATAAAATTGTGCAATTTGCCACAAAATGAATGGAAGTAAAGCGTATAGTGCTGATTGAAGACAGTCAGAAGGAGAGGAGAGATATAGAAGGATCTCTCTCATCTGTGGGATATAAGGGAACAACAAACTGCCAAAGGCAACAGAACTGGAAGTGTGAGTCTACATAATTGAGCTTACCTGGGGCAGAGGTGGGGGGGGTCTTCCAATGGGAGGGGTTCTTGGGACATTGGTGGAAAACATGCACTATGGCAGTGGGTGTATTTTGGAACAACAAAGTACACTTGAAACTGTTGTTGACAATATTATAAACCAGGATTCCATCTTAAAAATGTTGCATGTGGGGCTAATGAACTGGTTAACACCATGTGACTTGCTCTGTGATTTCACTGTACTCTCCCCTCCCCTCCACTCCCCTCCCCTCCCCTCCCCTACTCACCTCTCCTCTCCTCTCCTCTCCTCTCCCTGCCTGTCTCTCTTTTTCTCTTTTTCGCGCAGATTAATGCTGCCACCTACTGGTCAAATGGCAGTACTCAACTGAACCTATCGGACCCACCTGAAACCAAGCAAGAGGGACAGGGGATACTGGTAATTTGGTAAATGCATGTGATGTAGAAATTTTGTACCTCTAAAATCATAAATATTAGTTTTCTAAAACAATATTACATCACAAATCACAATCACAAATCATCCTGTTATTCGTCGATTGCCTCGAGCAGGCCCCAGTAATGGCTCTTTCATCCTAGCCCTGAGATTATATTCAAGGCTCTTTAGGAGAATGAGACCCATCATTGTTACTGGTATTTGGCATATTGGGTACGCCACGGGGAGTTTGCCAGACTCTGCCGTGTGGGCAGGCTATAGTCGGTAGCCTGCCAGTTTGTCCAAGTAGGAATGAGATAATAAGATGTCATAATAAGATGCATTTGCAGCCGCGCGGTTCCGGGAGCTGGTTTTTATAGTCTCTGGGTCTTGGCCGTTGATGGGATTACACGGCTCCAGGGGGCCAGTTGGTGGGTGTGACCCCCGCCTACTGGAGTTTGGAGGATCTGGGTGGAGGATGCCCGGCCCCAATCCGAGTAGGCTTGGAGATCTCGGCCCCGGAACCCGCGTTGCTTTGTCCCTCTGCCAGTACCTTCATGTGTGCGGAGTGGTCTCAGCATGGTGGTGGCTGGTCCTGGAGGTCTTTGGCTGCCAGAGCCCTGGGCAGGGCAGGGAGGAAAGCTCGACGCGCTCCTCTCCAAGGGGCTCCGGCATAAGTTTAAAAAATTCCCAAGGGCCAGAGAGATAGTACAGCAGACAGGGTGCTTGCCATACGAGTGCCTGATCCTGGCACTCAAACCCGGCACTCCATACGTTTCCCAAGCCCCACCAAGAGTGATCCCTGAGGGCAGAACAAGATGTAAACCCAGTGAACTCCCAAGAGTGATCAAAATCAAACAAAACTCCAAAGGACCAAAGAAATCCAAAATACACACAAAGCACACCAGGTGTACAAACCAAAAAAATAACTTATCCACAGATGTATTTTTCCGGTATAAATGGAATATTGTATCTTAGAAAATTTGTAAAATCTTGAAAAACTGACACGGGGAAACACTAATTTCCAATAGATTCTAATTCTTAAACACATGTGGTACAATTTCTCCAATATTTCTTGAATGAATTTTTGGCAATATTTTGACTTTAATTCATCAAATATTAGAATGTTATATGTACCAGGCATTTCATTAGACACCAGATATAAAAGCATGGTAGGAAAATCATGAAATTATCATATTTCTATTTATATTCAACAGTAGGGCCAATAATAAATGATAATATAACTAAATATCTTATAATAGATACTGTGAAAAAAATTTTCAGAGGACAGAGCATTTTCAGTGATGGTCGTGGAGGTCGCTTTGAAATGATGAAAGTAGTGAGTGAGGCTTGATCATGAACCAGAATAAATAGAGGAAAAAAGTTATCTAAATGGATGGGGCAGAGTGTCCTAGAAGCAAAAGGATTCTAGACTAAGGAAAATGCAAATACAAATCCTCTGCAGTCAGGTGTATACTTGCACTTTTAGAGGCATCAATGAAGCTAGTGGCTGGCCTTTTTCTTAGTGTAGAAGAAAGCTGGAAGAAAATAATAGAGTTCAGTCAGGAGACGGAGAGAGAAAGACTAGGAATAGTATAAATAGAAGCCTCTACTTTCACTTGGTTCTGATTAGCAGCTTTAGTTGTGCACTTACATTTTTAGCATGAATCACACAGAGTACTGAGGTCCTCACCCAGTTTCTGATTCAGAAGGTCTGGAGTGAATCTTCAGAATTTGCAAGTTCCCAGGTGATGCTGCTAATGCTCATTCATGAATGTATCTTCAAATATAAGTGTTCTATTATAGGTACCAAAGAGGCAAAAATGACAAATTCAATCATCCTCTTGTTTTGTTCATGTTCTGACAAATGGCTAAACTTTATCATGGCACTGACCAGATTGATTCTTTTGCCTCTTTCTTTCTTTTAATGTTATTCAAGGTAGAAAGTGAGAATATTGGGTAATATGTTGTAGGAAGGAGTACTGGCTCCTCAAAAGAAGTCAGTATACTGGATGTCTTGCAAAATGCTTCAGGTCACTTGGGTGAAGTGGGAAAGAAGGGATGTAACAGCTTGGAGAGAGAATGCTGCAGTCTTCCTGCTCAAGCCATCTTGGTCTCCCTGAAGAAGTGCCTGGGGCATTTGGGCCTTAAAGCCTGTCACAAGTCACCTGCCTGGCATGGATGCTATTGTCCCAGAAGCCTGATTTGTCAATCTGCACTTGAGATCCAATTGATCTTCACAGCATGGGAACTTGTCCCCATTCACCACCCCACTGGAACTCATAGAACTATTGCCTCAGTCTGGAGCAAGGAATTGCTCTTTTCAGGCAAATGAAAGTAAGTCCCAGCCTCTGCCCTAGTTCCCAGGTTCCTAGATCTGTGTTCTACCCTTGCAGAAAAGAATTTCAGGAAGGATATGAAAAGTGATGTAAGCAATCTTTATTCAGGACATATGAAGGGAGAAAAATACAGAATATGGGTTTGTCCAGAGGAAAAAGAACAGAGTACACATCTAAGTTGAGATAGTGGCAAATCCAAGAGGGGGAATGTGTGCTGCATGCCTCTGTGAAGTGGGTCCTTTATATGCCTGCTGTTAAAATATATAAAATATACCACATGGAACTTAGAATATATTGCAAGGGCCATTGGCATTTGCATTTTAGCCATCCTCAAATAAGATGCTGAAAGCAGTATATTCACCCCACATTCTCTGTTGATGTGGGTATGAGGAACTAAGTCCTTTAATGTTCTGTACACCAAATTTAGCAATATGTGCAACAAGATTCTAGTTACCATTTTATTTAGCATTTTTAGTTCTAGAAAATGTTTTGGATTGAATCATAGATGTACTGTAAAGGAACTGATATGAGGTTTCATCACATGATTAAGTTTAAAAAAAAACTCCAAGAGACAGTCTAAATGTCTAGTAATAAGGAACTGGATAAATGTGGAAAGCTTGATGTGAAAGAAATCTCAGTGTCAAGAAGACAAATATAGAGGAAGATATTACAGCTTTTATATATGTGACTTTGGGGGGGGTATTTTGTGTTTTCTAAAATTTCTTCAAGAGGGCTAGAAATGTGGTTCATTGGGATAGCAACTGCCTTTTATGCGTGAGGCCCTGAGTTTGATTATGGCATCACCAACAAAACCCACCAAATAAATAAAATTTCCTCAATGAACATGCACTGTTTTCACAACAAGAAGAAAAGTTTTCTAAGTTACTTGATAAAGATAATATTAAGAAACTTCATTGGGGCTAGGAAGGTGGCACTATGTAACATGCATGCATCATTTATGCGAGACTTTAAGTTAAATACCAGGAACCTCCCAAAAAATGTTTAAAAATGTTTCATGCAAATTACTATTCTAAAGATTAGGTCTTAGTGACAAAGTATTCAAACTTTAAAATCAAACTGATGATTGCTTTTGCTTCTCAATACAACATTATTAGTAAGAGAGTCTCTGTTATCTGTTAATATACTTCAGAAAGCAATGGTATAAGTTAGTTAACTATAATCCAACTTCACCATATTTCTGTATTATATTTAATTTACTTGTACAATTAAATTATTAAATTAAGCAAAAACTTTTTTGACTTATATGGAAGTATAAAATAATTATAAAGCAGTATTTTCAAGGTTTACCTGGACACAGTGGATATTTAAATTATACTTCAATCATTTGTCTACAGGAAGATCATTATTTTTAATCCTAAGCATCAGCAGTCAAATTTATATTTAAACATTATTAAATTATTTTGCTCATAAAGTAACACTGCAACAGCCTAAAATTCACAGGAATTCATGTCAAAAGTAAAAGTAATTAGAATAAAATAAAGAAGCTTGTATACCAATTTAGTATTTTAAATAAAAGAACTTATGTACAGAACTCAATCTTACCAAACTACTTTTGAGGCACAGATTATTTTCTCATAAACTTATCAATTACCATAGTCTAATGCAAAATAATACCTATTTAGGATTCATCATACATCAGGATCCTCCATGAGCTGTATTGCGGATTCACTACCAGGATCTCACCATTCTACAGGGAGGTGATCATTGACGTCAAGAGAGGGGTTTGGTAGGGTCATACCATTTCAACGAAACACTTCAGTGCCACCCACAAGAACGTCATGTGATGACTGGAATGGGAAGGAATGGGAGTGAAGATAGACGGTCAGCAACTACACCATCTCCGCTTTGCTGATGACATCGTTCTAATAACACCAAACATCAGCCAAGTGGCACAAATGCTGGCCTACTTCAACTGTGAGTGTGGAAAGGTCAGACTACAGCTGTATCTCACGAAGACAATATTTATGACAAACGGCCTTGTTCCTGACATTCCATTCACTTTCAATGGGATGAACATTTCCAAATTCAACAGTTATGTGTACCTAGGTCGAGAAGTCAACATGACAAATGACCTGGCACCTGAGTTGAGCAGGAGGAAAAGAGCAGCTTGGAACGCCTTCAAGAGCGTTGAAGAAATAGCTAAGAGGACGAAGAACCTCTGGCTCCTGGAGGTGCTTGGGAGACCAATGGGATTCTGGGAATCGAAACCAGGTAGGCCACGTGCAAGGCAAACACCCTACCCGCTGTGCTATTGCTCCAGCCCCCAGAACTAGGATTCTTAGTTTGGTGTGTTGCTAACTAAAGGTTGGCAAACAATATTTTAGGTTTCAATCCTTGCTGTGAAGATCTTTAAAAATATATTGCCATGGCTCTAGAGAGGTAATACAGTGCGTAGGGCACTTACCTTGCATATGGATGAACTGGGTTCAATACGCAGCACCCCATATGAGCACCCAAAAGTGATCCCTAAGTGCAGAGCCAGGAGTGTTCTTGAATATATATATATATATATACATATACATATATATATATATATATATATATATATATATATCTCCAGAGTGGGGAAAGTCAATGGATTGGAAGTGACACAGGGGCATGGGTGAGTGGAATAGGGGGGAGTCTATGGTATGTGAAGTAAGGTAACTTTGTACACCAAGGACATATACATGTTAAAAAGCACAAGATGTGGGTCTGAGGGGTCTGAGAGAAAGGTCATGGGATGAGATTGTGCTTTGCATTAGGGAAGACTGGGTTAAACCCCTGGTATCACAAGGCTTCCCCAAGCACCATGTGACCCTTGAGCATAGAGCCAACAGTAACATCTGTGTTACTGTTGTGTTACTGCATAAGGCCCGAAACCAAAAAGGTCCAAAAAAATTATAAAATAGATTATCGTAGATATAGTTTCTTGCTTCAGTACCTGTTACATTATAAATTGCCATTTCATGGGAAAGTAAGCACCATGTTGAGCGACATGGGCTAAATTACTATTTTAAAGTATATTTTGAACGAGCTCCTGAATGGCCATGATCCCAGCAACACACAAACCAATCTCGGAACCTGGCAGCTTTTGACAGAAAAGCGTCTGGACTGTGCATTAAGCTATGGTGCCATGCCATCCCGGGCGAGAAAAGACGTTGTCCCTCTCGCCTTCCCACCCCCCCACCCCCGCTCCGGCGGCACAGTGGCCACCATCTTTCACAGCCTATTGGATAGTTAGGTATGAGCCTTCAGTGACAAGACATGAGAGGCCTCACAGGATGGGGGGTGGAACCAGCCCTTCTCCCCGCACTGATGAGACCCCGAGTTGCCACCCATGAATAGCTCCTCTAAGTACTTATCAAGCTCCTGAACGGCCATGATCCAGAGGCACACAAAGCAATCTCGGAACCCAGCAGCTTTTGGCAGAAATCCCTCCAGACTTAATTACTAAAATATCAGAAATCAAAAATCATATGCTCTACATAGTCAGCAATAGAAAACAAATTATCTAAGGATGCCTTTTTGGCAGGTCTGATTGTTGGGGAGAAATTCCAAATAATATTGGTGGGTCTTTTTTTGAAATATTGAATGTAATATAAGTAGAGAGAGAGTAAAGTGGAAATCGTCTACCACACAGGCAATAGTAGGGGGGTACAGTGGAATTCTTAGTGGTGGAAAATGTGCACTGGTGAAGGGATGGGTGTGTGATCATTGTATGACCTAGACTTAAACCTGAAAGCTTTGTAACTGTTCTCACGATGATTCAATAAATAAAATGAAATAATTTTTAAAAAGTATATTATAAAAATAATTAAGCTCATATTATTTTTTTTATTAGTGAAACACCATGAGGTAGAGTTGTAGACTTACAAATTTTTGTGCTTGGGTTTCAGTTATACAATGATCAAATACCTATCCCACCAGTGCCCATTCTCCACCCCCACCAATCCCAGTATCCCTCATACCATCCCCAACCCCCATCCCACCCTGCCTCTGTGGCAGGGCACACCCTTTTGTTCTCTCTCTCCTTTTGGGTGCTGTGGTTGGCAAAAGAGGCATTGGGTGGCAATCATGTTCGGTCTATAGTCTACTTTCAGCATGCATCTCCCATCCTGGGAGGATCCTCCCAACACCCTTTACTTGGTGCTCCCTTCTCTGTCTAAGCTGCCTTTACCCCTAGAGTGTGCGGCTGGCCTCCAAGCCATGGAGTGAACCTCCTGGTATTTATCACAGCTATTCTTGGGTATTAGTCTCTTATTTTGTTACTTTATGTTCCCCAGATGAATGCAATCTTTCTATGTCTGTCCCTCTCTTTCTGGCTCATTTTGCTTAGCATGATATTTTCCATGTAGTACCACTTATATGTAAATTTCATGACTTCATCTTTTCTAACAGCTACATAGTACTCCATTGTGTAGATGTACCAAAGTTTCTTTAACCAGTCATCTGTTCTCGGGCACTCAGGTTTTTTCCAGATTCTAGCTATTGTAAACAGTGCTACAATGAACAAACAAGTGCAGATGTCACTTCGACTATACTTTTTTGTTTCTCCAGGGTATATTCCCAGGAGTGGTATTCCTGGGTCAAAGGGGAGCTCAATTTCTAATTTTTTGAGAATCGTCCATACTGGTTTTCAAAAGGGTTGAACCAGTTGGCATTCCCACCAGCAGTGAAGGAGGGTACCTTTTTTGCCACATCCACACCAACACAGGTTGCTTTTGTTCTTTTGGATGTGGGCCAGTCTCTGTGGTGTGAAATGATATCTCATTGTCGTTTTGATCTGCATCTCCCTGATGATTAATGATGTAGAGCATTTTCTCATGTGCCTTTTAGCATTCGGATTTCTTCTTTGAGAAAGTTTTTGTTCATTTCATTGCTCCACTTTTTGATGGGGTTGGATGTTTTCTTCTTGTGGAGTTCAACCAATACTTTGTATATCCTTGATATCAACCCCTTGTCGGATGTGTATTCGGCAAATATCCTTTCCCATTCTGTAGACTGTCTCTGTATTTTGGTCACTGTTTCTTTTGAGATACAGAAGCTTCTTAGTTTAAGGTAGTCACATTTGTCTATCTCTCTCTCCACTTGCTTGGCCAGTGGCGTGACATCTTTGAAGATACCATTAGCTTCAATGTCATGAAGGGTTTTGCCAACTTTGTCTTCAATGTAGCTTTTGGTTTCTGGTCTGATGTTGAGGTCTTTAATCGATTTTGATCTTACTTTTGTACATGATGTTGGGCAGAGATCTGAGCCCAGTTTTTTACATGTAGCCATCCAGTTTTGCCAGCACCATTTGTTAAAGAGGCTTTCCTTACTCCACTTCACATTTCTTACTCCTTTATCAAAGATTAGATGGTCATATGCTTGGGGGGAGATGTCAGTATATTCAACCCTTTTCCAGAGGTCTGCAGCTCTGCCTTTGTTCCAGTATCATGCTGTTTTAATTATTACTCTTTGTAGTAGAGTTTGAAGTTAGGGAGATTGATTCCCCCAGTTTCTTTTTCCCAAGAATTGCTTTAGCTATTCGTGGGGGCTTATTGTTCCATATAAATTTCAGGAGTGTTTGCTCCATTTCTTTGAAGAATGTCATGGGTATCCTTATAGGGATTGCATTGAATTTGTACAGTGCTTTGGGAAGTATTGCCATTTTGACAATGTTAATTCTTCCGATCCATGAACAGGGGATATTTTTCCATTTCCTCACATCCTCTTTTATTTCCTGAAGCAGTGTTTTGTAGTTTTCTTTGTACAGGTCCTTTACTTCCTTAGTTAAGCTAATTCCTAGGTAGTTGATTTTCTGGCATACAATTGTGAACAGGATTTTTTTTCTTCATGTCATTTTCTTCTCTCTCACTATTCGCATATAGGAAAACCATGGACTTTTGGGTATTGATTTTATAGCCTGCAACTTTACTATAGAAGTTTATCTTTTCTAGGAGTTTCTTGGTAGAGGTTTTAGGGTTCTCTAAGTATAGCATCATACCATCTGTGAATAGTGAGAGCTTGATTTCTTCCTTTCCTGCTTGGATGCCCTTAATATCTTTTTCTTGCCTGATCGCTATTTCAAGTACTTCCAGTACTATATTGAACAGTATTGGAGAGAGTGGGCATCCTTGTCTCGTCCCTGATCTTAGGGGGAAGGCTCTCAGTTTTTCCCCATTGAGGATGATGCTTGCATAGGCTTGTAGTAGATGGCTTTAACTATATTGAGGAAAGTCCCCTCTATCATCTTATTTTCTTGAACTTAGTATTTTTCCATAAAGTTCGCGAATAAGGAAGTTATTTCTTTTCTATAAAATAAAAGGCTCCAGATAAGCTCTGGTTAACCATGTTCTTTTCCATACATAAAAAAATGAATTATTTTTAACAAATCATGCCCAAGCTTATTCTGCAATTTCCTCACAGTTACCTAATTACCCCTTTCTTCAAAGTTAAATTTTAGGCTTAGTTCTTTGGGATCGTTCACTCTTAGTTATAGTATATCTTGACTGTAGGAGTATAGTTTTAACTCCGCATCTTCATATCTGTCAATTTAACATAGTTATTAATAAAATATATTCAACAGTTAGTAATTTGATGAGCAAGTCATTCAATTTAACCTCTACAGGTTTTTTTCCTACCAGTTGTGAAATGAAGAAACTATGTTCGAGAATCTGAAAGCTCCATTCATTAAGTTTTTAAGTAGGGAATCTAAGAGATTTTGCACAGCATTCAAGAGGAAATTATGAATGCATTAATTTAATAATTTTACATTATCATCTTAAAACCTTTAGGTGAGTTTTTTTCTTCCCACTTAAATTCCAAGGCATTTTTACTAGTGTATAGGTATGATCTTACTAACAAGTATTTTGAAACAAAAGTAGGCAAAATATCCACATATTTAGACAAAATGGATTAGTAATTACTACACATAGGGAGGAAGGAAAGGAAATGAAAAGGGAGTGACTACTTTGCATGGCTTTCTTGTGGAGGTGATAAAAATGTTCAAAATGTATAGGATGTGCCCGGAGGGGAAAGGGTGTTGCTCCCTTCCGCCCTCTCCCCTCTGGAAAGAAAGATGGCGGCCGCATGGGAGCCTTGTGGAGAGCAGGTATGAGTCGGGGGTGAGGGGGCGACTAAAACCTCATGGGAAGGGGGAGCGTTCCGGCCCGTCCTTCACGCCCTACCGAGGTCTTCAGTTGCCACCCACGAGCGGCTCTCCAGCACGGCCACGGCCTCAGAAGCACAAGGACTTAATGCAGAACCCAGCAGCTTGGAGCAGAAAAGTGAATGGACTATGCGTTAATCCATGCCACCATGCCTACCCGAAGGGGAAAGGGTGTTGCTCCCCTCTGCCCTCTCCCCTCTTGAAAGAAAGATGGCGGCCACATGGGAGCCTTGTGGAGAGCAGGTATGAGCTGGGGGTGAGGGGGCGACTAAAATCTCATGGGAAGGGGGGTGTTCCCGCCCGTCCTTCACGCCCTACCAAGGTCACCAGTTGCCCCCCATGAGCTGCTCTCCGGCACGGCCATGACTCCAGAGCACAGAAACCAATCTCTTAATTATCTGACTCTCAGTAGAAATACTTCCAGGGTTAATAAGTAAAATAGCAGAAATCCAAAACCACGCAGCTGCTATCGCGCCGTTCAACATCATTTAATTCTTGAACCCAGCTGTAGAAAGCAAATCATTTCACAATGCTTTTTCAGCATGTCTGATTTGGGGAGGGGGAAACTCTAAATAATAATGGTGCATCTTTTATCAAAACAATGAATTTAGTCACAGTAGATAGAGTGTTAACTAGAATTCATCTGCCTCACAGGCATTGGGGGGTGGGGGTGGGGTGGGGGCTTATTGGGGTTCTTCGTGGTGAAAAATAAGTATTGGTAAAGGGATATGTGTTTGATATTTGCATGACCGAGACCTAAACCTGAAAGCTTTGTAACTTTTCCCACAGTGATTCAATAAATAAATAAATCATAAGAAAAGAAATGTATAGGATGGTAGTACAACTGTAAATAGTTTAAAAGTTATTAAAGTGTATACTGTAAATGAGTGGTCTTTACAGTATGAAATAGTATCTTAATACAGTTGTTGCAAAAACAAGGGGCTGGAGCATATAAGTACATAGGAAGGAGTATAAAAAGAAGATAGGCTATGCAAAACTCTCATTCTGTCACGTAAGAATGTGATGTACATAGGACTTTCAAAATGGCTAATAGGTGTAGTTCTGACTTTATATTATTATAGAAATAGCCCGGCAAGCTACCGAGAGTATTTGATATGCCAGACACAGTAACAACAAAGTCTCCAATGGAGATGTTACTGGGCCCGCTTGAGCAAATCGACGATCAATGGGAGGGCCTTTTACCTTTTACCTTTGCATACATAAACAGTAGAGAAGATTTTTTTTAATTTTTTAAAAAAAATTCCCAGTGGTGTTCAGGAAACTATATGGTTGATGGGGATTAAACCCAGGTCAGCCACGTCCAAGGCAAATGCCTTACCCATTGCACTATTGCTGTAGTCCCTAGAGAATTTTGAAAAAATATGGATGGAGGGCATAGAGAGATATTACAACAGGTAACACATTTGCCTCGCATATGGTCTGCCTAGGTTCCATCCCCAACAACACATGATTCTCCCAAGCACTACCAGGAGTGATCCCTGAGTGCAGAGCCAGGAATAAGACCTGAACACAGCTGGGTGTGGCCCCAAATTCTACCTCCTCAAAAAATGGAAGAATTGAAAAATAGTTCACGTTCAAGTAAAATATTCTCTTTGTGTGCATCTTAGTCTAACATTCAATTTCAGATTTGTTTTTCCCTAGTCACAGGCAGAAAACATTAACTCTAGTAAACTCTATGAGAAAACATTAACTCTAGTAAACCCTATGAAATCAAGCAGTCAAACAATTTTCCCCAAACCCTATTGCTAGTAGTGACATATGAAGGAAAAATCTTAAGTTCTAGATGTGGTCTCGATGCATATACTATCTGGATCAAGTGGAGAGATAATAATTGGAGATAAAATTATAATGGGTGGACTTATACTTTGTAAGCAATAGGTATGTGACTTGTGACCCCATTCAAGTCAGAACAGTGAGATGGAAAACTGCTTCATCTTGTAATTTTAGAAAGTCTCACTCCTACCCCAAGTGAATATTTTAGAAGAAATATTTTTTCTAATAACCTATTTCCCATATTCTTGTCAGTACTTTATAAGTGACAAACTCAGGTTACATCCACATGTGATCAATGAAACAAAATCAAAGCATAATCAAAACATTACATTTAGATGTTCATTAGCCTAGATAACACCTTAACTGAACTTGTTTTAGTGCATCCAGTTATATGACACTGGTGTCTGGCAGTCCAGCTGGTTTTATATAAAGTACTAACCATAGTTAAAGTTTATAGGTGACTTTGTTTTTAAGAGCCTTACAAATATATGTTGATTTCCAGTAGCACACATCTGAAACTAATATAATAATGCAACAAGATTTTAGTAAAAAATATTAGGGAATATATACTCCCTATATATTATATATGTAGCATATATAAAATATATACAAAGTAGTAGTCAGTAAGTCCATAAAGCCAATAGACTATAAATCAAATGAAAAATAGAGATATTCCTTTTTAATACAGAGACCCAACCATCAATCTCTGGAGCAGAACCATCCCTTGCAGAGCTCACCTGTGGGACAGACTGGACACAAGTCACCCCTAGGATGCTCAGAGCCAATAGGGCTTCATCAGGACTGGTGAGGAAAAGGAGTACCATGCAGTGCCTGTAATCAAACTCAGTACCTTGCACACTCTGTAAGGTTTATGCTCTAACCCTTGTCTATCTACCCCGGATGGAGGAGGTTTTAAAGGTAATGTTTACAGATAAAATATTTTCTTATAAAAAGTCCACATTTATATAGAAACTTATATCATATCAAGTAAACATACTACAGAAGGCAGCCTTAAATTCAAGATGCATGTGTTTCTAATGCAATGATTCCATGAGTTAAAGTCTCGCAGTCACTAGTTAACAGGATCATTGCCAAGAACTAAAGAACAATAAGGATGCCAATAGATTAGAAGTATAGTTTCCATGCAATTTCAGCAGTTTATATGAGGGCTTAAGTAGGTGGTAGGGAAGCCAAAGTAAATGAGGACAGAAGCCATAGATATGGGGGAAACAAGTGCAATGATTCAAATTCGAAAAAAACTTCTAAAATATTTACACACTATCACTATCACTATCCTCCCATTGTTCATCGATTTGCTCGAGCGGGCCCAGTAACATTGTGAGACTTGTTACTGTGTTTGGCATATAGAATATGTCACGGGTAGCTTGCCAGGCTTTGCCGTGCGGGTGAGATACTCTCGGTAGCTTGCTGGATTCTCCGAGAGGGGCAGAGGAATTGAACTCGGGTCGGCCATGTTGACTGTGTGGAAGGCAAACGCCTTACCTGCTGTGCTATCGCTGCAGCCCATTTACACACATTTCAACTAATTATAACAGCCTATATGAGTTCAACATTATTCCCATTTTATACTTGAAAAAAAAAACCCAGGTAAAACCCAACGGGACTTGCTCAGAGTTTGTCAGTTGCCATGTTTCATCAAATTTAAGATCCATAATTATTAAAGATACCGTTATTTATTATTTTTAGTTTTTTTTTACCGTACCTGGAAGTGCTCAGGGCTTACTCCTGACTCTGTGCTCAGGGATTACTCTTGATATAGCTCAGGAAACAATATAGGTTGCCAGGGATCAAACCCGGGATGGCTGCATGCAAGACAAATACCCTTCCCACTGTACTTTACTTTCACCAGTCTCAAAGATACTGTTATTTTATGTACTGCTAAAAAGAAGACTTCAATTTTACTATGATATACCATTGAAAATATTTCTGATATCAGAAATAACGGAAACTAAAATAAGTGTCTTAGAATGACTAAATATGTCATTAAATGTGTCTTAGAATGACTAAATATGTCATTAAACATTATTATATACAGTGTAAATAATAATCCTCTGCCATTCATTTGTCTTATAAAAAACATTACTACTAAAATTTGTATGGATTAATAAAACTCCCCAGGTAACCAAAACAATTCTGAGAAAGAATTATGGAAGGTATCAAACTGCCTAATTTTAAAACATACTGTAAAGCTATGGAATTAAAAGGTTGTGGTACTGTAATAAAGATAGATTATCAGACCAATGGAACAAAATTAAAAGTCCAGAGATAAACCTTCTGATACTTAAACAGTTAATCAATGACTGTTTCTATAAGAAGCTGAGCACATGAAGTGGAGTAAGGAATGCTTCTCCAACAAGTGGCACTGGGAAAATTAGATAGTGACATGCAGAACAATAAAACTCCATCTGTTTCTCACATGATACACAAAAGCAAAAGGCAATTCAAAATGTATCAAAGATCTTAAGATTAGACCAGAATCATAAAATACATTGAGGTAAGCATAGGAAGAGTTTTCTATTATATGGACCTCAGTCGTATTTTCAATGATTTGACTCCGCTGGCAAAACCAACAAACAAAAAATTGAAAAAAATGGAACTACATCAAACTAAAAAGAAATTGTGTGATAATAGAAACTCAGTCTGAAATAAGAAGACACATACAAAATGAGAAAATATTTGCACACCACACATCAGAAAAAGAGCTAATATCCAAGATTTATAAAGCACTGATATAGTTCAACAACAAAGAAACCAATAACTCCATCAAAAATTGAGGAGAGATGAACAGACACATTCCCGAAGAGAATGTACACATGGCCAGCAGCTATATGAAAATGTTCATTATTACTATTACATTATTATTAGGGAAATACAAATCAAAATGATACTGTGATATCACCTTGTACCACAGGAATGGCCTATAGTGAAAAGACTGGAAGATCTAGTATTTATTGGGATGTGGCAAAAAAGAGCCTTTTTTTTAACTTTTGCTGGGAAGGTTATTTGATTCAGCCTCTAAGGGAAACAAGACATAGATATGTCAAAAGAATAGAAACAGAACTTCCATACGACACAATAATTATACTTGACAACACCCCCAAAGCACAAAAATATTAATTAAGAAGGATATGTGCATTCCAATGTTCATTACTATATTTAGTACAATCGCCAGTATATGGAAACATCCAAAATGTTCAACAATGAATGAATAGATAAAAAAAAGTGCAGTATCATAAGAAAAGAAGAAAAAGCTCAACCAATTACCTAACCACACAGCTGGAGAAACTAGGAAAAAATAACAACAAATAAATCCCATAGTCAGCAGAAGGAATGAAATTATGACAATTAGAGCAGAAAGTAATAATACATAAGTAAAAAAACAATATATAGGTTCAATGAAATCAGGATAATGATCCCTCTCGTGTGCAACATATAAAGAAACATAGTAAGGGAATGACAAATAACCAAAGGATACAGAACATAATAACTGATCTAGAGAACTGAATTTACCATGGCAAGGGCTTGGGGTAGACTGAAGAAGATCCTGAGACAATTATTGAGAGAAACAGATACTCTTTTTTAAAAAATGTTTTATTTGTGAATCATCGCGGGTTACAGCTACAGACTTACAAACTTTCATGCTGAGAAGCAGACACTCTTGTGGAGGGTGTGTTGTTGGAATATTGTATATATGAAGCCCTATCTTTTGACAATATTGTAAATCACGGTGCCTTAGATAAAAGTTTAAGTGTGAATATTTGTTATAAAAAATTAAAAACATGAGCTTGAGGCTCAGAGATTGCCCAAGAACTCCTGGGGGTGGCCTGTTTATCCCTCACACCTCAAGCCCCGAGTAACATGGCATCCATAGGATCTTGCAATGAATCACGGATAAGATTGGCCAGCAAATAGTGTGGCCCCTAGTTACCCTGGTCATTATTTGGTGCCTCCCCTGAAAAATGATATAAATTCTGCATTAGGAATAAAATTTCATCCACAAAACATATGCAGCCTTGTAAGCCAATATTACTGCATAAAAATGTTTAAATAGGAAAGAAATTAAAAGTACATACACCTCTGTGCAAAACGAGTGCCCTACATGCCGTATGATTGCTCAGTACCCAAATTGATACACATTGGTTTTTAAAATTGAAAAAATTATTGTAGATCTTCATGAAATATTTGTTATATTTACTTTAGCAATAACTCTGTATTTGATGACTAACCTTTACTAAACAGTATTACTTACTTGTATTATAATAAAATAACTAAAATGACAGGTTAAAAAAACAATAAATTGGAGCTGGAGCAATAGCACAGTGGGTAGGGCATTTGCCTTGCACGCGGCTGACCCGGATTCGATTCCCAGCATCCCATATGGTCCCCTGAGCACCGCTAGGGGTAACTTCTGAGCGCAGAGCCAGGAGTAACCCTGTGCATTGCCGGGTGTGACCCAAAAAGCAGAAAAAAAACCCCAAGAAATTGTTGATTAAAATGTACTTGTGGTCAGAAACATAGTTCAATGGGATGACTGCTTGCTTTACATGAGAGAGAATGAAGAAAGTATGAGTTCAATCTCCAGTACTATATGGTCCCTTGAGCACTGCCAGGGATTATCCAAAAGCGAAAATGAAACAAAAATGAATAAAATGAACTTGCAAAATGACAGGAATGTATCACTGGAAAATAATGTAAGTGAGATTTCAATACGTTTGTGTTATGCTACACCCTTTTATAAAATTGACATGTAAAAAGAAAATTCTAAAAGATGTAGACTAGTAATTTCTTGTTATTAGCATGAAATATTTAAATTTTACACCAAATTTTTGTATACTGCTAATAGGATGGAACCTTTAGCATTAAAATAGTGCCTACATAAAACATTCTCTATGTATACACTTATTTGCATATAAGTTACTGTGTACTAATAGATAAAACAAAGTTTAGCTTTTATAAGCACTTCTGTGAAATTGTTATTATGTGCTAAACTATCTGACTTGACATTTATAGGCAATGCAAATTGAAGGTCTATTGGTGAGACATTAGAACTAAAAATGAATGCTCATTTACCTAATCAGTTACAATAAAAACATTGAGCACTTTTTTATTACTTGATCTGAAGTATTAGTTACACTTGATTCTATTGCTTGAACAGAAAATTAACCTATAATGTACTATAGTAAAAATATAATCAGAAGGCTCGAGTTACATCTACATATGAATAGTACCCACTTCTAAGGACTGTTTGAAGAAGGCAGGAAAGTTCAGCTGCTTAAAAGTCTACAATATTTCTCCTAAGGTTTCTCTGAAGACTGTTTCTTTTTCATTTTTTTAATGTAGGAGTATTGCTACACCAAAAAAAGGGGGAAAGAAACAGTCTTCAGTCAATGTAGGAGTATTGCTGGGCTGGAGCGATAGAACAGCGGGTAGGGCGTTTGCCTTGCACCCAGCCAACATGGCCGGCTCAAGTTCAATTCCTCTGCCCCTCTCAGAGAGCCCTGCAAGCTACCGAGAGTATCTCACCTGCACGGTAGAGCCTGGCAAGCTGCCCGTGATGTATTCGATATGCCAAACACAGTAACAACAAGTCTCACACGATGGAGACGTTACTGGGCCCGATCGGGCAAATCGATGAACAATGGGAGGACAGTGACTGTGATCTATTTCAGAAGCCTCCTCTAGATAACATTCCTCATTTTTTTTCAGATGTCATCAACATTTGGTACATGTTTGAGAAACTAACTGAAAAGATTTATAGAAAATGGGAAGATGGAGAGAAACTGTTTTGTATTGATCAGGTGAATTTTTGCCTCAATCATCTACCTTGCTTTGGGTGTAAAGACAGTTTAAGAAACTATCGGCAGGTTGCCCCCCACAAGGAGCTCTCTGGCACGGCCATGGCTCCAGAAGCAAAAGGACTTAATCCAGAGCCCGGCAGCATGTGGCAGAAAAGTGAATGGACCATGCGTTAAACTATGGCATCATGCTTCCCTGGGAGGGAAAGGGTCTTGCTCCCTTCCACCTCTCCCGACCCTGGCAGCAAGGTGGCCGCCGCCTCAGAGCTTATTGGAAAGCCAGGTATGAGCTGGCGGCAACAGGGAAACTGCAGTCTCATGGGAAGGGGGTGGTACTGGCTCGTCCTTCATGCCCTACCGAGGTCACAAGTTGCCCCCCCACGAGCGGCTCTCTGGCACGGCCATAACACCAGACACACAGAAACCAATCTTGTAATTATCTGGCTCTTGGCAGAAATCCCTCCAGGCTTACCTAGTAAAATATCAGAAATACAAAATCATCACATGGTTCTCATAACCAGCTATAGAAAACAAATTATTTCACAGTGCCTTTTCAGTAGTTCTGATTGTTGGGGGGAAATTCTAAGCAATAATGGTGCATCTTTTGTTGAAATAATTCAACGTAATCAAAGTAGAGAGAGTTAAGTAGAAATCATCTGCCTCACATGCATTGGGAGGGGAGGGAGGGGGTATATTGGGGTTCTTAGTGGTGAAAAAATAAGTACTGGTGAAGGAAAAGGTGTTTGATCATTGTATGACCGAGACTTAATGTTGAAAGCTTTGTAACTTTTCCCACAGTGATTCAATAAACAAATTCTTCTCCAATGCACACGGAACATTCTCCAAAATAGACCACACGTTAGGCCATGAAACATACCTCAATAGAATCAGGAAGATAGAAGTATTATCAACAATCTTTTCAGACCACGATGCGTTGAAGATAGAAGCGAATCACACAAAGACATCGAAAAACAAATCAAACACCTAGAAATTAAACAACTCAATGTTGAACAATGAATGGGTCAGGAAGGAAGTGAAAGACGAAATCAAAATATACCTGGAAACAAATGAGAATGAAGACACGAGCTACCAGAACCTATGGGATGCAGCTAATGCCGTGCTAAGAGGAAAATTTATAGCATTGCAAGCATTCCTAAGGAAAGAAGGAAGGGCCTACATAGATAACCTAACCACACAGCTCAAGATCTTAGAAAAAGAGCAACAAAACGAAACCAAAATTGGCCGAAGGAAAGAAATAATAAAACTTAGAGAAGAAATTAACAACATGGGAGACAAAAAAAATCCGAAGGTCAATGAAACAAAGAGCTGGTTCTTTGAGAAAATAAATAATATTGATAAACCACTAGCAAGACTCACAAAGAAATAGAGAGAATCCTAATAAACCGAATCAGAAACGAAAAAGGGGACATTACAACAGAAAACAATGAAATCCAAAAGATCATCAGAGACTACTTTGAGAGTCTGTATGCCACTAAATGAGAACCTAGAAGAAATGGATAAATTAATGGATTCCTAAAATCTCCCAAGATTGAACCAGGAAGAGTTGGGATACCTGAATAGACCCATTCATATCAAGTAAATTAAAGTGGTAATCAAAAGTCTTCCCCAAAACAAAATCCCAGGCCCAGACAGGTTCACTAGTGAATTCTTCCAAAGATTCAAAGAAGAACTTTTGCCAGTTCTCCTTAAGCTTTTCCAGGAAATTGAAAAAAAAAACCAGGATTTTCCCCAAACAGCTTCTATGAGGCACATATCTCCCTAATAATTAAAGCAAACAAAGACATCACCAACAAGGAAAACTATAGGGCAATATCCCTGATGAATACAGATGCCAAGATCCCCCAACAAAATATTAGCAAACAGAATCCATCAAAAAGATCATACACCACGACTCATCACAAAGATCATCAAAAAGATCATATACCACGACCAAGTGGGATTCATCCTGGGAATGCAAGGATAGTTTAACATTCGAAAATCAATCAACATAATCCATCATATCAACAAAAGTAAAGATAAAAACCATATGATCATATCAATAGACGCAGAGAAAGCTTTTGATAAGATCCAGTACCCGTTTATGATGAAAACCCTCACCAAAATGGGTTTTGAAGGAACTTTCCTCAAGATAGTCAAAGCCATCTATGACAAACCCAGGGCAAACATTATCCTCAATGGGGAAAAACTAAGGGCCTTTCCTCTAAGATCAGGTACAAGACAAGGATGCCCACTATCACCACTTCTGTTTAACATAGTACTGGAAGTACTTGCAATAGCGATTAGGCAAAAAAAAAAAAGACGTTAAAGGTATCCAGATAGGAAAGAAAGAAATCAAGCTCTCACTATTCGCAGATGATATGATACTATATCTCGAGAATCCTAAATCCTCTACCAAGAAACACCTAGAAACAATAGTCTTGTAAAGTCAAGTCGCAGGCTATAAAATCAACGCCCCAAAATCCATGGCCTTCCTATATGCAAAAAATGAGAGAGAGGAAAGACACAGAAAAATAATCTCGTTTACTATTGTGCCCCACAAAATCAAATACCTCGGAATCAGCCTAACTAAAGAGGCAAAGGATCTCTACAATGAAAACTACGAAACGCTACTCCATGAAATAAAAGAGGACACGAGGAAATGGAATTGCAGAGCTGGGATTAAACCTGAGTCATCCGTGTGCAAGACCGGTGCCTTACACAATGTAATATCTCTTTGGCTCTAACTTCCCCCATTTTTGGTGAGGATATTGGTTTTTTATTTTTGAGTTTGTAAATGCATCATATCTTCCGTATGTTGGTCCTTTCATCTAAAGCACTGTGTAGGAATATTTATCTTAATCAGTTAGGTGTCTATTCTAGCCAGAATTTCTTCTTGCCATGAAAAAAATTAAATTCATGCAGTCAAGTTTACTTATTTTTGTTTTTCTTATCTTTGCCAGTAATATTAGGTCACCAAAGACACATTTGAGGTTCCAATACAGAAGAATTCCTTTGTTTCCTCTAATGCATTCTACGGTTTCTGATCTAATCTCTAGCTCTTTGAGTCATTATGAATTAGTTTTTGTGCATGATATGAGACATAATCCCACGTTTCATGTTTTTAACAAGGACTAAACAATTTTACCAATTTTACCATTCATTTAAGAGGCTTTTTAAAAAATTGAATCACTGTAAGATAGTTTCAAAGCTTCCTGATCGGGTTTCAGTCATACAATGTTCCACCACCCATAGCTCCATCATTGTACATTTTATACCACAAATATGCCCGGTATCCCTCTTGCCAACCCCCCCACCCTCCCAGCTTGCCTCTATGGCAGACACTTTTATTCTTTCTCTTTCTACTTTTGGGCATTATGGTTTGCAATACAGATATATCAGATACTATCATGTCTGGTCCTTTACCCACTTTCAGCACACACCTCCCATCAAAAGTGATCCGGGAAGAGGATTTTCTTGTTCCAATTCATGTATCCACTTCCTCTGACATATATTAACTGTCTATATTATCTGAGAAATTATCACTGGAACTCAGTTATGTTTTATTGGTTTATCAGCGAATCATAGTACTGAAATCTCAATACCATGCTATTTTTTATAGCATAGTTTAAAGTCAGGAAATGTTACACCTACAACTTTTTTTCAGGATGGCTTTGGCTATTTTTGTGGATTGTATGCTTCCGTACAAATTTTAATAGTGATCATTTTAATTACACAAAGAATGCCATTGTAATTCAAATGAGAATTTCATTAAGACCGTATAAAACACTGCTTTGAGTATTATGATCCAACCCTTAATATTATTCTCACCATACAGATAACAACCAAACTCAAGAAGATTCCATGAATTAGCTGAGGCTACAAATATATGTCTCCTACAAACTGGGACAAAATTCTTGCCAAAAATTATACATTCTCTACATTTCTTCTTCAAAAGGTAAGCTAGAAGCTAACTTTCTTCTTCAAAAAGTCCAAGCATTAGGACCCTAGTAGTAATACTTTCATGTGAAGGCAGTATTCCTAAATAAAATACCATTTTCATTTTAATTCTCTCTCTACATATACTATGCAAATATAACATACATGTGTATATATACATATATAATACCTCAGCCATCTTGGAATGAGCTGCTTTTCAAACATGATGTCTTCAAACTTATCTGCATTAAAATTGGTAAAGCCCCATTTAATGGCATACAGGGAACATGGACTAGGTTATGAGCTGGGACTCAATCAAAGACTCTTATTCTTAAGTTTCTGGTGGACAGATAAGATGACCTCCTGCATATATATATATATGGAACCTATGATTAGGACTAGCAAGAGAGAAGAGATGAATGTCCACTGAAAAGAATTGTCTCCCAGGTTTTGTTGAAGAACCTGTACGAGTCACAGGCTTCTGCACCACCATGGAGTCTGTTTGTTGTTTGCAGCCATTTCATTCCGGGTTTCACAGGTCAGAAAACACGGTGGGTTACTTGGCTGCACTAACACGTGTCTTTTATTTAAATGTCACCTAAAAAGGATGAAATCATGTGTGTTTGGATAAAATAAAAATCATGTGTCCTAGATAAAATTGTATAGAACTTGAGATGATTATGTTAATGACATAAAAACAACAAAATGGTTTCACTCATGTGAAATATTAATGATCAAACAAATAGTAAAAACACCAACAAATTCACTTCTGGTCTTGATGAAATCTATAGTGATTACCAGAGGGAAAGGATAGGGGTAGGAGGAGTGGTAGAGCTACACTTTTGTTGGTGTGTGTAGTAAATTCAATATACTATGTGTCAAGTTTTATTCCTGAAATGCTACAGTACTGAAAACCAATTATGTATCAATTTAAACATAAAGGAAAATAAGGAAGAAAAGGGAAGAAAACTGGTCAATGGTTGGAATTAGCCACAAGTGTGTGTGGAGCAGAGGGTAGGTAAGATAGAGAAGAGACTAGTATGACAGTAGTAGCTGGGAATGATCACACTGGACAAGAGCTGAGTGTGAATAGTAGGTAAAAAGATATTCTTGATAACTTTTCAGTATCAATATTGCAAACCACAATGCCCAAAAGTAGAGAAAGAGAAAGAGAGAGACAGAGAAGAGAGAAGTAACATCCCTGCCATAGAGTCAGCCTAGCGGGGGTCAGTGGGGTGAGGGGAAGGAACCTGGGAAACTGGTGCTAGGAAAAGTACACTAGTGGAGAGATGGGTGTTGGAGCACTATGACTTAAACTTAATCATGAACAGCTTTGCAAAGGTCTATCTCACAGTGATTCAATTATAAAGTAAAATAAAAAGGAAGGAAAATAAAGAACTCTCTCCAAGATCATGACTGGTAGAACTGAAGTGGTATTAAAGTACTGGTATTTTTTAAGTCTTCCAAGTATTCTGGTATTTATTAGTCCAGATTGCAAAGAAGGGTATGGGAGTTTGGCTAAGTTGTAGAGAATCTGTTTTGCATGCAGATGTTGTGAGGTTAGTATTCTGTATCCCAATCTACATCATAAATCACACTCCCTGGCACTGTCAGTATGATCCCTGGGACCAAAACAATTGAGATCTCCAGTGCACTTCAAACAAATGTGTAGGTGTGTCACCATTTATGTGATCCCTGGACATAGAAACAAGGGTAGAAGAAAATTAAATGTCACATAAAAGATGATTAGAAATGGCTGTGAACAATGAGAACACTCACAGAACAGAGGAGTGGGATCATTAAATTCATCATTTGGGAAGGTATTAATCTATGATGAGGAGTTAGGTATAGAATATACTGAGACTACAAAATGGAAGACTATTTTGAGGGAAGCAGATGTATTGCAATAATTCAAGCATAAAGAGTCAGTGGTGTCATGGAAAAAGTAAATCCTCTCTGTTCCCCTGAGATTCAATAGGAACACTGACTGTAGGGGCTTTACACATTCTCACCCTCTTCCACTATCCCTGAAAACACAAAGTTCTTCCCACAGAGCTCACAGTAGTTTCACTGAATCAAAGAACACTTCAACTTATCAAAGAAATGAGGCCAAGAAGAATCTATAGAGGACTCTACAAGGAGCTGTTCTTAGAACAATGAAAAGGAGATGACTTAGGATTCTCTGTCTACCCTCAAGCACATTTTTACATAAAACCTTATTAAAATGGTTGCCTAAATCCATATATAAGTGGACAAAATAGAAGTGTTAATTTCCTTAAAAACCTATTCGCCTCTTTAAATATTGTTTCCAAGGGAGGAATTTTTTAAGCATCCAACCGTGGCAGACGAAGAAGGTACTGGTAAGTCTAAGTTTGGTTCCTTCAAACTCTTCACTGAAGTAAAACCTTTCTGCACTGTTCCTCCCAGTCTTGCTGATCTTTCTCCTCCCTATCTTATGAATGTCACCCTCACTTCTCAGCTACTCTCTAACATTTCTTTGTATTTCCTTGCACATGGCTGACTGAGTTCGGTTTCCGCATGCCATATGGTCCTGCCTGTGATGCAGCTAGGAGTCATCTCTCAGCCCAGAGTAAGGCCCTGGGCCCTGGGTGTGGCCCCCAAAACAACAACATAGAAAATTAAATATTTTCACTTATTTTTGGCTTACAGTATTATGGATTTTCAGCTTCACATATTTTATATGTATGTTATTATTATGAATCACGCCAGGAAAGTCCCAGCACCATTCTATCAAAAAGACCCATTTCCTCATTCTTCCAGCCTCCTTTGCGTTTTCCTCTGTTAACAACCAGATTCATTTTTATTTTCTGTTTTTGAAATCATCCGTGCTGTTTAGCTCCTTCCCTGCTGGGCTGCTCTTCGGCATCCCACGGCTCACCCCACCCCAGCCTCATAGAGCCTCTAGGTTCTTAACACAATGACAACCAGACCCTGTACTTACTTACCACTGATGGGTCACACTAGAATGTAGTTTAACACCACGAGCAGCAACAGGAAGTTAAACTGTGAACATAAAATTTTATTAAGGAGTCTCAAAAACCTTGGTAATGCTAAAAAAGTATCTGAATCACAGTGCCTAAGTAAACCTGCAATGCACCCGAGGTATTTTTCTAACACCACTCGCTCCTAGCTTGCTTACACTGCAATTCTCTGGTTAAAAGGGGAAAGGTTTAAGGAGCTCTTAGATCTCCCTCCCCTTTGCTCAGTCTGAGGTCGATTTTTTTTTTGCTTTCTGGGTCACACCCAGCGATGCAATAACTCCTGGCGGGGGGGGGGGGGTGGGCAATATGGGATGCTGGGAATCGAACCCAAGTCAGCCGAGTGCAAGGCAAATGCCCCACCCGCCGTGCTATAGCTCCAGCCCCACGGTGAGCTATTTTAAGCACAACTATGCAGATAGGCTGACCAGATGTTCACCTCTTTCTTAAGAACTTCTTGCTATATTTCTTGCTACTTGGCGCACCACACAGTCCAGCGGGGGCAGGCATGCTAGACTGGTACAAAACCGCTACAATAGCATCTGCAAGCTGTAGGCAACAGAGCTCAGCTCTCAATTAACTCTTGCCACCAGTCCTTTCCCCCTAAGCAAAGTGCTTTCTCCAGACTTCCCCACTCCTCTCCCACCAGCGGAACAAATGTTTCATACATGCGTTCGTTTTGTCCTTGGGTAAATTCAGTAAAGTAAGTTCTCCAGCTCCTGATGCCGCCTACTCAAGGCTTGCAACTTTTATCCCCTGGAGCCAAGTCTGCGCCACAGACATGTGAGAGAGCACATGGTTGGCTACATGTCTACGCCTCCAAGAAAGGGATGAGAGCTAGCTTTCCCTGCCAAAGTAAAAGGACTTCGGGGGAGGGGTCCGCGAGTGGTGTGCAGGACGACCCCACGGAGCTTTCTCCCGATCTCATCTCCCCTGAAACTCAATGCAAGGGCCAGAAAATGCGGTGCTACTTGTCCCCCAAGTTCTGGGGAATACTACGGCCACAGAGGTAGTGCTGAGGAATCATTCAATCACTTTGTTCAACTAGGTCAGAAGCCATCTCCCCCACCATATCCAGGATTTTATTTATTTTTGGTTTGATTTTGGGTCACACCGGGCAAACCACTATTGGTGGAGCTTCGGAGACCATCTGGGCTGCCGGACATGGAGCCCCGGTCAGCCGCATGCAAGGCAAGAGCCCAACCAGCTGGACTATCACCCCAGCCCAATACTGCAGACTTTTATCCAGGCTTCCACACCTTCATGGAACTCTTGCACCCCAATCACCTAAAAAGAGAGATATTCCTTAGTGTTAGGAAAGTGAAAGCAGAGGGTGTAAGGACACGGGTCTGTGGTGGGCCAAGTGAACTGTGTCCAGTGAGGCATTTCCAGCCCAGCCCACCCCAAGCACATGGGGCCTCCCTCTCAATGCGTAGAGTAGGGGCCTGTGGGATCCAGGATCTATATACCCAAAGATAAATTTCTCAGAAACTTCTTCATTTTGTCCTTGTTAGGCTTTGAGAGCAACTTACCGAGAAACACTACCGTGAAAAGTGCAGCCATCTTTTCCAGTGCAACTGCTCCCCAGCTGTAAGACTCCTGTTGTGGAGCTGACCCTCCGAGCTCCCTGATTGGTTAGACTGTTCATCCTATCAGCTCACTGTTACCAGGCCCAGGGGGCGGAGCTAGGGGTCAGCCCTAACTGAAACTTGCGCAACACCATTATTCAATTTCTATCCCTACCATAATAATAAATAAAAATACATAAACAACAGACTTGCCAACTCTCTCTTATACTTTCTTCCCTCCAATACACTCACACTTGCACTCACCCATTCATCACATACATGCATATACACATATGAGTAAACCACATTTTTTATTCTCTGTAGTACCTTGACTTAGTTTATTTATTTGGTTTGAGGGCCACACCCAGCAGTGCTCAGAGGTTACTCCTGGTTTTACACTCAGGAATTCCTCCTGGAGGTGACCAGGGTCGAACACTGGTCAGCAACTTGCAAGGTCAGCCACAACACAAGTCCAAGCCACTGCCCCTGGACTATCGCTCTGTCCCCTGGACTCTTGATTTTAATATTGTTTAGAAAAAACAGTTTCTGGCTCACGTGCTTTACTAATTAAAATTAAAAAATAAGTAAACCCTACACACTGAATAAAAAAGAAAAACTCCATTTCTCTTCTTTGCTATTGGTGTTCCTGGTTAATATAACATTATATTCTTCCGGTCACTAATTTTTTTGCTTCTCATTTGTCTTGTATTCAGGAGTGAACCCAGAGCATAAAGCTATGAGGAAGCTATGAGCTATGGGCACCGCTGGGTGTGTACCCAGGCAAATAAATAAATAAAATGATAGGGTAATCCAGCACCTGTGTTTCTATTGGAAAAAAAATCTAGTTACTACATTCTGAAAAATGAAATCTTCAAGTAGTAGAAAATACAAAAATGTTCGATATGCTCTTAAAATGTGAATTAATTAACTTGCCATATTTGAGATTTTATGTTACAGGAGCCTAAAGATTAAAAGTCAATAATTTTTAGACTTTTAGTGTAGATAATTAAAAGATAATTAATAGAAAAAAAGTAAGTCATATTAGTCTATAAAAATCTATAAAAGCTATAGATATGAATGTACATTCTACAAGTCTCTTTACCAGCTAACACTGCACTCCTTACTATGTTGGACACTGGAGATTTGAGACTTAAAAAAGAAAATTCACATAAGGCACCAAGAAAGTACTTTTAATTATTGAAAACTCAGGGAATGCTAATAGTGTACAAAAGAGTATTTCCTAGCAGAAAGAAGAGTACTAAAAACATTTTCTACAAAGTTTTAGCCATTCTCTGTGATAGAGTGCAGAAAGATCAGTCTGAAAGACCAGTAGAAATTAGATATCTAAGGAATTTCCCACTACATGAAGGGATAGATTTATTTTATAATGAGTCATAGAGGTAGAAGTAAAGAGGACCCAAAGACAAAGTCCCAAGGAAATTGTCATGAAAATTGTGTAGGAAATAAAGGTCGAACAAGGACAGAAATATCCAGAAAATAGAGAAAGTTCTAAGAAGAACTAGGTACTACATTGTGCCAAGAAAAATATAAAACAAAGCTACCTAAAGAGTAAATAGTGATTAAATTTAGAAATTAAGACATTTCTGCTTTTTACCTGCACAATTCTAACATAGCTTCAGTTGAGAATTGATTAATAAATTTTTAACAAACATCTAGGATGGAGTGTCAGGCAAAGCTAAGAGTTTAAAATATTTTATCATTTAATCCTCATAATAACGGCATCAATAACGAGCACTGTTTTCTGTTTTCAAGTTAAAAAGTGAAGGTAGAGTGACACTAGAAAAATGCTCAGAGCACAGATACATTATATAGTGAAACTGACTGACACACAGGCAACTGGACTACAGAATTCATACTTTTTTAAACCACCATTTAAAAACAAATAAAAGAGTGGTACTTAAAAATACATATATTTACCATTTATATACTTATTTACTTTTCGGGGGGATAAACAGGTAGTACCCAGGGGCTACTCCTGGCTCTGCACTCAGGGAACATTCCTGACTGAGCTCAAGATACCTTAGTCAATGTAGTAAATCTGAAGAGAGCTGCCGTTGCAAAGTATAAATCTTAAACCTGCAATCACTCAGAACCTGAATTTTTAAAATGGTAAAAGCACTTCATAAACTATAACTATAGGTTTCAGGAGATTTTATAAAGAAACTGAAATGGAGGAAATATTGTAAGAAAAAAAACTAATGAACACATATTTTATTGTCAAAACCCAGAAATACTTGAAATAAGAAAGCAACTGGAAGAACTACCCTCTAATCAAGAATAAACACATACTGGGACAATTTGGTGAAGGACCTCACCTCAGGCCCCAACTATATAGCTGTTGGGGGTGTAACCTCCATACCAGGGGCGTGGCTTCTGAAGAAGTGGGCGTGGCCTCGTTTGGAGGTGGCTGCAATTATTTTTCACTTCTCCAACAATCTGGAGTCACATGTCAGTCTTGACCACCCAATTCTGTAAGGACCATCCTAGACACCTTAAACACAGCAGGCAAATAGTCCATTAGTCTACTCCAATTTCACCAAAATATTGGTGATCACAAGAATCTATACAGGCCCAATATAAAAGATCACATAATATGAAAACCTTACTAGAGACCTCAGATAATTTCAATGGAACACCTGAGAGGAAAGACATACTCTAGAAGGGGAACAAAGGCGACCACCATAGACTGAACTCATCCAGAATCCTTCCTCAAAACAAGAGGGAATAGTGATAGGGAACACCTCCATACAACCACAGCAACATGAAGAAACAGTGCAAATCCCCACTATGAGGAGAGGACGATGAAAAGAGTCCAGAAGTTTCTATAGGTATTACCCACAAATCTGAGCTCTTCAATAAAGAATTAAGAGATGAAATCCTGAAGATGGTCAATGAACTCAAATGTTGGAACAATTATCCAGTAAATTAAAGGACATGAAAGAAACAGCGGAAAGCACAGTCAAAAATACAGGAAGAAATGAGAGCAGAAATAAAAAAGCTACAAAAAGAAGTGTCACAAATAAAGGATCTGGTAGATGAAATAAAAAACTCAGTGGGTGCCCTCAACAGTAGAATGGCTACAGCGAAGAAAGAATCAATGAGCTTGAAGATGAGCTTCAGGAAGCCTATGGGGAAATAAGAAACAATGGGAAGAGATCTTAAAATAGCTCTAGGGAGAATCAGAGTCCTAGAGGATGATTTCAAGAGGAAAAACATCAAAATCATTGGAGTACAGAAGGACAAGGAAGCAACTCCAGTGAAAAGGCCACAGTTAAAGAAAGCATTGCTGAAAAATACCCAGAACTTGAGAATGCAGGCATTCAGATCCAAGGAGCCCAAAGGGTGCCAGCTAAAAGGGACTCTAACAGAAAAACTTCAAGAAATATCATAGTTAGAGATACAATGCTGCAAGCAGCAAGGTCAAAAAAGGAAATCACACACAAAGGAAAACCCATTAGATTTACAGCAGACCTATCAGAGGAAACCCTCCAAACCCCAAGGCAATGGGGGAATACAGTGAAAAAAACTCAATGAAATGAATGTTTCACAAAGAATACTTCACCTGGCCAAACTCTCACTCAAACTCTTAGGAATTATACACTACTTAGTGGATAAACAACAGCTCAGGAACTTCATAGACTCAAAACCAAACCTAAAAGAAGGACTAAAGGGGCTACTGTAAGACGAGAGAAACGCCTATAGGAACAGCAAACCCCTACAGAAATTTGGCACATAACCCCATAATAATAATCTTTCTCAATGTCAATGGTCTAAATGCACCATAGCACAGCGGTAGGGCGTTCGCCTTACAAGCGGCCAACATGGCCGACCCGAGTTCAATTCCTCCGCCCCTCTCGGAGAGCCCGGCAAGCTACCGAGAGTATTCGATATGCCAAACACAGTAACAACAAAGTCTCCAATGGAGACGTTACTGGGCCCGCTCGAGCAAATCGACGATCAACGGGAGGGCCTTTACTTTTACTTTTTTTTTTTTTTTTCCCCTTTATTGTATTTTATTTTTTTTTAAAGTTGTAGATTTACAATTTTTTGTGCTTTGGTTTCAATTATACAATGATCAGATACCCATCCCTCCACCAGTGCCCATTTTCCACCACCATGGATAATATCCCTCCCACCCCCATCCCCCCATCCCCCCTGTCTCTGTGGCAGGGCAATCCCCTGTGTTCTCTCTCTCCTTTTGGGTGTTGTGGTCTGCAAAAGAGGCATTGAGTGGCAAACATGTTCAGTCCATAGTCTACTTTCGACATGCATCTCCCCTCCTGGGAGGATCCTCCAAACATCCTTTATTTGGTGCTCCCTTCTCTATCTGAACTGCCCTTTCCTCTAGGATACCCGGCTGGCCTCTAAGTTATGGAGTAATCCTCCTGGTGCTGATCTCAGCTATTCTTGGGTATTAATCTCATACTTTGTTACTTTATATCCCCCAGATGAATGCAATCTTTCTATGTCTATCCGTCTCTTTCTGACTCATTTCGCTTAGCATGATACTTTCCATATTGTACCACTTGTATGTAAATTTCATGACTTCATCTTTTCTAAGAGCTACATAGTACTCCATTGTGTAGATGTACCAAAGTTTCTTTAACCAGTCATCTGTTTTTGGGCACTCAGGTTTCTTCCAGTTTCTGGCTATTGTAAAGAGTGCTGCAATGAACAAACAAGTGCAGATGTCACTTCGACTATACATTTTTGCCTCTCTGGGATATATTCCCAGGAGTGGTATTGCTGGGTCAAATGGGAGCTCAATTTCTAATTTTTTGAGAATCGTCCATACTGTTTTCCAGAAGGGCTGAACCAGTGGACATTCCCACCAACAGTGAAGGAGTGTCCCTTTCTCGCCACATCCACGCCAGCATCGGTTGCTTTTGTTCTTTTGAATGTGGGCTAGTCTCTGAGGTGTGAGATGGTATCTCATTGTGGTTTTGATCTGCATCTCCCTGATGATTAATGATGTAGAGCATTTTCTCATGTGCTTTTTTGCCATTCGGATTTCTTCTTTGAGAAAGTTTCTGTTCATTTCATTGCCCCATTTTTGGATGGGGTTGGATGTTTTCTTCTTGTGGAGTTTAACCAGTATTTTGTATATCCTGGATATCAACCCCTTGTCAGATGTGTATTCGGTGAATATCCTTTCCCATTCTGTAGACTGTCTTTGTATTTTGGTCACTGTTTCTTTGGAGGTGCAGAAGCTTCTTAGTTTAAGATAGTCCCATTTATCTATCTCTGTTTTCACTTGCTCGGCCAGTTGCGTGGCATCTTTGAAGATACCATTAGCTTCAATGTCATGGAGGGTTTTGCCAACTTTATCTTCAATGTACCTTATGGTTTCTGGTCTGATGTTGAGGTCTTTAATCCATTTTGATCTTACTTTTGTACATGGTGTTAGGCAGAGTTCTGAGCCTATTTTTTTGCATGTAGCCGTCCAGTGATGCCAACACAATTTATTAAAGAGGCTTTCCTTACTCCACTTCACATTACTTGCACCTTTATCAAAGATTAGATGAGCATATGATTGAGGAGAGATGTCAGTGTATTCAACCCTGTTCCATTGGTCTGCAGTTCTGCCTTTGTTCCAGTACCATGCTGTTTTAATTATTACTGCTTTGTAGTACAGTTTGAAGTTCGGGAGGTTGATTCCTCCCATTTTCTTTTTCCCAAGAATTGCTTTAGCTATTCGTGGGGGCTTATTGTTCCATATAAATTTCAGGAGTGTTTGCTCCATTTCTTTGAAGAATGTCATGGGTATCCTTATAGGGATTGCATTGAATTTATACAATGCTTTTGGTAGTATTGCCATTTTGACAATGTTAAGTCTCCCGACCCATGAGCAGGGGATATCTTTCCATTTCCTCATGTCCTCTTTTATTTCCTGAAGTAGCGTTTTGTAGTTTTCTTTGTACAGGTCCTTTACTTCCTTAGTTAAGCTGATTCCTAGGTACTTGATTTTCTGGGGCACAATTGTGAACGGGATTGTTTTTTTCATGTTGCTTTCTTCTCTCTCACTGTTTGCGTATAGGAAAGCCATGGACTTTTGGGTATTGATTTTATAACCTGCAACTTTACTATACGAGTCTATTGTTTCTAGGAGTTTTTTGGTGGAAGTTATTGGATTCTCTAAGTAGAGTATCATATCATCTGCGAATAGTGAGAGCTTGATTTCTTCCTTTCCTACCTGAATGCCCTTAATATCTTTTTCCTGCCTAATCGCTATTGCAAGTACTTCCAGTACTATATTGAACAGCAGTGGAGAGAGTGGGCATCCCTGTCTCGTCCCTGATCTTAGAGGGAAGGCTCTCAGTTTTTCCCCATTGAGGATGATGCTTGCTGTAGGCTTGTGGTAGATGGCTTTAATTATGTTGAGGAAGGTCCCCTCTATACCCATTTTGGCTAGGGTTTTCATCATAAAGGGGTGCTGGATCTTATCAAATGCTTTCTCTGCATCTATTGATATGATCATATGCTTTTTATCTTTTCTTTTATTGATATGGTGGATTATGTTGATTGATTTCCGAATGTTAAACCATCCTTGCATCCCTGGGATGAATCCTACTTGGTCATGGTGTATGATCTTTTTGATGAGTAGTTGGATTCTATTTGCTAGTAGTTTGTTGAGGATCTTTGCATCTGTGTTCATCAGGGATATCGGCCTGTAATTCTCTTTCTTTGTGGTATCTCTGTCTGCTTTTGGTATCAGTGTGATATTTGCTTCGTAGAAACTGTTCGGAAGTGTTTTTGATATTTCAATTTCGTGGAAAAGCTTAAAGAGCATCGGGAGTAAGTCCTCTTTAAAGATTTGGAAGAATTCACTAGTGAATCCATCCGGGCCAGGACTTTTGTGCTTGGGGAGACTTTTTATTACCATTTCAATTTCCTTGATGGTGATAGGTCTGTTCAGGTATTCCAGGTCTTCTTGGTTCAGCCTTGGGAGTCTGTAGGAGTCTAGGAATTTATCCATTTCCTCGAGGTTTTGATGTTCCGTGGCATAAAGCTTCTCAAAGTACTCCCTGAGGATCCTCTGAATTTCTGTGGTTTCTGTTGTAATGACCCCCTTTTCATTTCTGATTCGGTTTATTAGGGTTTTCTCTCTCCCTTTCTTTGTGAGTTTTGCTAGAGGCTTATCGATCTTGTTAATTTTCTCGAAGAACCAGCTCTTGGTTTCATTGATCTTTCGGATTGTTTTTTGGGTTTCCATCTCGTTAATCTCTGCTCTGAGTTTTATTATTTCCTTTCTCCTGTTCGGGTTGTGCTCCTTTTTTTGGTCCTTCTCCAAGCTCTTAAGCTGTGAGGTTAGGTTACTTATGTGTGCTCGCTCCTCCTTCCTGAGGAATGCTTGTAGAGCTATAAACTTTCCTCTTAACACAGCCTTTGCTGTGTCCCATAAGTTTTGGTAACTCGTGTTCTCATTTTCATTCGTTTCTAGGAATCTTTTGATTTCCTCTTTGATTTCCTGTCTAATCCACTCATTGTTCAATAGTGCACTGTTTAATTTCCAAGTGTTTGATTTAGTTTTATGTTTTTGTGTGTGATTTACTTCTAATTTCAGCGCATTATGGTCTGAGAAGATTGTTGATACAATCTCTACCTTCTTAATTTTATGGAGGCATGTTTTGTGGCTCAGCATGTGGTCTATCTTGGAGAATGTTCCATGGACGCTTGAGAAGAATGTGTATTCAGCTTTTTGTGGATGAAGTGTCCTGTATATATCTAATAAGTCCCTTTCTTCCATTGTTTCCCTCAAATGAAGTATGTCCTTGCTAAGCTTGAGTCTGGTTGATCTATCAAGAGGTGACAAAGCAGTGTTGAAGTCTCCCACTAGTATTGTGTTGCTATTGATGTCTTTTTCCAAATCTATGAGTAGTTGTTTTAAGTACTTTTCTGGTCTCTCATTAGGTGCATATACATTTATTATTGTAAGTTCTTCCTGTTGTACAGATCCTCTGATCAATAAGAAATGGCCTTCACTGTCTCTTATGACCTTCCTCACTCTGAAATCGATGTGGTCTGATATAAGGATGGCTACCCCAGCTTTTTTATGGGAGCTGTTTGCCTGTAGGATTGTTTTCCAGCCTTTGACTCTGAGTCTGTGTTTGCTTTGGCTATTGAGATGCGTTTCTTGCAGGCAGCAGAATGTTGGGTTCAATTTTCTAATCCATCCTGCCACTCTATGTCTTTTAATTGGTGCGTTTAGCCCATTGACATTGAGAGAGATTATTGTTATGGGATTTTGTCCCATTGTTATGTTAAAATTTGGTGTATTTGAGGGGCCTTTCTTGCCTTAAAGTAGCCCATTTAGTTGTTCTTGTAACCATGGTTTTGAGTCTATGAAGTTCCTGAGCTGTTGTTTGTCTGTGAAACTGTGTGTTGTTCCTTCTATTATGAATGAGAGTCTTGCTGGGAAAAGTATTTTGGGGGAGGCATTTATTTCATTGAGTTTTTTTACTATGTCCCACCACTGTTTTCGGGCCATGAGGGTTTCATCAGAAAAATCAGCTGTGAATTTTAAGGATGCTCCTTTGTAAGAGATTTCTTTCTTCGATCTTGCTGCTTTCAGAATTTTGTCTCTGTCTAAGGTTTTGGTCATTTTGATCAGAATGTGTCTTGGGGTATTTTTATTCGGATTTCTTCTAGCTGGTACCCTTCGGGCCTCCTGAACGTGGTCACAAGTTTTCTTCAGCTCTGGAAATGTTGTAGCAATGATGTCTTTGACAGTTTCTTCTTCATCGAGGTTTTCTTCCTGTCCCTCTGGGACTCCAATAATTCTTATGTTACCCCTCTTGGCTTCATCACGATCTTCTCTTGCCATCTGTTCCCGAATTGTGAGTCTCTTTTCCATTTTCTGCTCTTTTCGGGAGAGTCTCTGAACTTCATCTTCGAGCTCACTGATTCTGTTCTCAGCCGCTGTTACTCTGCTGCTGAGGCCTTCCACTGAGCTTTTCAATTCGCCTACGAGATTTTTCAGGTCTGACATTTCTGATTGCATTTTCCTCATTTCTGCCTTTAGATCCTCTTGTCTTCTATTGGCATTGGTTTCCATTGTTTCTTTTAATTCCCTAAGCATCCTAAGTAGCTCCCTTCTGAATTCCTTGTCAGAGAGGTTGTCTAACACTACAGTACTGTTGGTGTCATCTGGGCTAGACTCTTCAATATGAATGTTTGGTGGGCTTTTGCGTTGCTTTACCATTGTGAGAGGTGTGGTTTAGTCCTTCACGTTCAGTGTTACTATTCTGCTTGATATGCAGTGCGAGTTAAGATAGGCTTATGAGTTATTGGCAACTGTGTTTCTAGTGGCTGAGCTAAAATAGAGAAGTTTCCATCTAAGAAGTTAGCTTATGGTTCCTATGGCATATGTAGTGAGAAAATATTTCGCGGCCGCGTTAGCGGCCGCGGCTCCGGAAAGACTCCCTGGCACTGGCGAGGAGTTGGGAATGTCTCCTGTTTGGAATTGGAGCCGTTCAGCTTTGTTGCCCAGAGCTGGGCCTCTGTGCCCGTCCCACGCGGATCAGGGGTTGAAAACCGGCTGTCTAGGGGCTGTTTCTAGCTGCGCGTGCCCAGAGAGGAACCCAGGCCCTTGGGGGCGGGCTGTACCTGTTGGAATTGGAGCCGTTCAGCTTTGTTGCCCAGAGCTGGGCCTCTGTGCCCGTCCCACGCGGATCAGGGGTTGAAAACCGGCTGTCTAGGGGCTGTTTCTAGCTGCGCGTGCCCAGAGAGGAACCCAGGCCCTTGGGGGAGGGCTGTACCTGTTGGAATTGGAGCCGTTCAGCTTTGTTGCCCAGAGCTGGGCCTCTGTGCCCGTCCCACGCGGATCAGGGGTTGAAAACCGGCTGTCTAGGGGCTGTTTCTAGCTGCGCGTGCCCAGAGAGGAACCCAGGCCCTTGGGGGCGGGCTGTACCTGTTGGAATTGGAGCCGTTCAGCTTTGTTGCCCAGAGCTGGGCCTCTGTGCCCGTCCCACGCGGATCAGGGGTTGAAAACCGGCTGTCTAGGGGCTGTTTCTAGCTGCGCGTGCCCAGAGAGGAACCCAGGCCCTTGGGGGCGGGCTGTACCTGTTGGAATTGGAGCCGTTCAGCTTTGTTGCCCAGAGCTGGGCCTCTGTGCCCGTCCCACGCGGATCAGGGGTTGAAAACCGGCTGTCTAGGGGCTGTTTCTAGCTGCGCGTGCCCAGAGAGGAACCCAGGCCCTTGGGGGAGGGCTGTACCTGTTGGAATTGGAGCCGTTCAGCTTTGTTGCCCAGAGCTGGGCCTCTGTGCCCGTCCCACGCGGATCAGGGGTTGAAAACCGGCTGTCTAGGGGCTGTTTCTCTACTTTTACTTTTAAGAGACATAGAGTGGCAAAATGTATTCAGAGACTGAACCCGACATTCTGTTGCCTACAAGAAACACATCTGAACAGTCAGAAAAAACACAGACTCAAAGTCAAAGGATGGAAAAACAATCTTGCAAGCAAACAACCCCCTCAAAAAAGCTGGTGTGGCCTTACTATTATCTGACAACATAGACTTCAGGTTGAAAAAGATTAGAAGGGATGGAGCGATAGTGCAGCGGGTGATGAAATGAACAGAAACTTCGTCAAAGAAGAAATCCGAATGGCTAAAAGCACGCACTTGTATTTTCATTGATGCACTGTTTACAATAGCCAAAATCTGGAAAAAATCCAAGTGCCCTAGAAAAGATGGCTGGTTAAAGAAACTTTGGTACATCTACACAATAGAGTACTATGCAGCTTTTAGAAATGATGAAGTCATGAAATTTGCATACAAGTGGTTCTACATGGAAAGTATCATGCTAAGTGAAATGAGTCAGAAAGAGAGGGACAGACAGAAAGATTGCACTCATCTGTGGAATATAAAGTAACTGGATGGGAGACAACACCCAAGAGTAGTTGAGATAAGAGGTTTGCTACATTGCTTGGAGGCTGGCAGTGCATGCTGGGGGAAAAGGCAGCTTAGATAGAGAAGGGAACACCAAGTAAAGGGAGCAGCACGCTCGGTGTGGGAGATGCGTTTTGATAGTAGACCGAACATAATGGCCACTCAATACCTCTATTGCAAAGCACAACACCTTAAAGGAAAGAGAGAGCAAAAGGGAATGCCCTGCCACAAAGGCTGGGAGGGGTGGGGGGAATGGGTTGGGGATAGGAGGGTTCATTTGTAATGGAGAATGGGCAGTGGTGGAGGGATGGGTACTCGATCATTGTATAACTGAAACCCAAGCACGAAATTTTGTAAGTCTACAACTGTATCCCATGGTGTTTCACTAATATAAATTAAATAAAAAATAGTAAACACATAAATGATAAAAGGCCTGTGAATTTCAGACATTTTCAAGCCTTCAATTTCAACCTGTCAGTGTTAAGAGAAATTACATAATGCTTTCTAATAGGTTAAGTACATTTACACAATGGAGTACTATGTAGCTGTTAGAAAAGATGAAGTCATGAAATTTACATACAATTGGTACTACATGGAAAGTATCATGTTAAGTGAAATGAGTCAGAAAGAGAGGAATAGACATAGAAAGATTGCATTCATCTGGGGCACATAAAGTAACAAAATAGGAGACTAACACCCAAGAATGGCCGAGTTTAGTACCAGGAATTTTGCTCCATGTCTTGGAGGCCAGCCACACATGCTAGGGGAAAAGGGAACTCAGATAGGGAAGGGAGCACCAAATAAGGGTGGTCTGTTCTCCCAGAATGGGAGAAGCATGCTGAAAGTAGACTATAGACCATACATGATTGCCATTCATTGCCTCTTTTGTAAACCACAACACCCAAAAGGAGAGAGAGAACAAAAGGGAATGCCCTGCCACAGAGGCAGGGTGCGGTGGGGGGATGGGGGTGGGAGGGATACTGGAATCCGTGGTGGTGGAAAATGGGCACTGGTGGAGGGATGGATATTTGATCATTGTATAATTGAAACCTAAGCACAAAAATTTGTAAGTCTACAACTGTACCTCATGGTGTCTCACTAATAAAAATTAGAAAAAAAAGAAATTTATTTTTACTCCTAGCTTGTAAGGAATTTTTATGCCTTTTTAGTAATGCATTAATGTCTCATTGATGTAGAATTTTCTATAGCAGATCAATTTTTTTACACCTATAGGGATTTTATGCAATGTTTTGCTTAATGCAGACATTTAGACACTTAATGTCAACATTATATTTTCTAATATAAAACCGATATTCCCTTTCTTGGGACAATACACTTTGTAACTTTATAAAACTACTCAGCTTTTTCCAGTTAAAATTTTAATATTATCTTCATTCTTACTAAATTTTGCATTTGTAGGTTTCACCTAGTTCACACAAACTCTAAAATATTTGCACATACTTTTTAAATTTCATTTTGGGTCACACCCAGCGATGCTCAGGAGTTACTCCTGGCTTTGCACTCAGGAATTTATCCTGGTGGTGCTTGGGGACCATATGGGATGCCGGGGATTGTAGCCATAATTAAAAAAAAACTTGTTTATGACAAAAAATACATGATAACAACTGTAATAAGATCCAAAAGCAAAATAAAATTTAATTCAATATAGTTTAGATGCTAGAGTTCAAAACTTATTTATGTCAATGAGAATAGGCTTATAATACTTTAAATGATTTCAATTTATTTATATAGGATAAATCATATACAAATCAATCATGGCACACTGGTGCACTGGTGTTGGAATATTGTATGTCTTAGTCAAATTCATTTTGAAGAACTTTGTAAATCATAGTATCTTATAAAATTATTATTTTTAAAAGGGAGTTACCTAAATAGAATTAACACAATTTCAATGGTTTGAATTTTCATGCCTATTTGTTAAAATTTCATTTTCTTATTACCTCTTCCCACCTTGTTTCCTTTATTGCGATTGCAACATGGATCACACACATTCTCAGTATGGGAAATATTCAGGCCATAGCTCTGGTACATATACCAGCCACCACAATCTGTCAAGGTAATCAAAGATATGTCTGCTGATCTATGCCTCTGTGCTCTCTGTGTCTAGTCATTCATGTATTGTAGACATATAACCAGGTCCAGAAGATATGTCTGCCATGAATCTAACTAGAATAGATAAAAAGACATTAAAATTATACACTGATTATGAGAAAATAAGAACTCAGATGTGCTGCCAGGGCAAGAACTTATTGCCCATAGCACCGGCACAACTGTTCCCTCGTACTACTCACCAGCCTGGCTGTGTTGTGGTCAAAAACACGATGTTGTGGTTGTACCTCTCCTGATGTGGCATTCTGAACACAATACACGCAGTGTCTAGAATTTGGGCATAATGGGGTCCATCCTCTTGTCTCCTTGAAGCGATTTGTCATCCTTTTTAGATGGCTAATACTTGTTCACTATCATTTTATTCCATCAGCATATGTGTTTACCAATTCATGGCTCCTCTTCTTACATGATGTTTTCAACAGATAGGGTCTCTGGTTGGTACCTGGGAAGCTCCTCTCTGTCCATATCCAGAAGAGGCCTCAGCAGACCTCTATCCTTGGTGATTTGAGCTGATGAAGACCTGCCCGTCTGGCGACCAAACGTTGGCCTACGTTCTTCTCAGGTCTTGAAGATTCCATTTATGTCCCGACAAAAAGCAGCCTCCTGCAGGATCCTTCCTAGCCCTAACCCGAGGGAGTGCTCAAACCTCTGGTGACCATCCTCACCATGGCAGCCCGTGGGATGTGGCTGTGACATCACTAAGCATATTGCCCTGGTGGATGCCGCTGGGCTCCCAACTGTTGCTTCCTCTCAAGAATGTATTTCTGCCAATGCCAGAGGGAGGATGCAGCAAACTGCATGTCAAGAGGCTTTTGAGAAGGATGCAATGGTGTAAGTGGAAAAAAAGTCAACCTTTCCCACATCCTTCACTCTCCTCCCCAGCGTATGTGGGAAGGTGGCACCATTGACTTTGTCCTTGCATTCCACTGAGAAAATGAGGGAACAAACACTTATTAAGCAGCAGAACATGTTCCCAATGACTCAGGCCACATAAAGCAATGGGTCATACATCTCAATCTCAGTGACTACAGACTCACCATTGTGAGATTCACACATTCACTGAGTCATGAATTCTCAGACAAATCCAGTGTTTAAAGTTAAAATGTAAGGATATGATGACTTTTAAATTTAGTGTAATTGAAAGCTTTAATCCTAGACTTGGGTCATGCTTAGTAACAGGTGGTGTTAGGATTAGAATTAGAGTTTGGGTTAGGGTTATGTGTAGTGATTGTCTAGGTGATAGATTTTAGGAGTGGATCTTAATCATGTTAAAAATAAAGTTAAATATAACATTCTCTTAAATTTTATTCTTATTGGCAGTTGAAGGCAAATGATAGAATCAGGTTTAATTTGGATTCAGGTTAGTTTAGACAAGGATTATGGTTAGGGTTTGTGTATGGTTTAGGTATTAGGTTTTGCTGTGTTCAAAGCTAAAAAGGCATGTCAAGTTTTTAGTGATTGTTGCATTTAGGCTAACTGGGTTCAGTTCTAGGAGAGGATCAGGGTTAGTATAGTGTTAGTATAGGTTAGGGCTGGAGCGATAGCACATCGGGTAGGGCGTTTTCAGGCAGGCCAACCCAGGTTCAATTCCTCCGTCCCTCTCGGAGAGCCCAACAAGCTACCGAGAGTATCTTGCCTGCACAGCAAAGTCTGGCAAGCTACACATGATGTGTTCGATATGCCAAACACAGTAACAATAAGTCTCACAGTGGAGATGTTACTGGGCCCACTTGAGCAAATTGATGAACAACGGGAGGACAGTGCTATGGTCTACAGGGCTAGGATCAGGATTATGCCTATGTTTAAGGTTACTTATGTGTATGAGCCAGTTGTTAGCTTTGGTTGTGTTTAAAGTTTAAGATGAAAGTAAAATATAGGAAAATTGTAAAAGTTAGCTTAGTTGGTAGGTATAGGGAATGACGTAAAACATGGTTATTGTTAGGTTAGGGAAAATATTAGGATGAGGATTCATGCTATGATTAGGATTAGAGTTCTCTTGGCGTTAAATGTAAGGAATTTCTGTGTTCATACTTAAAAGTGCAAGTTAAGTCCTTGGAATTTAAAGCAAAAGCTACTGTCAGGATTAGTACAGAATAGGTTTTGGAGAAGGATCAGGGCTAGATTTGGGGTTACATTTGTTTTGGTGTTTAAGTTTTGCTTTGCTCAAGTTAAAAATTCAAATTATACATTGGGTATTTGTTAAAGTTAGACTAATTGATTGGTGCAAGGCATAGTTAGGATCAGGGTTATCATAGGGTTAGGGTTGGGGTTGGAATTCCTCTTTGGGTTAGATGTAGCTTTAGGTATTTTGTAGGTGTTAGGTTTAGCATCTCTTTCAAGTAAAAACGAAAGTTTAGTATAGACCTTTTATTCAATCTAGCTTTTAGGTTGTTTCAAGAATACAGCAGGGTCAGGGTTAGGGCCTTGGGTTAGTTAGTGGTAGTGTTAGTACATGGGTTAGGTGTTATGTTTTGCTATGAAAACTTCAAAATGCAAATTAAGAATTGAGTTATTGTTTCAGTACCTGCATTGAAAACCACAATGCCCAAAAGGGAAGAGACAGAGAGCAAGGGGAGAGAGAGAGAGAGAGAGAGAGAGAGAGAGAGAGAGAGAGAGAGAGAGAGAGAGAGAGAGAGAGAGAGAGAGAGAGGAGTGCCTGCCATAGAGGCTGGCTGGAGTGGTAGAGGAGGGAAACTGGGAACATCGGTGGTGGGAAATGTACACTGGTGGAAGGGTGGGTGTTTTAACATTGTGTGACTGAAGTCCAACCATGAACAATTTTGTATATCACAGTGATTAAGTAAAAAAATGCAAAAAAAATCAAATATTTCTATTGTTAAAATTAGGCTACTTGGTGGGTTTTGGCCTAGGGTAAGAGTTAGCGTAATGTTAGGGTTAAGGATTCAGATGGGGTTACTGCTATGTTTAGGCATTCGTTTAGTTGTTAGGTTCAGCTATATTGTTTTTTATTTGTTCAGTTTTTATTTGATCTTTTTCTGTTTTTATTATTTTTATTAAGATCTTGTTAAAATGAAGTATTGGGCATTATTACTGTAGCACTGTCCTCCTATTGTTCATTGATTTGCTCGAGCGGGTCCAGTAAATCTCCATTTTTAGACTTGTTGTTACTGTGTTTGGCATATCGAATATGCCACGGGAAGCTTGCCATGTTAGATACTCTCGGTAGCTTGCCGGGCTCTCCGAGAGGGGCAGAGGAATCGAACCGGGCTTGGCAGGGCCAGCTGCGTGCAAGGCAAACATCCTACCGCTGTGCTATCGCTCCAGCCACATTTTTAGGCATATTCTAGGGTCAGGATTAGTGTAGATTAGAGTTTAGATTAATATGAGGGCTAGGGTTAAGGTCAAGATTTGGGTAGAAATTAGGTATTATGTCTTTGTCTATGCAAAGTAAAAATGTACATTAAGTATAATGCCACTGTAAAATTTTGGCTAATTGATAGGTTTAGACATAAGGTAGTTTCGAGTTTAGAATATGGATAGAATTAGGATTATGATTTTGTTTAGGGCTACAGATACTGTTAGTTTTTTGAAGGGTTTTGGTGTTAGGTGTGACTGTTCTTAAAGTTAAAGATTAAAGTACAGAGTAATTGTTAATTTTAGTGTTATTAGTACCTTGGGGTATAGGCTAGGGTAAAGCATTGTAAGGGTCAGAGTTAGGAGTAAGATCCCAGTTTTAGTCAGAGATACGTTTAAGGATTGTGTAGGAATTGTGTGCTAGGTTTGACAGTTTTTCATGCTAATAATGTATATTAATATTGGCTATGGCTAAATGTAGTCTTTTTGGTAGTTAAAGGCAAGGTCAAAGGTTAGTATAGGTTAGGGTAGGTTAGGGTTATTATTAGAATTAGGGCTAGGGTTTTGGTTAGTCTGTTGAAGAATTAGGTGTTAGGTTTAATTAGTTGTTAGGTGTTAGGTGTTAAGCTCTGCACTCAGGAATTACTCCAGACAGACTAGGGGGACAATATGAAATATTGGGGATGGAGCTGAGTTAAGATGCATACCAGGCATACTCCTAAACCACTGTGCTATCTTTCCGGCCCCGTGTCTCAAAATATTTAAAGTTAAAAATGAAAGTAAATTATATCAAAAATGTTAAATTGTGGCTGAGTGATAGTTTGAGGTTTTGGCATGGGTCAAAGTTATAATATAGAATTAGTGTTAGTATTAAAATTAGTATTAGGGCTAGGGTAAGTGGTAGTTTTCACAGTGTTTCAGCATTATATTTTACTGTGTTTGTTACAAATGCAAGGTAAGCAGTTACATTTAGGCTAATTGGCAGGTTAAAGCTCAGGCTAGGGTCAGGCTTAGTAGAGTTGTGGGTTAGGATAAAAATAGGGTTAGGGTTAGGGCTTTGTTTGCATAGGGGACAGGTGTCACTATTTTACATTCAATTTTAATTTTATACAGTTGTTCACAATAATTTATTACATTCATTATTACAACACCAGTCCAAACACCTTCCCACCATCATTATTTTGAATATTACCACAATCTTCAAGGCCTGAACCCAAAGCAGGATCTAAATAATTTATTTTGTATTGTTGTGAATATTCACTAAAAATGATGTGAATAGTTTCCTTAGGGGAAAGTGTGTGAAGATTGTTGTATCCCACCCTGGAGCCATTAAGCCCTTGTACAAGGGATTATTAACATGTTACAGATTGAGCCTATGTTCATATGTGTGTGTATAGATAGATGATAGATAGATAGATAGATAGATAGATAGATAGATAGATAGATGTACTGATCTTGGGCTGGAGTGACAGCACAGCGGGTAGGGTGTTTGCCTTGCACGCAGCCAACATGGCCGACCCGAGTTCGATTCCTCCGCCCCTCTCAGAGAGCCTAGCAAGCAACCGAGAGTATCTTGCCCACATGACAAAGGCTGGCAAGCTCCTCGTGACGTATTCAATATGCCAAACACAGTAACAAGTCTCACAATGTTACTGTGCCTGCTCGAGAAAATCAATGAAAAACAGGAGGACAGACAGACAGATACTGATCTTGATCAGTTGCCTTCTACTTTTCACCCCATCAAATGTGGTGTGCTACTTTTGGTACATCAGTGATGTAGAATATGAGATGTTGCACGGCTATTAGTGTGGCCACAAGCTCCAGAAATTCCAAGAATTTTAAATAGGGTGATACAGCTGGAGTTACAAGTTTAAGTGGATGGTGACTTTGAGATCCAGAGGCATCTGTGCAGCTTTTGACTCTCTTCCAGACTTATTTGTGAGTCTCTGGGTCATGGCATTTAATGGGCTTATATGGCACCAGAGGCAGTTCATGGGCATTAATGACAGACTCCCAGCCGAACAGGAAGATGGGAGAGGTTGCCAATTCCCAATTATGTGCAAGCCTGGAGACTTCAAACACAAAAGCTGCATACCTGAGTTTTTCCAGCAGGTTCACTCATTGACGAGATTTTTCCGAGACTATGTAGGCTGGCTGTGAGCATGTTGGAGAATGAGTTCTGGAGGTTTTTGGCTGCCAGGGCTCTGTTGGGGTGGGTAGTGGGGCTCACTGCCCCCTTACGGATGAGACTTACCCTGGCACAAGGTCTGGAGCCATCTATGCAGCTTGTGTCACTCTTCCTAGATTTATTTGTAAGTCTAGGCATTACATTTTTCTGTGTTCAAAATTTAAAAAAAAAGACTTGGGTGATTTATTAAATTTTGGTTTTAGGGTTAGGCAGGAGAGGCTTACAATTTAGTTAGATTTTAGTATTTGCTTTAGTGTTATGGTTATTTATTATTAGGTGTTAGAGTGGGATTATTTAATATTCATAAAGAAAGAAAAGTAAATGGAATTTTCAAATTGAGGATGATTGGTAATTTGTGTTTAGGCATAGTTCACTATTTTCATAGGATTCAGGTCAATAAAGAATTCTTGTTATAAATAGAGTTAAGGTCCGAAGCTCTGTAACGGTCATGATCCAGAGACACACAAAAGAATCTCAGAACCTAGCAGCTCGGTATAGAGATGCCTCCGGACTTTAAGCCAGGCAATTTCATTGGGATGCTTCAGACAGGAGCAGATTTTGTCTCTCAACCTGCCCCCTAGGAATCCCAGTGGCCATCAACTTTTGGAACCCAATGAGAAGTGCAGGTAAATGAGTTCACTGACAGCAAACTCCAGGCCTCAAGTGGTAGGGGATGAGCCTGTCCTTCTCATCTCCTCGTCCCTATGGGGCACTGAAGGTAAAGCCCACGAACTGCCTCCAGCTGAAACTTAAGCTCCTTAACGGCCATGATCTAGAGATACACAAAAGAATCTCGGATTTGAGATGCTTGCTGCAGAGATTTCTCCAGGCCTTCACTTGATCACTTGACATCTCGTTACTCATCGATTTGCTCGAGCGGGCACCAGTAATGTCTCCATTTGTCCCTGTCATGTGCTAGTGTAGCCCAATGGTGTCTGCTCACTTTAGGAGCACGAAGATTCTCAAACCAATTGTTCCCGGTCTTGACTAAGAAGTCTGACCATCTTGTAGGTGGCTGGCCATGCGATCTTTTGACGTCCCGTGGAATCCAGTCGGTAATGACTCTAGTCCAGCGGTCATCTCCAAATTGCATTATGTGTCCAATCCATCTGATTTTTGATGCCTTGCCAAATGAGACGGCATCCCTGATTCTCGATAGTTGACGGAGGTCGGAACTCTGGATTCTTTCTCTCACTAGAGTGAAGCGTGATACTCCAAGCATAGCTCTTTCGATTTCTCTTTGGGATACCTAATAGCATTTTCATCCTATTTTCGTAGGCCCAGGTCTCTGACATGTATGTTAATGGAGGAAGAACAGTGGAATCAAAGAGCTGTGCCCGGAACCAGAGGTTCTTCGTCCTCTTAGCTATTTCTTTGACGCTCTTGAAGGCGTTCCAAGAGTCTCTCTTCTTCCTGTGCAACTCAGGTGCCAGGTCATTCGTCATGTTGACTTCTCGACCTAGGTACACATAACTGTTGCATTCTGAGATGTTCATTCCATTGAGAGCAAATGGAATGTCAGGAACAAGACCATTTCTCATAAACATTGTCTTCATGAGATTTAGGTGGAGTCCGACCTTTCCACACTCATGGTCGAAGTCGGCCAGCATTTGTGCCGCTTGTCTAATGTCTGGTGTTATTAGAGTGATGTCATCAGTAAGCAGAGGTGGTTTAGTTGCCGGCTGTCTATCTTCACTCCTATTCCTTTCCATTCCAGTCGTCACATGACATTCTAAAGGGTGGCACTGAAGAGTTTCAGTGAAATGGTATCACCCTGCCAAGCCCATCTCTTGACATGGATGATCACTTACTAGTAGAATGGTGAGATCCTGGTAGTGAATCCGTAATATAGCTCACAGAGGATCCTGATGTATTGAGTTTGAACGCCCTGTTTGACTAGGGCTTCGATGACTGCTTCAGCCTCAACAGATTCAAAGGCCTTCTTTAAATCAATGAATGTTAGACAGAGTGGCATCTTGAACTTTCAAAAAACCTTAATGAGCTAGATCACCGTGTGGATATGGTCGATTATACTGAATCCTTTTCGGAACCCAGCTTGCACGCATGGTTGTCCTTCATCTAGTGTTCTGCCAATCCTATTTAAGATGACTCGATTGAACAGCTTGTAGACGACAGACAACAGGCAGATTGGGTGATAGTTGCAAATGTCATAGATGTCTCCTTTCTTTTACAGTAGAACAGCAGAACACCTATCCCACAGACTCACTCCAACAAGGTTCTGGGTGAATAGCTCCACATTATCAGGTCTGCTGTCAAACTGATACTTTAAAAAATATGTAGGAATACTATTTATTCAGCCACTGAAACTGATATGTCTACCTCTTTGAAAATCACACATCCACAGAGTTATGAGTTGTGGGACAAGATCTCAGGGAGAAAAACAGCGTTGGGGAGGTTCACCATGACAGCAGCCTGGCTGAAACCCATTTTCAAAAGAGAACCCTATCTGTGGAGTCCACTTTATGTATGGTACTCCACAATTCTGGTAGAAGTTGAGCAGGGATGTTTGACAGGACCAGCACTTTCCACCCAGATAGAACATGAGTACAATGAATGCACTAAGATAGCCAAGGGGGCATTCTTTTCTCCAAGATAGGAGCAGATATTCTCACAGTGGTGCACGAGATGTCCAATAAGGTAACCAGATATCCAGTAAGTCTGCCCTTGAGTGGCTGACCACACAGCTGAGAGTGTCTTGTTTTGAGGCTGGCTTGGATCTCCCATGTTGGACTCTGGCCTTGGAATGAGCCTGTCGCGTCAAGGATAATAGAGCCTGAAAAGTAACAAGTAAATGGGCAATAAAAATGCAAAGAATGGCTGGTACATGTGCCCTTGATGGCTACACAAGTAAGATTCTTCCACAAGTGGGTCAACTTTGGATCTCTCCTCTTGCATTCTGGCCTTGAAAGCAGAATGCCTAGATCAGGATTAGAGTAGAAGCAGAAAAGCTAGCAGAAACAGCCATTAAATGTTCCCTTGATGGCACATCCTGAACCATGATGTTTTGTAAACCTTCACAGGTTCCCTTTATTCCACTTGTGGTATCAGGCTTGGATGTTGTGAAATTAGGCTTGGGTCCATGGTAGAGGGATCTTTTCACTAAGGAGCATCACAGTCTCATTCTTAAATTTGCTCACAAGGGTCCTTGAGACCAAAAGAGGCTGCCTTCAGTTCAACACAGTTGAAGGGGTGTTTTGAGATCCAATGGTTGTTTGTGGGAGAAAATCAAAGTTTTAGCTAATTTTTAAAAATATAGTAGATAAATTTCACGACAACATTGTCTCATAACCCTGATAGCATTGGAATGTCTTTTTGTTTGCTTGTTTGTTTGACTTTAGTTGTTTTGACTGTATTTTTTGGGAAAGTTTTGAAGAAATGGCTGTGTTCTTATCTGCTGCTATGCCGTTTTTCTTGCAGATATAAATACACAAACATGGTGATGCACCTTGATGTATGTTTGTATCTGTTTAAATGAGTTATATTTCAATTCATTTTTAGCATGTAACAACACCAATGGCATTTGGGTTGCCATTGGCATTTTTAGCATGTAACAACACCAATGCCACACCATCTCGAAACCACTGATCAATATGAAGAAACATGGGGAAAATTGTACTGATTCTTGAAAAATTAAAACTGAAGTCCATAGAATTTTTCCCCCTCTGGCAGTATACGATCACCTTTGTTGATCTAGAAATTGAAAATTATTATTCTAAACTCAGTAAATTATTATTCTGAACTCAGTAAATTATTATTCTAAACTCAGTAAAACGTTATTATTGCATGGGAAATTTTCACAGCCATATGCTTAGCTCAACTGTCAGATAGGTGTGTCCTCATTTTAGTAGCAATGAATATTGATCCTCAAATCACGGATCCACATGTATTGGAGCCCAAAAGAATAGAAAATAGACTCGTGATGAGTGATTCATATACTCTGTGATATCAGATTTGAAGAAGATTCTTGTGCTGTTAGTTAGCACTGCTCTATTGATGCCCCCTTATTCCTGTTTTCTCTGTCTGCTGCATGACGCTGTGTTTGTCTGGAATACCAATTACCAGGTGATTGGTTTCAACTGTTAGTAGAACCACCTATTTGGTTGAGAGTTTCACTGCTGATTTGTCATATTTTAAACCAGTTTGGTCATTTTTTAATAAAAAATGGGTAACTTAAAGAAAGCAAAATTTTAATTTTTAAAATTTTAATGTTCATTAATTAGACCTTGGTAATGATAGGGTTCAAATTACAGACAATATTTCAGCACCACATACTCCACACACCAGTGTCTCCAATGAAAGGATATCTGAAGAAATATTCAGGGAGTGATACTCTGGTAGAAGGTGTGGTGTTGGCATATCGTATGCATAAAACATATTCTGACTTCTATCCGCACCATGATTTTGAAAATTAAAACAGTGCTCACTCACCCAGGTACCCGCCCAGTGGTAGGGCTCCTTCCCGGGGCTGCACGTCTAACTAGACCCCCAGAGAACTGCCGGTTTTCATCCTTAGTCTGGGGGGATGGGCATTGAGGGACACCTCACGCAACCAAAGCTAAACTGTTCTGTTCTCCTCCTACATATCCCATAAGAACCATAAGTTACCCTCTTAGATGGAACTTTCACTATGTTAGCTCAACCACCAGAAACACATTAGCCAATAATTCATTAAGCCCACCTCAATTAATTCTGCATCATAAGCAGAATAGTAACAGTGAGCGTGAAGGTCTAAACCACACAGATCACATGTTAAAGTAATGCAGAAGCCCACCAAGCTTACTTATTGAAGAGGCTAGCCCAAAAGACCCCAACAGTAATGAAGTGCTGGACAACCTCTCTGACAAGGAATTTAGAAGGATTCTTAGGGAGCTAAAAGAAACAATGAAAAACAATTCCAATAAAAGACAAGAGGATTTGAAAGCAGAAATGAGGAAAATGTGAACAAAATTACAAAGAGAAATGTCGGACCTGAAAAACCTGGTACGTGAATTGAAAAACTCAGTGGAAGGCCTCAGCAGCAGAGTAACAGCTGCTGAGAACAGAATCAGTGAGCTCAAAGATGAAGTCCAGAGACTCTCCAGAAAAGAGCAGAAAATAGAAAAGAGACTCACAATCCAGGAACAGATGACAAGAGAAGATCGTGATGACCCCAAGAAGTATAACGTAAGAATTATTGGAGTTTCAGAGGGACAGGAAGAAAACCCTGATGAAGAAGAAACTGTCAAATACATCATTGCTACAACATTCCCAGAGCTGAAGAAAACATGCTACCACATTCAGGAGGCCTGAAAGGTACCAGGTAGAAGAAATCTGAATTAAAATACCCCAAGATACATCCTAATTAAAATGACTAAAACCTTAGAGATAAAATTCTGAAAACAGCAAAATCCATGAAAAAAATTTCCTACAAAGGAACATCCTTAAGATTCATAGCCGATTTGTCTGATGAAACCCCCACGTCCCGAAAACAGTGGTGGGATACGGTGAAAAAACTCAATGAAATAAATACCTCACCAAAACTACCTTACCCAGTGAGACTCTCATTCATAACAGAAGGAACAACACACAGTTTCACAGACTCAGGAAGTTCATAGACTCAAAACCACGTTTACAAGAACAACTAAATGGGCTTCTTTAAGACAAGACAAGCCCCTCAAATACACCAAATTTCAACAGAAAAATGGGACAAAACCCCATAACAATAATCTCTCTCAGCGTCAATGGACTAAATGCACTAATTAAACGACAAAGAGGGGCAGAGCGGATTAGAAAATTGAACCCAACATTCTGCTCCCTGCAAGAAACACATCTCAATTGTCAGAGCAAATACAGGCTCAAAGTCAAAGGCTGGAAAACAATCCTACAGGCAAACAACTCCTATGTAAAAGCTGGGGTAGCCATCCTAGTATCAGACCAAAATGATTTTAGACGAAGAAGGTCACAAGAGACAGTGAAGGCCATTTCTTATTGATCAAGGGATCTGTACAACAGGAAGAACTTTCAATACTAAATGTATATGCACCTAATGAGGGACCAGCAAAGTACTTAAAACAACTACTCATAGACTTGGAGAAAGACATCAATAGCAACACAATACTAGTGGGAGACTTCAACACCACTTTATCACCTCGTGATCACCAGACTCAAGCTTAGCAAGGACATCTGAGGGAAAAAATGGAAGAAAGGGACTTAGTAGATATACACAGGAAACTTCATCCTCAAAAAGCTGATTACACATTCTTCTCAAGAGTGCATGGAACATTATCCAAGAAAGACCACATGCTAAGCCACAAAACATACTTTTATAAAATTAAGAAAATAGAGTTGTGTCAACAATCTTCTCAGACCATAATGCGTTGAAATTAAATGTAAATCACACACACAAAGAGAAAACTAAATCAAACACCTGGAAATTAAACAGCTCACTATTGGACAAGGAGTGGCTTATAAAGGAAATCAAAGAGGAAATGAAAAGATTCCTGGAAACAAACGAAAATGAGGACACGAGTTAACAAAATTTATAGGCCACAGCAAAAGCTGTGTTAAGAGGAAAGTTTATAGCTCTACAAGCATTCCTCAGGAAGGAGGAGCAAGCCCATATAAGTAACCTAACCTCACATGTTAAGAGCTTGGAGAATTACCAACAAAAGGAGCCCAATCCGAACAGGAGGAAGGAAATTATAAAACTCAGAGCAGAGGTTAATGAGCTGGAAACAATCAGAAAGATCAATGAAACCAAGAGCTGGTTCTTCGAGAAAATAAACAAGATCGATAAGCCTCCAGAAAAACTCACAAGGAAAGGGTGAGAGAAAACCCTAGTAAACCGGATCAGAAACGAAAAGGAGGTCATTACAACAGAAACTACAAAAATTTAAAGGATCCTCAGGGAGTACTTTGAGAAGCTTTATGCCATGGAACACGAAAACCTCGAGGAAATGGATAAATTCCTAGATTCCCATAGCATCCCAAGGCTGAACCAAGAAGACCTGGAATACCTGAACAGACCTATCAGCATCAAGGAAAATGAAACAGTAAAAAAAAGTCTCCCCAAGCACAAAAGTCCTGGCCCAGATGGATTCACTAGTGAATTCTTCCAAATCTTTAAAGAGGACTTACTCCCAAACCTCTTTAAGCTTTTCCACGAAATTGAAGTATTAAAAGCACTTCTGAACAGTTTCTATGAAGCAAGTATCACCCTGTTACCAAAAGCAGCCAGAGATACCACAAAGAAAAAGATTCATTTAGCTCCAAATAGAGGTGCAGAAAACATATAGACAATAGCAGATGATGGGAGGAAAGCCTCAAAATAAACCAATAAATCATAAGAGAACTTTGGCATGAATTAAGGACGAACAACATCAGAATCTTCAGGTCTCAGAGAGGCAGGAAGAGGATCCTGATGAAGAAGCAATTGTTAAAGACATCATTGCTGAGAAGTACTCAGAGCTGAAGAGTGAACGCACCCAGATCTAGGAGGATCTCAAACAAGGGTACAAACAAAATCCAAATAAATCAAAATAAAAATGCTTCAAGCAAAGACAAAAAACACAGACATAGAGAGAATACTCAAAGGCACAAGATCAACAAAGGAAATTATATACAGAGGAGCATCTATTCACAGCTGACTTAACAGATGAAACCCTCAGGGCCAAAGTACATAGTGGCATAGAGAGAAAAAAGTTAATGAAATAAATGTCTGACCAAGAGTTATTTACACAGTCAGACTCTTATTCAGATACGAAGTAGCAATACACAACTTCACACATAAACAACTCGGGAACTTCATAGGCTTAAAACCATTATGACATGAAGAAATAAATGGACTACTTTAACAGGACTAGCCCCACCAAAACACCAAACTCCTACAAAAAAGTGCACAAAACTCCATAATAATAATATCTGTAAATGTCAATGAGCTAAATGTACCAACTAAAAGACATCTGAGTGTTAGAATGGATTAGGAAATTGAACCCAACAATACTGGGCTGCCTGCAAGAAACAAATTTGAAGAATCAGAACAAATATAGACTATAAGTCAAAGGTTAAAAGACAGTTCTTCAAGCAGACAACCCCCCTCAAAAATCTATCAGGGCCAAATAGAGTGTCAAATTATTTTTTTTATTATTTTTTTATTTATTATTATTTTTTTATTATTAGTGAAACACCATGAGGTACAGTTGTAGATTTACAAATTTTTGTGCTTGGATCTCGGTCATACCACGATCAAATACCCATCCCTCCACCAGTGCCCATTTTCCACCACCAGGATAATATCCCCCCCCCATCCCCCATCCCCCCCTGCCACTGTGGCAGGGCATTCCCTTTTGTTCTCTCTCTCCTTTTGGGTGTTGTGATCAGCAAAAGAGGCATTGAGTGGCGAACATGTTCAGTCCAGTCTACTTTCAACCTGCATCTCCCCTCCTGGGAGGATCCTCCAAACACCCTCCACTTGGTGTTCCCCTTTCTATCTGAATTGTCCTTTCCCCTAGAATACCCGGCTGGCCTCTAAGTTATGGAGTAATTCTCCTGGTGTTGATCTCAGCTATTCTTGGGTATTAATCTCATATTTTGTTATTTTATATCCCCCAGATGAATGCAATCTTTCTATGTCTATCCCTCTCTTTCTGACTCATTTCGCTTAGCATGATACTTTCCATATTGTACCACTTGTATGTAAAGTTCATGACTTCTTCTTTTCTAAGAGCTATATAGTACTCCATTGTGTAGATGTACCAAAGTTTCTTTAACCAGTCATCTGTTCTTGGGCACTCAGGTCTCTTCCAGTTTCTGGCTACTGTAAAGAGTGCTGCAATGAACAAACAAGTGCAGATGTCACTTCGGCTACACATTTTTGCCTCTCTGGGATATATTCCCAGGAGTGGTATCGCTGGGTCAAATGGGAGCTCAATTTCTAATTTTTTGAGGAACGTCCATACTGTTTTCCAAAAGGGTTGAACCAGTCGGCATTCCCACCAACAGTGAAGGAGTGTCCCTTTCTCGCCACATCCGTGCCAGCAACTGTTGCTTTTGTTCTTTTGAATGTGGGCCAGTCTCTGAGGTGTGAGATGGTATCTCATTGTGGTTTTGATCTGCATCTCCCTGATGATTAATGATGTAGAGCATTTTCTCATGTGCTTTTTTGCCATTCGGATTTCTTCTTTGAGAAAGTTCCTGTTCATTTCATTGCCCCATTTTTTGATGGGGTTGGATGTTTTCTTCTTGTGGACTTCAACCAGTATTTTGTATATCCTTGATATCAACCCCTTGTCAGATGTGTATTCGGCGAATATTCTTTCCCATTCTGTAGACTGTCTTTGTATTTTGGTCACTGTTTCTTTGGAGGTACAGAAGCTTCTTAGTTTAAGATAGTCCCATTTATCTATCTCTGTTTTCTCTTGCTCAGCCAGTGGCGTGTCATCTTTGAAAATACTATTAGCCTCAATGTCATGGAGGGTTTTGCCAACTTTGTCTTCAATGTATCTTATGGTTTCTAGTCTGATGTTGAGGCCTTTAATCCATTTTGATCTTACCTTTGTACATGGTGTTAGGCAGAGTTCTGAGCCCATTTTTTTGCACGTAGCCATCCAGTGATGCCAGCACAATTTGTTAAAGAGGCTTTCCTTACTTCACTTCACATTTCTTGCACCTTTATCAAAGATTAGATGATCATATGATTGAGGGGAGTAGAGTGTCAAATTCTTTTAGATTCTACCAGGTGGATATCTGTTAGTGGGTCAAACGAACTCTTCGTGTGCACATATTACATCAGTGCCCTTGTTGACACTGGATTTCATGGAAAAATATTGTATTTCAGGCCATAGTCACATTATTTCCACACTGATATCCAAAGAGTAGCTTAATTGAATCTTTTGACCAACTTTCATGTTGAAGTCCCTTTAAGAACTAAGGACATGTATGTATAGTTTTATTTGCATTTTGACCAAATCTTGATGACTTTAAAGTTCTTTGTCCTACATAAGACAAAGTCCTGGTAGAAGGAGAGGGAATGTCCCCTTTAAGCTTTAGCACCCACATGCAATCATAGCAGCAGTGTTCATGGGAACATGTTTAGTGATGTCACAGTCATGTACCTTTGGTTGCCATGGTGAGGAGCATGACTGCAGGCGTGAGTCTCAATAGCCAGTGAGGCTTCCTGGATAGGGCAGTGTCCCTGTGGCCACGAAGGGAATCAACACATCCTGAAAAGATGATAGGAGTTCCAAAACACCTATGAACACAAAGGTAAAGATTTTTGGAGGATCCTCTTGTAGATATGTGCAGAGGGCTTTATAATAAAAGCCAGGAAATAGTAGCTTTAGAATATATGTGACTGTGGAGTCAGGATGCAGACATACATAGTAAGGGATCAGAGAAGCAGAGACCCTCATCTCCAGGCTAGGCAGTGAGCAAGGTATAGTCAGAAGTATGTGTTCCAGTGTGAGAAAAGAAACCAGGGCTGTTCTTAGGTCTTGCAAAGTCAAAGGAGTCTGTGCTCTACTGCCTCTTCCCTTCTCAGGGGCTGAGTCCAGTGCTCCACCCTCCTTGCCTTCCCCTGAATTCTTTCTTCTTTCCCTTTAAATCTACCAGTCTCAAATTATTTCATGGGAGCAAAGCTGGGAAATGTCCCAGTTGATACTGAGATCACACAGCTCCTGAGAAATCAATGTGATGGTTGTGTATCTCTTGACTAAATATTGCGTTCATTTGTTAGTGAAACGATTTATCCTGTTTGGAATACATTCAGTTTCCTTTTGAATTCTACATCCAGGAATTGAAAGGTGTGTTGCTCTCCCAAGAAGGGAAACAATACTATATCAATAATAGGCTTAATACTGAAGTCAAAATGTCTGAAAGCAAATATGCACCTTGGACAGTAACAAGGTATGATAGAATGGGTTCCTCTTGTTGCATTAAAACATGAACTGAATGACTACCAGGATCCCAGTTACCAGGATGAGTTCCCCATCCACATTGTCTATTATAGTTCCTCTTTGGAACATGTGATTACTAGAGCATGTGATTATGAGACTGGAATATTGGAGCATACTCTTAAAGGCCATACAGACTGAGTTCAGGATATTCTATTTGAACATAGCAGGAAACTGCTCGCCTCCTGTTCTGCAGATACGTTCATCAAAGCGTTGGATTTTCAGAGTTCTCTCTGCATTAAAACCATCTTTGAACAAGATAACAATGTTTCTTCAGTGGTCAAAATGCCCAGTGGAGATTACATAGTGTCTGTCTCATGTAATACATCCTTAAAGATTTGATATATTGTCCATTGTGGAAGCAAAAAAAAAAAATCCACCTTAGCAAGAGGAGTCAGTGGTAGAGGGACAGACATAGAATGATCGTGATCACTTCCGAGATATATAAAACATGGTAAAATTGTAATACCAAAAGAAACAGACATGAAAGCAAGGCAGATAAAGAACCACTGTAACAACGATAGGTGAAAAGTATCACTCTGAACAAGAACTAAGTGCTGAAAGGTGGTAAAATAATATGAATCAGACCCCTTCATTAACAGTATTGTAAACTCAGGTGCTTAAAAGGAAAAAAGGAAAATTGAGAGAAAAAAAGTGTGTCTGCCCTAATAGATTCAGGATAGGAGATTGGGTGTAAAGAAGTAAGGGATATTAAGGATGATGACAGCAGGAAATGTACTAAGGTGAAGGATATTTTTTGTTTGCTTGCTTGATTGCTTTTCTTATTATATTGAAACACTGTGAGATACACTTACAAGCTTTCATGTTTGAGTTACAGTCATACAATGATCAAACACCCATCCCTCCACCAGTGCATTCCCCACCACCAATCTCCCCTGTATATATCCCTTTCCCACTCCCCCCTGCCTCCATGGCAGACAATTACCCCCATACTCTCTCTCTCCTGTTGGGAATTATAGTTTGCAATATGGATTCTGAGAGGTTATCATGTTTGGTCCTTTATCTACTTTCAGCAAACATCTCCCATCCCGTCCGATGCCTCCAACCATCATTTTCTTAGTGATCCCTTCTCTATTCCAGCTGACCTCTCCCCTTTGCTAATGAGGCAAGCTTCCAATTATGGAGCAATATTCCTGGCCCTTGTGTCTACTGTCTTTGGTTGTCAGTCTTATGGTGTTATTTTACACTCTACAAATGAGTGAAGTCCTTCTATGTCTGTCTCTCTCTTTCTGACTCATTTCACTTAGCATGGTACTCGCCATGTCTATCCATTTATAAGCAAAGTTCATGACTGCATCTCTCCTGACAGCTTCATAGGATTCCATTGTGTAGATGTACCAAAGTTTCTTTAACCAGTCATCTGCTCTAGGCCACTTGGGTTGTTTCCAGTTTTTTGGCTATTGTGAACAGTGCTGCAATGAACATATAGGTACAGATGTCATTTCTACTATGCATTTTTGCATCCTTGGGATATATTCCCGGAAGTGGTATTGCAGGGTGATATGGAAGCTCAATTTCCAGTTTTTGAAGGACTGTCCATATTGTTTTCCAGAAAGGCTTGACCAGTTGGCAGTCTCACCAACAGTGAAAGAGTGTCCCCTTTCCCCCAAATACACCCTAGCACTAGTTGTTTTTGTTCTTTTGAATGTATGCCAATCTCTGTGGTGGGAGATCATATCTCACTGTTGCTTTGATTTTCATCTCCCTGATGATTAGCTATGTGGAGCATTTTTTTCATGTGCCTTTTGGCCATTTGTATTTATTTTTGAGAAGCTTCTGTTCATTTTTTCTCCCCATATTTTGATGGGTTTGGAGGTTTTTTTCTTGTACAATTCTACTAGTGTCTTGTATATCCTGGATATTAATTCCTTATCAGATGGGTTACTGGTTCACTGTTACTGTCCTCCTGTTGTTCATCAATTTTCTCGAGCGGGCCCAGTAATGTCTCCATTGTGAGACTTGTTGTTACTGTGTTTAGCATATCGAATGTGTCACGTGGAGCTTGGCAGGCTTTGCTATGTGGAAGAGATACTCTCGGTAGCTTGCCAAGCTCTCCAAGAGGGGCGGAGGAATCGAACTCGAGTCAGCCATGTTGGCTGTGTGCAAGGCAAACGCCCTACCCGCTGTGCTATCGCTCCAGCCCATCAGATGGGTATTGGGTAAATATTCTTTTCTATTCTGTCGGCTATCTCTCTATTTTAGTCACTGTTTCCTTCGAATTGCAGAAGCTTCTTAGTTTATTGTAGTCCCATTTGTTTATGTTTCTATCCATTTGACTGTTCAGTGTTGTTTCATCCTTAAAGATGCTTTTATGCTTTTAAATGTCATGGAGGGTTCTACCTACATTTTCCTCTATGTACCTTATGGATTCATGTCTGATATTGAGGTCTTTAATCCACTTTGATCTGACTTTTGTGTCTGGCGTTACACAGAGGTGAGAGTTCATTTTTTTTGCAGGTAGCTATCCAGTTTTCCCAGCACCACTTATTGAAGAGGATTTCCTTTTTCTACTTCACATTCCATGTTCCTTTGTCGAAGATTAAGTGGTCATATATTTGAGAGTCTGTGACAGAATATTCAAATCTCTTCCTTTGTTCTGTGGGTGTGTTTCTAGCCCAATACCATGCTGTTTTAATTACTACTGCTTTGTAGTACAGTTTGAAGTTGGGGAAAGTGATGCCATCCATCTTCTTTATCCCAAGGATTGCTTTAGCTATTCGTTGGAGTTTGTTGTTCCATATGAATTTCTGGAGTGTTTGGTCTATTTCTTTGAAAAATTTTATAGATATCCTGATAGAGATTGCATTCAGTCTCTATTAGAGAATATTAGCGAGTATACCCATTTTGATAATGTTGATTCTCCCTATCCATGAGCATGGAATGTGTCTCCATTTCCTAGTGTCTTCTTTTATTTCTGAAGTAGTGTTTTGTAATTCTCTTTGTATAAGTCTTTCACCTCTTTGGTTAAGCTGATTCCAACATAATTGATTTTCTGAGGTACTATTTCGAATGGGATTGCTTTTAAAATATCTCTTTCTTCTCTTTCATTATTTGTATATAGGAAAGCCATGTATTTTGGGTGTTGAATTTTTAGCCTGCCACTTTACTATATAAACCTATTATTTCTAGGTAATTTTCTGTCGAATCTTTAGGGTTTTTTTAAGTATAGTATCATATTGTCTTCAAATAGTGATACCTTGACCTCTTCCTTTCCTATCTGTATGCCCTTGATATATTTTTCTAGTCTAACTGCCCTGGCCAGTACTTTCAGGAATACATTGAATAGGAGTGGTGAGAGCGGGCAACCTTGTCTTGTGCATGATCTTAGAGGGAAGGCTTTTTGTTTTTCCCCATTGAGAATGATACTTGCCATGGGCTTGTGGTAGATGGCTTTGACTATATTGAGGAAAATTCCTTCCATGTCCTTTTTTGCTGAGAGTTTTCATCATTAACAGGTGCTGGATCTTGTCAAATGCTTTCTCTGTGTCTATTGATATGATCATATGGTTTTTATTATTTCCTTTATTGATATGATGAATTATGTTGATTGACTTGTGAATGCTAATCATAACGTATTTGATATGCCAAACACAGTAACAAGTCTCACAATGTTACTGGGCCCACTCAAGCAAAATCGATGAACAACGGGAGGACAGTGACAGTGACTTGTGAATGTTAAACCATCCTTGCATCCCTGGGATGACTCCTACTCGGTCATGGTGTATGATCTTTTTGATGAGTGGTTGGATTCTGTTTGCTAGGATTTTTTGAAAATCTTTGTGTCTGTGTTCATCAGGGATATCAGCCTGAGGGTTTTATCAGATAAATTGGCTGTCAATTTTAAGGGTGCTCCTTTATAGGCATTTTCTTTCTTTGATCTTGCTGCTTTCAGAATTTTGTCTTTGTCTAAGGTTTTCGTCATTCTGATCAGGATGTATCTTGGGGTATTTTTATTCGAACTTTTTCTAGCTAGAACCTTTGGGCCTCCTGAATATGGTCGCATGTTTTCTTCAGCTCTTGGAATGTCATAACAGTGTTGTCTTTGACAGTTTCTTCTTCATCAGAGTTTTCTTCCTGTTCCTCTGGGACTCCAATAATTTTTATTTTATTCCTCGTGGCTTCATTCCGATCTTCTCTTGACATCTGTTCACTGATTTTGAGTCTCTTTTCCATTTTCTGCTCTTTTCTAGAGAGTCTCTGCAGTTCATCTTTGAGCTCACTGATTCTATCCTCAGCAGCTGTTACTCTGCTTCTGAGGCCTTCCACTGAGTTTTTCAATTCACCTACCATTTTTTTCAGATCTGTCATTTCCATTTGTAATTTTGTTTGCATTTTCCACATTTCTACTTTCAAATACTCTTGTATTTTATTGGTGGTACATTCTATTCCTTCTTTTAGCTCCCTATGCATTCTCAGTAGCTCCCTTCTAAATTCCTTGTCAGAGAGGTTGACTAACACTTCATTACTATTGGGGTCTTTGGGCTAGTCTCTTCACTAACTAAACTTGGTTGGCTTCTGTGTTGCTTTACCATTGTGAGCTGTGCAGTTTAGGCCTTTACGCTCACTCTTACTATTTTTTTTGAGTAATATTAATTGAGGGCTAATGACGTATTGGCCTAATGTTTTTATGGTGATTAAGTTGCCCTACTGAAAATTCCACCTAAGAGGCTAATTTATGGTTCTTAAGCGATATGAGGGGAAGAATAACTAGTTTCTGCATTGGTGGCTTGGCCCCAGGAAGCATCCCCGCTGTCTGGCAGATACCTGGATAGGATAAAGAAGGGCGGTTTCCGGAAAGTTGGCTGCTATTGGTGCGATTCGTCTGCGTTCCAGTCCCTTGCAGTTCTATCTTAAAAAATGGGCTGTGAGCGGGTCTGCTCTGTCCCGCAGCCCGAGGAAGCACCAAGGGGATGGGTTTTAAAACCTAAAAAAATCTGTCTGACTGTGATTCCGTTTTGAATTTAGTATTTTTTAAAATTCCCATTTTATGAGATTTTATTGGCCTCTCCTTTCTCATCCTTCTCAATGCTGCCATGTTGGTGAAGCCATCAGGGTCAGGGGAATAAAACCCATTATAATTATTGGTTTTGGCATATCGAATACACAACGGATAGCTTGCCAGGCTCTGCCGTGCGGGCGGAATACTCTCGGTAGCTTGCCAGGCTTTCTGAGAGGGATAGAGGCTTTTGGGGCAACCTCTAATCACACTCGTAGGTGTTACCATATTTGAACCCTATCAAATATGGTATGGCAATTCCGGAAGATGGGTATTTAGTGTCTTATAATGTGTCTGCTTCCACCAACCACCAGAGCCCCAGGGATTGGATAGACATAGAAAGATTGCATTCATCTGGGGAACATAAAGTAACAAAATAGGAGACTAACACCCAGGAATGGCTGAGATTAGTACCAGGAATTTTACTCCGTGGCTTGGAGGCAGCCACACATACTAGGGGAAAAGGGAGCTCAGATAGAGAAGGGAACACCAAATAAAGGGTGTTGGGAGGATCCTCCCAGAATGGGAGAATGGGAGAAGCATGCTGAAAGTAGACTATAGACCAAATATGATTGTCACCCATTGCCTCTTTTGCAATCCACAACACCAATAAGAGAGAGAGAACAAAAGGGAATGCCCTGACACAGAGGCAGGGTGGGATGGGGAATGGGGGGTGGGAGGGATACTGGGATCTGTGGTGGTGGGAAATGGGCACTGGTGGAGGGATGGGTATTTGATCATTGTATAATTGAAACCCAAGCACAAAAATTTGTAAGTCTACAACTGTACCTAATGATGTCTCACTAATAAAAATAAAAAAAATATTGTCTGTGAAAGGTACCCCATCAATAACAACGTCTAAATCATGGAGACTAATCAAAAACTAGTAATTTACTTCAGGTAAGTGAAAGATTTTTTTTATATCTGAAATAACAACAAATTAAATGAGAATCTGACAAATCTGCAGAGAATGTCTCAATGAATTGTGGGTTCCTCTATGAAAAATGGGAAAAAGTTACCTCATATTTCGCATTCCAGACATGCACAGGTTCACGCATCAGATAGAGATATCAGAGGAATCAGATAAAAGGGGCTATCCAAAGGGCAGTGCCAAGTAACAGTGCAGGAACTTCTTCAAATCTGATATCAGAGTGTGGGGAGATCCCTCATCACCAGCATCTTTATTATTCATTCTGGTTTCAATACCTGTGAATTCATGTTTAAGGACATCTTTGAGATTCGATATTCATTGCCTCTCAATGGGGGAGAAATATATCTGACAACTGAACTAAGACAGCAGTCTATGACAATTTCCCATGTAAGGATAATGTTTTATTTAGCTTAAAGTTTATTATTTAGTAGTTTCTTATTACCTGGTCAGCAAAATCACTGTAGGCTGCAGGAAAAAAATATCCAGTGTTCGTCAGTTTTGAATTATCGAAAATCGGTACAATTTTTCCACATGTTTATTCATATCAATGAGTGGTTTAGAAATGTCGTGGCTTATCCAAACACCATTTCTATTGTTACGTGCTATAAGTGAATTGAAAAATAAAGCATTTATAGAGGTACACCAAATGTGAAGGTGCACCATCTTTATGTATTTATGTAAGAATACCAGATAAGAACAAAGTCATTTTCCAAAACTTTCTTTAAAAATTATCTGTCAAAACAATTAAAGGGGAACAATAAGAGATGTTTTAATGTGACCAGGGTTATGGGCAATTATGAGACAAAATTGTCAATATTATGAGAAAATATTATAGTCATTTACTATATGTTAAAAAATTAGCTACAGTTGTGATTTTCTTGCACAAACACCTATTGCATCTCAAAACACCCCTTTACCTAGGGTGAGCTGAAGGTGAAGCTGTTTTGGTCCAAATCTCTCTTGGTCCTTTGGGCTTCAGGGAAAACTCAAGAATAGCATTCTGCTGCCACCTAGTGGATAAATTTCCATACCTGGGGCCTAAGCCTAATGGTAAAACATCCAGACCTGTTACTACAAAATGGAGCAAAGGGAAATCACCCGTGAAGGTGTCCAAAACATGATGGCCCAGTATGTATTACACATTTCTCGATTTCTTTTACAAGATATATGATACCAGTGCCTCTGCCATCCCCACTGTGCCAGGGAGGGGTCCTGCAGTTTATATCCCCAAGGAGGTTCTAGTTCAAGATGTCCACATGTAGATTTTGTGACTAAAATCTCCTGCCTTTCTCAGCTTCAGGATGGGCTACCTCCTCCCACTTCCCTATACTCCCAGAAGCCCTGGTAGTTACTCCTATGAAACAGCTCCAGTGCTTCCATGTAAGCTCTTCTACCGGCCTTGCTCTAGACACACATAAATGCATCTTGAAAGAGATAAAAAAGCTGCATTAAATCTTGGACCCGTGTATAGCTAAATAATCTGGGGTACACTGGAGGAAGACAGGTTAGCCCCGTACCTTTACAAACAGAAACTCTGGCATCTGCTTACTTTCAGAATCCAAAATCGTTGCCAGGCCCCCAGCTCAGGACTCCACTGTCTTGGGATGAACCTCACTAAGATATGCATGTGCTGAAAATTCAGGTATGTGGGTTTTGTAAATGAAATCTCCAGACTTTCTTGGAGTCAGGATGGGCTATCTCCTCCCTCCTTCCTGTACTTCTGGAAGTCCTGGCAATCATGTCCATACTCCAATGCTGCCACCAAAAGGCCCACTCTTGCCTTTTAACTTTCCAGATAAAATATTGAACTCCCCGAAAAACACGATACTTACTTAGTATTAGTATTAGCATTGCAAACCATAATGTACAAAATGAGAGAGAGAAAAAAAGAAGAAAAGTGCCTGCCATGGTGGCATGCTGGAGGATGGTGTTGGTGGGAGGGAAACTGAGGACTCTGGAGGTGGGAAATGTACAGTGGTGGAGGAATGGGTATTGGAACATTATATGACTGAAACACAATCATGAACAGTTTTGTAATGGTCTATCTCATTGAGACTCAATAAAATTTCAATATAGGCATATAAACTTTAAAAAGATTTTCTGAACCCACTCTTTCTTGCCCATGTCTTCTGTGCTCTTCTGCCTCTTGCTCCTTTCCTAATCTCAATAGAGGAACTTCAAGTTTACAGTCCAATGTGAACGCTCCAATGCAGACCAAAATCAAGAGACTCCTGAGCAACCAGTCATTCCAAGGCAGATGGTCTGGTTATCTCGTGAAAACTTGGTGCCTGATTCTACCTTGACTCCAATCCTGATTATGCAGATTGATTTGAATAAACGGAATGCAACATGAAAGGTCCAAACCTGATCCCCATTGGAAGATTTTAATCTGTGCACCCAGTCAAGGTCACATGTACCAGCCATCCTGTGTATCTTTATTGCCCATTTCTCTCTTACTCTTTGGGCCCTCACCCCTATGCTGAACATGGCAGACTCATTTCAACGCCAGAATCCAGAATGAGAGTTCCAAGCCAGCCTCAAAGCAAGAGACTCTCAGCTGTTTGACCGACCAAGTCAAGAGCAGAATTACTGGCCATCTTGTGTATCTTGTAGACATCTTGTCATGGGAATATCTGATCCTATATTGGAGAAAAAAGAATGGCCTTTTAAATGGCAACGTGCATTCTTGGGACTCCTATTCTATCTGGGTAGGAAATGTTTGTCCTGTCCAACATTCCAGCTCACCACCTTACTGAATTGTGGATACCCGATCCATAACGTAGACCCCACGGGAAGGGCTTTTTTTTGGAATTGGGTCTGACTCAGTCTGGTATTACGATGGGTTTCCCCAAACTTGATTCCTCCTTGAGATCTTGTCCCACAACTCACAATTTAGTGGATGCGTGATTCTCACTTAGTCGATGTAATTGTGGACTTAAAGATGTGGAGCTATGCACCCAGTGCCTTGTTGGTGTGAGTCTGTGGGGAAGGTGTTCTGTTGTCTAGGCTGCTATATCCATATTTTCTCAGTGGCAACCAATGACAAAATCATGTATCTGCCAAATTTTCCCAGCGCCACTTGTTGAAACGTCTTTCCTTGCTTTGCTTCCTATTTTGCTCCTTTATCAAAGATCAAATGATCATATCTTTGAGGGTCGATGTCAGGGTATTCAACTCAATTCCATCGGTCTGTGTGTCCATCTTTATTCCATTACCATGCTGTTTTAATTAATACAGATTTTTAGTACAGTTAAAGCTGGGGAAAGTGATGCCTCCCATTTTCTTTTTCCCAAAGATTGCTTTGGCTATTCGTGGGGGTTTATTATTCCATATGAATTTCAGGAGGGTTTGGTCTATTTCTTTGAAAAATGTCATGGGTATCCTTATAGGAACTGCATTGAATCTTTATAATGCTTTAGGGGAACATTGACATTCTTACAGTTATTTCTCTGTATCCATGAGCAGGGCATTTGTCTCCATTACTTTATATCCTCTTTTATTTCTTTTCTTGTTTTTTCAGCTTTTTTGGGTCATGCCCAGCAATGCACAGGAGTTACTCCTGTATCTGCACTCAGGATTACTCCTGGCAGTGTTTGGAGGACCATATGGGATGCTGGGAATCAAACCCAGGTTGGCTGCGTGCAAGGCAAACACCCTACCTGCTGTGCTATCGCTCCAGCCCCCCCTTTTATTCCTTGAAGTACAGTTTTGTAGTTACCTTAGACAGTTCCTTTACCATCTTAATTAAGCTGATTCATAGGTACTTGATTTTCTGAGACATAACTGTGAATGAGCTTGTGTTTTGAACACTATGTTCTTCTATTTCATTATTTGCATATGGGAAAGCTATGGGCATTTGAGTATTGGTTTTTGTAACCTGCTAGACCTCTTTAGACCTTTCTAATTCCATGCAGAAAAGGCAGATCAAAATGGGTTAAAGACCTCAACATCAGATCTGAATCCATAAGGTACCTGGAAGAAATCATAGGCAAAACTCTCCATGACATTGAACTGAAGGAACGTTAAAAAAAGAAACAGCCCTGACAATGTAAGTGGAAGCAAAGATAAATGGGACTAAATTAAACTAAAAATCTTCTGCATCTCAAAATAAACGGTGACTAAGATGCAAAGACAGCACACAAAATGGAAAAATTTATTTACCTAATACATATATGATACAGAGTTAATATCAATCAAAGAGATAAATAAGGTTTTGGTAGAACTTTAGAAGAAAAAACATCGAGTCTCATCAAAATCAGGCAAGAAGAAACGGACAGAAACTTACTTAAAGAAGAAATTCAAGTGATTAAAAGGCACATAAAATTTTTTCCTAGGGTCCCAGGGCTGGCCAGGGGAGGAGGGAGGCAGCCTGCACCGCCCGCCATGGCCGGTGGGGTGAGCCGGCTCTGGGGCCGTAGTCCAGCGAACCCCAGTGCTCCAGCGCCGCCGCTGCAGGGCACCTTCGCGGCGCGGGGAGGGCGATCTGGGCTCCCCGATGGAGCCGCGGCCACTAGTGTCCTGCCTGCCGGCGCCCATGGCGCGGCCCCGCAGCCGCCGCCCTCGCCGCCACTCCCGCTGCTACTGCTGCTGCTGCCGCCGCCGCCGCCGACCCGGGCCGGCCGCGCCTTTAGCCCCCTCCCGCGGCTGCGGGCGGGCCTCCCCTCCAACCCCCCCTCGTAGCCGGAGCCCCGCGCCAGGGGACAGCGAGGAAGGTCACAGCCGCAGGCGCCGCGGCGTCGCCAAAGATAGGGAACACGACCTCCTGCTGTGTGTCGTCCAGCCCCAAGCTCCTGAGGAATGCCCACTCGCGCCTGGAGTTCTACCGGCCCGACTAGGACCTGAGTCGCAAGGACACGGGCGGCAACCTGCAGCACATCAGCGGTGGAGAGAACATCGACAATTTGAACATAGAATTCAATCCTACAGATCATCCTGGGCGAGCACAATATTCCTCAGTAAATCTCAGACAGACGTGAGAGACAAACACCTCTTCGTTAACCATCATCCTCCAGGACAGATAGCAAGAAAATACAACTCCTGCTTCACTATTTTCCTAGATAACACAGTCAGTCAACCAAACCTCAAGTATAGAATTAAATGTGTAGCTCTTGCAATATATTATCACATCAAAAACAGAGATCCAGATGGAAGGATGCTCTTAGTTATACATATATATACATATATATATATTTTATTAGTGAAACACCATGAGGAACAGTTGTAGAGTTACAAGTTGTTGTGCTTGGGTTTCAGTTATACAATGATCGAGTACTCATCCCAACACCGGTGCCCATTCTCTACCCCCACCAATCCCAGTATCCCTCCCACCCCCCCATCCCCCATCCCACCCTGCCTCTGTGGCAGAGCACTCCCTTTTGTTCTATCTCTCCTTTTGGGTGCTGTGGTCTGCAGAAGAGACATTGGGTGGCAATCATGTTCAGTCCATAGATTACTTTCAGCAGGCATCTCCCATCCTGGGCAGATCTTCCCAGCACCCTTTATTTGGTGCTCCCTTTTTTATCTGAGCTGCCTTTACCCCTAGAGTGTGCGGCTGGCCTCTAAGCCATGGAGTGAACAACCTGGCATTTATCACAGCTGTTCTCGGGTGTTAGTCTCTTATTTTGTTACTTTATGTTACCCAGATGAATGCAATATTTCTATGTCTTTCCCTCTCTTTCTGACTCATTTCGCTTAACATGATACTTTCCATGTAGTACCACTTGTATGTAAATTTCATGACTTCATTTTTTCTAACTGCTACATGGTACTCCATTGTGTAGATGTACCAAAGTTTCTTTAACCAGTCACCTGTTCTCAGGCACTCAGGTTTTTTCCATATTCTAGCTATTGTAAACAGTGCTGCAATGAACAAACAAGTGCAGATGTCACTTCGACTATACTTTTTGTCCTCTCCGGGGTATATTCCCAGGAGTGGCATTGCTGGGTCAAATGGGATGGTTTAACATTCGGAAATCAATCAACATAATCCATCATATCAACAAAAGAAAAGATAAAAACCATATGATCATATCAATAGATGCAGAGAAAGCATTTGACAAGATCCAGCACCCCTTTATGATGAAAACCCTAGCCAAAATGGGGATAGAGGGGACTTTACTTAATATAGTTAAAGCCATCTTAGATATTTTTGATGAAAACCTTCACCCTTTTTTGAAATTGGAAGTGCCACCAGATTACGACAAACATAATCCAGAGCAGAAGCAGATTTACAGGTTTGTTCGGACACTGTTCAGTGCTGCTCAGCTGAAGGTTGAATGTTCCATTGTCACCCTGGTTTACCTTGAAAGATTCCTAACGTATGCAGAGATCGATATATATCCAGCCAATTGGAAGCAGATTGTTCTAGGGGCAATCTTGCTGGCCTCCAAAGTGTGGGATGACCAGACTGTGTGGAATGTGGATTACTGCCAGATGCTAAAAGACATCACGGTGGCAGACATGAATGAGCTAGAGCGACAGTTTCTTGAATTGCTCCAGTTCAACATCAATGTTCCTTCCAGTGTTTATGACAAGTATTACTTTGATCTTCGTTCTCTGGCAGAAGCAAACAACCTGAGCTATCCCTTGGAGCCCCTGAGCAGGAACAGGGCTCACAAGCTGGAGGCCATCTCTCATCTCTGTGAGGACAAGTACAAGGACCTGAGGAGACACATAAGGAAGTGGTCAGCAAGTGCTGACAATCTGACTCTGGCCTGGTGGTCCCCGGCTATCATCTCCTAACCTTGGTTGTCCCTGGGGGAGACCCCGCCATCCCTGTTTCTCCTTTAGTTCGAGAGAAGACAGACTCAGGGTGATTTGGTTTGTATTTTTGTGCTTTTCTTTCCCTTTCTTGAATTGTAGCTCCGTCGGGCTGCCAGGACCACTGCCTCAGGCCGTGCAATGAGACTCAGAGGGAAGCAGCCCCGCCCTTGAGAGAATGGTCTTGTGGAAACGCCTTCCCTGTCATCAAGAGCAACTCTGGCTTCCCGAGGGAGAAGCCAGGCCGATGAGGAAGAACAGGGAGCGGGCAGGGGCGTGGCGGCAGCGGAAAGCTAATGGTGGCCCACGAGATTGGATGCAATTAAAGACGAGAATGCCACAGTGTCAAAAACATTTTTTTTCTACACTTTCCTCCCTGCCCCAACAAGACCCGGAGTCGTCACCCACGAATGGCCTCTCTGGCTCCTGATCAAGCTGCTTAACGGACATGATCCCAGAGACTCAGAAACAAATCTCAGAACCCAGCGGCTTTTGGCAGTGATAAATCCAGTCCCCACAGTAGGTTATTGTGCCAGGCCACCCCAGGTGGGAATAGGTTTCGTGCCTTGGCCTGTTCCCCCTGGCGACTCAGTGGCCGCCATACTCCAGAGGTCATTGGACAGTCAGGTTTGGGCCCGCAGTGACAAGACACGTAGGGCCTCATGGGATGAGGGTGGAGCTGGTTCTTTCCTCCTCGCCCCATTGAGAACCCCGAGTCATCACCCACTAATGGCCTCAATGGCTCCTCATCAAGCTGCTTAATGGTCATGATCCAGAGACTCAGGAACAAATCTCGGAACACAGCAGGTCTTGGTAGAAATCCCTCCAGATTTAATTGTCAAAATTTTGGAATTCCAAAATCGCACGGCCACTACTGTGGCTGCGTGACATCATATGTTATTTATGACCAGCAATAGAAAACAAATTGTCTACGGTTGCATTTTCAGCAGATCTGACTGTTGGGGTAAAGTTCCAAATAATAATGGTGGGTCTGGGGTCGAAATATTGAATAAAATCAAAGTGGAGAGAGAGTAATGTGGAAATCATCTACCCCACAGGTAGGTGAAGGTTTGGAATGGGGGGTATACAGGGGGTTTTGGTGGTGGAAAATGGGCACTGGTGAAGGGACAGGTGTTTGATCATTGGATGACTGAGACTTAAACCCAAAAGCTTTGCAACTGCTCTCACGGTGATTCAATAAATAAATTTATAAAAAAGAAAAAAAAGCAAGGTGGATCCCATCTCTCGGCAACAAAGCTGAACGTCTCCGGGTACTCTCTCCTCATTCAACCAGGTACAGCCCGGCGCCCAGTGCCAGGGACCCTTTCCAGAGCCGCGACTGCATTAGCGGCCGCGAAATATTCTCCCACTACATATGCCATTAGGGCTGCGGGGATAGCACAGCAGGAGGGCATTTGCCTTGCATGCAACTAACATGGCCGACCTGAGTTCGATTCCTCCGCCCCTCTCGGAGAGCCTGGCAAGCTACCGAGAGTATCTCGCCCACAGGGCAGAGCCTGGCAAGCTCCCCGTGACGTATTTGATATGCCAAACACAGTAACAGCAAAGTCTCCAATGGAGACGTTACTGGGCCTGCTCGAGCAAATCGATGATCAACGGGAGGGCCTTTACATTTACCTTTACATATGCCATAGGAACCATAAGCTATCCTTTTAGATGGAACCTTCTCTAGGTTAGCTAAGCCACTAGAAACACAGTAGCCAATAACTCATAAGACTATCTCAACTCACACTGCATAGCAAGCAGAATAGTAACAGTGAACGTGAAGGGCTAAACCACACTGGTCACAATGGTAAAGCAATGCAAAAGCACACCAAACTTTCTTATTGAAGAGTCTAGCCCAGAAAATACCAACAGTACTGTAGTGTTAGACAACCTCTCTGACAAGGAATTCAGAAGAGAGCTACTTAGGATGCTTAGGGAACTGAAAGAAACAATGGAAAGCAATGCCAATAAAAGACAAGAGGATTTGAAGGCAGAAGTGAGGAAAATGCAATCGGAAATGCCAGACCTGAAAAACCTGGTAGGCGAATTGAAAAACTCAGTGGAAGGCCTCAGCAGCAGAGTAACAGCTGCTGAGAACAGAATCAGTGAGCTCGAAGATGAAGTTCAGAGACTCTCCAGAAAAGAACAAAAAATGGAAAAGAGACTCACAATTCGGGAACAGATGGCAAGAGAAGATCGTGATGAAGCCAAGAGGGGTAACAAAAGAATTATTGTAGTCCCAGAGGAACAGGAAGAAAACCTTGATGAAGGAGAAACTGTCAAAGACATCAGTGATACAACGTTTCCAGAGCTGAAGAAAACTTGTGACCACATTCAGGAGGCCTGAATGGTACCAGCTAGAAGAAATCCGAATAAAAGTACCCCAAGACACATCCTAATCAAAATGACCAAAACCTTAGACAGAGACAAAATTCTGAAAGCAACAAGATCGAAGAAAGAAATCTCTTACAAAGGAGCATCCTTAAAATTCATAGATGAATTTTCTGATGAAACCCTCATGGACCGAAAACAGTGGTGGGACATAGTGAAAAAACTCAATGAAATAAACGCCTCTCCAAAAATACTTTACCCAGCGAGACTCTCATTCATAATAGAAGGAACAGCACACAGTTTCACAGACAAACAACAGCTCAGGAACTTCATAGACTCAAAACCATGGTTACAAGAAAAACTAAATGGCCTACTTTAAGGCAAACAGGCCCCTCAAATACACCAAATTTCAACAGAGCAATGGGACAAAATCCCATAACAATAATTTCTCTCAGTTTCACCGGGCTAAACGCACCAATTAAAAGACACAGAATGGCAGGATGGATTAGAAAATTGAACGCAACATTCTGCTGCCTGCAAGAAACACACCTCAATAGTCAAAGCAAACACAGACTCAGAGTCAAAGGTTGGAAAACAATCCTACAAGCAAAGAGCTCCCATAACAAAGCTGGGGTAGACATCCTTATATAGGACCACATCGATTTCAGAGTGAAGAAGGTCATAAGAGACAGTGAAGTCCATTTCTTATTGATCAAAGGATCTGTACAGCAGGAAAAACTTACAATAATAAATGTATATGCACCTAATGAGAGACCAGCAAAGTACTTAAAACAACTACTCATAGATTTGGAAAAAGACATCAATAGCAACACAATACTAGTGGGAGGCTTCAACACCGCTTTGTCACCTCCTGATAGATCAACCAGACTCAAGCATAGAAAGGACATACTTCATCTGAGGGAAACAATGGAAGAAAGGGACTATATATATATATATATATATATATATATATATATATATATATGGCTGGAGCGATAGTACAGCAGTAGGGCGTTTGCCTGACAAGCGGCCAACATGGCCAACACGAGTTCGATTCCTCCGCCCCTCTTGGAGAGCCCGGCAAGATGCGAGAGTATCTCGCCCGCATGGCAGAGCCTGGCAAGCTACCCGTGATGTATTCGATATGCCAAACACAGTAACAACAAACTCTCCAATGGAGACATTATTTTGCCCACTCTAGCAAAGCGATGAACAATGGGAGGACAGTGGCTATATATATATATATATATATATATATATATATATATATATATATGACATTTCATCCTAAAAAAGCTGAATACACATTCATCTCAAGCGTACATGGGACTTTCTCCAAGATATACCACATGCTGAGCCACAAAACATGCCTCCATAAAATTAAGAAGATAGAGACTGTATCAACAATCTTCTCAGACCATAATGCGCTGAAATTAGAAGTAAATCACACACAAAAACAGAAAACTAAATCAAACACCTGGAAATTAAACAGTATGCTATTGAACAATGAGTGGCTTAGAAAGGAAATCAAAGAGGAAATGAAAACATTCCTAGAAATGAATGAAAATGAGGACACGAATTACCAAAACTTATGGGACACAGCAAAAGCTGTGTTAAGAGCAAAGTATATAGCTCTACAAGCATTCCTCAGGAAGGAGGAGCGAGTCCATATAAGTAACCTAACCTCACAGCTTAAGAGCTTGGAAAAGGACCAACAAAAGGAGCACAACCCGAACAGGAAAAAGGAAATAATAAAACTCAGAGCAGAGATTAATGAGATTAAAACCCAAAAAACAATCCGAAAGATCAATGAAATCAAGAGCTGGTTTTCTCGATAAGCCTCTAGCAAAACTCACAAAGAAAGGGAGAGAGAAAACCCTAATAAACCGAATCAGAAATAAAAAGGTGGTCATTACAACAGAAACTACAGAAATTGAAAGGATCCTCAGGGAGTACTTTGAGAAGCTTTATACCACGGAACATGGAAACCTCGAGGAAATGGATAAATTTCTAGACTCGTACAGACTCCCAAGGTTGAACCAAGAAGAACTGGAATACCTGAACAGACCTATCACAATCAAGGAAATTGAAATGGTAATAAAATGTCTCCCCAAGCACAAAAGTCCTGGCCCGGATGGATTCACTAGTGAATTCTTCCAAATCTTTAAAGAGGACTTACTCCAAATCCTCTTTAAGCTTTTCCACGAAATTGAAATATCAAAAACACTTCCGAACAGTGTCTATGAAGCAAATAACTCACTGATACCAAAAGCAAAAAGAGATACCGCAAAGAAAGAGAATTACAGGCCGATATCCCTGATGAACACAGAAACAAAGATCCTCAACAAACTACTAGCAAATAGAATCCAACTACTCATCAAAAAGATCATATACCATGACCAAGTAGGATTCATTCCAGGGATGCAAGGATGGTTTAACGTTCGGAAATCAATCAACATAATCCATCATATCAACAAAAGAAAAGATAAAAACCATATGATAATATCAATAGATGCAGAGAAAGCATTTGACAAGATCCAGCTCCAGTTTATAATGAAAACCCTCGGCAAAAAGGGTATAGACGGTACTTTCCTCAATATAGTTAAAGCCATCTATCACAAGCCTATAGCATGCATCAACCTCAATGGGGAAAAAATGAGACTTCACCCTAAGATCAGGGACGAGATAAGAATGCCCCCTGTCTCAACTGCTGTTCAATATAGTACTGGAAGTACTTGCAATAGCGATTAGGCAAGAAAAAGATATTGAAGGCATTCAGTAGGAAAGGAAGAAATCAAGCTCTCACTATTCGCAGATGATATGATACCTGTATTTAGAGAACGATATATCCTCCACCAAGAAACTCCTAGAAACAATAGACTTGTATAGTAAAGTTTCAGGCTATAAAATCAATACCCAAAAGTCCATGGCTTTCCTATACACAAACAGTGAGAGAGAAGAAAGCTACATGAAAAAAACAATCTCGTTCACAATTGTGCCCCAGAAAATCAAGTACTTAGGAATCAGCTTAACTAAGGAATTAAAGGACCTGTACAAAGAAAACTAAAAAACGCTACTTCAGGAAATAAAAGAGGACATGAAGAAATGGAAAGATATCCCCTGCTCATGGGTCGGGAGACTTAACATTGTCAAAATGGCAATACTTCCCAAAGCATTGTAAAAATTCAGTGCAATCCCTATTAGGATACCCATGATATTCTTCAAAGAAATGGAGCAAACACTCCTGAAATTTATATGGAAAAATAAGCCCCCACGAATAGCTAAAGCAATCTTGGGGAAAGGAAAATGGAAGGAATCAACCTCCCTAACTTCAAGCTCTACTACAAAGCAGTAATAATTAAAACAGCATGGTACTGGAACAAAGGCAGAGCTGCAGACCAATGGAACAGGGTTGAATAAACTGACATCTCCCCTCAATCATATGAATATCTTATCTTTGATAAAGAAGCAAGAAATGTGAAGTGGAGTAAAGAAAGCCTCTTTAACAAATTTTGCTGGCATCACTGGACGGCTACATGCAAAAAAATGGGCTCAGAATCTGCATAGATTCAGCCGAAGAGAAGGACAACATGGAGGGCGGGATCCACAGATCCCGAAGGAAAAAAAAAAACCAGGTTCCAAAAAGAGCCGAGATCATCGGGAAGCCCCAGATGGGGTAGGTACCGCATCCCGCCTCCCCCAGATGGAACCCCGGTGACCAGAAGCCTCTACAACCACAGCTCGAGTATGCGGGAACTAGGACTTTTCCTCAAATCTGCCGGGACTACAACTCACAGGTAACCTCAGATTCCGGAAGTCACGCCCACAGCCCGCCCCCCAGCGCCATATTTACAGCATTCAGCCGAAGAGAAGGACAACATGGAGGTCGGGATCCACAGATCCTGAAGGAAAAAAAAAACAGGTTCCAAAAAGAGCCGAGATCATCGGGAAGTCCCAGATGGGGTAGGTACCGCATCCCGCCTCCCCCAGATGGAACCCCGGTGACCAGAAGCCTCTACAAGCACAGCTCGAGTATGCGGGAACTAGGACTTTTCCTCAAAACCGCGCGGCCACATAAGCCGCCTATATATAGACATCTCTCTATATACAAAGTGATCCATGGGAAGTAAACCACCCAACGTTTCTCTCTGAAAATCATAGTTAAGTTTGGAGCACAGCCACAGCCCCAGAAACACAAGGACTTAATGCATAACCCAGCAGCTTGGAGCAGAAAAGTGAATGGGCCATGCGTTAATCCAGGACATCATGACTGTCCGGAGGGGAAAGGGTGTTGCCCCATTCGTCCTCTCCTCTCTGGAAAGAAAGATGGCGGCCACATGGGAGCCTTGTGGACAGCAGGCATGAGCCGGGGGAGTGGGGGCGACTAAAACCTCATGGGAAGGGGGGCATTCCGGTCCGTCCTTCACACCCTACCGAGGTCACCAGTTCCCCCCCCACGAGCGGCTCTCCAGCATGGCCACAGCCCCAGAAACACAAGGGCTTAATGCAGAACCCAGCAACTTGGAGCAGAAAAGTGAATGGACTATGCGTTAATCCAGGCCATCATGTCTGCCTGGAAGGGAAAGGGTGTTTGTCCCTTCCACCCTCCTCCCTCTGGAAAGAAAGATGGCGGCCACATGGGAGCCTTGTGGACAGCAGGCATGAGCCGGGGGAGTGGGGGCAAGTAAAACCTCATGGGAAGGGGGGCGTTCCGGTCCGTCCTTCACACCCTACCGAGGTCACCAGTTGCCCCCCATGAGCGGCTCTCCAGCACGGCCACAGCCCCAGAAGCACAAGGACTTAATGCAGAACCCAGCAGCTTGGAGCAGAAAAGTGAAAGGACTATGCGTTAATCCAGGCCATCAAGTCTGCCAGAGGGGAAAGGGTGTTGCCCCATTCGCCCTCTCTTCTCTGGAAAGAAGGATGGCGGCCGCATGGGAGCCTTGTGGACAGCAGGTATGAGCCGGGGGTGTGGGGGCGACTAAAACCTCATGGGAAAGGGGGCGTTCCGGTCCGTCCTTCACGCCCTACCGAGGTCACCAGTTGCCCCCCATGAGCGGCTCTCCAGCACGGCCACAGCCCCAGAAACACAAGGACTTAATGCAGAACCCAGCAGCTTGGAGCAGAAAAGTGAAAGGACTATGCATTAATCCAGGCCATCATGTCTGCCCGGAGGGGAAAGGGTGTTGGTCCCTTCCGCCCTCCTCCCTCTGGAAAGAAAGATGGCGGCCACATGGGAGCCTTGTGGACAGCAGGTATGAGCCGGGGGACTGGGGGCGACTAAAACTTCATGGGAAGGGGGGCATTTCGGTCCGTCCTTCACGCCCTACCGAGGCCACCAGTTGCCCCCCACTAGCGGCTCTCCAGCACGGCCACGTCTCCAGAGCACAGAAACCAATTTCTTAACTATCTGACTTTCAGTAGATACTTCCAGGGTCAATAAGTAAAATAGCAGAAATCCAAAACCAACATATAATTCTTGAACCCAGCTGTAGAAAGCAAATCACTTCACAATGCTTTTTTAGCATGTCTGATTGGGGGGGGGGTAAACTCTAAATAATAGTGGTGAATCTTTTATTGAAGCAATGAATCTAATCAAAGCAGATAGAGTGTTAACTAGAATTCATCTGCCCCACAGGGACTGGGAGGGGTGGGGGGTGGGTTTTTATTGGGGTTCTTCATGGTAAAAAATAAGTTTTGGTAAAGGGAAATGTGTTTGATATTTGCATGACTGAGACCTAAACCTGAAAGCTTTGTAACTTTTCCCACAGTGATTCAATAAATAAAAAAATTTAAAAAAAATTAAAAAAAAGAAATCTGCCTAACACCATGTACAAGAGTAAGATCAAAATGGATTAAAGACCTCAATATCAGACCGGAAACCATAAGGTACATTGAAGACAAAGTTGGCAAAAAACTCCATGACATTGACGCTAATGATATTTTCAAAGATGCCACGACACTGACCGAGCAAGTGAAAACAGAGATAGATAAATGGGACTATCTTACACTAAGAAGCTTCTGCACCTCAAAAGAAACAATGACCAAAATACAAAGACAGTCTACAGAATGGGAAAGGATATTCGCCAAATACACATCTGACAAGGGTTTGATATCAAGGATATGCAATGTACTGGTTGAACTCCACACAAAGAAAACTTCCAACCCCATAAAAAATGGGGCAATGAAAGGAACAGAAAATTTCTCAAAGAAGAAATCAGAATGGCAAAAAAGCATATGAGAAAATGCTCTACATCATTAATCATCAGGGAGATGCAGATCAAAACCACAATGAGATACCATCTCCATCTCACACCTCAGAGACTGGCCCACATTCAAAAGACCAAAAGCAACTGATGCTGGCGCGGATGTGGCGAGAAAGGGACACTCCTTCACTGTTGGTGGGAATGCCGACTATTTCAGCCCTTTTGAAAAACAGTATGGACGATTCTCAAAAAATTAGAAATTGAGCTCCCATTTGACCCAGCAATACCACTCCTGGGAATATGTCCCAGAGAGCCAAAAATGTATAGTTGAAGTGACATCTGTACTTGTTTGCTCATTGCAGCACTCTTTAAAATAGCCAGAAACTGTAAGAAACCTGAGTGCCCAAGAACAGAGGATTGGTTAAAGAACTTTGGTATATCTACACAATGGAGTATTATGTAGCTGTTAGAAAAGGTGAAGTCATGAAATTTACATACAAGTGGTACAACATGAAAAGTATCATGCTAAGCGAAATGAGTCAGAAAGAGAGGGATAGACATAGAAAGATTGCATTCATCTGGGGGATATAAAGTAACAAAATTTGAGATTAATACCCAAGAATAGCTGAGATCAGCACCAGGAGGATTACTCCATAGCTTAGAGGCCAGCCACGCATTCTAGGGGAAAGGGCAGCTCAGATAGAGAAGGGAGCACCAAATAAAGGGTGTTTGGAGGTTCCTCCCAGGAGGGGAGATGCATGTTGAAAGTAGACTATGGACTGAACATGTTTACCACTCAATGCCTCTTTTCCAGACCACAACACCCAAAAGGAGCGAGAGAATAAAAGGAAATGCCCTGCCACAGAGGCAGGGTGGGATGGGGGGGATGGGGTTGGGAGGGATATTATACATGGTGGTGGAAAATGGGCAGTGGTGGATGGATTGGTATTTGATCATTGTATAATGGAAACCCAAGCAGAAAAAATTGTAAATCTACAACTGTAACTCATGGTGTTTCACTAATAAAAATTAAAAAAAAATAAAGCCAAACTTAAAAGAAAGAAAAAGAAGCAAGGTGGAAGTTATGCTCAATTCAGTCAGCTGCCTAATCAATGGCTAAATAAATAGCAATACTCTAACATTAAAAATTTTTTTCTACATAGCTTATTATCAGGCTATGCAAGTCAACATAGCAATGAAGTATCTCACACCAAAACACTGGAATACACCGAAAATAAGCAGAACAACCAGTGCTGACGTAGATGAAGGGAGAAAGGGACTCTCACGCATACATTGTTGATGTGAATACTGACTGGTCAAGGTTTTTTTTTAAAATATATGGGCATTCATCAAAAATCCAGATAAGAAAGGAAGAAGTCAAGCTCTCATTATTTTCACATGACATGATACTATACTTAGAGAACCCTACCGTCCCTACCAAAAAACTCCTAGAAACAATAGATTTGTACAGTAGAGTGGTAGGTTAAAATATCAATACCCCAAAGTCCATAGATTTCCCATAGTCTAATAATGAACGAGAAAAAAAAACAATTCTGTTCACAATCGTGCCACAGAAAATCAAGTACCTCAGAATCACCTTAACTAAGCAGGTAAAGGACCTGTACAGAGAAAACTACAAAACACAGCTTCAAGTAATAAAAGAGGACAAGAGGAAATGAAAACACATCCCCTGATTTTGGGTAGAAAGAATTAAAATCACCAAAATGGAAACAATCCTCAAAGCGTTACACAGGTTTATTGTAGTTCCTATAAGGATACCCATGCCATTTTTCAAAGAAATTGATCTAACACTCCTGAAATTCATATGCAACAATAAACCTCCACGAACATCTAAAGCAAACCTTGGGAAAAAGAAGATGGGAGGCATCACCTATCTCAACTTCAAATGCTACTACAAAATGGTATCAATTAAAGCACCATGGTATTGGAATAAAGACAGACCAGAAGCTCAATGGAATAAAGTTGAATATCCTGGCATAGGAGCTAAAATATAAAATCACCTAATCTTTGATAAGGGATCAAGAAACATGAATGAAGTGGAGGAAGGAAAGCCTTTTTAACAAGTGGTGCTGGATAAACTGAACAGCTACATGCAAAAACATGAACATCTAATCTCTATGTAATGCCATGCACAAATATCAGCTCAAAATGGATTAAAGACCTCAACATCAGACCTTAATCCATAAGATGCATGGAAGAAAGCATGGGTAAAATACTCCACAACACTGAAACTCAAGGAATCTTCAAAGATAAACCACTGCTGCCCAAGCAAGTGGAAGCAAAGATTGACAAATGGACTACATTAAACTAAGAAGCTTCTGCACCTCAGAAAAAACAGTGACCAAGATACAAAGAGAACCCATGGGATTTGAAAAACTGTTCATTCAATACCCATATCACAAAGGATTGATATCAATTATATACAAGGCACTGGTCAAGCTTTATATGAACAGAACGCCCAACCTCATCAAAAATAGGGAGAAGACATGAACAGAAACTTCCTAAAAGGAGAAATTCTAATGGTTAAAAGGCACATGAAAAATTGCTCGACATTACTAATCATCAGGGAGATGCAAATTGAAACAACAATAAGATACCATCTCATGCCACAGAGACTGATACACATCCAAATGAACAAGAACAATCAGTGCTGGTGTGGATGTGAGGAGAAAGGGACCCTCATACATAACTGGTGGGAATGCTGACTGGTCCAGCTTTTTTGGAAAACAATATGGATATTCCTCAAAAAAACTAGAAATTGAGCTCCCATTTGACCCAGCAATAACACTTCTGGGAATATACCCTGGCGGACCAAAAACACACAGCAGAAACACCATCTGCACTTCTATGTTCATTTCAGCACTATTCACAATAGCCAGAATCTCTAAGCAACCTGAGTGCCCTAGAATAGATGTGTGGGTAAAGAAACTACGGTAAATCTACACAGTTAAATACCAGACAGCTGTTTGGAAAAATGAGGTAATGAAATTTGCTTATAAACAAGTAGACTTGGAGAGTATCATGCTGAGTGAAATGAGTCAGAAGGAAAGGGACAGATATAGAAGACTGCAATTATTTGTGGTATATAAGAACAAAAGTAACACTGTAGCACTGTCCTCCTGTTGTTCATCAATTTTCTAGAAGAGGCACCAGTAACGTTTCCATTGTGAGACTTGTTGTTACTGTTTTTGGTATATCAAATACAGACACCACAGGAAGCTTGGCTGGCTCTGCCATGCGGGTGGGATACTGTCGGTAGCTTGCTGGGCTCTCCAAGAGGGATGGAGGAATTTAACCAGGGTTGGCCGCTTGCAAGGAAAACGCCCTACCCACTGTGCTATGGCTCCAGCCTGAAACTGATATCTAAGGCCTGGTCAAACAAGCCAGGAGGACTGGTCAATGGTTGGTCAATGTGAAAGATGGAGGATAGTTAAGGTAGACAAGAATTCATTATGACAATATTAGTTGGAAATGAGATCATTCTGGACAAGAACTGAGTGTTGAAAGCAGATAAGGGGATATACAATGTTTAATCTCTGGGTGGCTAGGGAAGGCCCCAGGGGTCCACCCTCTCGCTGCCCGGGCTTGGTGGTCTTGGGTGGCTTCCCCAGCCAGGGTGGCCTGTGCCATGGGGCAGATGAAGGAGGAAATGAGGACCAAGCTGGTTGGTCGTCAATTGACATTTATTCCATTCTCCCCACACGCCTGTTCCAATATCAATAAGCTCCCTATTGTAGTCTCACAATGCCCCTCATTCCCATCTCCTCCCTCTCATCTCTCTTCTCCCGCTTTCTCATCTCCCACACATCTCTCTACGCTCCTTCTCGCAGCCTGGGCTCTCTCTCCACATGCCTGCTCCTGTATTCTTCCCCTATATCCTTCTCCATCTGTTCCCCTTGCTAATCTCTCCAGTCTCCATCTTGCTGCCCTACTCTCTCATCTCTCTCCAACTCCCTTATCTCTCTCCAACTCCCTAGCAAGGGGAGGGGGAGGTGCAAATACCACACCCAATTTAGTAGCAAAATCAACATAAGAAAGCCCTTATTTGCTCATGGGCAAAATACCACTTAAACTGTTTTTCTCCTTTCCTCAGCCCAATAACTTAATTACCATCTAAATTACCATCTTAATTCCACTTTTTTTTGTGAAACACCATGAGGTACAGTTGTAGATTTACAAATATTTGTGCTTGGGTTTCCATTATACAATGATCAAATACCCATCCATCCACCAGTGCCCATTTTCCACCACCATGGATCCCAGTATCCCTCCCACACCCATCCCCCCATCCCACCCTGACTCTGTGACAGGGCATTTCCTTTTGTTCTCTCTCTCCTTTTGGGTGTTGTGGTCTGGAAAAGAGGCATTGCATGGCAATCATGTTCAGACCATAGTCTACTTTCAACATGCATCTCCCCTCCTGGGAGGAACCTCCAAACACCCTTTATTTGGTGCTCCCTTCTCTATCTGAGCTGCCCTTTCCCCTAGAATGACCAGCTGGCCTCTAAGCTATGGAGTAATCCTCCTGGTGTTGATCTCAGCTATTCTTGGGTATTAATCTCAAATTTTGTTACTTTATATCCCCCAGATGAATGCAATCTTTCTATGTCTATCCCTCTCTTTCTGACTCATTTCGCTTAGCATGATACTTTTCATGTTGTACCACTTGTATGTAAATTTCATGACTTCATCTTTTCTAATAGTTACATAGTACTCCATTGTGCAGATGTACCAAAGTTTCTTTAACCAATCCTCTGTTCTTGGGCACTCAGGTTTCTTACAGTTTCTGGCTATTTTAAAGAGTGCTGCAATGAACAAACAAGTGCAGATGTCACTTCGACTATACATTTTTGGCTCTCTGGGACATATTCCCAGGAGTGGTATTGCTGGGTCAAATGGAGCTCAATTTCTAATTTTTTGAGAATCGTCCATACTGTTTTTCAAAAGGGCTGAAATAGTTGGCATTCCCACCAACAGTGAAGGAGTGTCCCTTTCTCGCCACATCCGCGCCAGCATCAGTTGCTTTTGGTCTTTTGAATGTGGGCCAGTCTCTGAGGTGTGAGATGGTATCTCATTGTGGTTTTGATCTGCATCTCCCTGATGATTAATGATGTAGAGCATTTTCTCATATGCTTTTTTGCCATTCTGATTTCTTCTTTGAGAAATTTTCTGTTCATTTCATTGCCCCATTTTTATGGGGTTGGAAGTTTTCTTTGTGTGGAGTTCAACCAGTATATTGCATATCCTTGATATCAAACCCTTGTCAGATGTGTATTCGGCGAATATCCTTTCCCATTCTGTAGACTGTCTTTGTATTTTGGTCATTGTTTCTTTTGAGGTGCAGAAGCTTCTTAGTGTAAGATAGTCCCATTTATCTATCTCTGTTTTCACTTGCTCGGTCAGTGTCGTGGCATCTTTGAAAATATCATTAGTGTCAATGTCATGGAGTTTTTTGCCAACTTTGTCTTCAATGTACCTTATGGTTTCCGGTCTGATGTTGAGGTCTTTAATCCATTTTGATCTTACTTTTGTACATGGTGTTAGGCAGATTTCTGAGCCCATTTTTTTGCATGTAGCCGTCCAGTGATGCCAGCAAAATTTGTTAAAGAGGCTTTCCTTACTCCACTTCACATTTCTTGCACCTTTATCAAAGATAAGATATTCATATGATTGAGGGGAGATGTCAGTGTATTCAACCCTGTTCCATTGGTCTGCAGCTCTGCCTTTGTTCCTGTACCATGCTGTTTTAATTATTACTGCTTTGTAGTAGAGCTTGAAGTTAGGGAGGTTGATTCCTTCCATTTTCCTTTTCCCAAGAATTGCTTTAGCTATTTGTGGGGGCTTATTTTTCCATATAAATTTCAGGAGTGTTTGCTCCATTTCTTTGAAGAATATCATGGGTATCCTAATAGGGATTGCACTGAATTTTTACAATGCTTTGGGAAGTATTGCCATTTTGACAATGTTAAGTCTCCCGACCCATGAGCAGGGGATATCTTTCCATTTCTTCATGTCCTCTTTTATTTCCTGAAGTAGCGTTTTTTAGTTTTCTTTGTACAGGTCCTTTAATTCCTTAGTTAAGCTGATTCCTAGGTACTTGATTTTCTGGGGCACAATTGTGAACAAGATTGTTTTTTTCATGTAGCTTTCTTCTCTCTCACTGTTTGTGTATAGGAAAGCCATGGACTTTTGGGTATTGATTTTATAGCCTGCAACTTTACAAGTCTATTGTTTCTAGGAGTTTCTTGGTGGAGGATATATCGTTCTCTAAATATAGTATCATATCATCTGCGAATAGTGAGAGCTTGATTTCTTCCTTTCCTACCTGAATTCACTTAATATCTTTTTCTTGCCTAATCGCTACTGCAAGTACTTCCACTACTATATTGAACAGCAGTGGAGAGAGTGGACATCCTTGTCTCGTCCCTGATCTTAGAGGGAAGGCTCTCAGTTTTTCCCCATTGAGGATGATGCTTGCTGTAGACTTGTGGTAGATGGCTTTAACTATGTTGAGGAAAGTCCCCTCTGTCCCCATTTTGGCTAGGGTTTTCATCATAAATGGGTGCTGGATCTTTTCAAATGCTTTCTCCGCATCTATTGATATGATCATATGGTTTTTATCTTTTCTTTTGTTGATATGATGGATTATGTTGATTGATTTCCGAACGTTAAACTATCCTTGCATCCCTGGGATGAATCCTACTTGGTCATGGTATATGATCTTTTTGATGAGTAGTTGGATTCTATTTGCTAGTAGTTTGTTGAGGATCTTTGCATCTGTGTTCATCAGGGATATCGGCCTGTAATTCTCTTTCTTTGTGGTGTCTCTTTCTGCTCTTGGTATCAGGTCGATATTTGCTTCGTAGACACTGTTCAGTAGTGTTTTTGATATTTCAATTTCGTGGAAAAGCTTAAAGAGGATTTGGAGTAAGTCCTCTTTAAAGATTTGGAAGAATTCAGTAGTGAATCCATCCGGGCCAGGACTTTTGTGCTTGGGGAGACTTTTTATTACCATTTCAATTTCCTTGATGGTGATAGGTCTGTTCAGGTATTCCAGTTCTTCTTGGTTCAGCCTTGGGAGTCTGTAAGAGTCCAGGAATTTATCCATTTCCTTGAGGTTTCCATGTTCCGTGGCATAAAGCTTCTCAAAGTACTCCCCGAGGATCCTTTGAATTTCTTTAGTTTCTGTTGTAATGACCCCCTTTTCATTTCTGATTCGGTTTATTAGGGTTTTCTCTCTCCCTTTCTTTGTGAGTTTTGCTAGAGGCTTATTGATCTTGTTAATTTTCTCGAAGAACCAGCTCTTGGTTTCATTGATCTTTTGGATTGTTTTTTGGGTTTCCATCTCGTTAGTCTCTGCTCTGAGTTTTATTATTTCCTTCCTCCTGTTTGGGTTGTTCTCCTTTCGTTGGTCCTTCTCCAGGCTCTTAAGCTGTGAGGTTAGCTTATTTATGTGTGCTCTCTCCTCCTTCCTGAGGAATGCTTGTAGAGCTATAAACTTTCCTCTTAACACAGCTTTTGCTGTGTCACATAAGTTTTGGTAACTCGTGTCCTCATTTTCATTCGTTTCTAGGAATCTTTTCATTTCCTCTTTGATTTCCTTTCTAAGCCACTCGTTGTTCAATAGCCCACTGTTTAATTTCCAGGTGTTTGATTTAGTTTTCTGTTTTTGTGTGTGATTTACTTCTAATTTAAGCACATTATGGTCTGATAAGTTTGTTCATACAATCTGTATCTTATTAGTTTTATGGAGGTATATTTTGTGGCTCAGCATGTGGTCTATCTTGAAGAATTTCCCATGTATGTTTGAGAAGAATATGTATTCAGCTTTTTGAGGATGAAGTGTCCTATATATCTATATCTATATCTATATCTATATCTATATCTACTATGTCCTTTCCTTCCGTTGTTTCCCTCATATGAAGTATGTCCTTGCTAAACTTTAGTCTGGTTGATCTATCAAGCGGTGACAAAGTGGTGTTGAAGTCTCCCACTAGTACTGTGTTTTTATTTATGTCTTTCTTCAAGTCTATGAGTAGTTGTTTTAAGTACTTTGCTGGTCCCTCATTAGGTGCATATACATTGAGTATTGTAAGTTCTTCCTGTTGTACAGATACTTTGATCAATAAGAAATGGCCTTCACTGTCTCTTGTGACCTTCTTCACTCTGAAATCGATGTGGTCTGATATTAGGATGGTTACCCCACCTTTTTTATGGGAGCTGTTTGCTTGTAGGATTGTTTTCCAGCCTTTGACTCTGAGTCTGTGTTTGTTTTGACTATTGAGGTGTGTTTCTTGCAGGCAGCAGAATGTTGCGTTCAATTTTCTAATCCATCCTGCCACTCTCTGTCTTTTAATTGGTGCGTTTAGCCCATTGAAACTGAGAGAGATTATTGTTATGTGATTTTGCCCCATTTTTCTGTTGAAATTTGGTGTATTTGAGGGGCCTGTCTTGCCTTAAAGTAGCCCATTTAGTTGTTCTTGTAACCATGGTTTTGAGTCAATGAAGTTCCTGAGCTGTTGTTTGTCTGTGAAACTGTGTGTTCTTCCTTCTGTTATGAATGAGAGTCTCTCTGGGTAATGTACTTTTGCTGAGGCATTTCTTTCATTGAGTTTTTTCACTATATCCCACCAGTGTATTCGGGCCATGAGGGTTTCATCAGACAAATCAGCTGTAAATTTTAAGGGTGCTCCTTTGTAGGAGATTTCTTTCTTCAATCTTGCTACTTTCAGAATTTTGTCTCTATATAAGGTTTTGGTCATTTTGATCAGGATGTGTCTTAGGGTATTTTTATTCTGATTTCTTCTAGCTGGTACCCTTCGCGCCTCCTGAATGTGGTCATAAGTTTTCTTCAGCTCTAGAAACGTTGTAGCCATGATGTCTTTGACAGTTTCTTCTTCATCAAGGTTTTCTTCCTGTTCCTCTTGGACTCAATAATTCTTATGTTACCCCTCTTGGCTTCATCATGATCTTCTCTTGCCATCTGTTCCCGAATTGTGAGTCTCTTTTCCATTTTTTGTTCTTTTCTGGAGAGTCTCTGAACTTCATCTTCGAGCTCACTGATTCTGTTCTCAGCAGCTGTTACTCTGCTGCTGAGGCCTTCCCCTGAGCTTTTCAATTTGCCTACCATGTTGTTAAGGTGCGACATTTCCGTTTGCATTTTCCTCATTTCTGCCTCAAATCCTCTTGTCTTTTATTGCCATTGCTTTCCATTGTTTCTTTTAGCTCCCGAAGCATCCTCAGTAGCTCCCTTCGAAATTCCTTGTCAGAGAGGTTGTCTGACACTACAGTACTGTTGGTATCTTCTGGGCTAGACTCTTCAATAAGAAAGTTTGGTGGGCTTTTGCGTTGCTTTACCATTGTGACCAGTTTGGTTAAGACCTTCACGTTCACTGTTACTATTCTGCTTGATATGCAGAATGAATTGAGATAGGCTTAAGGAGTTATTGGCTAATGTGTTTTTAGTGGTTGAGGTAACCTAGAGAAGATTCCATCTAAGAGGGTAACTTATGGTTCCTATGGGTTATGTAGTGGGAGAATACTTCGTGGCCGCTAATGCGGCCATGGCTCCAGAAAGGGTCCCTGGCGCTGAGTGCCGGGCTGTACCTGTTTGAATGAGGAAAGAGTGCCCGGAGCCGTTCAGCTTTGTTTCCGTGAGATGTGTCTCAGTTCCTGTCCTGAGCAGATCAAGGGGGAAAACCGGGTGTTCTAGGGGATCAGACTAGCTGCACATGCCCAGAGAGAGTCCCAAGCCCTGGGTGCTGGGCTGTACCTGGTTGGATGAGTTAATTGTACTTCTTAATATTAGTTATTTTGTATGGACACAGTAAGAGATACATTGAGTTTGTAGGGTGTCTTTCCTGAGAACATCTTGCCACAGACTCATACTAAAGTTCTCAGACCAGATTAATCTTTCCTAACCCTGTAGCACTGTAGCACTGTCCTCCCATTGTTCACTGATTTGCTCTAGCGGGCACCAGTAACATCTTCACTCTGAGACTTGTTGTTACTCTGTTTGGCATATCTCTAGCAGGGCCGAAATCTAGTTATTACTTTTTGGATCATGACAGAAATTGTCCATGACCATACTCTTAATGTATAGTTAAGTATTATGGCGCTTTGGCCAGGCCCATTTCAATGCCATGGTAGCACATAGCTCAGAGCTTGCCCTGGGTCCATCCAGTCCCTTGTAGGGATCCTGCTTTGGGGGTGCTAGGAAGTAAGGGTAACTGAGGCTGAAGTCAAAAAAACAGATGTGCAGGAGGTAGATATCATTTGGAGTCAATTAACTCTCAAGTTACGAAAGCATAGCATTAACTGTTTTCTTGCGTCCATACAAAAAGGATTTTGCTCTGAATTAACTATGAAAAGAACTTAAGGAGAAGAAAAAACAATATTTACAAGTCAACAGAGCACAAAGAAAGAAGTTACAAATAGACACAGAGGAATGGGAGCACTGTGATGGTAGTAACCCAATAAACCTAAGCTCCCTGTGTCAAGGCAGAAAGGACAAACCAGTGTTATCCTTCAATACAAGATAACCTTTCAGCATCCTTATTGCAAGCTATAATGCCTATAATGAGAGACAAAGACAAAGGGAGAGAGAGAAAGAGAAGAGGTGCCTGCCATAGAGGCAGACTGAGGTGGGGGAGTGGCTTGAAGGGATGGGAGGGAAACTGGGAACACTGGTGCTGGAAAATTATGCTTGTGAAGGGATGGGTGTTGGAACATTGTATGACTGAAACATAATCATGAAGAATTTTGTAATGCTCTATCTCATGGTGGGCTGGAGCAATACCACAGTGGGTAGGTCATTTGCCTTACACATGGCCGACCTGAGTTCGATTCCTCCATCCCTCTCAGAGAGCCCAACAAGCTACCACGAGTGTTCCGCCTGCATGGCAGAGCCTGGAAAGCTCCCCATGGAGTATTCGATATGCCAAAAACAGTAATAACAAGTCTCACTTCATGTTCCTGGAGCGAGCGGTTGCCATTGGGCTACACTAGCACGTGACAGGGGCAAATAGAGACATTACTGGTGTCCGCTCCTGCAAATCGATGAACAATGGATGACAGTGCTACAGTGCTATATCATGGTGATTCAATAAAAAATAAAATAAAATACATAAATGTTCAAAACAGAGAATAGCATTTTTGAAACTACAAAGAAATACAAAAACCTACAAATTGAGCCTCCATATTACCCAGGTATAGCACTTCTTGGAATATACCCTGGGGACGCAATAAACACAGCATAAATGCCATCTTCACTTCTATGTTCATTGCAGCACTGTTCACAATAGCTAGAATCTGGAAACAACCTGAGCACCTCAGAACAGACAAGTGTATAAAGAATCTATGGCACATCTACACAGTGGAATACTATGCACATGTTAGGAAAAATGAAGTTAAGAAATTTTCTTATAGCTGGATAAATATAGAGAGTATCATACTGCTTGAAATGAGTCAGAAGGAGAGGGACAGATAAAGAAAAACTACATTCATTTGTAGAATACAAAAATAAAAGAATATGAGAATAATATCCAAAGCCACAAAAAAACAGAAACCAGAAAGACTAGTCAATTGTTGCTAATTTTCCATAAGAGTGTATGGCAGGAGAAGGGCAGTTAGTAGAGAAAAGAAACCATTATGACAATTATAATTGGAAATGATCATTTTGGACAAGAACTGAGTGTTGAATGTAGGTAAAGAAATATATCTGCTAAACTTTCGGTATCTGTACTGCAAATCACGAGGCCCAAAGGAAAGAATGAGTGATCAAGAGATTGAGAGAGAGGAAGGGAGAGAGAGAGATAGAAAGAGAGAAGAAAAGTGTCATAGAGGTAGGCTTGCATGGGGCAGGACGGAAGCTTGGGAGATTGGTGGTGGGATATGTATACTGGTGGAGCAATGGGTGTTGGAATATTATATGACTGAAACCTAATCATTAATAACTTTATAATTGAGTATCTCACTGTTAATCAATTAAAAATGTTAGTGAAGAGGTGGAAGAGTTGTGTTTTTCCCTATACTTGGAGAGTTGTTCAGTTCCTTGAAAGCCTCTTGAACTACAGTTAACCTCTCCTTTGTGGTGGGTATGGCAGGCATATCATTTTGACAAGGAAGCATCAGTAGGACTGCAACAGCAGCCACCAAGAAACCATGCTCAGTGATGTCACAGTCACATTCCATGGTTGCCATGGTGAAGTGGGCTACCAGATATTTGAGCCCTCTTTCAGGGCAGGAAGTCTCCTAGATGAGGCAGCTTCTTCAGGGAAAGAAAAACATTTCCCAGGAAAAAAGGCAGAACTTCCCAGGTACCAAACTGATTTCCATTATTTTGAATACAATTTTGGAATACATTATTTTGAAGGAGGAGGAGGAGGAGGAGGAGGAGGAGGAGGAGGAGAGAAACAGGAAGAGGGGGAAACCAGGCAGGCTTGAATTTAATTTTAAATTTGGAATTATACTTTACATTTGAATAAAAATAGATAACATCTAATCCATTCACAAATCTACCTTGACCCTAGCCTTAAACCAAATTCTAATACTAATGCTAACCCTATACTAACTCTGACCCTAGCAAAAGCCTAAAACTACCAATTAACCTAGATTTGACAATCACTTTATACTTTACTTTTTTCTACTGCAAACACACCAAACTGTACCCAGAACTAAGTATCATCCTAGCACTAACAAATTCTAATCCTGACACTAATCCTCTACTAAGCCTGTAGGTTTATGCTTCCTAGTTTTATGCTATGATTATGCCATAGCTAGGATTATGGTAAGCTTATTTTGTTGGACAATGCCATAGCCATAATTGAACCAATTAGAAAAATTGAGTAATTGCCAATTCTTAACTTGGATTTTAAACTTTGAATATAGCAAAACACAACATCCAAATCCTAAACAAACATAACTTTAACTCAAGACCTATTTCTAATTTTAACCTATACTTTGAGTGACCCTAGCTTAAGCTTTAAACAACCAATTAACCTATGATTAACCATTACACTATACATAACTTTCATTTTAAATTTTAACACAAAAAATTGTCATGTTATGCATAAACACAAAACTACCAATTAGCCTAAATTTGAATATATCCAATGCTTTCCTTTTCTTTTGAATATAAAATACTGCCAAATCTAACATCTAACACATAAATAACCCTAACACTCAACCAAATACTAACCTAAACCTAACCCAGTTGTAAGCCTACCCTACCTAGAACAAAATTTGCCAATTTAGCAAAATTTAATAATCCCCCAAATCTGATTTTTTAACTTTGAACAGAGCAAAATGTAACACCTATCCCTTATACAAACATAACCCTAACCTTACCACTAATCCTAATCCTAATCCACACCTGTATACTAAGTCCAACCCTAGCCAGAGCTTCAACTTACCAATTAGCCTAAATGTAACTATGGCCTCATACTCACAATGCATTTTTAACTTGGACGCCTAAAATCCTGTCAAATATTACACAAACTAACACTAACGCTAGCCCTAATAATAATTCTCTCACTAATCCTAATCCTATACTAACCTTGTAGCACTGTAGCACTGTCCTCCCTGTCCTCCCGTTGTTCATTGATTTGCTTGAGCGGGCCCAGTAACGTCTCCATTGTGAGACTTGTTACTGTGTTTGGCGTATTAAATATGCCACGGGTAGCTTGCCAGGCTTACCATGAGGGGGAGATACTCTCAGTAGCTTGCCGGGCTCTCTTAGAGGGGCGGAGGAATCGAACCCGAGTCGCTGGGGTCGGCCATGTGCAAGGCAAACGCCCTACTCGCTGTGCTATCCCTTGGTCCATGCCAAAACTTAAAACTCTAAATTATTCTTAATTTAACATGTTGCATATTGTTTACTTTCATTTGTAGCTTTTTTTTTCTTTTTTTTTTTTTCTTATTAGTGAAGCACCATGAGGTACAGTTGTAGATTTACAAATCTTTGTGCTTGGGTTTCGGTCATACAATGATCAAATACCCATCCCTCCACCAGTACCCATTTTCCACCACCATGGATAATATCCCCCCCACTCCCCCCCTGCCTCTGTGGCAGGGCATTCCCTTTTGTTCTCTCTCTCTCCTTTTGGGTGTTGTGGTCTGCAAAAGAGGCACTGAGTGGCAAACATATTCAGTCCATAGTCTACTTTCAACATGCATTTCCCCTCCTGGGAGGATCCTCCAAACACCCTTTATTTGGTGCTCCCTTCTCTATCTGAACTGCCCTTTCCCCTAGAATACCCAGCTGGCCTCTAAGCTATGGAGTAATCCTCCTGGTGTTGATCTCAGCTATTCTTGGGTATTAATCTCATATTTTGTTGCTTTATATCCCCCAGATGAATGCAATCTTTCTATGTCTATCCCTCTCTTTCTGACTCATTTCGCTTACCAATCCTGGGGCTGGAGAAAAAGCACAGTGGTTTGCGAGTATTCCTGGCATGTAGCTGACATGAGTTGGATCCCTGACATCCCATATGACCCCCCCCCCCCAAGCCTGCCTGGAGTAACTCTTGAGTGCAGAACTAGGAATGAGCCATAACACTCCCAGGTCTGCCCACCCCTGAAAATGAATTCCCAAACCTAAAAAAATAGCCATAATTCTATTAGTAACCCTAACCTATACTAATACTGATCATAGGCTTCACCTTTAACTAACAATAAGGCTAAGTTTAGCAATCACTCTCTAATTAATGTACATTTTAAGTTGAAAAACTGTCAAATCTAACACACGATTCCTACACAGTCTCTAAATGCAACTCTAAACAAAACCTTAAACTTATTCCTAATTCTAAGCCTTACAATGCTTGACTCTAGCCATGTCAAGACTGCAAATAAGACTTAAATTTAGAATTGCCTGTATTTGCATTTTTAATTTTAAGCACAGCCAAAACATAACACCAAAACCCTTTACAAAATTAAAACTAACCCTAAATAAAATCCTAATCTTAAAATTAGCCTATACTAAACCTGAATCTAATTTATGCCTAAAGCTACCAATTAACCAAAATTTAATAATTGCCTTAGACTTAGCATACCTTTCAACTTTGCATAGGCAAAATTATAATACCTAATTTTTACAGAAATCTGATCCCTAACCCTAGCCCTCATCTTAATCTAAACTCTAATCTACAGTAAGCCTGACCTGAGTATATGCCTAAAACTAAAATTGAGCCTGTTTAATAATCCCCATTACTTCATATTAAAGTTTAAATTACAGAATCTCAATAGAAATAAAACAGCAAAACTAGAGAGAAAAATAAAAAAATAAAAATGAACCAAATAGAAAAAATACAGTAAAAACCAACACCCAAATTAATGCCTAGTAATAAATAGCCTTAATCCACATTCAAATTATAACTCTAATACTATGTTAACTCTGACCTTAGGCCAAAACCTACCAAATTTGATTAAATTTAACAATAATCTAATTCTTTTATTAATTAGTTTTTTACTGAAAAAAAAACTGGGCTGGAGCGATAGCACAGCGGGCAGGGCGTTCGCCTTACAAGCGGCCAACATGGCCGACCCGAGTTCGATTCCTCCGCCCCTCTCAGAGAGCCCGGCAAGCTACCGAGAGTATTCGATATGCCAAACACAGTAACAACAAAGTCTCCAATGGAGACGTTACTGGGCCTGCTTGAGTAAATCAACGATCAACGGGAGGGCCTTTACCTTTTTACCTTACTGAAACACAGGGGGATACATGATCACAAAGTTGTTCATAATTGGGTTGCAGTGATACAGTGTTCTAACACTCATCCCTTCACCAGTGTACATTTCCCACCACTAATTTCCCCAGTTTCTCTCCTACCCCATGCTAGCCTGCCTTTATGACAGGCACCTTCTCTCTCTCTCTCTCTCTTTCTCTCTCTCTTTTTCATTTTGGGAATTATGGTTTGCAATGCAGGTACTGAAACAATAACCCAATTCTTGCTTTTTGAGGCTGCACATACCAAAACATAACAAATAACCCTTGCACAAACCCTAATGCTAACCATAGCCCCTATCCTCCCTATCCTGATTTTAACCTATACTACCATACTCTTTAAACAAACTAAAAACCAAAATTGAACAGAAGACCTATACATAACTTCCAATTTTTACTTGAAAGACAGTGAAATCTAAAACACACACACAAGCACACACACAAACACAACAACCTAAACCTATACCTAATCCAAAATTGAATTCTAATCCAAACCCTAACCTTATATTAACCCTGATTCTAGTCATGGTTTACACCAAACAATTAGCCTAATTTTAACAGTCACTCAATGCTTAACTCGGATTTTTAAGTTGACAATAGCAAAACCCAATTCCTAACACTGAAACAAATGTAACCCGAGATCTAGCTTTAATTACTTTTCTCAAAATTATCCTGTACTAATTTTGACCCTAGTTTTGGCTCTAAACGCCAACTAACTTAAATTTAGCTGTTGCCCAATATTTAATTTGCATTTTAGCTTTGAACAAAGAAAATCCTTACATTTAACTCCTAGAGAAACTTAACCTTATCCCTATCACAAAATCTAATACTAATATTTCTCTACTATTGTGTCCTTAGCTACTACCTATAAGTATCAACTAACCAAAATTTTATAATTGCTCTATATTGAAATTTTATTTTAAACTTTAAACACAGGAAAAGCTAACACCTGGCTCCTACACAAACATAACCCTATGTCTAGTCCTAACTCTGATACTAACTCTAACCCTATACAACCTATACTCAAGTCTATGCCTAAGCCTACCAATTGGCCTAAACTTAAGAATCACTGAATATTTGATATGCATTTTTATCTTTGTTCACAGCAAATCCTAACACCTAAACTTTATACAATATCTCAACCTAACCATTATTCTCATTTTCAATTAACACAAATTAAACCTGTTTCTACCATTTGCTAAGTGCCAATATGCCTAAATTTTAAAAGAGCAGTACTTTAACTATATTTTAAACTTGATAGACAGCCAATCCTAACACCCATGACCTAGATAATCGCTAGACATAACCCAACCCAAATTCTAATATGAATTCTACTTTTTACTAATCATGGCCTGAGTCTAGGATTAAAATTATTCATTATATTGCATTTAAAAGTCATGCTATACTTATATTTTTTATTTGAACACTGGATTTCTCACAGTGGCACAACCAGCAGTTAGTCTGTTGTCACCAAGCTTGAGATATATGCCTCTTGTGTTTTAGGAGGCCTGAGTCATTGAGAACATTTTCTGGTGTTTAGAGGGTGGTTGCCCCCTCATTTTCTCAGTGGCAGGCAAGGACAAATTCCATAGTGCCACCTCCCCACATACCCATAATGAAGGAGGTGCCACAGATTTGCTCTATTTCTCCACTTAGGCAATTTCTCTCTTCTTGAAAGCCTCTTGACATGTTGCAGCCTTCCTTTGAAATTGGCAGAAATACTTGAAGAGGATGTAACAGCTGGCATCACAACAGCAGCCACCAGGACACCATGTTCAGTGATGTCACAGTCACATTTCAAGGGCTTCAATGATGAGGAGGGCCACCAGAGGTTAGACCCCTCCATCAGGCCAGGAAGGCCTCCTGGATGAGACAGTTTTTGTCAGGCAGATAAGGAATCTTCAAGACCTAAGAGAAATGTGGTCTAGCATTTGGTCCCCAGACAGGGCAGGTCTTCAAACTTTCAGATCTCCAAGGGAAAGAGTTCTGCTGAGACTTCCTATCGAGATGGACAGAGACGAGCTTCCCAGTTACCAACCAAAGACTCCAGCTGTCAAAAATAACAGGAAAAACAGACGACCATGTGCTACGGAGAGCCATCAGCTGGAAACACCTATGGTGGTGGAATGAACTGATAGTGAGACAATACTGATCATCTTAAGAGAGAGGATGACAAATTGTTTCCAGTAGGCAGGAGAAAGGGCCCTGTTATGCTCAAAATCTCCACACTGCATGCATTGTGCTCAGAATGTTACACAAAGTCCACCACAGGTGAGCGACTGTTAGAAACTAGTGTTCCTAACCACAAGACAGCCAAGGTGGGGGGCAACATGATGGAGCAGCTTCTCCAGTGCTATGAGCAAGTGATCTGCTTCTGGAAGCACATAGGAGTTATAAGTTTTCTACAAGTGTACATGTTTAATGTCTTTTGATCAATTCAAGTTCGATCCATGGAAAACATATTTGAGAGATCTGGGTATATGTATACAATACATGAATGCTTAGTGGCAGATAGCAAAGAGGCATGGGTCAGCAGACATGTCTTTGATTAACTTGACAGTGTGGTGGCTGGTATATGTACCAGATCTGTGGCCTGAGTATTCTCCATGTCGAGCATGTGTGTGACCCATATTGCAATAGCAATTGCATTCCTTCGAAGCAATGTGGATACAAGTAAAACAATTTTAATAAAGAAGCATGAAAATTCAAATCATTGAAATTGTGCTAATTTTACTTATGTAACTCCTGTCTTAAAAATAATTTTTATTAAGCCGCCATAATTTACAAAGTCTTTCCTAATAAACTTGTTTCAGACATACAATGTTTCAACACCAATCTATCAAGAACTGTTCTCCACACCATGCCCCAGATCCCATCTCAGTCCCCTGATCATCCCAACTTTCTCTAACAAAACTTAAAGGCATGACAAGTGGGATGATCAGTAAATAAATCGATAATAGTAAATGGACCAAAAGTAAACGAATCATTTTGGGATAATTGAGTACTATGATTTTAATCAACATAAATAAATTGAAGGGCTGGACCTTTAGGAAAACAGTATGGTCAATTCTCAAAAAATTAGAAATTGAGCTCCCATTTGACGCAGCTATACACTCCTGGGAATATATCCCAGAGAGGCAAAAAAGTACAGTCGAAATGACATTTGCACTTCTATGTTCATTGCTGCACTATTCACAATAGCCAAAATCTGGAAAAAAACCCCGAGTGCCCAAGAACAGATGACTGGTTAAACAAAGTTTGGTTTCTTTACACAATGGAGTACTATGCAGCTGTTAGAAAAGATGAAGTCATGAAATTTACATACAAGTGTAACTACATGGAAAGTATCATGTTAAGTGAAATGAGTCAGAAAGAGAGGAACAGACATAGAAAGATTGCATTCATCTGGGGCGTATAAAGTACCAACATAGGAGACTAACACCCAAGAATAGCCGAGATAAGTACTAGGAGGTTCACTCCGTGGCTTGGAGGCCAGCCGAACATGCTAGAGGAAAACACAGCTAATATAGAGAAGGGAGCACCAAGTAGAGGGTGTTGGGAGGATCCTTCCAGGAAGGGAGATGCCTGCTGAAAGTAGACTGTAGACTGAACATGATTGCCACTCAATGCCTCTCTTGCAAACCACAGAACCCAAAAGGAGAGAGAAAATAAAAGGGAATGCCCTGCCTCAAGTGTGGGCTGGGATGGGGGGGATGAAGGGGTGGGAGGGATACTAGGAGCACTGGAGGTGGAGATAGGGCACTGGTGGAGGGATGGGTATTCAATCATTTTATAACTGACACCAAAGCACAAAAAATTGTAAGTTAATATCTGCATCTCCCTGATTATTAGTGATGTGGAGCATTTTCTCATGTGCCTTTTAGCCATTCATATTTCTTCCTTAGGAATGTTTCTGTTCATTTCATTGCCCCATTTTTTGATGGGTACATGTTTTCTTCTTGTAGAGTTCAACCAGTGCTTTGTATATCCTTGATATCAATCCTTTATCAGATAGATATTGGGTAAATATTCTTTCCCATTCTGTAGATTGTCTTTGTATTTTGGTTATTGTATCTTTTGAGGTACAGAAGCTTCTTAATTTAAGATAGTCCCATTTGTTTATCTGGGACTGACCCACATCCAAAAGAACAAAAGCAACCAGTGTTGGCGTGGATGTGGCGAGAAAGGAACTCTCCTTCACTGCTGGTGGGAATGACAAATAGTTCAGCCCTTTTGGAAAACAGCATGGACGATTCTCAAAAAATTAGAAATTGAGCTCCCATTTGACCCAGCAACACTACTCCTGGAAAAAAGTACAGTAGAAATGACATCTGCACTTCTATGTTCATTGTTGCACTATTCACAATAGCCAAAATCTGGAAAAAAACCCGAGTGTCTGAGAACAGATGACTGGTTAAAGAAACTTTGGTACATCTACACAATGGAGTACTATGCAGCTGTTAGAAAAGACGGTCATGAAATTTACATACAAGTGTTACTACATGGAAAGTATCATGCTAAGTGAAATGAGTCAGAAAGAGAGGGACCGACATAGAAAGATTGCATTCATCTGGGGAATATAAAGTAACAAATTGGGAGACTAACATCCAAGAATAGCCGAGATAAGTACCAGGAGGTTCGCTCCATGGCTTGGAGGCCAGTCACACATGCTAGTGGAGAAGGAAGCTCAGATAGAGAAGAGAGTACCAAATAAAGGGTGTTGGGAGCATCCTCCCAGGATGAGAGATGCATGCTGAAAGTAGACTGTAGACCAAACATGATTGCCATTCAGTGCCTATTTTGTGAACCACAGCACCCAAAAGGAGGGAGAAAACAAAAGGGAATGCCCTGCCACAGGGGTGGGGGGGAGGAACACTGGGATCATTGGTGACGGAGAATGGGCACTGGTGGAGGGATGGGTACTCAATCATTGTATAACTAAAACCCAAGCACAAAAATCTGTTAGTCTAAAACTGTACCTTATTGCGTTTCACTAATAAAAAAAATTAAAAATTGTAGGTCCACAACTATACCAAATTCTGTTTCACTAATAAAATAATAAAAAATAAATAAATTGAAGGGCTGGAGTGATAGCACAGTGGCTCACCCAGGCCAAATCCAGTTCGATTCCTTCGCCCCTCTCGGAGAGCCCAACAAGCTACTGAGAGTATCGTGCCTGCATGGCAAATGCCTGGCAAGCTAACAGTGAAGTATTCTATATACCAACAAAACATTAACAAGTCTCACAATGGAGACGTTACTGGTGCCTACTTGAGCAAATTGATGAACAATGGGAGGACAGTGCTACAGTGCTACAAATAAATTGAAATCATTTAATAAAACATAACTCCTATTCTCATTTATGTAAATAAGTTTTCAACTCTGGCATCTAAAATATATTTCATTAAATTTTATTTTTATTTAGAAACTATTATAGCAATTATCATGTCTTCCTTGTCATAAACAAAGCTATTTTTAGAAAACATATACTAATATATTTTTAGAGATTTTGTGAAGTAAGTGGAACCTAAAAATGCAAATTTTACTAAGAAGAAAGATACTTAAAAAACTTAAATGGAGAAAAATGTCTGAGTCCATAAAAGTACAAAGTATTTTATCCAATGAATGAGAATATTGGTTTCATAGTAGAAAAGATGTTTCAGATACAGTCATTTTTGTCTTTCTTCGTTTTAGCAGCCTAGTTTGGCCCTGAGATTTTTATCAGCCTCTCCTTCCTCATCCTTCTTAACGCTGCCGTATTGGTGGTGTTTCAGGGTCAGAGGAATGAGACCCATTTTATTTACTGGTTTTGGCATATCGAATACACCACGGATAGCTTGCCAGGCTCTACCGTGTGGGCAGGATACTCTCGGTAGCTTGCCAGGCTCTCTGAGAGGGATAAAGGCTTTTAGGGAGGCCTCTAATCATCATTGCAGGTGTTCCCACTAGGCTGCCAAAACGAAGAAGGACAAAAATGACTCTGTACTTTCAATGCACGTACGCTGGCATCGGATGCAACCATCGAGGACCTGATGGTGCAAGCGTGAAAGATCAAGTATGGCATCATGTGTCTGACCGAGACGAGAAGGCATCAATCACATCAAGCCGTTTTTGACACTGAAGAAGAACTGTTCCTCGGAACATGTGACAAAAGAGGTGTCGGTGGTGTCGGTGTCTTTGTCAACACAAACTTGGCCATAAACATTGATTCATTGAATGCCTAACAACCCAAATCAGACAATTAGACTTGAATAGATGTGGCTCACTGCCAGCAGTTTCTATCTTCTTTGTTTATGCACCAACATCCAATTAGGATGAAAAAGAAATTAAGAAGTTCTCCATGGAGCTGGAGAAGTTCTATAAAGAAGACCACACCTTCTACAAGATCATTATCGGTGATTTTAATGCCAAGATAGGACCGAGAAGAACAGCCGAAGTACTCCACATCAGGACCCATGGCCTAGAATGAACAAACAGTAACATCTCCATTCATCTATGTCACGTGCTAATATAGTCCAATGGCACCTGCTTATTCTAGGAACACGAAGATCCTCAAAACGATCATTCAGGTGTTGACGAAGAAGTCTGACCATCTCATAGGTGGGCGGCCAGGTGATCTTTTGACGTCCCGTGGAATCCAGTCGGTAATGGCTCTAGTCCAGCGGTCATCTCCAAATCTCATTACGTGTCCAGCCCTTCTCATTTTTGATGCCTTGGCAAACGAGACAGCATCCCTGATTCTTTATCATCGATGGAGGTCAGAACTCTGGATTCTTTCTCTCATTTGAGTGAAGCGTGAAACTCCAAGCATAGCTCTTTCAATTCCTCTTTGGGAGACCCGAATAGTGTTCTCATCCTGCTTTCGTAGGGCCCAGATCTCTGAGGCGTACGTTAATGCAGGGAAAAGAGTGGATTCGAAAAGATGTGCCTGGAGCCGGAGGTTCTTTGTGCTTTTAGCTGTTTCTTTGGCTTTCTTGAAGGCATTCCAAGCTGCTCTTTTCCTCCTGCTCAACTCAGGTGCCAGGTCATTAATCATGTTGACTACTCGACCTAGGTACACATAACTATTGCATTCTGAGATGTTCGTCCCATTGAGAGTGAATGGAACTTTAGGAACGAGGCCATTTCTCATACATTGTTTTCATGAGATTCAGCTGTAGTCCGACCTTTCCACACTCATGGTTGAAATCGGCCAGCATTTGTGCTGCTTGGCTGATGTTTGGTGTTTTAAGAATGATGTTATCAGCGAAGCGAATGTGGTGTCTTTACTGACCATCTTTCTTCATTCCCATTCCTTCTCATTCCAGTTGTCACATGACGTTCTCGTTGGTGGCACTGAAGAGTTTCAGTGAAATGCTATCACCCTGCCGAACCCCTCTCTTGACGTCAATGATAACCTCCCTGTAGAATGGTGAGATCCTGGTAGTGAATCTGCAATACAGCTCAAGGAGGATCCTGATGTATTGACTTTGAATGCCCTCTTTGACTAGGACCTCAATGCCTGCTTTCGTTCAACAGATTCTTGAAATCAATGAAAATTAGACAGAGCAGCATCTTGAACTCCCAAGAAAAAATGAGCTTGATTATCATGTGGATATGGTCTATTGTGCTAAATCCTTTTCAAAAACCGGCTTACTCGCATGATTGTCCTTCATCTAGTGTTCTGCCAATCCTATTCAGGATGACTCGAGTGAACAGCTTGTAGACGACAGACAACAGGCTAATCGGGCGATAGTTGCCAATGTCGTGGATGTCTCCCTTTTGTACAGTAGTACAGTCCTTCTGATTTTCCATTGGGACGGAACCTTGCACTCAGACAGGTAGTGTGTGAAGAGCCGAACTAGTGTATTGATGAGTACTGACTGCAGGTTCTTCATGTGTTTGGTTCTGACCTTATTTGGGCCAGGTGCTGTATGCTTCTTTACCGACAAAATAGCATGTCGGATTTCGGAAGTGAGCACTTTGGGAACAACATATCCATCCTGTGGAATTTGGTATGTGGGCAGATGGATGTGGCTATCAAAGAGATCCGAGTAGAAGTCATAGATAATCTTCTCCATTTCCCTTCTGGAAGATGTGATAGATCCATCAGGATGTTAGAGTGCAGTCATCTTGGTCTTGTAGTTGGCGAAGGACAGGGGTACGTTGGGAAGCCTTTTCCCAGCTTCTGCCGCATCTGACAGCACCACTGCTCTTCTCTCTTTGAGGTCTTCCTTTATCGTTTCTCTGCACTGCTTTGCGAGATCGAATGTCCGCTTGTGGTGGCCTGAGGCTTGCACCAAGCCACATTGGAGAATGAGCTTGAGAGTTTTCGAAAACTGTTGTCTTTTTGTGGCTATCTCTCTCTCGGTGTTCCTCGCACAATCATGGAGGTGCTGAACCAGTCGATCATATTCCTCGTCAGTGTTGTCAATGACAGCATCTTCCCATGTTTCTGCAATGGTGCCAAAGAGCTCCCAGTTGGTGATCATTCTGGGAGTTCTCTTCTTGAACTTTGCAACCTTTTCTCCCCACTCCATGAAGTAGAATTTTGCACGAAGGAGACAGTGGTCCAATCCTGTTTGGAATTTTGGGACAACAGCGACATTGGTCAGGAAAGACTGTTGATTGAATATGATGTGGTCAATTTTGTTGTGGAACTGTCCACTGGAGACTCCCATGTCCAATGTTTAGATTCGTCCTTCTGGAATTTTGAGTCACCATGGATGGTCTTGGTCAACATGATGAACTTGAACAGTCTCTCACCCTGTTTGTTCATTCTAGGCCATGGGTCCTGATGTGGAGTTCTTCGGCTGATCTTTTCGGTCCTTTCTTGTCATTAAAATCACCGATAATGATCTTGTAGAAGGTGTGGTCTTCTTTATAGAACTTCTTCAGCTACATGGAGAACTTCTCAATTTCTTCTTCATCATAATTTGATGTTGATGTGTAGACAACAAAGTTAGAAACTGCCAGCAGTGAGCCACATCTATTCTAGTGTAATCGTCTGATTCAGTTTGATTCATTCATTGATTTGAATGAACCAATGTTTGTGACCAAGTTCGTGATCACAAGGACACCAACACCACCAACAACTCTTTTGTCTCATGTTCTGAGCACCATTCATGGTAACTCACAATTTCAGAAGGCCGAATCTAAACGTTGGACATGGGAGTCTTCAGTGGATGGTTCCACAACGAAATTGACCACATCATATTCAATCGATGGTCTTGCCTGACCGATGTCGCTGTTGTCCCAAAATTCCAAACAGGATTGGACCACTGTCGTCTTCGTGCAAAATTCTACTTCATGAAGTGGGCAGAAAGGGCTGCAAAGTTGAAGAAGAGAGCTCCCAGAATGACCACCAACTGGGAGCTCTTTGGCACTATTGCAGCAACATGGGAAGAAGCCGTCATTGACAACATTGATGAGGAATATGTTCAACTGGTTCAGCACCTCCATGATTGTGCAAAGAATGACAAGAGAGAGATAGCCACAAAAAGACATCTGTCTTTGAAAACTCTCGAGCTCGTTCTCCAACATGTCTTGGCGCAAGCCTCAGGCCACCGCAAGCAAACCTCTGAGCTCTCAAAGCAGTGGGGAGAAGCAATAAAGGAAGACCTCAAAGAGAGAAGAGGAACAGTCCTCACAGAGGCGGCAGAAGCTGGGAAAAGCCTTTGCAACACCCGCCAACTACAAGACCAAGATAACTGTCCTCCGACGTCCTGATGGATCTATCACATGTTCCAGAAGACAATGGAGAAGGTTATCCATGACTTCTACTCGGATCTCTTCGATAGCCATGTACACCTGCCCACATACCAAATTCTGCAGGACGGATATCATTTTCAATGTTCTCCCTTCCGAAATTCGACACATCATTTCGTTGGTAAAGAAGCGAAGAGCACCCGTTCCAGATAAGAACAGACCCGAACACCTGAAGAAACTGTCGTCTGTACTTATCAATACACTGGCTTGGCTCCTAACATGCTAGCTATCTGAATGCAAGGTTCTGTCCCAGTGGAAAACCAGCAGGACTGTACTACTGTACAAGAAGGGAGACATCCACGACATTTGCAACTATTGTCCAATCTGCCTGTTGTCTGTCGTCTACAAGCTATTCACTTGAGTGAATAGGATTGGCAGAACACTAGATGAAGGACAACCATGTGAGCAAGCTGGTTTCGGAAAAGGATTCTGCACAATTGAACATATCCACATGATAACCAAGCTCATTGAGGTTTCTCAACAGTTGAAGATGCTGCTCTGTCTAATATTCATTGATTTAAAGGGGGCTTTTGATTCTATTGAAACTGAAGTGGTCATCGAAGCCCTAGCCAAACAGGGCATTCAAAGTCAATACATCAGGATCTTCTGTGAGCTGTATTGCAGTTTCACTACCAGGATCTTACCATTCTACAGGGAGGTGACCATTGAAGTCAGGAGAGAGGTTTGGCATATTTATACCATTTCACCAAAACATTTCAGTGCCACCCTTGAGAATGTCCTGCGATGACTGGAATGGAAAGGAATGGGAGTGAAGATAGATGGTCGGCAACTACACCACCTCCACTTCGCTGATGACATCATTCTAATAACACCAAATATCAGCCAAGCAGCACAAATACTGGCTAACTTCGACTGTGAGTGTGGAAAGGTCGGACTACAGCTAAATCTCACGAAGACAATGTTTATGAGAAATGGTCTCGTTCCTGACATTCTATTTGCTTTCAATGGGATGAACATCTCAGAATCCAACAGTTGTGTTTACCGAGGTCGAGAAGTCAACATGATGAATGACCTGGCACCTGAGTTGCCCTGGAGGAAGAGAGTGGCTTGGAACGCCTTCAAGAGCGTCAAAGAAATAGCTAATAGCTAGGAACCTCTGGCTTCGGGCATATCTCTTCAATTCCACTGTTCTTTCTGTATTAACATACACTCAGAGACCTGGGCCCTATGAAAATTGGATGAGAATGCTATTCGGGTCTCCCAAAGAGGAATCGAAAGAGCTATGCTTGGAGTATCACGCTTCAGTCAAGTGAGAGAAAGAATCCGGAGTGCCGACCTCTGTGGATGATCAAGAATCAGGGATGCTGTCTCATTTGCCAAGGCAATGAGATGAGCTGGACACGTAATGAGATTTGGAGACGACTGCTGGACTAGAAAGAGCCATTACCCACTGGATTCCATGGGATGTCAAAAGATCGCTTGGCCACCCACCTATGAGATGGTCAGACTTCTTCGTAAGATCTTGAACAATCGGTTTAAGGCTGTTTGTATTCCTAGAATGAGCATACGCCAGTGGGCTACACTAGCAAGCAACTGGGATGAATGGAGACATTACTGGCGCCAACTCGAGCAAATTGATGAATAACGGGATGTCAAGTGATCAAGTTACAGAAACTGTGTGTCTGCATTAATAAATAAAATATTGCATAACAACTTCATAGATGCTAAAACCGATCTGATATAGAACATTCAATAGATATGAGACATCAATTCATTGTTGAAAACATTTAAAAATTACTTATCAAGGAAGGAGTAAACATAGCTTTCTCAATCTGTTTGAAGGCATTATGTGATTCTTCTTAATACTGACAGGTTAAAAGTGAAGGCTTGGATATGTTTGAAATTTACAGGTATTTGACAGGAGAATCCTACCTTTGTTATATGTTTATTTTTAATTGGAGGGTAGTTCTCTTAGGTTCTTTCTTTTTTTATGTAGGAGTATTGCTATATATTCAGCCACTGATTAGCTGACTGAATTGGGCATGAACTCCACCTTACTTTTTTCATAATTTTATTTATTTATTTTTTCTTCTTATATTTATTTATTGAATCACTGTGGAAAAAGTTACAAAGCTTTCAGATTTAAGTCTTGGTCATACAATGATCAAATACCTTTTCCTTCACCAGTACTCATTTTCACCACCAAGAATCCCAATATACACCCCTACCCCTCCCAATGCCTGTGAGACAGATGATTTCTACTTAGCTTTTCTCTACATTGATTACATTCATTATTTTCCAAAAGATGCACCATATTGTTTAGAATTCCCCCCCCCAACAATCAGAATTGCTAAAAATGCATTGTGAAATACTTTGTTTTCTATAGCTGGTTATGAGAGTCATATAACGATTTTGGATTTCTGCGAAGAGCCAGATAATCACGAGATTGGTTTCTATGTGTCTGGTGTTATGGCTGTGCTGGAGAGCCACTCGTGGGGTGCAACTCGTGACCTTGGTAGGACGTGAAGGACAAGCCGGAACCGCCCCCCTTCCCATGAGACTGTAGTTGTCCCGTCACTGCCGGCTCATACCTGGCTTTCCTATAAGCTCTGAGGCACTGGCCACCCTGCTGCTGGGGGACAGGGGGGAAGGCGGAAGGGAGCAACACCCCTTCCCTCCCAGAGAGGCATGGCGCCATAGCTTAATGCATGATCCATTCACTTTTCTGCCGCAAGCTGCCGGGATCTGGATTAAGTCCTATTGCCTCTGGAGCCATGGCTGTTCTGGAGAGCCGCTCATGGGGGGCAATTCGTGACCTCGGTAGGAAGTGAAGGATGAGCCGGTACGACCCACTTCCCATGAGACTGCAGTTGCCCCATCACCACTGGCTCATACCTGGCTTTCCTATAAACTCTGAGGCGATGGCCACCTTGTATGTGGTCCAGATGCATTTCTGCCAAAAGCTGCTTGGTTTCGAGATTTGTTTCTGAGTCTCTGGGGTCATGGCCATTAAGCAGCTTGATCAGGTGCCAGAGAGTCCGTTTTTAGGAGGTGACTCGGGGTCTTGTTGGGATGGGGAGGAAATGGCCGGTTCCACCCCCCATCTGGTGAGGACCCGCGTGTCTCATCACTGCAGGCCCAAACCTGACTGTCCAGTGGCCTCTGTAGGATGGTGGTCACCAGGCCGCCAGGGGGAAAAGGCCAAGGCACGGAACCTATTCCCACCTGGAGTGGCCCAGCCCCAGTAACCTACTGCAGGAACAGGACGCATTTCTGCCGAAAGCCTTTGGGTTCTGAGATTCATTTCTGATTCTCTAGGATCATGGCCATTAAGCAGTTCGATCAGGAAACAGAGAGGCTATGCTTCCAATTATATAGGTGAGCCGGAGTTGGTTTGTGGGTGTGTCTCCCACATACCTGACTTTTGGCCTTTTACTTTCTTGGTAAACTTTGCCCCAAGTTTTTGGGTCTGGCCAAAGGCACAGCAGCAATTTTGGGGTATCTAAAAGTCTGACGGTGCCATCAGGCTGCTGTTGCACTCACCTCACAGTTACAGATTGACCTTCTGGAGGCACCATACCCCCTTTTAGGTGCTTTCTTACTTTAGTTATTTATTTGTTCGACAATAAACAACGTGTTTATTAATTATTTTCCTTAGAATAGTTCATTTCAGTCTCTCTATAAAATTTCCCATAACTAGAATGCCCTGACACAGAGGCAGGGTGGGATAGGGGGAATGGGGGTTGGGAGGGATACTGGGATCCGTGGTGGTGGGAAATGGGCACTGGTGGAGGGATGGGTATTTGTTCATTGTATAACTGAAACCCAAGCACAAAAATCTGTAAGTCTACAACTGTACCTCATGTTGTCTCACTAATAAAAATTAAAAAATAAAAAAAACTGAAAAAAATTTCCCATAACTATGTTTACTTCATGAAATATTTATAATTAGCAAAAGTCAAGTGCAAAGCGATAACAGAGTTCTAAAGTTTTTTTTTTCTTTCCAATGGCAACCCGCTTCAGAGTTCCTGCACTAAGCAAGGTTTCTTGAGCACAGTCACGCATGTTCCCTGAGCACAGAGCCAGAAGTAGCCCTTGTTTATGTTCCATAAATTTCCTGTTTATGCCCCCAACCAGTGAATACGCATATAAATGGTAAGTGAATAAGCATGTAATTTTTTAAGTTCAACTCTATTCTATATCTTGCAAATAGTGGCTAAAAAGTATGAATTCTTTACCTAAGTCTAATTTTCAATCAATTCCACTACATCTGTATGTGTGACCTTGAGCATTTTTCTAGTGTCTCTGTACCTTCATTTGATACTTTTAAAAAAGAAAAGCAATGGTATTTATGTCTGAATTAATAAATTTTCTGAGTAGTCCTTAGTTAGCTTCCTTTAACAGTTTTCTTGGCACAATGTACGACCTGGTGCTTCTTGTAACTCTCCCACTTTCCTGGATATTTCTTTCCCCACTCGTCCATTATCTGCTATTTTCTATTCAACTTTCATTGCATTGTTCTTGCGATTCTGTGTTTGGGTCCTCTTTTCTTCTACCTCTATCACATATATTTATCTGATCAACAGAAATTCTCCCTATCCCTTCATGTAACGTCAAAGTCCTTATGTATCTAATCTCTACTGGTCTCTTCAGACTCATCTTTTTACACTCTATTATACAGTGAATCTTCAATTTTTTGTCACTGTCACTGTCTTCACGTTGTTCATTGATTTGCTTGAGCAGGCACCAGGAACATCTCCATTGTGAGACTTGTTACTGTTTTTGGCATATCAAATACGCTACGGGTAGCTTGCCAGGCTCTGCCGTGTAGGCGTGGTACTCTTGATAGCTTGCCAGGCTCTTCGAGAGGGACGGAGGAATCGGACCCGGGTCAGCCGTGTGCAAGTCCAAACACCCTATCCGCTGTGCTATCTATCACTCCAGCCCCTTTAACTTTCTGGAAAATATTTTTATTTCTATTCACTTTGCTGGTAGGAAATACTCTTTCTTCCACTACAATTATTCCCTCTATTTTCAAGAATTTAATGTACTTTATTCATATCGTAAGTGGATTTTCACCTGTAAGTCTCAAATATATTTTATGGATACCAGTATCTTCTGTGCTTAACAGCATAAGTAGCTCAGTATTCGCTATAAAGAGACTTATAGGATCTTCATTCATATAGATTTTTCAAAACTTATGTTATCTGGATTTATATATTATCTATTTATTATATTTAATAAATACATATGCTCTGAGAAAAGGATTGATCTTTAATTCTTTAGGTTCCTGTAACATAAAATCTAAAACATGGCTAGTTAAGTAATTTATGTTTCAAGATCCCACTAAGTAATTTTTTTTGCTTTTCATTTATTTATTTATTTATTTATTTTTATTAGTGAGACACCATAAGGTACAGTTGTAGACTTACAAATTTTTTGTGCTTGAGTTTCAATTATACAATGATCAAATACCCATCCCTCCACCAGTGCCCATTTCCCACCACCACGGATCCCAGTATGTTGTGATTTCTAAACCTACATGAAGTTTTTAGTTTTCAAAATGTATTACATTGAAATTCTTTCCTCGAGAATCCCTTGTGCTGAATTGCTCTACCATTAAAAAATTTATTTCCTTGCCTGCGTACACACCGAGTGGTGTTCAGTGCTTCCTCCATCCTGACACTGTGCCCTAGGATCACTTCTGGTGGATCCGAGGGACCATATGGGCTGTGTGGGACTGAACCCAAGTTGGTTACTTGGGTTGCAAATGCGCTGCTCTGCATTATCATTCTGTTTTTTTTCCTTTACCTTTTTACAGTAAGCACATATGCAAGGAATATTGAGACAAAATGAGAAATTATTTATTTTCTTAAATAATTTCTTGAGCGGCACCAGAGGTGTCATTACAGAATTAGAAAGAGTGTTGCACTATGTGGGTGCTCAAGCAGCTATATTTATATAGGTGCTTAAAATTTGTGAGAAGCAGAGAATCACCACAAGGACATTAGGTTATATGTTATGTAAGGATATGTTATAGGTTATATAAGGAGAACTAATCAATTCATACATACCTTAAAAAACTGGAAATAGGGCTTTCATATGGACCAGCAATATCACTTCTGTGAATATAATCTGGGGTTGCAAAAAACAAAGCAGAAATGCCATTTGCACTTCTATGTTCATTGCAACACTAATCACAACCAAACACTAACCAAAATCTGGAAACAACTCACATGCCCAATAAGAGAAGACTAGTTAAAGAACATATGGTACATTTCCACAATAAAATACTACGAAGAGAACAGGATCAATGAAATTATGCTATGCAAGTCATTTATAAATGAACTGACATGGATATTATAAATGCTGAGTGAAATGATTCAGAAGGAGAGGGACAGACACAGAATGATTGCACACATATATGGGATATTAAAAACATAGTATGAGACCAATTCCACAGGATAGTAGAAACAAGGGTAAGGATTATGGTTCCATGGTGAAAGCCTACCTAAAGTGCTTTGGGAGAAGGCAGTTGGGATAGAGAAACCACTATTGACAATGATAATTGAAAATGCTGACTCTGGATAAGACCTGCATGCTGAAAGTAGGAAAAGGAACAAACATGAGAATACCTCAGTACTTTATTGCAAATCATAACTCCTAAAGGAGAAATAAAACGAAGAAAAGTGCCTGCCATAGAGGCAGGCTAGTGGGTGGCAGTAGGTCGCAGGAGGAAATCTAGGGACATTGGTGGTGAGATATATACAATGGTGGCGGGATGGGTGTTAGAACATTGTGTTACTGAACTCATCCATGAACAGATTTGTAATGGTGATTAGAGTTATTAAACACTGTGATTCAACAAACATGTATAAATAAAAATGGAATATGCCTGATCAAGGCCGTTTGAACAAAAGTAAACAACTATGCCTCTTTGTAGTTGTCCTCCTTGTCTCGGGGACAGTGCCGTTTTGGTTGTAACAATTAACTTATTTAAAATAGTGCTACTTCCCTTCTTGGGAAAGAAAAATGCCTTTCAATATCAAGATGAATAATTCCAGAGGTTTGAATTCCAAACAGAATAAATAATTTCTTTCACAAAAGGATCTGGTCTGTAATCAAAAGATACCCAACATGTCAAGTTCATAACATAAGAGCTCTGCACTCTCAATTTCAGCAGTTCCTCTTCCCACCTTTGCTCTTGTAGAATAATGGGGCAATGTCAGACTTAAAGGCAAAGGTGTAGAGCTGAATAAAAAGAGCAAAGAGGTTGGATCACTGGGATCAATCACTGAGAAGGGAAGTAGCAGTAGAGCACAGACTCCCAAGACTGTACAGGTCTTAAGACCAGCCCTGGTTTCTCTACTCAAACCTGAAAACTTCCACCCTTCCCTTTCTCACTGCCTAGACAAGGCTTGAGGGTCTCTGCTTATCTGATCCCTAATGATGTATTTTTGTGTTCCAACTCCAAAGCCACCCAATCTTTAAAGCTACTTCTTCTTTGCTATTATTATAAATCCCACTGTTCATGTCCACAAGAGGCCAAGGTAGACATCTGTACCTGTGTCATCATCAACTTTTTAGAGCTCCTGTCTTCTCAGGATGTGTTGATTTCCTTTGTTTCACGGAGGACACTGCCCCATCCAGGAAACCTCACTAGCCTGGGAGGCTCAAGCCTGCTGTAATCCTCCTCACCTGGGCACCCAAATGTAAGTGACTGTGACATCACTAAACATGTTGCCATGAACACTGCTGCTATGGCTGCACGTGGAGGCTCAATCTTAAAGGGAACACTCCCTTTCCTTTCACCAGAGGTAAATTTCGCTGTGTAGAACAAGAGAACTTGGTCAAGTCATGAATTTGGTCAAAACGCAAATAGAACCATACATGTCTTTAGTTTTCAAAGGAATTCAACCTGAAAGTTGGTGAAACCTTCGATTGACCTATTCCCTGATGCATGTCAGGAACTGAGGGTAGGTAAGATTGAGAAGGGTTCAGTTTGATTAGAATAGTTGGAAATGATCATGTTGGTCAAAGGATAAACATGATAACCAATTGTTTTCTTGTTTAAAGTATGTATATTTGTTCACCAATAGAAAATGTGCTCATTAATTTTTTCTTACAATATTTCCTTCATTTCAGTTTCTATATAAAATTTCCTATAACCTATATGTATAGTTTATGAAATATTTTCAATTAAAAATTCAAGTCAAGAGATATAATACGGGCTTAAGAACTTTTACCTTGCAACAATAGCCCTCCTCAGATTTCCTGCAGTGACTAAAGTTTCCTGAGCACAGCCAGAAATGTCCCCTGAGCACAGAGCCAGAAGATGGTTGTGAGAACTGCCTGTTTATCCTGAAAATCAATCAGTCAATAGCATATAAATGTGAAATAAAAGTTTTTTAAGTACCACTCTACTCTATCTCTTGTAAATAGTGGTAGAAACTGTTAATTCTATAGTCAGACTGCCTGTGTAGCAATCAATTTCACTATATACTGTGTATGTGCACTTGAACATTTTTTCATTTTCTCTTTTCCTTCACTTTTTACATTTAAAACAAGAAATCAATGCTAGTCATTAAATCAATTATTATGAGGATTAAATGAGAAAATATTATTAAACTCTTAACTGTGCCTGGCATCCATCCTAGGTGTTTGTTACAAATTTATTAGTTGATTATTACTAATTTGATGGCATGTTAGAACTCTGCTGAAGGTGAAAAAAGAGAAATGTCTTAATTACTAAATTTTCTGAGTATTTAGTCTTCATCTAGCTTCCTTTTACAATTTCCTTGGCACAATGTTTCACCTGGTTCTTCTTGGAATTCTTCCTCTTTAGTGGATATTTCTTTCACTTCATTCTCTATCTTTTATTTTATACTCAGTATTCATGACAATTTCCTTGAGATTCCATCTCTGGATCTTTTTCTTTCTGTCTCTATCATTCATTATACCTGACTGACAACAATATACCCCATCCCTTCACTAATGTAGAAGTCTTTATGTATGTAATCTTTATTGGTCTCTTCAAATTCTTCTTTCTGCACTCCATCATACACAAGGACTTTATATTTCTACAAAATGTCTTAGCACTGTTCCTTCTGCTAGGAAATACTGTTCCCTCCACTCCAATTATCCCACCACTTTAAAAAATGTTAAATGTACTTTCTTGATACCTTAGGTGATTTTTCTCCTTTAAACCTCAAACATATTTTGTGGATACCAGTATCTCCAGTGCCAAATATAGTAGGGAGTTCAGTATTTTGTGTTAAAAAACTTACAGTTTATACATTCACATTGTAGCTTTATAAATTTATATAATCTAGATTTATATTTTCATGTCTTTATTAACTTTGGAATCTTCATGTCCTTTGAGAAAAATATTGAGTTTCTAATCTTTAACTTCCTGGAACATGAAAATTTTAACTAAGACAAGTTAAATAATTTATATTTTAAGGTCTAATCAAACATGTTTCACAAAACCTGAAGTTTTCTTTTTACAAAAAATATTAAGTTGATTTTTCCCCCTGGAATATCACTGGTACTGGGTTATTCTATCATTTATTTATTTGCTTTGCTACACACAGTGCTCAGGTCTTCCTCCTATCTCTGCTCTCTGGAATTGTTCCTGGAGGGATCCAGGGACCATATTGAGTATGGTCCACATGCAAGGGAAACGCTGTTTCTACACTGTCACTCTGCCCCTATTATACCATTTTCATGTAGCTCATTTGCAAGGAACACTGAGGTCCAAAACTTCATAAACAACCTCTGGGATGTCATTACAGAATACAAAAGTATTTGGTGCTACCTGGGTGTTCTAATAACTTTACGTGTGACAGTTCTTCAGTTTATGAGAAACAAAGAATCAGTCTCCTCAAGAATGTAAGATTATATAGCTTTCGAGGAACACCAATAGCATAGAAGAGAAACAGGATTTTTCTTTTTAATTTGGTGTGTATGTTTTATTTTTTTTTAAATTTTAATTAACAAAGCATGGAGAATTAAATGGGTTTTTCTAAACACAATTAAAAAAAGGATCCAGGAGTTGGAGCGATAGTCAATCAGGTACGTGATCAGCTCGCATGCTGCAACCAGAGTTGGATTCCTGGCACACCATAGAGTCACCCAGAGAACTTCCAAGAGTCATTCCTGAGTGCAGAGCCTGGAATAACCTTTAAACACCTAGTGCTGTGGAACAAAACCCAGATAAATAAATAAAGTCAACGATTCAAAGGATTACCCCGAAGAAAACAAACTGTGATGACTTACTGTTACGTATGTGGTGCAAGTGTGGGTCAGTGCAAGCGTGGGTGTACCGGAGGAGGAAAAAACAAACAAACACAAACCAGAAGGCGGAGGAGAGAGAGAGAAACAGAGAAACGGAGAGAAACAGAGATACAGAGACACACAGTGTCACAGAGACAGTGTCAGAGAGACATAGAAAGAGAGAGGCGGGGAGAGAGAGACAGAGAGAAGAAAAGTGCCTGCCACAGAGGCAAGCGGCAGGGGAAAGTGGTGCAAAGGGAATTCGGCCGTTGGTGGTGTGAAAAATTAGACTCATGAAGGGATGAGTGTTAGAACATTATATGAGTGAATTCCTATCATGAAAAACGTTTTAACTGTGTATAGTAATGCGAAAAAATAAAAAAGATTAAGCTTTATTTATTTATTTTTATTTATTATTATTATGGACGGAATAAGGATGTTAAGCAAGTTGAGCAAGTTTCAGTTAGGGCTGATTCCTAGCCCCGCCCCTTGGGCCTGGTAACAGTGAGCTGATAGGCTGAGAAGTCTAACCAATCAGGGAGCTCGAAGGGTCGGCTCCACTACAGGAGTCTTACGGAATGTGAGGAGCAGTTGCTGTGGAAAGATGGCTGCTCTTTTCGCGGTAGGACTTCGAGGAAAGTTGCTCGCCGAGCCTAACAAGGACGGAATGAAGAAGTTTCAGAGAGACATATTTTTGGGTACGTGGATCCTGGATCCCAGCTGCTACTAGTCGATGTTTTGAGTGGGAGATATATTGGACTAGGGCTCGGATTTGGGGTGGGCAGTGTAGGCTGGGCTGGAAATGGCTCACCCTTCACAGGCCACTGGTCTCACCACAGTCCTGTGTCTCTCCACCCTGTGCTTTCACTTTCTTCCCGCGGAGGAAGACCTTTTTAGATCATTGGGGTAGAAGGGTTCCCTAAAGGGGTGGAGGCCTGGATAAAAGTCTGGAAGATTGAGCCAAACTGGGCTCCATCCAAGCCACCCAGACGGTCTCTGAAGCTCCGCCAGGAGTGTTGTGCCTGGTGTGGCCCCAAAACAACCAACAGAAACAAAAGTCTGTGATCGGTTGGGGAAGATGGCTTCTGACGCTGGTTTAAGGAAGTCTTCGCGTCATCTCTCAGAATGACCTGGGTGGCCCTAATATTCCTGAGCACTGAAGGGATGAGTGACATGGCATTTACTGGCCCTCACATTGAATCTCAGGTTGGATGAGATGTTAGAAAGTGCCCTGGAGTCATCCTTCACACCACTAGGGAACCCCTTCCGTGAAGTCCGCCATTTCCTCCATTTACTTGAGAAGGGAAGGCTAGCGCTTATCCCCTTCTTGCACATGTAGACGTGTAGCCAGCAGCGTGCTCTCTCACATGACTATGGAGGAGATTTGGCTCCAGTGGGTAAAAGTTGCAAGCATTGCATGTCGGGGCTTAGGGGGGTCAGAAAGGGAGCTGGAGAAGAATTTACATAATGACAAAACCCAGGCAAGTAAAAAACATTTATTCAGTGTTCATTGGATTGAGGAGCAGTGGCAGAATCTGGAGAAAGCACTTTGCTCTTAGAGGAAAGGACTGGTTTCAACAGATATCTTGAGAGCTGAGCTCTGTTTCCTATAGACTGCAGACAGTATTGTACTGGATTTTCAGCACTGTCTAGCATGTCTGTGACTGCAGGACTGTTTGGTGCACCAAATCGAAAGAAATGTAGCAAGAATTTCTGAGAAAGAGGTGAATGTCTGGTCAGCCTGTATATAGTGTGCTCAAAATAGCTCGCAGTCCCTGGTACTATTCCTAGGGAGATGTAGTCTGAGATTGACGATAAACTGGGCAATGGAGTGGAGATAGAAGAGCTTCTGAAACCTTTCCCCTTTATCGGGAGAAATGTAGTGGAAGCGTGCAGGGGCAATTGGCGCTAGGAAAATGCCTCATGTGCATTTCAGGTCTAAATGAAACCTTTCGGCGCTCTTTCTGATACCTTTCGGTATTGCCAACATTTTGGTGGCTTTCTGTAAAGTTTGGGTTCACAATTTAAGTTGAGTTCCCGTTGCTGCAATTTGTGCTAAAGATCAGTCAAGTGTGAGCCACCAGTGGAATTTATACAGTGGAGGAGTCAACCTTTTAAGAAGCTAGGGGCTCTCTGAATGCATGGGAGTATTGGAGAATGTGGAAGGACAGCAGTGAAGGGAAGGAGCTAAAGAGTGAGGCTGACTATCAAAATGGGAAAAAATATCGAGTCTGGTGATTAACCGAGGAAAATGAGAAGCAGGTGTGAGGAATGAGGAAATGAATCTCTTGAGTTGGATGACACTGGAAATTTGGTGGTTTGAGCCGTGATAATAACACATATACAAAAGGTGTGAATCTGAAAATGCATCCATAATATTGTAAGCCAAAGAGATATGAACTTTATTAAATTTTTGTTTTTTTTGACCACACATGGCACTGCTCAGGGCTTACTCTTTGGTATCGTATCACAACTTATAGGTGCAGGGGAACATCCGAGGTACCCCTGGTGGTTACTGAACTCAGATCCAGGAGTAATCCATGTATGGCCCTGAAAATGAACAGCAACAAAAGAGATGGGGAGGGATAAAGTGAGCTCCTTACAAATAGGGGAAACAGAGAGATAGTACAGCTGATTTGGTTCTTGTGATGCACCATGCGATCTGGGTTTCATCCCCCACACCACATGTTTTCCCTGAGCACAGCCGTGTGTACCCACACCCCAGAATAAAAGTCACTGTCACTGTCCTCCCGTTGTTCATCAATTTGCTCAAGCGGGTCCAGTAACATTGTGAGACTTGTTACTGTGTTTGGCATATCGAATATGTCACGGGTAGCTTGCCAGGCTTTGCTGTGTGGGCTAGATACTCTCGGTAGCTTGCTGGGCTCTCCGAGAGGGGTGGAATAAAAGTAAAAGAGATATGAGAACTGTTTGGGTGGAGGAGCTGAATCAGAAAGAAATAACAGAAAGAGTGGTACAATGACAAGGACAAAATATAGAAATGGATGTAGTGTAGCAGACGTCTGGGAGACCTTAGAAAGATTCAGGCAGCAGTGTGAAGGCAGGGAGTCAGAAATTTAAAGGCACAGAAAAAGGAATGGAAATTATGTATGAGAAGGGAAAAGAAGGTTGCAGAGTTTAGATATGAAGTGGAAAGAGTGTGGATTCTGACCTTATGGACAAGATAGGGAATGAGCAGCACTAAGTATAATCATTAGAGGTGGAGATAGAGGAGCAGGGAGAATAGAACTTAGAAACGAGAATTGAGGTCCAGAGAGAAAGTACAACAGGTAGGGCACTTTCCTTGCATGCTTGCACAAGGTTCTATTCCCTAGTGTTACATGAGAGATGAAAAACTCATCTAAGCAAAGGAAAAAAGGGTAAGCACTAGATAATGTCAATCCCTGGAAGACTACGGGAAATGCCTTTTAAATTTTTTTTTTTGAAAAATGGGCATTAATCAATATAGGAATTAAGAAGCAATGGTGTTTAACTAGATGGTTATGGCTAAAAAGTTTTTGGAGACTTTTTGCTTAATAACATCAGATTGGTTCAAATCATTGTTGAAATTCTGAGAAACGCTGTTGAATCAAATGCAGTATGTTAATTGGTAGTTTTATACTAGAGAAAAATCTTATATCATAGGTCTTATGTTGGATGGTAAAAAATCTTGTTACAGAAAAATCTGAAGAGGTCACTATTTCATGTTCTTAAACATTGATTCTCCATTTCCATATTTGTCCCATTTTATACAAAGGAGAATTCAAGTTTTGATCTTATGAAGGATAACAGGCAAAATTTTGGTTGCTCTTTAACAGGCAGTATGAAGCCAAGAAAAATATGTCTTACGATAATGTATCATTTCTTTGAATAGATAATTGAGAGCCATGCTTTTGTAATGGCATCCTCATGTCTTTATTAAATTGAAAAATTTCTTTTTTTTTATGTAGGAGTACTGCTATTTATTCAGCCACTGATTAGTTGGCTGAATTGGCTATGAACTCCACCTTACTTTTTTTCTAAATTTTTTATAATTTTATTTATTGAATCACCGTGAGAGCAGTTACAAAGCTTTCAGGTTTAAGTCTCAGTCATACAATGAAACACCCGTACCTTCACCAGTGCCCATTCTCCACATCCAAAAACCCCAGTATATCCCCATTCCACACTCTCCCCCTACCTGTGTGGCAGATGATTTCCACATTACTCTTTCTCTACTTTGATTATATTCAATATTTTGACACCAGACACACAATTATTATTTGGTATTTTACCCCAACACTCAGATCTGCTGAAAAGGCAACAGTAGACAAGTTGTTTTCTATTGCTGGTTATGAATAACACATGATGTCATACATAACTTTTGGCCATTTACTTTCTTGGTAAACTTTGCTGCAGTAGTGGCCGCGTGATTTTGGAATTCCATAATTTTAACGCTTAAATCTAGAGGGATTTCTGCCAAAACCTGCTGGGTTCCGAGATTTGTTCCTGGGTCTCTTGGATCATGGCCGTTAAGCAGCTTGATCAGGAGCCAGAAAGGCCGTTAGAGGGCGGTGACTCGGGTTCTCGTTGGTACAGGGAGGAAAGGGCCACCTTCACCCCCATCCTGTGAGACTCTGCGTGTCTCATCACTTAGGGCCCAATCTTGACTGTCCAATTGCCTCTGAAGGATGGCGGCCACTGAGCCTCTTAGGGGGAGCAGGCAGTGGGACAGCACCCTTTCCTCCCTGGAATGGCCCGGCGGCAGTAATCTACTGCGGGGTCCGGACGCATTTCTGCCAAAAGCCACTGGGAATCAAGATTTGTTTCTGTGTCTCTGGGATCATGGCCGTTAAGCAGCTTGATCAGGAGCCAGAGAGGCTGTTCGTGGATGCTGCCTCGGGGTCTTGTTGGGACGGGAAAGAAAGGGCCGGCTCCATCCCCATCCCGTGAGGCCCCATGTCTCTTGTCACTGCAGGCCCAAACCTGACTGTCTAGTGGCCTCTGGAGGATGGTGGCCAGGGGTAACAGGCCAAGACATGAAACCTATTATCACCTGGGGTGGCCCAGCACCATTAACCTACTGCAGGGACTGGACACATTTCTTCCAAAAGCCATTAGGTTCTGAGATTTGTTTCTGAGTCTCTGGGATCATGGCCAGTTCAATCAAGTACCAGAGAGGCCATGCCTTCAATTATATAGCTGAGCCAGAGGTGGTTTGTGAGCGTGTCTCCCACATACGTAACTTTTGGCCATTTACTTTCTTCGTAAACTTTGCCCCAAGTTTTTGGGGTCTGGCCAAAGGCACAGCAGCAATTTTGGGGTATCTGGAATTCTGAAGGCACCATCAGGCTGTTGATGCACTCGCCTTACAGGTACAGATTGACCAGCTGGCGGCATCATACCCCTTAAAGTGAAAAATTTTTCTAGAAACACAAAGTTTGGTCTTTCATTAGCTACCTATGCACTAGAGATAAAATTAAATTTGATATGCATATTCTATGTGATTTTATATTATTTTGTATAATGTTATTTGTTTTGAATTAAAGGATATTAATTATGCTATAAAAAACTACCAAAATAAAATAAGCGATGCGAATTTATTTTCTTTTTGTTTTCTTCTTTTCCTTCCATTGGTTTTCTCAAAGTGGGCTTTTGTGCTCACACAGCCTTGGTTGCAATACACTGGAAATCTCACACATTTGCAGTGCCAGATATCACAACAGTAGGTCACCTGAGATTTCCTGAAGAATCTGGGACGGATCCAGGAATTGAAACTCTCGAACTCGTGCTCACAAGCAGGTATGATGCCATTGAGCTGTAGTCTCAGGCTCACAAATTAATTTTTATTGTATTTCTTTTCAAACTTTACCAAAACTCATTATAGTGAATTTTGATTAACAAGTAAAAGCCAAAACAAGATCAAAATAAAAACTGTCAGCAGTAAAAACTTAATAGAAGAGTGTATTTTTCAGATCAAACTTCTAACTAAAGACGACAAAAGTACTTGATTTAATAATAAATGTCTGCTTGCTAGCAGTATTGGGTCATAATCCCATAGACATTTATAAAGTATCCACTTTCTATTACCAAGTCATACAATGATAAATTAATGAAACCTTCTTCCCTTGTAGATCATAGCCTAGTTGAAGGCACAGATATTGGAATATATACTAACTGAATGTGTTGTTTTAAGTGTTCATGAAGTGTATAGAGTCAGACTGAGAAACTGATGCCAACAGAATTCAAATTATTTCAGGTTTCTTGTATTTTAAAAATGACACTACAGTTTACAAAATTTGAATTATATTTCTAATGCTCATTAATAACAGTATTGTTTTATCCCATCCTAAAATATAAGACAATATGTATGTACTTTGCAAAGAAAAATAAATTGAATTTTATAAAATTTGAATTTCTCATATTGTATTTCAAGCAGTGTGATTAATTTTGCTATACTCACCCTTCTCTTTCCCTTTGTTATTGTTGCTGCGTTGACTACAAATCGTACATCCATGTTTGTGGTATCTGCCACAGGTCATACACTAGCTTGCGGTGCTTGAAGACTTCTCTGAAGTTCATTTTGGGGGTTGCACAGTTATGTGTCAAGTTTTCTGGTCATTTCCAAATGTGTATATTTTATAATTCCAATATAACATAACAAATACTGTATCTCTGGAATTAAAATTCCAAAAGTTATAACTGTAATTTCACTTAAAATTAATGACTCTAAGTTGCTTTTTATATTTGTTGTTGGAGGCTTAGATGGCAGGAACTTTGATATAGTTTCCTGTTGTTACTTGAGGTTATATCTATTTTATGCCATTTTTTCTTTTTATTTATTTATTTATTTATTTATTGAATCACCGTGGGAAAGGTTACAAAGCTTTCAGGTTTAGGTCTCAGTCATGCAAATATCAAACACATTTCCCTTTACCAATACTTATTTTTTACCATGAAGAACCCCAATAAAACCCCACCCCCCACCCCTCCCAGTCCCTGTGGGGCAGATGAATTCTAGTTAACACTCTATCTGCTTTGATTAGATTCACTGTTTCAATAAAAGATTCACCACTATTATTTAGAGTTTACCCCCCCCCCCCCCCAAATCAGACATGCTGAAAAAGCATTGTGAAGTGATTTGCTTTCTACAGCTGGGATCAAGAATTAAATGTTGGTTTTGGATTTCTGTTATTTTACCTATTGACCCTGGAAGTATTTCTACTGAAAGTCAGATAGTTAAGAAATTGGTTTCTGTGCTCTGGAGTCGTGGCCGTGCTGGAGAGCCGCTAGTGGGGGGCAACTGGTGGCCTCGGTAGGGCATGAAGGGCGGACCGAAACGCCCCCCTTCCCATGAGGTTTTTGTCGCCCCCACTCCCCCGGCTATCCCTGCTGTCCACAAGGCTCCCATGCGGCCACCATCTTTCTTTCCAGAGAGGAGAAGGCGACTGGGGCAACACCCTTTCCCCTCCGGGCAGACATGATGGCCTGGATTAACGCATAGTCCATTCACTTTTCTGCTCCAAGCTGCCGGGTTCTGCATTAAGTCCTTGTGCTTCTGGGGCCGTGGCCGTGCTGGAGAGCCGCTCGTGGGGGGCAACTGGTGACCTCGGTAGGGCGTGAAGGACGGACCAGAACGCCCCCCTTCCCATGAGGTTTTAGTCGCCTCCACACCCCCGGCTCATACCTGCTATCCACAAGGCTCCCATGTGGCCGCCATCTTTCTTTCCAGAGGGAGGAGGGCGGAAGGGACCAACACCCTTTCCCCTCCAGGCAGACATGATGGCCTGGATTAACGCATAGTCCTTTCACTTTTCTGCTCCAAGCTGCCGGGTTCTGCATTAAGTCCTTGTGCTTCTGGGGCCGTGGCTGTGCTGGAGAGCCGCTCGCGGGGGGCAACTGGTGACCTCGGTAGGGCATGAAGGACGGACTGGAACGCCCCCCTTCCCATGAGGTTTTAGTCGCCCCCACACCCCCGGCTCATACCTGCTGTCCACAACGCTCCCATGTGGCCGCCATCCTTCTTTCCAGAGAAGAGAGGGCAAATGGGGCAACACCCTTTCCCCTCTGGCAGACATGATGGCCTGGATTAACGCATAGTCCTTTCACTTTTCTGCTCCAAGCTGCTGGGTTCTGCATTAAGTCCTTGTGCTTCTGGGGCTGTGGCCGTGCTGGAGAGCCGCTCGCGGGGGCAACTGGTGACCTCGGTAGGGCGTGAAGGACGAACCGGAACGCCCCCCTTCCCATGAGGTTTTAGTCGCCCCCACACCCCCGGCTCATACCTGCTGTCCACAAGGCTCCCATGTGGCCGCCATCTTTCTTTCCAGAGAGGAGAGGGCGAATGGGGCAACACCCTTTCCCCTCCAGCAGACTTGATGGCCTGGATTAACGCATAGTCCGTTCACTTTTCTGCTCCAAGCTACTGGGTTCTGCATTAAATCCTTGTTTTTCTGGGGCTGTGGCCGTGCTGGAGAGCCACTCTTGGGGGGCAACTGGTGGCCTCGGTAGGGCGTGAAGGACGGACCGGAACGCCCCCCTTCCCATGAGGTTTTAGTCGTCCCCACACCCCCGGCTCATACCTGCTGTCCACTAGGCCCCCATGCGGCCGCCATCCTTCTTTCCAGAGAAGAGAGGGCGAATGGGGCAACACCCTTTCCCCTCCGGACAGACATGATGGCCTGGATTAACGCATAGCCCGTTCACTTTTCTGCTCTAAGCAGCTGGGTTATGCATTAAGTCCTTGTGTTTCTGGGGCTGTGGCCGTGTTCCAAACTTAACTATGATTTTCAGAGAGAAACGTTGGGTGGTTTACTTCCCATGGATCACTTTGTATATAGAGAGATGTCTATATATAGGCGGCTTATGTGGCCACGCGGTTTTGAGGAAAAGTCCTAGTTCCCGCATACTCGAGCTGTGCTTGTAGAGGCTTCTGGTCACCGGGGTTCCATCTGGGGGAGGCGGGATGCGGTACCTACCCCATCTGGGACTTCCCGATGATCTCGGCTCTTTTTGGAACCTGTTTTTTTTTTCCTTCGGGATCTGTGGATCCCGCCCTCCATGTAGTCCTTCTCTTTGGCTGAATGCTGTAAAGATGGCGCTGGGGGGCGGGCTGTGGGCGTGACTTCCGGAATCTGAGGTTACCTGTGAGTTGTAGTCCCGGCAGATTTGAGGAAAAGTCCTAGTTCCCGCATACTCGAGCTGTGGTTGTAGAGGCTTCTGGTCACCGGGGTTCCATCTGGGGGAGGCGGGATGCGGTACCTACCCCATCTGGGACTTCCTGATGATCTCGGCTCTTTTTGGAACCTGTTTTTTTTTTTCCTTCGGGATCTGTGGATCCCGCCCTCCATGTAGTCCTTCTCTTCGGCTGAATGCTGTAAAGATGGTCTATTTTATGCCATTTATATATTTTATTAATAGTTATGGAATCTAATACTAGTCTTATTTTCAGAAAATATAACATAGAATGGATGTTTACAATGATGTAGTTGAAGATTCATTCTTTATTCCTCTTTGAATCCTCAAGCAGAAAATTGTCATTATCATTTTCTACTAAATGGAATGGAATCACAATTGGTTTTTAAATTGTTGATATCTGGATATTGCATTACTTTATATGAATACTAGGCCATTGATGCATGTCCTTAGGTGACACCAGGTCAGTGTTCTAGTACAGGAGGAGAAATAAAAGATTTGTATTATATGAAAGTTGCAAACTTTATTGAGACATATAGAACCTGAATTGGAAAATAGCAATCATATTTTCATTTAAAGATTTATTGCACCTATTATTCATATTTTCTTTGATTATCCTCCTTTGGTAGTCCCGGGAGTTTTGTAGTGCTAGCTAAAACAATGTACTTTTACAATGTGAACTTAGTTTTAAAGATTGTTGATTAAGGTAAAAATTAGATAACTAAAAAGTTGTTCTCCATTCAAATAATTGTTATAACATAAATTCCCTGTTATTTAAAAAGCATTAATTCATTTACTTCTTTTTGTGATATGCTGCTTATTGCTAAGCAAATATAATATTTCATTAAGTCCTTGTTATTTAGTAGTTTGACAAGCCACTGTGCTAGAAATTGTATGGGTTTGTCCTTTCAGAATTCACTCACTACTTGTGCTTTAACTCTTGTCTCTTATCGTGTATTACATTACTGACAGTCAAGACTTTCCATCATTTACTGTAACTTTTTCTCCATAACACTATTAAATATAGTGTTGCATTTTAGCTGAGCTTATCTTCTACCAGATCTTAGTGTATTAATATCTGGTAACAAGCATTTTTTTGTGTTTTTTTTTTTTGTGGAGTTTCCAGTAGTTACCTCTACACAAATCCTACAAAGATCTTGCAGCTGTTTCAGTACATAGTTGTATACCTTTTATTTTAAGTGCTGGAACATTTGGTCTCTATGTTTTTCCAGTTTTACGTAGTCATATCCAAACAATTTTCAGGTGGCAAATGTTATGTATACAAGTATTTCATGTGTGTACCAGCTGTTGTTGGATGCATAAATAATACCCCATTGGAAACAGCATTTCAGGAAGTGAATAGGTTTTCAGGGAAATTAACAAGTCTATTTGGTGCACTTATGTTGGATGTAGGCAAACATTTTAATAATATTGCATGCAGTAATGTATGCCAGTGAGAGAATTCTAAGGCATCTGCCTGTCATTACTTAAGAACATCTTCTTGTAGAGTCCAATATTTCTTTATCTTGGCCTCATTTCCTTGGTGAGTTGTAGAGATCTTTGATTCAGCGAAACTTTTCTCAGTTTTGTGGGAAGTATTTTGTGCTTTCAGGGATGATGAAAATAGGTGAGAATGTGGAGTGCTCCTGAAGTTATTATGCCAGTTGGATCAGAGGCTGACAGATAGGATTTACTTTTTCCCTGCACCACTGAAACTTCATGTTTGAACTATTGTGATACATCTGCTTCCACTGCTACCACCCTCCACCCCCGGCATTTTGTTGTCTGACTGTATTGTTTAACTCCGGATCATAGATTTGTATCTCTCAAAACCTTAAACTTCGTAATTCACTCCTCTCTTCTATGAGTGTCCTCCATTGCTCACAGGAGCCATTTATAATCTTTTTTAAAAACTAAAAAATGTCACATTTTATTTTCTTTTTCCCTTGTTGCTATGTCCAGGGATCACGTAATTGATGGTGATACTCACCCACCACCTAAAGGTTGGCCTTATTATTCTCCAATCCCATCCTTTCTCCCTTTCTTTCTGGTAATTATAATATATTTTTAACAAAGACTAGACGTGAATTTGATGGTGTCTTTTACTAATTGATTGTTAATATTTCTCATGAGTGAAACCATCTTTCTCTCACTTTTTATGTTAATATAATCAGTCATCTCAAATCCTATTCTTTTTATCCCAAAACACATAATTTAATACTTTTTATATGGCATTTGATTAAAAAACACATATTTGTGCAGCCCAGTAACCCACCGTGTTCTCTGACCTGTGAGACATGGAATGAAACGGCTGCAAATAGTAAACAGAATCCATGGTGCTTCTGAAAGCCTGTAACTTGTACAGACTCTTCAAAATATCTTGGAGACAAGTATTTGCAGGGGACATTCATATCTTTTCTCTTACTGATCCAAATTATAGGTTCCAAACATATTCATGGGATCATCTTATCTATCCACACCAAATTGAACAATTCAAGGACTTGAGATTGGGTGTGCTATATCTGGTGATGATCAAGGATTACTCCTGACTCTGAAGTCAGGAATCACTACTGTGGTGCTCCATGTACCCTGTGGGATGTAGGGGATCAATCTCAGTTATGCTTTATGCAAAGCAAGTGCTTCACCTGATGAACTATCACTTTGGCCCCTATAATTTACTTCTTAACCCCCCCCCAAATACCATATTATATGACATACACACTTGACATTATGCATTATCACTGTTGACTCTTCTTTCTCTGAAGCCTATCAACTATTCATTCATACTTTATTGAGGTCAGATTGAGGTAGGGAATGGTTTCATACAATTATATTTTCAGAATTAAAAGTTTTTCTAAATTAGTGTGACCCTATCAGGATGACAGTAAGACTGAAGTATTGGGACTGGATCAGTACTACACTGTGTAGAGTACTTATTTTTGGTCAAGGCAGACCTGGTTACAATACCCTGAACCTCATATGACCCCAAAATTTCAGGAGCTATATCTGTGTGTAAAGCCAGGAATCAACACTGAATACTGCCAGATGTGGCCACGAAAAAATACAAAAATTCTGAAACTTTTAGATAAAAGAACTAATATGCAGTATGAATAATGCATTAAAAAATCTCTAAAATATAAAATCAGTACCCTCACAGAAAATGGGAGAAATGGGTGTGGAGAGATATTATAGTGGGCATGTCATGGCCTTGTACATGTCTTACCCGGGTTTGAAATTAGGCCATGAAGTCCCCTAAGCTCATCAGATGTGACACCTTAGCACAGAGTCAGGAGTAACCCTGAGTATAGCTAGGTGTGGCTCCCAAAGGAAAAAAAACAGACAGAATACGTGAATAGACAGTTTCACCAAAAGGACATATGAATGGCCAAGCATCATGTGAAATGTGCTTATTATTACTTGGAATCAGGGAGGCACAAATCAAAATGATGAAGAGGTACCTTACACCAGTTAGAACGGCATATATTCAAACTGGAAATAAGTCTTGGTGGGATGTAGAGAAAAAAAGGAACCCTCATTCATTGCAGTAGTAATGTTATTTTGTCCAGTCTTTGTGTAAAATTGGGTACTTTTCCAGAGAGGAGAATGGAACTCCCATTTGACCAAGTGGGTTGATACCTTCTTTTAGGTGTATAACCCCCCTCCCCAAGCCCCCAAAGCATTAGTTTGAAAGGATTCATGCATACCTATGTTAATCGCTGCTCTTTGCACAATAGCTATGATCCAGACGCAACCCAAATTTCCGGCAAAAGCGATGAGTGGATAAAGAATTTGTAATTAATATACACAGTGGAATACTATGCAACCTCAAGTAAAAATTAAGTCGTGCAGTTCATGAAAACTTGAAGTGAAAATGGAATTGAGAATATCATCCTGAATGAAATAAGCCAGACACAGAAATTCAAATACAGAGGAGTGCAATCATTTCTGGTACATGGAGAACCAAATCACAGTTATGTACAATATTAATGATAATCTTTGATAATGAAATACAGTCCCTAGAATACAAGTTTGAGGGAGAGATTGAGGGGAATGTTCAGATTGACTGGAAAAAACATAAGAACATAGGTGGATGGTCTACACCTAGCTATTACACCTAGGTAATATCTAAGGGAGATACCCATATGCAAGAAAGCCATGCAATTGTTCTATCAACGTACTGCAGGGGAATGGTCATGTGGTGGAATGTTGGATCACTGTAGACATAAGGATGGATGGAGTATTCTGGTACTTCAGTGGTGGTGCTATGTAATAACTATACAACAATACCATAAAAGTAAACACTCTAGTAACCATATTATCTAACCTATAATGAAAAAACTAGGGGCTGAAATGAGAGTATAGAGGACACAGTGTTTTCTTGCATGAAAAGGCTTCTTTCTCTGCCTCCTTGTACAACCTGGGTTCAATAACCCTGAGCCCCAATAATAATGATCCCTGAGCATAGAGCCAGAAGTAAATCATGAGTACTGATGGGTTTGAGTCAAAGATCAAACAAGTGTCTACTAATAAAAGAGAAAATTAGTGTCTTGGGCCAGACAATTAGCATAGTGTGTAGTGCAATTGGATTTCATGTGGCTGAACCAGGTTCATTTCCTGGCATCCCATAATGTCCCTTGAACACTGCCAGGAGTCATTCATGAGGGCAGATCCAGGTGTAATTCATGAGAATTGCTGGATGTGTTGCAAATTCAAATAAACAAGAATCATATTTTTTGAGGCTTGATGAAGAATTAATACTAAGCAAAATAATAAAAGTGTGGTTCATCTTTGGTAGCTTGGTCATCTTTTCCATCTTTCTCAACATTCCTTATTTGTATTTGAGATAATAAGAGTGAAGTTATAGAGTTATTCTTGGCTATTGTTTTGCAAATATGCCATGTACAACAACATTGTTATCCAAGTATCACTTGGGTCTCTGTGTGTCTCCAAGACATTCTTTTTTTTTTTTCCCTTTATTTTATTTTATTTTTTTTAAAGTTGTAGATTTACAATTTTTTGTGCTTTGGTTTCAATTATACAATGATCAGATACCCATCCCTCCACCAGTGCCCATTTTCCACCACCATGGATAATATCCCTCCCACCCCCATCCCCCCATCTCCCCTGTCTCTGTGGCAGGGCAATCCCCTGTGTTCTCTCTCTCCTTTTGGGTGTTGTGGTCTGCAAAAGAGGCATTGAGTGGCAAACATGTTCAGTCCATAGTCTACTTTCTACATGCATCTCCCCTCCTGGGAGGATCCTCCAAACATCCTTTATTTGGTGCTCCCTTCTCTATCTGAACAGCCCTTTCCTCTAGGATACCCGGCTGGCCTCTAAGTTATGGAGTAATCCTCCTGGTGCTGATCTCAGCTATTCTCTCCAAGACATTCTTAAGGGATCACAGGTGTAACTTGCATAAAGAGAGGGCCAAGGCATGAGACTCTGGAGACAATGGCTATAATATGGGTGGTGGTGGGGACCTGACATAATTAGGCTCTAAGGGGAACATGGTCATAAAAATTGTTGAAAAAGACTGATCTACATAGCTGCCTAAGAAGATGCCAGACTAGAACATCTGACATAAAGTCTCTTTATTATTCCAGAAAAACAGGCCTATGATGTCATTATTGTTTGATTTTATTGTGATTTCCAAGTGCATTATTTCAGTATGATCAGTTTTTATGAGTAGCATAATATTGTGGAATGTAGATTATTCACAAGAGATAAATTGTTATAATTTTTTCCATTGATTTCATTTTATGGATTTGTAATGCAGAAGACATAATGATTCTTGAAAATATAAAATGATCATGTACTAAAAGAAGAAAAAAGCACAGTTACAGAAATAGTAACTCAGTTCTGATATCCATGCTCTTAGGAACCAGTAACTAAGTGAGATAAAGTATAAAAAAATCACACAGTAATTAAATCATGTGAAAAATAAGCAAATTCAACGAGGTAGGAAAACTTGCCAAATTTCAGTGTTGTTCTAAATATCTTTTTATCTTGCTAGTTTTATTTTTCTTTTTATTTTGCTGTCCCAAAGAATTTATTCCATGAGAAATGAACATAAAATAAGGCAACTTTCCTGGAAAAGAGTAAAATGAAAATGACAAATATTTTGTAGTTGTTCAGAAAGAGGGCTGTTGTGGTCTGATTCTACTTCTATGAGATAATACAGGAGCATTGAGAGCATAGTCATAGTCAGGGTACTATGGCATACTCATTTTGAGAAAAAAAAAGATTCTGTAAGGCAATGGGAAAGCAGATAAACAAAAAGAAAGGCTAATCATTTTGTATCAGTTCCTATTATGTCAATGCAGTTTTCATGTTTTACTATGTGTGTGACACAATGTGCAATTCTAGAGTCTTTACAACACTAATTGAACTCCATGTTCTATTGAATGGATTGGAACTATCGTGCATATTTGACGCCCTGTCAGTTGTGTACCTAACTTAACTATACTTAGTTTTTGGAGGAGGGGGTGTCACACCTCATAATGTTCAGGGCCTACTCCTAGACTCGGTGTGTAGGAGTCATGCCTGGTGCTTTTCATGGAACCATATGATGCTGGCACGTCACACTTGAGCCTCTTACAATGCACTGCAGCTCTTGAAGCTCTATCCGCAGATCTTATTATGGTTCTCATTCAAATACTTCAGAGATTCATGAGTTCTGTATAAAAGCAGAGGTGGTGGTTATTACCGTGGCAAAGCTGCTTTGTGAGTTGTCCAATTCTCCTATTTCTAACTAAACCTTAAATTTATCCTTTTTAACATTTGAAAAATCCTTAGTTTCCGATAGTTACTTAAACTGTACACCCAAAAGAAAGTGGACGATTGAGGCAAAAATTAACCTGATTAATACAAAACAGTTTCTCTCTTTCTTTCCTTTCTCTATTAATTTTTTCAATTGAAATCTGAACATGTACCAAGTGTTGAAGATACCTGAAAAATGGAGGAATAAGACATGGAGGACACTCCTGAGAAAGAAAATGTACAATCAATATATTAATACTAGTAATGTACATTAATATATTAATACTAGTAATATACAAAGGAAAGTAGATGCAGCAATTTTTTAAAAATTCAGTGGAAATTTCAAATACTATCAGTATATAAGACCGACTGAAACACAACATCTAGATTTTATAATTCCTTTGCCGGACTACTAAAACTGTTTATATCTGGTAACTTAATATTAAAGACTATATGAGGACAAAATGAGTATACAATATGTATAACCACACAAAAAATCAAGTTACATACTGTATAAATTCAGAATTCCTAATAATGTTTGAAAATAAAAATCCAACAATTAGCAAAACATATGAGGAAAGTTAATTAATAAATATTTCATTTCATTATGAAGAAGATATAAATACTAAAATATCCCTGTTTTCAATACAACTTAATGTAATTCTTAATGTTAAAAAACATTATATTTCCTAAGGGCAGAGCAGTATCACAGTGGATAAGCTACTCAACTAGCATGTTAATATATGAAGTCATACAAAACCCAGTGCATACCTTTAAAACAATGAAACCACAGGTACTACTTCTGAAAAATGTATTGAATTGCATTTCTGACTGATTGGTTGGTTTATTTTTGAAAATAATTATTTCTTTTGTTTTTGTTGTCTGGTATTTTTCCAAGATTTTTTTAATAGAATCACTGTGAGATAGACACTAGCAAAGCTGTTCATGACTAGATTTCAGTTGTACAGTGTTCCAACACCCATCCATCCACCAGTGTATTTCCCAGTACCAGTCTCCCCAGTTTCCATCCCATCACCTCCCACTCACAACCAGCCTGCCTTTATGGAAGTATGAAAGGCATTTATCTCTCACTTCTATCTCTCTCTTTCTCTCTTTCTCTCTCTCACCTTTTTCAGCATTGTGGTGGCAAAACAGTTGCTGAAAGGTTGTTGTGAAAATAATTATTTCCTAACTGGTACTCAAGAATAAGAATTAAATGGTCAAAGATGTAATGTTTATTTTCTTTGGTATTTGTTTTGGTACCACAACGTCGGACAATGTTTAATGTTTTCTCCATGACCTGTACTCAGGAATCAAGCATGGCAGAGCTCAGGATATAATATGGATGCCTAGGATCAAACCCGGGTCACCTATAGTACCTTACCCTCTGTACTATTGCTCTGCCTTTAGGAAATAAAACGTTTTGTAATACTAAGAATTATATTAAATTGTACTGACAATAGGGATTTTTAGTATTTATATATCTACATATTTGAAATTCAAAACTTACTGACTTTCCTCATATTATGTTTTGCTGATTGTTGAGTTTTTGTGATTTTCAAACATTTTTCGGAATTTTGAAGTGAATCTCCACAGAAGCAGGTAATTAACAACCTAGATTCCAAGAAAATAATCTGAATTTTCAAACAAAACAAGAGCTGATTCATTGAAAATATAAAGGAGATCCTTCTTAGTGCTGCCATGTTGGTGAAGCCTTCAGGGTCAGGTGAATGAGACCAGTTGTAATTACTGGTTTTGGCATATCGAATACACAACGGTTAGCTTGCCAGGTTCTTCCGTGCGGGCGGAATACTCTTGGTAGCTTGCCAGTCTTTCGGAGAGGGATAGAGGCTTTTGGGGCGACCTCTAATCGCCCTCGTAGGTGTTACCATATTTGAACCCTATCAAATATGGTACGGCAATTCTGGAGGATGGGTATTTAGTATCTTATGATCTCTCTCCCTGCGTCTGTTGAGCCTGGAGTCCAAGATCTCAGAGAGTTCTGCTTATCTTGTTCTGTGGGTCTCCAGTCGTGCGTGAGTCTCGGCCAGAGCTGCCACGTGGGTCCGGAAAGCGTCCTGGAGTGTGGCAGCGATAAAATCTCAAGGCCGATAAAAACTCAAGGCCGAACTAGGCTGCCACAACAAAGGAAGACAAAAATGATCGTCTGTACTTTCAATGCAAGTACACTAGCATCAGATGCATTCATTGAGGACCTGATGGTACAAGCGCGAATGATCAAGTACGACATCATTGGTCTGACCGAGGCAAGAAGGCACGAATCTCACCATGCCGTTTTTGACACTGGAGAAGAATTGTTCCTCGGAACATTCGATAAAAGAGGTGTCGGAGGCTTCGGTGTCCTTGTCAACACAAACTTGGCCATGAGCATTGATTCATTCGAATGCTTAACAACCCGAATTGGACGTTTACATTTGAATAGATGTGGCTCACTGCCGGCAATTTCTATCTTCGTTGTCTATGCACCAACATCTCATTATGATGAAAGAGAAATCAAGAAGTTGTACATGGAGCTGGAGAAGTTCTATAAAGAAGACCACACCTTCTGCAAGATCATTGTGGGTGATTTTAATGCCAAGATAGGACCGAGAAGATCAGCTGAAGAACTTCACATCGGGACCCATGGCCTAGAATGGAAAGAACAGGGTGATAGACTGTCTGAGTTCATCATGTCAACCAAGACCATCCATGGTAACTCACAGTTCCAGAAGGCAGAATCTAAACGTTGGACATGGGAGTCTCCTGGTGGATGATTCCACAATGAAATAGAACACATCATATTCAATTGATGGTTTTGCCTGACTGATGTCGCTGTTGTCCTAAAATTCCGAATGCGATCGGACCACTGTCTCCTTCATGGAAAATTCTACTTCACAGAGCGGGGAGAAAGGGCTGCAAAGTTTAAAAAGAGAACTCCCAGAACGACCACCAACTGGGAGCTCTTTGGCACTATTGCGGCAACATGGGAAGATGCCATTGTTGACAACATTGATGAGGAATACGATCAACTGGTTCAGCACCTCCATGATTGTGCGAGGAACACCAAGAGAGAGATAGCCACAAAAAAAAAACGCCTGTCTTCGAAAACTCTTGAGCTTATCCACCAACGTGGTTTGGCGCATGCCTCAGGCAACCGCAACAAAGCAGTGCAGAGATGCGATCAAGGAAGACCTCAAAGAGAGAAGAGCAGAAGTGCTGGTAGATGCGGCAGAAGCCGGGAAAAGTATTCGTAAGGCCCGCCTGTCCTTCGCCAGCTACAAGACCAAGATGACTGCCCTCCAATGTCCTGATAGATCCATCACATCTTCCAGAATGGCAATGGAGAAGATTATCCATGACTTCTACTCAAATCTCTTCGATAGCCATGTCCACTTGCCGACATACCAAATTCCATAGGATGGATATGTCGTTCCCAAAGTTCTCCCTTCCGAAATCCAACACGCCATTTCGTCAGTAAAGAAACGAACAGCACCCGGCCCAGACAAGGTCAGACCTGAACACCTGAAGAACCTTCCATCAGTACTCATCAATACACTGGCTCGGCTCTTCACATGCTACCTGTCTGAATGCAAGGTTCCGTCCCAATGGAAAACCAGCAGGACCGCACTACTGTTCAAGAAGGGAGACATCCATGACATTGGCAACTATCGCCCGATCTGCCTATTGTCTGTCATTTACAAATAGTTCACTCGAGTCATCCTAAATAGGATTGGCAGAACACTAGATGAAGGACAACCATGCTAGCAAGCTGGGTTCCGCAAAGGATTCAGCACCATCGACCATATCCACACGATAATCAAGCTCATTGAGGTTTCTCGGGAGTTCAAGATGCTGCTCTGTTTAACGTTCATTGATTTAAAGAAGGCCTTTGATTCTGTTGAGATGGAAGCGGTCATTGAAGCCCTAACCAATCAGGGCAAGCCCAATACATCAAGATTCTCTGTGAGCTGTATTGTGGATTCACTACCAGGATCTCACCATTCTACAAAGAAGTAATCATTGATGTCAAGAGAGGGGTTCGGCAGGGTCATACCATTTCACCGAAACTCTTCAGTGCCACCCTCGAGAACACCATGCGACGACTGGAATGGGAAGGAATGGGAGTGAAGATAGATGGTCGGCAATTACACCACCTCCGCTTTGCTGATGACATTGTTTTAATAACACCAAACATCAGCCAAGCGGCACAAATGCTGGCCGACTTTGACAGTGAGTGTGGAAAGGTAGGACTACAGCTGAATCTTTTTTTTTAAATTTTTTTTATTAGTGAAACACCAAGAGGTACAGTTGTAGATTTACAATTTTTTTTGTGCTTGGGTTTGATTATACAATGATCAGATACCCATCCCTCCACCAGTCCCATTTTCCACCACCATGGATAATATCCCCTCACCCCCATCACCCCATCCCCCCCTGCCTCTGTGGCAGGACAATCCCCTGTGTTCTCTCTCTCCTTTTGGGTGTTGTGGTCTGCAAAAGAGGCATTGAGTGGCAAACATGTTCAGTCCATAGTCCACTTTAGATATGCATCTCCCCTCCTGGGAGGATCCTCCAAACACCCTTTATTTGGTGTTCCCTTCTCTATCTGAGCTGCCCTTTCCTCTAGAATGCCCGACTGGCCACTAAGCTATGGAGTAATCCTCCTGGTTCTGATCTCAGCTATTCTTGGGTATTAATCTCATATTTTGTTACTTTATATCCCCCAGATGAATGCAATCTTTCTATGTCTATCCCTCTCTTTCTGACTCATTTCGCTTAGCATGATACTTTCCATGTTGTACCACTTGTATGTAAATTTCATGACTTCATCTTTTCTAACAGCTACATAGTACTCCATTGTGTAGATGTACCAAAGTTTCTTTAACCAGTCATCTGTTCTTGGGCATTCAGGTTTCTTCCAGTTTCTGGCTATTGTAAAGAGTGCTACAATGAACAAACAAGTGCAGATGTCACTTCGACTATACATTTTTGCCTTTCTGGGATATATTCCCAGGAGTGGTATTGCTGGGTCAAATGGGAGCTCAATTTCTAATTTTTTGAGAATCGTCCATACTGTTTTCCAGAAGGGCTGAACCAGTGGACATTCCCACCAACAGTGAAGGAGTGTCCCTTTCTCGCCACATCCACGCCAGCATTGGTTGCTTTTGTTCTTTTGAATGTGGGCCAGTCTCTGAGGTGTGAGATGGTATCTCATTGTGGTTTTGATCTGCATCTCCCTGATGATTAATGATGTAGAGCATTTTCTCATGTGCTTTTTTGCCATTCGGATTTCTTCTTTGAGAAAGTTTCTGTTCATTTCATTGCCCCATTTTTGGATGGGGTTGGATGTTTTCTTCTTGTGGAGTTTAACCAGTATTTTGTATATCCTGGATATCAACCCCTTGTCAGATGTGTATTCGGCGAATATCCTTTCCCATTCTGTAGACTGTTTTTGTATTTTGGTCACTGTTTCTTTGGAGGTGCAGAAGCTTCTTAGTTTAAGATAGTCCCATTTATCTATCTCTGTTTTCACTTGCTCAGACAGCGGCGTGGCATCTTTGAAGATACCATTAGCTTCAATGTCATGGAGGGTTTTGCCAACTTTGTCTTCAATGTACCTTATGGGTTTTGGTCTGATGTTGAGGTCTTTAATCCATTTTGATCTTACTTTTGTACATGGTGTTAGGCAGAGTTCTGAGCCCATTTTTTTGCATGTAGCCGTCCAGTGATGCCAGCACAATTTGTTAAAGAGCCTTTCCTTACTCCACTTCACATTACTTGCACCTTTATCAAATATTAGATGATCATATGATTGAGGGGAGATGTCAGTGTATTCAACCCTGTTCTATTGGTCTGCAGTTCTGCCCTTGTTCCAGTACCATGCTGTTTTATTTATTACTGCTTTGTAGTACAGTTTGAAGTTCGGGAGGTTGATTACTCCCATTTTATTTTCCCCAAGAATTGCTTTAGCTATTCGTGGGGGCTTATTGTTCCATATAAATTTCAGGAGTGTTTGCTCCATTTCTTTGAAGAATGTCGTGGGTATCCTTATAGGGATTGCATTTTATTTATACAATGCTTTCGGTAGTATTGCCATTTTGACAATGTTAAGTCTCCCGACCCATGAGCAGGGGATATCTTTCCATTTCCTCATGTCCTCTTTTATTTCCTGAAGTAGCGTTTTGTAGTTTTCTTTGTACAGGTCCTTTACTTCCTTAGTTAAGCTGATTCCTAGGTACTTGATTTTCTGGGGCACAATTGTGAACGGGATTGTTTTTTTCATGTTGCTTTCTTCTCTCTCACTGTTTGCGTATAGGAAAGCCATGGACTTTTGGGTATCGATTTTATAGCCTGCAACTTTACTATACGAGTCTATTGTTTCTAGGAGTTTTTTGGTGGAGGTTATTGGATTCTCTAAGTATAGTATCATATCATCTGCGAATAGTGAGAGCTTGATTTCTTCCTTTCCTACCTGAATTCCCTTAATATCTTTTTCTTGCCTAATCGCTATTGCAAGTACTTCCAGTACTATATTGAACAGCAGTGGAGAGAGTGGGCATCCTTGTCTCATCCCTGATCTTAGAGGGAAGGCTCTCAGTTTTTCCCCATTGAGGATGATGCTTGCTGTAGGCTTGTGGTAGATGGCTTTAATTATGTTGAGGAAGGTCCCCTCTATACACATTTTGGCTAGGGTTTTCATCATAAAGGGGTGCTGGATCTTGTCAAATGCTTTCTCTGCATCTATTGATATAATCATATGCTTTTTATCTTTTCTTTTGTTGATATGATGGATTATGTTGATTGATTTCCGAATGTTGAACCATCCTTGCATCCCTGGGATGTATCCTACTTGGTCATGGTGTATGATCTTTTTGATGAGTGGTTAGATTCTATTTGCTAGTAGTTTGTTGAGGATCTTTTCATCTGTGTTCATCAGGGATATCGGTCTGTAATTCTCTTTCTTTGTGGTATCTCTGTCTGCTTTTGGTATCAGTGTGATATTTGCATCGTAGAAACTGTTCAGAAGTGTTTTTGATATTTCAATTTCGTGGAAAAGCTTAAAGAGGATTGGGAGTAAATCCTTTTTAAAGATTTGGACGAATTCACTAGTGAATCCATCCGGGCCAGGGCTTTTGTGCTTGGGGAGACTTTTTATTACCATTTCAATTTCCTTGATGGTGATAGGTCTGTTCAGGTATTCCAGGTCTTCTTGGTTCAGCCTTGGGAGTCTGTAGGAGTCTAGGAATTTATCCATTTCCTCGAGGTTTTGATGTTCCGTGGCATACAGTTTCTCAAAGTACTCCCTGAGGATCCTTTGAATTTCTGTAGTTTCTTTTGTAGTGACCCCCTTTTCATTTCTGATTCGGTTTATTAGGGTTTTCTCTCTCCCTTTCTTTGTGAGTTTTGCTAGAGGCTTATCAACCTTGTTAATTTTCTCGAAGAACCAGCTCTTGGTTTCATTGATCTTTCGGATTGTTTTTTGGGTTTTCATCTCGTTAATCTCTGCTCTGAGTTTTATTATTTCCTTTCTCCCGTTCGGGTTGTGCTCCTTTTTTTGGTCCTTCTCCAATCTCCTAAGCTGTGAGGTTATGTTACTTATGTGTGCTCGCTCCTCCTTCCTGAGGAATGCTTGTAGGGCTATAAACTTTCCTCTTAACACAGCTTCTGCTGTGTCCCATAAGTTTTGGTAACTCGTGTTCTCATTTTCATTCGTTTCTAGGAATCTTTTGATTTCCTCTTTGATTTCCTGTCTAAGCCACTCATTGTTCAGTAGAGCACTGTTTAATTTCCAGGTGTGTGATTTAGTTTTCTGTTTTTGTATGTGATTTACTTCTAATTTCAGCGCATTATGGTCTGAGAAGATTGTCGATACAATCTCTATCTTCTTAATTTTTTGGAGGCATGTTTTGTGGCTCAGCATGTGGTCTATCTTGGAGAATGTTCCATGTACGGTTGAGAAGAATGTGCATTCAGCTTTTTGTGGATGAAGTGTCCTGTATATATCTACTAAGTCCCTTTCTTCCATTGTTTCCCTCAGATGAAGTGTGTCCTTGCTAAGCTTGAGTCTGGTTCATCTATCAAGAGGTGGCAAAGCAGTGTTGAAGTCTCCCACTAGTATTGTATTGCTGTTGATATCTTTTTCCAAATCTATGAGTAGTTGTTTTAAGTACTTTGCTGGTCTCTCATTAGGTGCATATACATTTATTATTTTAAGTTTTTCCTGTTGTACAGATCCTTTGATCATTAAGAAATGGCCTTCACTGTCTCTTATGACCTTCCTCACTCTGAAATCGATGTGGTCTAATATTAGGATGGCTACCCCCGCTTTTTTTGGGAGCTGTTTGCCTGTAGGATTGTTTTCCAGCCTTTGACTCTGAGTCTGTGTTTGCTTTGACTATTTAGGTGTGTTTCTTGCAGGCAGCAGAATGTTGGATTCAATTTTCTAATCCATCCTGCCACTCTATGTCTTTTAATTGGCGCGTTTAGCCCATTGACATTGAGAGAGATTATTGTTATGGGATTTTGTCCCGTTGTTCTGTTGAAATTTGGTGTATTTGAGGGGCCTTTCTTGCCTTAAAGTAGCCCATTTAGTTGTTCTTGTAACCATGGTTTTGAGTCTATGAAGTTTCTGAGCTGTTGTTTGTCTGTGAAAATGTGTGTTGTTCCTTCTATTATGAATTAGAGTGTCGCTGGGTAAAGTATTTTTGTGGAGGCATTTATTTCATTGAGTTTTTTCACTATGTCCCACCACTGTTTTCGGGCCATAAGGGTTTCATCAGAAAAATCAGCTGTGAATTTTAAGGATGCTCCTTTGTAAGAGATTTCTTTCTTGCTGCTTTCAGAATTTTGTCTCTGTCTAAGGTTTTGGTCATTTTGATCAGAATGTGTCTTGGGGTATTTTTATTCGGATTTCTTCTAGCTGGTACCCTTCGGGTCTCCTGAATATGGTCACAAGTTTTCTTCAGCTCTGGAAACGTTGTAGCAATGGTGTCTTTGACAGTTTCTTCTTCATCAAGGTTTTCTTCCTGTACCTCTGGGACTCCAATAATTCTTTTGTTACCCCTCTTGGCTTCATCACGATCTTGTCTTGCCATCTGTTCCCTAATTTTGAGTTTCTTTTCCATTTTCTGCTCTTTTCTGGAGAGTCTCTGAACTTCATCTTCGAGCTCACTGATTCTGTTCTCAGCAGCTGTTACTCTGCTGCTGAGGCCTTCCATTGAGTTTTTCAATTCTCCTACGAGATTTTTCAGGTCTGACATTTCTGATTGCATTTTCCTCATTTCTGCCTTCAAATCCTCTTGTCTTCTATTGGCATTGCTTTCCATTGTTTCTTTTAGTCCCTAAGCATCCCAAGTAGCTCCCTTCTGAATTCCTTGTCAGAGAGGTTGTCTAACACTGCAGTACTGTTGGTATAATCTGGGCTAGACTCTTCAATAAGAAAGTTTGGTGGGCTTTTGCCTTGCTTTACCTTTGTGAGAGGTGTGGTTTAGTCCTTCACCTTCACTGTTACTATTCTGCTTGATATGCAGTGTGAGTTAAGATAGGCTTATGAATTATTGGCTACCGTGTTTCTAGTGACTGAGCTAAACTAGAGAAGTTTCCATCGAAGAAGGTCGCTTATGGTTCCTATGGCATATGTAGTGGGAAAATATTTCGTGGCCGCGTTAACGGACGCAGCTCCGGAAAGAGTTCCTAGCACTGAGCGAGGAGTTGGGAACGTCGATGGAGCTAGCTGTGCATGCGCAGAGAGGGTCCCAGGCCCTTTGGGGCGAGCTGTACCTGGTTGGAACAGGAGCCGTTCAGCTTGGTTGCCCAGAGCTGGGCCTCCGTGCCCGTCCCACGCAGATCAGGTGTGAAACCGGCTTTCTAGGAGGTGGAGCTAGCTGTGCATGCGCACAGAGGGTCCCAGGCCCTTGGGGGCGGGCTGTACCTGGTTGGAATAGGAGCCGTTCAGCTTGGTTGCCCAGAGCTGGGCCTCCGTGCACGTCCCGCGCAGATTAGGGGTGAAACCGGCTTTCTAGGAGGTGGAGCTAGCTGTGCAAGCGCACAGAGGGTCCCAGGCCCTTTGGGGCGGGCTGTACCTGGTTGGAATAGGAGCCGTTCAGCTTGGTTGCCCAGAGCTGGGCCTCCGTGCCCATCCCGCGCAGATCAGGGGTGAAACCGGCTTTCTAGGAGGTGGAGCTAGCTGTGCATGCGCACAGAGGGTCCCAGGCCCTTGGGGGCGGGCTGTACCTGGTTGGAATAGGAGCCGTTCAGCTTGGTTGCCCAGAGCTGGGCCTCCGTGCCTGTCCCACGCAGATTAGGGGTGAAACCGGCTTTCTAGGAGGTGGAGCTAGCTGTGCAAGCGCACAGAGAGTCCCAGGCTCTTCGGGGCGGGCTGTACCTGGTTGGAATAGGAGCCGTTCAGCTTGGTTGCCCAGAGCTGGGCCTCCGTGCCCTTCCCGCGCAGATCAGGGGTGAAACCGGCTTTCTCTATAGCTTAATCTTACGAAGACAATGTTTATGAGAAACAGCCTCGTTCTTGATGCCCCATTCGCTCTCAACGGAACGACCATCTCCGAATGCAATAGCTATGTGTACCTAGGTCGAGAAGTCAACATGACAAATGACCTGGCACCCGAGCTGCGCAGGAGGAAGAGAGCAGCTTGGATCACCTTCAAGAGCGTCGAAGAAATATCTAAGAGGACGAAGAACCTCCGGTTCCGGGCACATCTCTTTGATTCCACTGTTCTTCCTGCATTAACATATGCCTCAGAGACCTGGGCCCTACGTAAAGATGATGAGAATGCTATTCGGGTCTCCCAAAGAGAAATTGAAAGAGCTATGCTTGGAATATCACGTTTCACTCAAATGAGAGAAAGAATCCGGAGTTCCGACATCTGTCGACGATCAAGATTCAGGGACGCTGTCTTGTTTGCCATGGTGTCAAAAATCAGATGGGCTGGTCATGTAATGAGATTTAAAGACGACCACTGGACTAGTGCTGTTACTGACTGGATTCCACAGGATACCAAAAGACCGCATGGCCACCCACCTACCAGATGGTCAGATTTCTTCATTAAGATCATGAATGATCGGTTTGAGGCTCTTCATGTTCCCAGAGCGAACAGCTGCCATTGGGCTACACTGGCACGTGACAGGGACGAATGGAGACATTATTGGCGTCCACTTGAGCAAATCGATGACTAACGGGAAGTTAAGTGATTAAGTGATAAACAAGATTGATAAATTACCAGCAAGACTCACAAAGAAAGTGAGAGAGAACCCTATATAAATTGAATTATTAATGAAAGTGGGGGAAATCTCAACAGAGAGCACAGAAATTCTCCAGATATTTAAAGATTAATTTGAGATTATAAGCCATGAAACAAGAAAACTTTAAAGAAATGGATAAATTCCAGGATTCTTATAACTTCCCAAGGATGAACCAAGTTTTACCAAAAACTTTTCAAGCTTTTCCAGGAAATTAAAGACAGAAACACCCCCAGGCAATTTCTATGAGGCAAATATCACCCTGATATTCAAAATAAACAGAGACTCCCTAATAGGAGAATCACTGGCCGCTAACACAGATTAACACAGATGTAAGATCCTCAACAAAATTCTAATAAATTTATTAAGAAAACTTACCAAAGAAGTCATATATTATGTCCAAGAAGGATTCATACATGGATGCAAGGATGGTTTAACATTCACAAGAAAAATCCACATAAGTGGAGCTCCTATCTCCCCACCCCACTCCTTCCCCCAGTGGGGGAAAAGTAAAAGAAAATCCACATAATACACCATATCAAAAACATAAAAACAATATCATCATGCCAATATATGTAGAGAAAGCATCTGACAAGATCAAGTAACCATTCATGATAAAATTCTCATCATAAGGATTTGAAGGAATATTCCTCAGTATAGTTAAAACCACCTACAACAAGCCCATAACAAACATTATTATTAACTGAGAAAAAACTAAAAACCTTCCCTATAAGATTAGGTAACAGATAAAATTGTTTCAACTCTAACCACATTTATTCAATATAGTACTGAAAATACTTGCAATAGCAGTTTGGAACAAAAACCCTATAAAATATATCCCTACAGAAAGGAAGATCTCAAGCTTTCACTCTTTTCAGAAAACATGACACTATACATAAAAATATGATGCATCTGCAAAAATCCTCCTAGAAAAATATTAATTGTATAGAAAAGTAGCAAGTTAAAAATCTATAACCTAAATACCATGGCTTTCCCATATATAAATAATGAAGGAAAAAGAAAGAGAAATTTTAAAAAATGTCTTTCAATGTCTGTCCCTCTCTTTCTGACTCTTTTCACTTAGCATGATACTTTCCATGAAGTACCACTTGTATGTAAATTTCATGTCTTCATCTTTTCTAACCGCTACATAGTAGTACTCCATTGTGTAGATGAACCAAAGTTTCTTCAGTCATCTGTTCTTAGCCACTCAGCTTTTTTCCAGATTCTGGCTATTGTAAACAGTGCTGCAATGAACAAACCAGTGCAGATGTCACTTCGGCTATACTTTTTTGCCTCTCTGGGATATATTCCCAGGAGTGGTACTGCTGGGTCAAATGGGAGCTCAATTTCTAATTTTTTGAGAATCGTCCACATTGTTTTCCACAAGGGCTGAACCAGTTGGCATTCCCACCAGCAATGAAGGAGCATCCCTTTCTCGCTACATCCGCACCAACACCGGTTGATTTTCTTCTTTTGGATGTGGGCCAGTCTCTGTGGTATGAGATGATATTTCATTGTTGTTTTGATCTGCATGTCCCTGATGATTAATCATGTAGAGCATTTTCTCATGTCCCTTTTAGCCATTCAGATGTCTTATTATTTGCGAAACTTTCTGTTCATTTCATCGCCCTATTTTTTGATGGGGTTGGATGTTTTCTTCTTGTGGAGTTCTTCCAGTACTTTGTATATCCTTGATTTCAACCCCTTGTCGGATGTATATTGGGTGAATATTCTTTTCCATTCTGTAGACAGTCTTTGTCTTTTGGTTACTGTTTCTATTGAGGTGCAGAAGCTTCTTAGTTTTTTAAGATTGTCCCATTTGTCTATCTCTGTTTTCACTTGCTTGGCCAGTGGCGTGACATCTTTGAAGAAACCATTATCTTCAATGTCATGGAGGATTTTGCCTAATTTTCTTCAATGTACGTTATGGATTTCGGTCTGATGTTGAGGTTATTAATCTATCTTGATCTTACTTTTGTACATGGTGTTAGGCAGAGATCTGAGTCCAGTTCTTTGCATGTAGCTGTCAAGTTTTGCCAGCACATATCGTTAAAGAGGATTTCCTTGCTCCACTTCACATTTCTTGCTCCCTTATCAAAGATTAGATGATCATATGTTTGGGGGGAGATGTCAATATATTCAACCCTGTTCCATTGGTCTGCAGCTCTGCCTTTGTTACAGTACCATGCCGTTTTAATTATTCCTGCTTTGTGGTAGAGTTTGAAGTTAGGGAAGTTGATTCCTCCCATTTTCCTTTTCCCAAGAATTGCTTTAGCCATTCGTGGGGGCTTCCATATTCAAATTCCATATGAATTTCAGGAGGTTTTGCTCCATTTCTTTGAAGAATGTCATGGGTATCATTATGGGGATCACATTGAATTTGTACAATGCTTTGGGAAGTATTGCCATTTTGACAATATTAATTCTCCCGATCCATGAGCAGGGGATATCTTTCCATTTTCTCTTGTCCTCTTTTATTTCCTGAAGTAGCGTTTTGTATTTTTCTTTGTACAGGTCTTTTACTTACTTAGGGAACATAAAGTAACAAAATAGGAGACAAACACCCAAAAATAGCCAAGATAAGTACCAGGAGGTTCACTCCATGGCTTGTAGTCCAGCCGCACATGCTAGGGGGAAAGGCAGCTCAGATAGAAAAGGGAGCACCAAATAAAGGGTGTTGGGAGGATCCTCCCAGGATGGGAGATGCATGCTAAAAGTAGACTGTAGATCATACATGATTGCCTCTCTGTGCCTCTTTTGCAAACCACAGCACCCAAAAGGAGAGAGAACAAAGGGGAAAGCCCTGCCAAAAAGGCTGAGTGGGATGGGGCAATGGGGGGTGGGAGGGGTACTTGGATCATTGGTGGTGGAGGATGGGCAGTGGTGGAGGGATGAGTCCTAGATCATTGTATAATTGAAACCCAAGCACAAAAATTTGTAAGTCTACAACTGTACCTCAAAGTGTTTCACTAATAAAAACAATTTAAAAAAAGAAGTTAACCTGTGTTTTCAAGAATAGTAATATGTGTCAGCTTTAATTTTTTTAAAGACTAGTTCATTTTAATATAAACAACATAGTAGTAAATGGATAACAAAATTAATTTCAAGAGTGTTTTGTTATTACTAGAAGAATTAGAAGATTGATACATCTACCATTTTGTTTGTCAATATATTTTTGGTGGTACACTTAAAAGTACAATATCTATTCATTTGAAAAGTAAATGAATGGCAAGGAAGGTAAAAAACAATATCTTTCACTTTTGCCTCTGAAAATAAACTACCTTGGAATAAGCATAATTAATGAGGTAAAGTACACAAACAAAGAAAACTACACAATACTACTTCAAGAGATTGAAAAGGAAAGAAGAAATTGGAGACACATACCCTGTTCATGGATATGGAGGATTAAATTGTCAAATTGGCAATAATCTCTCAAATATTATACATATTCATTAAACACCCTAAAATGATACCCATGGCAATTTTCAAAGAAATAGAGCAAACATTCTTGAAATTCTTATGGGACAATAGACCTCCAGAAAGAGATAAAGCAAACCTTGGAAAAAGAAGATGGGAGCCATCAAATTCTTAAACTTCCAACTTATACAAAGCGGTAGTAATTAAATCAACATGGTATTGGAATAAAGACAGACCTACAGATCAGTGAAGTAGAGTATTTTGCACAGACATTCAACTATATGCTGACTTAAACTTTGATATAAATGCAAGAAATATGAAGTCAAGCAAGGAAATCCTCTTTAAGAAATGGTGCTGGGAGAATTAAGCAGCTACTTGCAAAACAACAACAACAAAAACTCAGACATCTTTCTAAGGGCAGGCACAAAAATACCATAAAAGTATATTAAAAACCTCAATATCAGACCCAAATTCATGAGGTAAATGGAGAAAAACATAGGCAGAACCCTCCACGACACTGAAGCTAAAGATATGTTCAAAGATATAACACCACTGGCCAAGCAAGGGGAAGCAAAGGTACAAGTCGGACTAAACTGAGAATCTTCTACACTTCAAAAGAAGTAGTGAGCAAAGTACAGAGACAGCACATGTACTGAAAAAAAATTTACAAAAAACCATCAGATAATGGGTTAAAATTCGAGATATGTAAGGAGGTGGTTGAACTTTACTAGGAAACTTCCAGCACCAAATGGGAATAAGACATGAATGAAAAACTTTCTCAAAGAAGAAATACAGATGGCAAAAAGGCACATGAAGAAATGCTCTATATCACTAATCAAAATAACAATGAGATACCATCTTACACCACGAAGACAGGCATACATCAAAAAGAACAGAGAAAAATAGTGCTGGCACTGATGTAGAGAAAAAGGGACTCTTATTCCTTGATGGTGGGAATGCCATTTGGTTCAGCCTTTTGGAAAACGATATGGATATTCCACAAGAAATTAGAAATTAAGATTCCATGTAGCTCAGCAATACCACTTCTTCGAATTTACCCTGGATAGGGGGTATAAAAGCACACAGCACAAATGCCATCTGAAGTTCAATATTCATTGCAGCACTATACATAATAGCCAGAATCTGTAAACTTCCAGAATGCTGGAGAATAAACGAATGGTTAATGAACCAATGGTACTTATGTACAATGAAATATTACACAACCTACAGTAAAAATGAAGTCATGAAGTCCACTTACAAATGGACAGGCAGGGAGAGTATCATGCTCAGTGAAATGAGTCAGGAGTATAGGGACGTACATAGAATAAATGCACACATTTGTGGGATATAAAAATTATCCTATGAAACTCATAGTCAAGATAGTATAAACAAGGGCCAGGTGGATATGGCCACAATTCAAAAACTTTCTAAGCTGTTGGGGAGAAGGCAGTTTAGGTAGAGCAAGAACCACTATGACAATGATGGTTGGAAACAATCACTCTGGAAATCAACTTGGTGCTGAAAGTAGACAAAGATACACAAAGGCACATGATAACCTATCAGTCCCTGTTTGTTTTTTTTTTTTTTAATTTTATTGAATCACCATGAGAAAGTTAAAAGCTTTCGTGTTTGGGTTACAATCACACAATGATCAAACACCCATCCCTCCACCAGTGCACATTTCCCACCACCAATCTCACCAGTATACCCCCTTCCCCACCCTCCCCCTCCCTCCATGTCAGACAATGTTCCCCATACTCTCTCTCAACTTTTGGGCATTATGATTATCAATATAGACACTGAGTCATCATGTTTGGTCCATTATCTACTTTTGGCACACATCTCCCATCCCAACTGATTCCTCCAGCTATCATTTTCTTAGCGATCCCTTCTCAAGTTCATCTGCCTTATCCTCTCTGCTCACGAGGCAGGCTTCCAGCGATGGGGCAGTCCTCCTGGTCCTTGTATCTACTGTCCTTGAGTGTCAGCCTCATGTTATATTATTCTATACTCCACAAATGAGTGCAGTCCTTCTATATCTGTACCTTTCTTTCTGACTCATTTCACTTAGCATGATACTCTTGATGTCTATCCACTTATAAGAAAATTTCATGGCTTTATCTCTCCTAACAGCTGCATAGTATTCTATTGTGTACATTTACCAAAGTTTCTTTAACCAGTCACCTGATCCAGTGCACTTGGTTTGTTTCCAGATTTTGGCTATTGTGAAGAGTGCTGCAATGAACATATAGGTACAGATGTCATTTCTACTGTGCTTTTTTGCATTCTCCGGATATATTTAGAGAAGTGGTATTGTGGGGTCATAGGAAAGCTCAATTTCCAGTTTTTGAAGGACTGTCCATATTGTTTCCCAGAAAGGCTGGACCATTTGGCATTCCCACTAATAGTGAAAGAGCGTCTATCAGTACCTGTTTTGCAAATCAAAATGGCCATAAGAAGAGAAAGAGGAAAATTGCCTGCCATATAGGCATGCTGGTGCGGTGGAGGGCATGGCAGGAGAGCAACTGGAGACATTGGTGGTGGGAAATACATTCCAATGGAATGATGCCTGTAAGAACATTGTATGAATGAACCCAAACCATGAAATCTTTGTAAAAATGTATCTCATGGTGACTGATTCAATAAAATAAATAAATAACCGATAGCAGGTCCGAATGCATTTCTGCCAAAAAGCCGCTGGGTTTCGAGATTTGTTTCTGAGTCTCTGGGATCATGGGCATTAAGCTGTTTGATCAGGAGTCAGAGAGGTCGTTCGTGGGCGGCGACTTGGGGTCTCGTCGGGGTGGGGAGGAAAGGGACAGCTCCACCCTCATCCCGTGAGGTCCCGCGTGTCTCCTCGCTGCTGGCCCAAACCTGACTCTCTAATGGCTTCTGGCAGATGATGGCCACTGAGTCGCCAAGGCGGAGCAGGTGGAGGGATAGCACTCTTTCCCCCCTGTGGTGGCCTGGAGACAGTAACCTACTGTGAGGTCCGGATGCATTTCTGCCAAAAGCTGCTGGATTACAGAGTTGTTTCTGAGTCTCTGGGATCATGGGCGTTAAGCAGCTTGATCAGGAGACAGAGAGGCCATTCGTGAGCAAGCGACTCGTGGTCTCGTTGGGGTGGAGAGAAAAGGGCCGGCTACACCCCTATTCCGTGAGACTCAGGAACAAATCTTGGAACCCAGCAAGTTTTGGCAGAAATCCCTCCAGATTTAATTGTTAAAATTTCGGAATTTCAAAATCGCATGGCCACTACTGTAGCCACGCAACATCATATGTTACTCATAACCAGCAATAGAAAACAAATTGTCTACTGTTGCCTTTTTGGCAGATCTGAGTGTTAGGGTAAAATCCCAAATAATAATGATAGGTCTGGTGTCAAATTATTAAATGTAATCAAAGTAGAGAGTGAGTAATGTGGAAATCATCTACCCCACAGGTAGGGGGAGGGTTTGGGATAGGGGTATACTGGAGTTTTTGGTGGTGGAGAATGGGTACTGGTGAAGATAGGGGTGTTTCATTGTATGACCGAGACATTAACCCGAAAGCTCTGTAACTCCTCTCTCATGGTGATTCAATAAATAAAATTATAAAAAATGAAAAAAGGTAAGGTGGAATTCATACCCAATTCAATCAACATAATCAGTGACTGAATAAATAGCAGTACTCCTACATATAATAAATGAATAAATAAATAAGTAAAATGGAATATGCCTGTTCAAAGCCATTGTTAATAAATTAATCAGCTATGACTCTTTGGTGTTCTCCCCATTGTCTTGGTTATAGTGCCATATTGGCCACCACATTAAGCTTATTTAGAGTAGTGTTTCCCTTCTAGGGAAAGAAACACTCCTTTCACTTCCTGCATGTATATTTCAAGAGGCCTGTGACTACATTTCAAACAGAATAAAATGTTTATTTTATAGTGAGACGTAATTTGTAATCCAAAAGTACCCAACAAATCAGGTTCATTTCATGAGATATCTGCACCCTCATCCCACTTTTACTCACATAGAGTAAGGATAGACTGGCATACTTAGAGGCAGAAAGATAGAGGGAAAGAGCAAAGACTGTGGAGCACTCTGATCAGTCCCTCAGAATGGAAAAAATAGTAGAGAAAAAACTTCTGAGACTACAGACTTAAGACTAGCTCTGGTTTCTCTCCTCACACCAGACCACTTCCATCCTTCCCTTTGTCATTGTTTAGAATGGACATGAGAGGTTCTGCTTCTCTGATCACTTGCTATGTTCTTTGTCATCCTGACTCCACAGCCACCCAAATTTTAAAGCTACTTATTCCTGGCTCTTTTTATAAACCCATCTGCACATATTATCAATAAGCCTCGGGAAATAACTGTACCTTTATGTTCATAAATGTTTTAGAGCTCTTGTCTTCTCAGTATATGTTGATTCCCTTTGTGTCCTCCAGGATACTGTCCCATCCTGGAAGCCACATTTCTGCTGAGATTCCAGCCTGTGGTCACCTTTCTCACCATGGCACCAAAGGTATGTGACTATGACATCACAACATGAGTACTGCTGCTATGGTTACATGTTGATGCTCATGCTTAAAGGAGACACTCCCTCTCCTTTCACCAGAAGTACTTTGCCCTGTGTTGCACAATGGAGTTTAAAATCACGGATAATTGTCATAATGCAAATATAACCATACATGCCCTATGTTCTTAAAGGATTTTAACATGAAAATTGGACAGAAGCATCCATAGAGCTATTCCTTGAATGGAAATCAAATAAAGTGAATGTAGCCTGAAACACAATATTTTTGCCAAGAAATATAGTGTCAACCCAGCCACTGCAGGACTATATGTCCACCAACCGAACTCCCAAGAGTAGAATCTAATAAAATTTAACACCCTAGTAGGCCCTGATGAGTTTTATTTTGCTTTTTGGGGGGTCACATCTGGGGATGCTGACTCCTGGTTCTGAACTCATGGATCACTCCTGGGTGTGTTCTGGGTACTATATGGGAAGCCAGGGCTCAAACTTGGGTCGGCCACATGCAAGAAAAATGCCGTGTCTCCTGTACTATCACTCCTGCCCTCCGGGTGGATTTTTTTGTTCGTTTTTTTGGGTCACATCTGGTGATGCACAGGGGTTACTCCTGGCTCTACACTCAGGAATTACTCCTGCAGATGCTCAGGAGACCATATGTGATGCTGGGAATCGAACCTGGGTCAGCCGCATGCAAGGCAAATGCCCTACCCACTGTGCTATCATCCCAGCCCCCGGATGGATTTTTCAGGAGATTTTTTGCTTTAATAATTGTCTTTCAACCTTTGACTTTGAGCCTCTGTTTGACCTGTCTGTTCAAATGTGTTTCTTGCAGGCGGTAGTGCATTCGTTGGGTTTAATTTTCAAATCAATTCTACAAGTGTCTCTTAGTTGGTGCATCCAGCCCATTGACTTTGAGAGAAATTATTCTCATGGAATTTCGTGCTGTATATTGGCAAGTATTTGATCTGTTTGTGAGCTATTTACATCTAAAATAGTCCTTTTAGTTCTTCAACTAATGATGGTGGCTAGCCTGTGACTTTCCCGAGTTCTTTTATATCTGAGAAGTTGAGTAATGTTCCTTCAATCTGAACGAGAGCCTGACTGGGTCAAGAATTCTTGGTGAGGCTTATATATCATTGAATTTTTCTCACTCTATCCCACCAGTTCTTCATGCCAGGAAGTTATCCTCTTATAAGTCTTCTGTGACTTTTCATCATGTTACAGGTTATATATTTTACTTTGTTGATCATGCGGCTTTCAGTATACTGGCTCTATCTGTGGTTTTTGTCTTTATACTCAGGATGTAGCTTGGGGTATCTTTATTTTGATTTCTTGTAGCTGGTACTCTTCAGGCATCATGGATCTAGGTGCATGCACTCTTCAGAACTGTGTACTTCTCAGCAATAGTGTCTTTGACTGTTACTTCATCAGGGTCATCTTCCTGCCTCTCTGGGACCCTGATGATTCAGCTGTTGTTCCTCTGCCAAAGTTCTCTTGGATTGTGTTTTGGTTTATTTTGAGGATTTTTCATGTACTCCTGTTGTCTGGAGATTCACTGTACTTAATCTTGGAGCTCATTCAATCAGTCTTCAGTAACTGTTATGCTGCTATTGAGGTCTATCAAGTGAGTTTTTCTTTTTTCTTTTTATTTTTTAAGGCAGAGGATATTTTATTTATTTATTTTTTTAATTATTTTTAATTTTTTTCATTAGTGAAACAATTTTCTTTTAAGACATAGAATTTTTTTTATTAGTGAAACTCCATGTGGTACAGTTGTTGACATTACAAATTTTTGTGCTTGGGTTTCAGTTATACAATGATTGAGTACCCATCCCTACACCGGTGCCCATTCCCACCTCTCATGCTCCCAGCATCCCTCCCCCCACCCCCCACCCCATCCCACACCATCCCTGTGGCAGGGCATTCCCTTTTGCCCTCTCTCTCCTTTTGGTTGCTGTGGTTTGCAAAAGAGGCATTGAGTGGTTATCATGTTTGGTCTATAGTCTATTTTCAGCATGCATCTCTCATCTTGGGAGGGTCCTCCCAACACCCTTTACTTACTGCTCCCCTCTCTATCTGAGCTGCCTTCTCCCTCAGCATGTGCGGCTGGCCTCCAAGTCTTGGAGTGAACCTCCTGGTACTTATCTCTGCTATTCTTGGGTGTTAGTCTCCCAATTTGTTATCAAGTGAGTTTTTCATCTCACCTGTTAACCTGATCTGATTGGTCACTTCTGTTTGTAGTTTTATAATTTCTGATTTCATATCCTCTTGTGTCTTATTGAAGTCATGTTCCATTGCTTTTTTTTAGCTCATTATACATTCTCAACAATTCTCTAAATTTCTTATCAGTTTATAAAGTTGGTGAGTACTGTTTCGAGTTCTCCTGGAATAGCATCTTCACTAACTTATCCTGGTGGGTTTCTGCCTTTGCATTGCCATGGTGACCTTTGCAGTTTAGAAATTATTCTATTATTTTGTGGGGAGTGTAGAGGACTTGAGCCTTGAACAGGTGGGAGGGAAACTTGGGGCAATGGTGCTGGGAAATTACACTGGTGGAGTGATGGGTGTTGGAACATTGTACGATAGAAACCCAACCATGAACAGCTTTGTAAAATTAATTATTTAATTAAAAATAATAGTATGATGAACGTTGAATAATTTCAATATGTTAAATAGAACTCAGTGCAGAAAAGAAATAAACTTACATCAAATATACAATGTTCCAACACCAATTCACCAGTGTCCCCTTCTTTCCACCAATGTCCACAGGTTCCCTCTCAGTTCCAAGATTGCCCCTACTTGCTCTAAAAAAACTTAAATGCATGTCAAATGGTATGATCATAAAATAAATCAATAAAGTAAATATATCAATAAAAGGCACTTTGTAGCATTCATTTATTATATGATTTAACCTACATGAATAAATTGAAACCATTTATTATTTTTTAAATTTATTTATTGAATCACCGTGAGAACACTTGCAAAGTTTTCAGGTTTAAATCTCAGTCATACAATGATCAAACACCCATCTCTTCACCAGTGCATATTTTCCACCACCAAGAACCCCAATATACCCCCCCGCCCCACCCCTACACATGCCTGTGAGGCATATGATTTCCGCTTAACTCTCTCTCTACTTTGATTACATTCATTATTTCGACAAAAGATGCACCATTATTATTTAGAATTTTCCCCCAACAATCAAACCTGCTGAAAAGGCATCATGAAATAATTTGTTTTCTATTGCTGCTTATGAAGACCATGTGATGTCGCATGGCCGCTATCCTGGCAGCGCGATTTTGGATTTCTGATATTTTACTAATTAAGTCTGGAGGGATTTCTGCCAAAAGCCACATAGTTCCGAGATTGGTTTGTGTGCCTCTGGTGCCATGGCCATGCTGGAGAGCTGCTCGTGGGGGTGCAACTTGTGGTCTTGGAGGGGCAAGAAGGACGTGCTCGTTCTGGTGCCCCATACCATGAGGCCTCAGTTGCCCTGTCACCACTGGCTCATACCTGGCTGTTCAATAAGCTGTGAGGCAGCAGCCTCCATGCCGTTGGGTGGGGGGGGGGCAGAAGAGACAGACACCCTTTCCCTCCCGGGGCGGGGGCACAGCACCATAGCTTAATGTGTAGTCCATTCACATTTCTGCCAAAAGCTGCTGGGTTCCAAATTAGGTCCATGTGCCTCTGGGGCCATGGCTGTGCCAGAGAGCCGCTCATGGGTGGCAACTCGTGGTCCAAAATTAAAAGCATTTTATGCAACATAATGCCTATCCTTATTTAGAGAAATAAGTTTTAAACTCTGATATCAAGAATATGTTGAATTAATTTCTTGTAACTTATTGTAGTAATTATCATGTTTTTTCTCATAAAACTATGCTACTATTTTATTGTTTGTATGAAGTAGTTCAAACCTACAAATACAATATTTAGTAAGAGTAAGGAGAATTTTCCAAAATTAATGGGCACAATCTGAATAGTCTATTAATGTACAAAGTGTTTAAGCCCACAAAGGGAAATGCTGGTTTTATGTTATAAAATATATTATAGGTACTGCTTAAGTGTTTGCATTAAAAAGTAAACCATTGCATAAAATTTTTGTAGATGTAAATACTGATTTAATGTGGAATATTTAATATAAATGAGAATGAGACATCAATTCATTATTAAAAGGTATAAAAATATGTTTGCAAACTAGAAGAAAACATACCTGTCTTAAACTATTAGAAAGGACCATGGAATTCCTTTTAAAACTAACATGTTGAAAATGAAGGCAAGGAAATATCTGGAGTTTAGATACATTTTGACATTTATGATAATTCTCCATTTGTTACAGTGTATTTTTGAATGGAGCTTAGTTATTTCAGTTGATTTCTTTTTTCAATTTCTTAAAATTGCAATCACCTGCCATAAACCATTACAAAACTGGTCATGATTGGGTTTCTTTCATACAGTGTTCAAGCTCCAATCTCTCCACCAGTGTACATTTCCCATCAATCTACCTCAAGTGTATGTGTGGGCTCAGAGAGTAGGTAATACAGATAAAGGACCAGTCTGACAAAAATAGGTGGAAATGATCACGCTAGACAAGGGATATACATGACAAACATGTGATTTCTTGTTTCAAATATTTATGTTTGCTCAATGATGGAAAATGTGTTCATTAAATTTTTCTTACAATATTTCCTTCATTTCAGTTTCTCTATAAAATTTTCCATAACCTATAGGTACGGCTTATGAAATGTTTTCAATTTAAAAATCATGTACAGAAATTTAACACAGGTTTAAGAATTTTCACCTTGCAACCGCAACCCTCCTGAGATTTACTGCAGAGATTAAGGTTTCTTGACACAACCAGGAATGTCCCCTGAGCACAAAGCTGTAAATAGTTTCTGAGAACTGCCTGTTTATCCCCCAAAAACATCAATCATTATATAAATGCTAAACATAAGTATTTCTTTTTTTAGTTCAGGCACTCAGGAATTACTCTTGGCGGTGCTCGGGGGACCGTATGGGGTTGCTGGGAATCGAACCTAGGTCGGCTGCGTGCAAGGCAAACACCCTACCCGCTGTGCTATTGCTCCAGCCCCCAACACATTTATTAAGTACCACTCTACTCTATATCTTGGAAATATGGGTGAAAAGGATGAATTCTATAGTCAGACGGCCTATGTATCAATTAATTTCACTATATACTGTGTATGTGCACTTGAGTATTTTTCTAGTGTCCCAATACTTTCGCTTTTTATGTTTAAAACAAAAGAACAATGCTAGTCATTGATGCAATTATTATGGGAATTAAATGAAAAAAATGTCATTACACTCTTAACCATGCCTGACAGCGAATCTTACATGTTTGTGTAAAATTTATAAGTTGATCAATCTTCAGTTTGTTGAAGGTATGTTAGAACTCTGGTGAAGGTGAAAAAAATGTCTTAAGTGATAAATTTATGAGAATTTATTCTTTATATAGCTTCCTTTGACAAATTTTTGGCACAATGTTGCACATGGTTCTTCTTGGATTTATCCCTTTTTCCTGAATAGTTCTTTCCTGGTTTGTGTAAACACAAAAAAAAGGACGGGCAAGGGGGCGGCTGTGACCTATCTCTTCTGCCGCCCGCGTTCGGTAGTCGCAGGCTGTTTCCCACTCCAGGGAAGTTGATGGCGATGGTCAGGCGAAGGAAGGAAATGAGGGCCAAGCTGGTTGGTCTTAGCAGCAGTTTATTACATGAAAGAGATGTATGTCATAGAGGCCCCAGGATCTCTCAAGGACGTGCTCCTTTGTTCTCTCAGCTTCTCTCCTCAGTCCCATCTTCCCAGGTTCTCTGAAGCACGCGTCCCTCCCCACCCCTCCCCAGAGCCCTGAAATCTCCCTTATATAGATCATAGTACCTCTAAAGGGCTCAATATAGTGATATCATCAAAAGGAGTTACAGAAAGAACATTGAGGTGGCAAACCATACATTGTTTCTTTACATCCACATTGTTTCTTTACATCAGCAGGCCAGTAATTTTGGCCTCTGGAAAGAAGATACAAAACCAAACTCAAACTTTTCACAAGCACTTTCACAAGCTACAAGCACTTGGATTTGCATCCCAAAGACCAGTCTTCTAGAGCTTGGAATCTACATCCCAAAGACAAGTGTCTGAGCTTTGCATACCAAAGACTAGCCTGGCTAGAGCTGGGAATCTACATCCCAAAGATCAGGCCTGGCTAGCACCTGAGATCTGCATATCTAAGACCAGCTAGTTTCCTGTGAGATTAGGAAAACTGCCTCAATATATTGAAATCATTTACTGAAGGCAGTTTGAAGGGGAGAAAGGTTCAGTCTCATCCAAGCTAGTCAGGACACCCAGGAAAACTGCTTCTAGGACAGATTCTCATTTAGCAGATCAACCCACTCTAGAATAGATTTCCCTGGATGTGTTTCTCCTCTCTTTGTCTGACCAACATATAAGCATACATAATATAAATCATTTTGTATGGACACAGTAAGAAATACTTTAAGCTTATAGAATTGCTCTCCCAGGGCCATCTCAATCTCAGACTGCAGTGCTCAGGCCAGATATCATTCCTATTCTTAGCAGCAGGGTCCTAGTCTCATCATTACTTTTGGATCATAACAGCATTTGCCTATGATCAAACTCTTGACCTACAGTTAAGAATCGTGGCACCTTGGCCTGGCCCATCGCAATGCCAGGGTAGCACATAACTTATTGGCTTGCCCTGGTTCCATCGAGTCCCATGTCGGGACCCTGCTTTTGGGGTGCTAGGAAGTGAGGGCAACTGAGGCTTAAGTTGAGAAGGCAGATGCCCAGGAGTGAATAATATTCAAGGCCAATTAAATCCTAAGTTATAAAGCATAATATGAATTGTCTTCCTGTATCTATACAAAAAGGACATTGCATTAAAGTAAACTATTCAAAAGACATAAGGAGAGGAGAAAGGCAATATTAACTTACAGTACAAGTTCAGTGTCCTAGAAGGATGAGACCTTACAAATTTGTTGGGGAAGAGAGCATAGAAGTGGTTACAGACAAAGTAATGGGAATGACTCGGGAGCACTGTGATGGGTGCAACCTGATAAATCTAAGCTCCTTGTACTCCAACACTGGTTCATCCTCTATCTGTTATTTTCTACTCAATTTTAATGACATTTTACTTGTGTTTCTATATTGGGTTCTTTTTTTCTATCTTTATGCTTTATTATACATGATAGACAACAATATTCCCCTATCCATACATGTATTGTAGAAGTCCTTTTGTACATAATCTCTACTGGTCTCTTCAAATTCATCTTTCTTGAGTATATCATATAGAACAGCTTCAGCCTAATACAGAATGTTTTCAGCACTATTCCCACTGCTAGGAAATACCATCCCATCTACTACAATTATTTCCTGTGTTTTGTAGGAGTTGAATGTACTTTCTTTATACCTTCAGATGTTATTCTCCTTTAAATATCAAATATATTTTGTTGTTTCCAGTATCTCCAGTGCCAAATATAATAGGAGCTCAGTATTTGGTGGTAAAGAAACTTACAGGTTATACCTTCATATTAATAGCTTTATAGACTTATATAGTGTAGATTAATATTTTAATCTCTTTATTATATTTGGTTACTATGTAGCTTAAGAAAAAGATTGATTTTGAAGTCTTAAGCTTCCTGGAACATAAAATTAATTTGAACAAGTTAAATAATTTATAATTTAAGATATCAAGAAATATTTTTTACAACCACTTGAAGTTCATTTTTTCAAAATGTATTAAATTGAATTTTCCCCCTGAAGTGTCAATGGTTCTGGATTCCTCTATTATTTATTTCTTTATTTGCCTGAATACATACTCAATAGTGCTCAGGACTTCCTCCTGTCTCTGTGCTCTGGAATCTTTCCTGGAGAGGCTGTTTGGAGGTTTTCTGGGTGCAAGCAAATGCCCCAATCTCCACACTCTCACTCTGCCTCTCTTCTCCCATTTTAAACTAGCACATATGCCAGAAATATTGAAGCCCAGCAGGCACAATTGTATATTTTCCATGAAAAATTCATGGACAGCTTCTGGAACATCACTACAGAATCAGAAAGTGTTTGGTGGTAACTGGGCTCTCTAACAACTGTCATGTATGACAGTTCTTCAATTTATGAGAAACAAGGAATTAGTCTCTTTCAGAATATAACGTTATATCAATCAGGAACACCAACAGTATAGAAGATAAACAGGCTTTTTTCTTTATTATTCAGTGTGTAGGTGTACTGGAGGAGGAAATAAACATACCAAAGAGTGAGAGAGAGAGAGAAAGAGAGAGAGAGAGAGAGAGAAAGAGAGACAGAGAGAGCCTGCTATAGTCGCAGGTCAGGGGTGTGTGTGGATGGGGAGGGAGGGAAACTGGAACCATTGGTGGTATGAAATGTACACTGGTGAAGGGAAGAGTCTTAGGACATTATATGACTGAAATCCTATAATGAACACCTTTGAAACTGTATATTACTGTACTTCACTGTAAGCACTGTTGCACTATTGTCCCATTGTTCATCAATTTGTTCGAGCAGGCACCAGTAACGTCTCCATTGTGAGACTTGTTAAAGTTTTTGGCATATCAAATATGCTACGGGTAGCTTGCCAGGCTCCACTGTGCAGGTGGAATACTCTTGGTACCTTGCCGGGCTTTCTGAAAGGAATGGAGGAATCAAACCTGAGTTGGTTGCATGCAAAGCAAAGGCCCTACCCACTGTGGTTTCTCTCCAGTCAACTGTAATTCAATGTAAACAAATAAAAAAAATAAGTTGACAAGTCTTTATATTTATTATCATTATTATGGGTGGAATAGGGATGGTAAAATGGCATTGAGCAAGTTTCAGTTAGCGGTGATGCCTAGCTCTGCCCCTGGGCCTGTAACATTGAGCTGATAGGATGAACAGTCTAACAAATTAGGGAGCTCGGACAGTTGGCTCCACTACAGGAGTCCTGCAGAAGGTGTGGAACAGTAGCACTGTAAGTATGCGTTTTTCAGGGCAGTATTTCTTAGAAAGTTGCTCACCAAGCCTAACAAGGACAGAATGAAGAAATTTCAGAGAAATATATATTTGCGTATTCAATTCTTGGATCCTAGCTGCTACTAGTTCCCACATTGAGCGAGAGGCTTCATGTGCTTGGGCCTAGGAGGACATGTGGCTGTGTTGGACTCATCGGACACAGGCCACTGGGCCCACCGCAACCTTGTGCCCCTCCACTCTCTGCTTTCACTTTCCTCTCTGGAAGGAAGACGTTTTTACATGATTGTGGTAGAAGGGTTTCGTAAGGGAGTAGAATACTTAAAAAGTCTGTGATGTTGGTTCAGACTAATAACACAATGGGTAGGGCACTTGCATTGCTTAAGGCCAAGCTGGGCTCCATCCCTGACTCCCCAGATGATCTAAGCTCTTTCAGGAATGATGTGCCAGATGGAAACAAAAAACAAACCAAAAGTGAAAGTCTGGGAGAGGGTGGGTAAGATGGCTTCTGACTCTGATTAAATGAAGTCCTTGTTTCACCCCTCAGTGCGAACTGGGTGGCTGTAATGTGCTCTGGCACTGAAGGGATAGTAGCACAGCATTTTCTTACCCTACTGTTGATTCCTAGGCCTGATGAGATATTAGAAAGCTCCCTTGGGTCATGCACACAACATGGGGACCCCTGCTCAAAGTCCGCCATTTCCTCCTTTTACTTGCACAGGGAAGACTAGCTCTGATCCCATTCTTTTCGTGTAGCTGTGTAGGCAGCCTCCTACTCTCTGAAATGGCTATGGAGCAGACCTGGCTTCAGGGAGGTAAAAGTTGCAAGCCTTGGGTAGGAGGTTGAGAGGTGGCAGAGGGAGCTGGAGAAGAATTTACCTAAAGATGAACTGAAGGCAAGTATGAAAGATTTATTCAGTGCTCATTGCATAGGGTACAGTGGGAAAGTCTGGAGAAAGCTCTTTGCTCTGGGGGAAAGCACTGGTGGCAGGAGATATCTTGTGAGCTGAGCTCTGTTTCCTATAACCTGCAATGGTATTGTACTTTTTTAAAAATTTTTATTAGTGAAACACCATGAGGTACAGTTGCAGACTTACAAACTTTTGTGCTTGGGTTTCAATTATACAATGATCAAATACCCATCCCTCCACCAATGCCCATTTCCCACCACCACGGATCCCAGTATCCCTCCCACACCCACCCACCTCCATCCCACCCTGCCTCTGTGGCAGGGCATTCCCCTCTGTTCTCTCTCTCCTTTTGGGTGTTGTGGTTTGCAAAATAGGCATTGAGTGGCAATCATGTTTGGTCTACAGTCTACTTTCAGCATGCTTCTCGCATCCTGGGAGGATCCTTCCAACACCCTTTATTTGGTGCTCCCTTCTCTATCTGAGCTGCCTTTTCCCCTAGCATGTGTGGCTGGCCTCCAAGCCATGGAGCAAACCTCCTGGTACTGATCTGAGACACTCTTGGGGATTAGTCTCCTATTTTGTTACTTTATGTGCCCCTAGATGAATGCAATCTTTCTATGTCTATCCCTCTCTGTCTGACTCATTTCACTTAGCATGATGCTTTCCATGTAGTACCACTTGTATGTAAATTTCATGACTTCATCTTTTCTAACAGCTACATAGTACTCCATTGTATAGTTGGGTATTGTACTGTTTTTTTTTTTCAGCACAGTCTAACATACCTGCAACCACCAGACTCTCTGGTGTGCCTAATAGCAAGAAATGTAGCAAGACGTTCTGAGAAAGGGGTGAATGCCTGGTCAATCTGTCTACATAAGTGTGCTCAAAATAGCTTGCAGCATTTGTTACTGATCCTATGGAGAGTTAATCTGAGTTTTATGCCAGACTGGGCAAAGAAGTGGGAGATCTAAGAGCTCTTTAGACTTTTCCTCTTTTAACAGGAGAAATGCAGTGGAAGTGAGCAGGGGTGAGTGGTATTAGAAAAATACCTCAGGGACATTGCAGGTTGGCATGAATCCTTTAGATGCTTTAGATACCTTTCAGTATTGCCAAAGTTTTCTGACTCCCTGTAAAGTGTGGGCGCACAGTTTAAGTTAACTTTCCAGTGCTCTGATTTGCCTTAAAAAATATGCAAGTGTGAGCCACCAATGGTATGTACAGGGGCCAGAAGTCAATCTGTTTGGAAGCTAAGGGCCTGTGTGCGTGAATATGGATACTGGGAAATGCAGAACAGTGGAGTAGGGAAGAAGTTAAAGAATTAGGTAGACTATCAAAATGGAAAGAAATAAAATCTGATAATTAACAGAGTAAAACAGGGAGGAGTTTGAGGAATGAGAAAGGGATCTTTCTGGTGGGATGGCACCGGAACTTTAATGGGGTGAGCCATAATAATAATGCTCATATAAAAAAAGAGTAGGAATCTGAAAATACATTCACAATATTGTAAGTCAAGGAGATGTGAACTTTATTTAAAAACGTTTGAAAAAAAGTTTGTTGTTTGTGCCACACTTAGCACAGTGTTCATGTATCATAACGGGTGGACTCATATGCTTCTTCAGGGGAGCATACGGCTGCCTCTGGTGATCACTGAACTAAGATCAAGGAATGCACCTTGATTCACTTCCGTGTGTGGCCTCCAAAATGAACACCAATAAATGACATGTGGGGGGAATAGGGTGCGCTACACGAGAATAGGGAAAAGTGAGGAACAGTGCAATGGGTTGGGCTCTTGCCATGCATGATACTGATCTGGATTCCACTCGCTGTACCACATATTTTCCCTGAGCAAAATCATGCGTGTCCCTCTCTCAGAATAAAAAGAAAAGAGAGATAAGGGTTATATGGGTGGAGGAGCTGGACCCTTCAGAAAAAACTGAAACTATTATAACAATAAGGACAAAACACAGAAATGGAGGTAGCATAGGGCTGGAAGACCTTAGAAAGAAGCAGGGAACAATGAAGACAGGAAATTAGTTGTGGAAAGGTAAAGTAGGCAGTGGAAATTATGAATAAGAAGGAAAAAGGAGGTTGCAGAGTTTTGACATGAAGTAGAAGGAGTGTGGATTCTGACCTATAAATGGTAAGACAGGGAATGAGCAGCAGTTAAGTACAATCATTCAAAGTGGAGGTAGAGAAGCAAGGAGAATGGAGCTCAGAAATGAGAACTGAGGGCCAGAGAGATCGTACAACAGGTAGGGTACTTTCTTGCACGCTGCTGACTGAGTTCTATCCCCAGCATTACATGAGGGATGGAAAATTCATCCAAAGAAAAAGAAAAATGCAAGAAATAGAAAATGTCAATCCCCGGGGCCCCTTGGAGGGGAGCTGGTTGAGATTTCCTCCCCGCCCCGACCAGGGCTCCAGCAGCCAAAGACCTCCAGGACCAGCCACCACCATGCTGAGACCACTCTCCGCACACATGAAGGTACTGGCAGAGGGACAAAGTCACGCGGGTTCCGGAGCCGAGATCTCCAAGCCTACTCGGATTTGGGCCGAGCATCCTCCACCCAGATCCTCCAAATTCCAGTAGGCGGGGGTCACACCCACCAACTGACCCCCTGACGCCATGTAATCCCATCAACGGCCAAGACTCAGAGACTATAAAAACCAGCTCCCGGAACCGCGACATCCTATTATGACATCTTATTATCTCATTCCTACTTTGGACAAACTGGCAGGCTACAGAATGTAGCCTGCCCACATGGCAGAGTCTGGCAAACTCACTGTGTCGTACCCAATATGCCAAATACCAGTAACAATGATGGGTCTCATTCTCCTAAAGAGCCTTGAATATAATCTCAGGTCTAGGATGAAGGAGACATTACTGGGGCCTGCTCGAGGCAATCGACGATTAACAGGATGATTTGTGATTTTGTGATTTTATTGGACTGCAGAAAAGAGAAAAACACCTTAAGGAGGTATTTTTGCCTGAGGCAGTCAGGAAGGGCTTTCTTATGTTGATTTGACTACTTGACTGAGTGGAGTGTCAGCCCAGACTGGGAAGGAGTTGGAGAGAGAGGCAGAGAGGAGGATTGTAATAAACTGCAACTAAGACCAACCAGCCTGGCTCTTGCTTCTTCCTTCTTCTACTCTTGGCCAACAGCCGTCCTAATCCAGCGGATCAAGGGCACTGAACGCGGGTGGTGAGATAGAGCCGTCCAGAGAGTCCGCGAACACACAACCTTCAGCGTGTTTAGTTTTTTACATGCTTGGAAAATTCTTCAAGATAGACCACATGCTAAGCCACAAAACATAGCTCCATAAAATTTAGAAGATAGTCTTTGTATCAACAATCTTCTCAGACTGCAATGTGCTGAAACTAGAACTAAATCACACACACAAACAGAACACTAAATCAAACACCTGGAAATTAAACAGCTCACTATTGGACAAGGAGCAGCTTAGAAAGGAAATCAAAGAGGAGATCAAAAGATTCCTGGAAACAAACAAAAATGAGGACACGAGTTTCCAAAACTTATGGGACACAGTAAAATCTGTGTTAAGAGGAAATTTTATAGCTCTACGGGCATTCCTTAGGAAGGAAGAGTGAGCCCACATAAATAACCTAAACTCACAGTTTAAGAGCTTGGAGAATGACCAACAAAAGAAGCCCAATCCAAAAAGGAGGAAGGAAATAATAAAACTCAGAGCAGAAATTAACGAGATGGAAACCCAAAAAACAGTCCAAAAGATCAATGAAACCAAGAACAGGTTCTTCGTGAAAATAATCAAGTTTCTAGCAAGACTCACAAAGAAAGGGAGAGAGAAACACATAAAAAACTGAATCAGAAATGAAAAGGGGGACATCACAACAGAAACTACACACATTCGAGGGGTCCTCAGAGAATACTTTAAGAAGATTGATGCCACGAAACATAAAAACCTCAAGAAAATGGATAAATTCCTAGATTCCTATAGACTCCCAAGGCTGAACCAGAATACCTGGAATATCTGAATAGACCTATCACCATCAAGGAATTTGAATCGGTAATAAAAAGTCTCCCCAAGCACAACAGTCCTGGCCCAGATGGATTCACTAGTGAATTCTTCCAAATCTCTAAAGAGGACTTACTCCCAATCCTCTTTAAGCTTTTCCATGAAATTGAAGTATCAAAACCACTTCTGAACAGTTTCTATGAAGCAAATATCACCCTGATACCAAAAGTAGCCAGAAATACCACAAAGAAAGAGAATTACAGGCCAGTATACCTGATGAACACAGATGCAAAGATCCACAACAAACTAGTAACAAAAAAAATCCAACGACTCATCAAAAAATCACACACCATGACCAAGTAGGATTCATCCCAGGGATGCAAAGATAGTTTAACATTCTGAAATCGATCAACGTAATCCATTATAACAACAAAAGAAAATTTAAAAAAACATATCATATCAATAGACATAAAGAAAGCTTTTGACAAGTTCCAGCAGCCGTTTATGATGAAAACTCTCAGCAAAGTAGGCATTGAAGGAACTTTCCTCAATATAGTCAAAGCCATCTACCACAAGCTCACGGCAAGTATCATTCTTATTGGGGAAAAACTAAAAGCCTTACCTCTAAGATTGGGCACAAGACAAGGTTGCCCACTTTCGCCACTACTATTCAATATAACACTGGAAATTCTGGCCATTGCAGTTAGGCAAGAAAAAGGTATCAATGGCATACAGATAGGAAAGGAAGAGGTTAAGCTATCACTATTTTCAGAATATATGATACTATACTTAGAAAACCCTAAAGACTCTACAGAAAAGCTCCTAGAAACAATAGGTCTATTTAGTAAAGTGGCAGGCTACAAAATCATCACCCCAAAGTCCATGATTTTCTTATATACAAATAACGAAAGAGAAGAAAGTGACATTAAAAAATCCCTTTCACAATAGCACCACAGAAAATCAAGTACCTCAGAATTATCTTAACCAAAGAGCTGAAGGACTTATACAACAAAAATTACAAAACACTAATTCAAGAAATGAAAGAGGACACTAGGAAATGGAAACACATCCCCTGCACATGGATAGGGATGATTAACATTATCAAAATGGCAATACTGCCCAAAGCACTATACAAATTAAATGCAGTCTCTCTCAGGATACCCATGCCATTTTTCAAAAGAAATAGACAAAACATTCCTGAAATTCATATGGAACAATAAACCCCCACGTATAGCTAAAGCAATCCTTGGGAAAAAGAAGATGGGTGGCATCACCCTCCCCAAATTCAAACTGTACTACAAAGTAGTAGTAATTAAGACAGCATGGCACTGGGCTAGAACCAGACCTGCAGACCAATGGAACAGAGTTGAATATAAAGTCAAAGACCCCAAAATATATGACCACTTTGACAAAGGTGGTCCCCCAAATTTGGACCCCCAAATATATGGCCACTTTGATATGACCTTTGACAAAGGAGCAAGAAATGTGAAGTGGAACAAGGAAAGCCTCTTCAACAAGTGGTGCTGGGAAAACTGTATAGCTACCTGCAAAAAAATGAACTCTGACCTCTGTCTAATGCCAGGCACAAAAGTCAAAGTGGATTAAAGACCTCAATATCAGACATGAATCCATAAAGTAAACAGAGGAAAATATAGACAGAACTCTCCATGGCGTTGAAGCTAAGAGAATCCTTAAGCATGAAACAGCACTGACCATGCAAGTGGAAGCAAACATAAACAAATGGGACTACACCAAACTAAGAAGCTTCTGCACATCAAAAGAAACAGTGACCAAAATACAGAAAGAGCCCACAGAATGGGAAAGAATATTTACCCAATACCCATTTGATAAGGGATTAATATCCAGGATATACGAAAATTGTATATCCTGGATAATACATTAATAGAATTGCAAAAGAAAAAACCTCCAAATCCATCCAAAAATATGGATAAGAAATGAACAGAAGTTTCCTCAAAAAACAAATACATGGGGGTATGGTGCTGCCAGCAGGTCAATCTGTACCTGTGAGGTGAGTGCATCAGCAGCCTCATGGCACCTTCAGACTTCCAGATACCCCAAGATTGCAGCTGTGCCTTTGACCAGACCCCAAAAACTTGGGGCAAACTTTACCAAGAAAGTAAATGGCCAAAAGTTAGGTATTTGGGAGACACACCCACAAACCACCTCTGGCACAGCTATATAATTGGAGGCAAGGCCTCTCTGGTTCCTGATTGGACTGCTTAACAGCCATGATCCCTGAGATTCAGAAACAAATCTTGAAACCCAGCGGTTTTTGGCAGAAATGCATATGGACCTGGTAGTAGGTTACTGTTGCCAGGCCACCCCAGGGGGGAAAGGGTGCTGTCTGTCTGCCTGGTCCCCCTTGGCAGCCTAGTGGCCACCATCCTCCAAGGTCACTAGGCAGTCAGGTTCGGGCCCACAGTGATGAGACACGCAGGGCTTCACGGGATCGGGGTGGAGCCAGCCCTTTCCTCCCCATCCAAATGAGACCCCGAGTCACCGCCAACCAACGGCCTCTCTGGCTCCTGATCAAACTGCTTAATGTCCATGATCCCAGAGACTCAGAAACAAATTTTGACACCCAATGGCTTTTGGCAGAAATGTGTACGGACCTCTCAGTAGGTTGCTGTCGCCGGGGCACCCAAGGGGGGAAAGGGTGCTGTCCCTGAGCCTGTTCCCTCTTGGTGGCTCGGTGGCCGCCATCCTCCAGAGGCCACTGGACAGTCAGGTTTGGGCCTGCAGTGATGACACACACGACCTCACGAGATGGGGGTGGAGCCAGCCCTTTCCTCCCCATCCCAATGATACCCTGAGTTGTCGCCCACGAACTGCCTCTTTGGCTCCTGATCAAGCTGCTTAATGGCCATGATCCCAGATATTCAGAAACAAATCTCAAAACACAATGACTTTTGGCAGAAATGTGTGTGGATCGCGCAGTAGGTTACTGTTGCCGGGCCACCCCAGGGTGGAAAGGGTGTTGTCCCTCCACCTGCTCCCCCTAGGCGGCTCGGTGGCTGCCATCTTCCAGAGGTCATTGGACAGTTAGGTTTGGGCCTGCAGTGACGAGACACACGGGGCCTCATGGGATGGGGTGATGGGGGAGCCGGTCTTTTCCTCCCAGTCCCAACGAGACCCTGAGTCGCCGCCCACAAAAGGCCTCTCTGGCTCCTGATCAAGCTACTTAATGACCATGAACCCGGAGACTCAGAAACAAATCTCAAAACCCAATGGCTTTTGGCAGAAATGCATCCGGTTTCTGCAGTAGGTTACTGGCTCTGGGCCACTCCAGGTGGGAATAGGTTTCATGCCTTGACCTTTTTCCCCTGGCGGCCACATGGCATCTTATGTTATTTATAACCAGTAATAGAAAACAAATTGTCTACTGTTGCCTTTTGGGCACATCTGAGTGTTATGGTAAAATCCCAAATAATAATGGTCATTGTGGTGTCATAATGTTGAGTGTAATCAAAGTATTGAGAGAGTAATTTGGAAATCATCTCCCCCACAGGTAGGGGGAGGGTGTGGAATGCGGGTATACTGGGGATTTTGGTGGTGGATAGTGGGCAGTGGTGAAGGTACGGGTGTTTCATTGTATGACCTAGACTTAAACCCGAAAGCTTTGTAACTGCTCTCATGGTGATTCAATAAATAAAATTATAAAAAAATGGGAAAAAAATAAGGCGGAGTTCATGCCAATTCAATAAGCCTAATCAGCGGCTGAATAAATAGCAGTACTCCTACATAAAAAAATGGCCGAAAGGCACATGAAAAAATCCTTCACATTGCTAGCCATCAGGGAGATGTAAATAAAAACAACAATGAGATATCTTACACCACAGAGACTAGCACACATTCAAAAGAACAAAAGCAGCCAGTCCTGCCATGAATGTGGGGGGAAAAGAGACGCTCCTTCACTGTTGGTGGGAATGCACACTAGTCCAGCCTTTCTGGAAAACAATTTGAACAGTCCTTCCAAAACTAGTAATTGAGCTTCCATATGACCCTGCAATACCACTTCTGGGAATATATCCCAAGGATGCAAAAAAGCACAGTAGAAATCACATATGTACCTATATGTTCATTGCAGCACTGTCCACAATAGCCAAAATCTGCAAACAAACCAAGTGCCCTAGAACAGACAACTGGTTAAAGAAACTTTGGTACATCTACACAATGGAATACTATGCAGCTATCAGGAGAGATGAAGTCATGAACTTTGCTTATAAATGGATAGACATGGAAAGTATCATGCTAAGTGAAATGAGTCAGAGAGGGACAAACATAGAAGGACTGATCTCATTTGTGGAGTATAAAACAAGATACCATGATGCAGACTCTTAAGGATAATAGTTACATGGGACAGGAATATTGCTCCATAGCTGGAAGGCTGCCTCATGAGCAAAGGGGAGAAGGCAGCTGGAATAGAAAAGGGATCACTAAGAAAATGATGGTTTGATGAACTAGTCTGGATGAGAGATGTGTGCAGGAGGTAGATAAAGGACCAAACATGTAACTTCTGAGTGTCTTTTTGCAACCCTAATTCCCAAAAGTAGAGAGAGAGTATGGGGAATATTGTCTGCCATAGAGGAAGGAGGAGGGTGGGAAATGGGGGTGTATACCTGGAATATTGGTGATGGGGAATGTGCATTGGTGGAGCGACGGGTGTTTGATCATTGCATTATTGTAACTCAAACATGAAAGCTTGTAACTGTCTCATGGTGATTTAATAAAATTTTAAAAACTTATTAAAATATGAGAAGTGAACAACAACAAAAAGAAAGAATTGAATAGCACCCGGCCTAGACACAGTCAGACCTGAAAACCTGAAGAATATTCCATCAGTACTCATCAATACACTGGCTCGGCTCTTCACACGCTACCTGTCTGAATCAAGGCTCCATCCCAATAGAAAAACAGCAGGACCGTTCACCTGTACTACAGGGGAGACATCCACGACATTGGCAACTATCACCCGATCTGCCAGTTATCCATCATCTACAAGCTGTTTACTCAAGTCATCCTGAATAGGATTGGCACAACACTAGATGAAGGATAACCATAAAAGCAAGTCGAGTTCCAAAAAGGATTCAACATGATCGACCATATCCACACAGTAACCAAGCTCATTTAGGTTTCTCAGGAGTTGCTGCTCTGTCTAACGTTCATCATTTTAAAGGCCTTTCATTCTGTTGAGACTGAAGCAATCGTCCAATTCCTAGCAAACAGTTCGTTCAAACTCAATACATCAGGATCCTTCGTGAGCTGTTTTACGGATTCACTACCAGGATCTCACCATTCTACAAGGAAGTGATCATCGACGTAGAGAGGGGTTCAGCAGGGCAATACCATTTTACCAAAACTCTTCAGTGTCACCCTCGAGAACATCATGCGACAACTTGAATGGGAAGAAATGGGAGTGAAGATAGATGGTCGGCAACTACATTTCCTGACATAAGTTTATTAAAACAGTGTAACTTGACATTTGTGTGTACCTTTATAAATCACTTACATTTCAGTTCATTTTTAGCGTGTAACAACACACAGGATGTTTAAGTAAGCCAGACAATCTCGAAATCATTGAACAATACGAAGGAACATCAGGGAAAATTGTGCCAGTTTTTTAAAAATCAGTACTGATGTCCACTAAGTTTTTCCTCTGCAGTGTACAGTGAGTTTTGTTGACCTAGGAATAAGAAATTATTACTCTTAACTAAGTAAAACATTATCATTACATGGGTATTTTTCCCAGCCTGCTTCTTAGTTCAGATGTCACATTTGTCTACCACTGAGAAACAAGGAATCTTGAATATCAGTGATGGCCTGCAACATGGATCCACATGTACTGAAACCAGACTGAATAATAAAGATGCTGCTATTGAGTGATCTATCCACTCTTTGATATCAGAGTTGAAGAAGTTGTGCTGCTGAGAGGCCTTTCATGAGTTTTTCTTTTAATGTATCAATATTGAAGAGCAGGGATTTCTGTTTGTAGTTTCCTCATTTCTGTTCTGTGCTCTTGTATTTGATTGCATCTGCATACCAGTGTTTCTTTGAGCTCCTTATACTTAATCACTTAATCACTTAACTTCCCCTTAGTCGTCGATTTGCTCGAGCGGGCGCCAGTAACGTCTCCATTTGTCCCTGTCGCGTGCTAGTGTAGCCCAATGGCATCTCTTCGCTCCGGGAACATGGAGGGCCTCAAACCGATCGTTCATGACCTTGACAAAGAAGTCTGACCATCTGGTAGGTGGGCGGCCACGCGGTCTCTTGACATCCCGTGGAATCCAATCAGTAACAGCTCTAGTCCAACGGTCGTCTTTAAATCTCATTATGTGACCAGCCCATCTGATTTTCGACACCTTGGCAAATGAGACAGCGTCCCTGATCCTTGATCGTCGACGGATGTCAGAACTCCGGATTCGTTCTCTCATTTGAGTGAAACGTGATATTCCAAGCATAGCTCTTTCTATTCTTCTTTGGGAGACCTGAATGGCGTTCTCATCTTGTTTGCGTAGGGCCCAGGTCTCTGAGGCATATGTTAATGCAGGAAGAACAGTGGAATCAAAGAGATGTGCCCGGAGCCGGAGGTTCTTCGTCCTCTTAGCTATTTCTTCGACGTTCTTGAAGGCGTTCCAAGCCGCTCTCTTCCTCCTGCGCAGCTCGGGTGCCAGGTCATTTGTCATGTTGACCTCTCGACCTAGGTACACATAGCTGTTGCATTCGGAGATGGTCGTTCCATTGAGAGCGAATGGGGCGTCAGGAACAAGGCTGTTTCTCATAAACATTGTCTTCGTAAGATTCAGCTGTAGTCCTACCTTTCCACACTCACGGTCAAAGTCGGCCAGCATTTGTGCCGCTTGGCTGATGTTTGGTGTTATTAAAACAATGTCATCAGCAAAGCGGAGGTGGTGTAGTTGCCGACCATCTATCTTCACTCCCATTCCTTCCCATTCCAGTCGTCGCATGATGTTCTCGAGGGTGGCACTGAAGAGTTTTGGTGAAATGGTATCACCCTGCTGCACCCCTCTCTTGACATCAACGATCACTTCTTTGTAGAATGGTGAGATCCTGGTAGTGAATCCGCAATACAGCTCACGGAGGATCCTGATGTATTGGGCTTGAATGCCCTGATTGGCTAGGGCTTCAATGACCGCTTCCGTCTCAACAGAATCAAAGGCCTTCTTTAAATCAATGAACGTTAAGCAGAGCGGCATCTTGAACTCCCGAGAAACCTCAATGAGTTTGGTTATCGTGTGGATATGGTCGATGGTGCTGAATCCTTTGCGGAACCCTGCTTGCTCACATGGTTGTCCTTCATCTAGTGTTCTGCCAATCCTATTCAGGATGACTCGAGTGAACAACTTGTAGATGACAGACAATAGGCAGATCGGGCGATAGTTGCCAATGTCATGGATGTCTCCCTTCTTGAACAGTAGTACGGTCCTGCTGGTTTTCCATTGAGATGGAACCTTGCATTCAGACAGGTAGCGAGTGAAGAGCCGAGCCAGTGTATTGATGAGTACTGACGGCAGGTTCTTCAGGTGTTCAGGTCTGACCTTGTCTGGGCCGGGTGCTGTTTGCTTCTTTACCAACGAAATGGCGTGTCGGATTTCGGAAGGGAGAACGTTGGGAACGACATATCCATCCTGTGGAATTTGGTATGTCGGCAAGTGGACATGGCTATCGAAGAGATTTGAGTAGAAGTCATGGATAATCTTCTCCATTGCCGTTCTGGAGGATGTGATGGATCCATCAGGACGTCGGAGGGCAGTCATCTTGCTCTTATAGTTGGCGAAGGACAGGCGGGCGTTACGAATACTTTTCCCGGCTTCTGCCGCATCTACCAGTACTTCTGCTCTTCTCTCTTTGAGGTCTTCCTTGATCGCATCTCTGCACTGCTTTGCAAGCTCGGACGTTAGCTTGCGGTTGCCTGAGGCATGCGCCAAACCACGCTGGCGAATTAGCTCAAGAGTTTTCGAAGATAGGCGACTTTTTGTGGCTATCTCTCTCTTGGCGTTCCTCGCACATTCATGGAGGTGCTGAACCAGTCGATCGTATTCCTCGTCAATGTTGTCAACAATGGCATCTTCCCATGTTGCCGCAATAGTACCAAAGAGTTCCCAGTTGGTGGTCGTTCTGGGAGTTCTCTTTTTGAACTTTGCAGCCCTTTCTCCCCGCTCTGTGAAGTAGAATTTTGCACGAAGGAGATGGTGGTCCGATCCCGTTCGAAATTTTGGGACAACAGCGACATCAGTCAGGCAAAACCGTCGATTGAATATGATGTGGTCTATTTCGTTGTGGAATCGTCCACCGGGAGACTCCCATGTCCATCGTTTAGATTCTGCCTTCTGGAACTGTGAGTTACCATGAATGGTCTTGGTCGACATGATGAACTCAGACAGTCTCTCACCCTGTTCGTTCCATTCTAGGCCATGGGTCCCGATGTGAAGTTCTTCAGCTGATCTTCTCTGTCCTATCTTGGCATTAAAATCACCCACAATGATCTTGTAGAAGGTGTGGTCTTCTTTATAGAACTTCTCTAGCTCCATGTAGAACTTCTCGATTTCTCTTTCATCATAATGAGATGTTGGTGCGTAGACAACGAAGATAGAAACTGCAGGCAGTGAGCCACATCTATTCAAATGTAAACGTCCGATTCGGGTTGTTAGGCATTCGAATGAATCAATGCTCTTGGCCAAGTTTGTGTTGACAAGGACACCAAAGCCTCCAACACCTCTTTTATCGCATGTTCTGAGGAACAATTCTTCTCCAGTGTCGAAAACGGCATGGTGAGATTCGTGTCTTCTTGTCTCGGTCAGACCAATGATGTCGTACTTGATCATTCGCGCTTGTACCATCAGGTCCTCGATGGATGCATCTGATGCTAGCGTACGTGCATTGAAAGTACAGACGATCATTTTTGTCTTCCTTCGTTGTGGCAGCCTAGGTCGTCCTTGAGATTTTGTCGGCCTCTCCTTTCTCATCCTTCTCAGTGCTGCCATGTCGGTGAAGACTTTAGGGTCAGGTGAATGAGACCAGTTGTAGTTACTGGTTTTGGCATATCGAATACACAGCGGATAGCTTGCCAGGCTCTTCCGTGCGGGCGGAATACTCTCGGTAGCTTGCCAGTCTTTCCGAGAGGTATAGAGGCTTTTGGGGTGACCTCTAATCACCCTTGTAGGTGTTACCATATTTGAACCCTATCAAATATGGTACGACAATTCCAGAAGACGGGTATTTAGTGTCCTATGATGTGTCGCGCGGCCGCTTGCGGCCGCGCGGGTCCGGAAAGCGTCCTGGAGTGTGGCGACGGCTGGGTAGTGGAAGTAGTGTCGAGAGTGGAAGTCTGCCAGTGGGATATTTATCTGGGTAGGGTGGGTCTCCTGTGCACAATTCGATCCCTGGGTGGTTGATGGAAGCAGACAGGGCAGGGTAGGGTGGGGCTCCTAATTAGAATCCCTTTGTCACCTGTGGTGGTGGGAGCAAGCAGAGAAGCTCTGTCCCTCGGTCCGCTGAGCCTGGAGTCCAAGGTCTCAGAGAGTTCCGCTTACCTTGTTCTGTGGGTCTTCAGTTGTGCGTGGGTCTCGGCCGGAGCTGCCGCGCGGGTCCGGAAAGCGTCCTGGAGTGTGGCGACGGCTGGGTAGTGGAAGTAGTGTCGAGAGTGGAAGTCTGCCAGTGGGATATTTATCTGGGTAGGGTGGGTCTCCTGTGCACAATTCGATCCCTGGGTGGTTGATGGAAGCAGACAGGGCAGGGTAGGGTGGGGCTCCTAATTAGAATCCCTTTGTCACCTGTGGTGGTGGGAGCAAGCAGAGAAGCTCTGTCCCTGGGTCCGCTGAGCCTGGAGTCCAAGGTCTCAGAGAGTTCCGCTTACCTTGTTCTGTGGGTCTTCAGTTGTGCGTGGGTCTCGGCCGGAGCTGCCGCGCGGGTCCGGAAAGCGTCCTGGAGTGTGGCGACGGCTGGGTAGTGGAAGTAGTGTCGAGAGTGGAAGTCTGCCAGTGGGATATTTATCTGGGTAGGGTGGGTCTCCTGTGCACAATTCGATCCCTGGGTGGTTGATGGAAGCAGACAGGGCAGGGTAGGGTGGGGCTCCTAATTAGAATCCCTTTGTCACCTGTGGTGGTGGGAGCAAGCAGAGAAGCTCTGTCCCTGCGTCCGCCGAGCCTGGAGTCCAAGGTCTCAGAGAGTTCCGCTTACCTTGTTCTGTGGGTCTTCAGTTGTGCGTGGGTCTCGGCCGGAGCTGCCGCGCGGGTCCGGAAAGCGTCCTGGAGTGTGGCGACGGCTGGGTAGTGGAAGTAGTGTCGAGAGTGGAAGTCTGCCAGTGGGATATTTATCTGGGTAGGGTGGGTCTCCTGTGCACAATTCGATCCCTGGGTGGTTGATGGAAGCAGACAGGGCAGGGTAGGGTGGGGCTCCTAATTAGAATCCCTTTGTCACCTGTGGTGGTGGGAGCAAGCAGAGAAGCTCTGTCCCTGCGTCCGCCGAGCCTGGAGTCCAAGGTCTCAGAGAGTTCCGCTTACCTTGTTCTGTGGGTCTTCAGTTGTGCGTGGGTCTCGGCCGGAGCTGCCGCGCGGGTCCGGAAAGCGTCCTGGAGTGTGGCGACGGCTGGGTAGTGGAAGTAGTGTCGAGAGTGGAAGTCTGCCAGTGGGATATTTATCTGGGTAGGGTGGGTCTCCTGTGCACAATTCGATCCCTGGGTGGTTGATGGAAGCAGACAGGGCAGGGTAGGGTGGGGCTCCTAATTAGAATCCCTTTGTCACCTGTGGTGGTGGGAGCAAGCAGAGAAGCTCTGTCCCTCGGTCCGCTGAGCCTGGAGTCCAAGGTCTCAGAGAGTTCCGCTTACCTTGTTCTGTGGGTCTTCAGTTGTGCGTGGGTCTCGGCCGGAGCTGCCGCGCGGGTCCGGAAAGCGTCCTGGAGTGTGGCGACGGCTGGGTAGTGGAAGTAGTGTCGAGAGTGGAAGTCTGCCAGTGGGATATTTATCTGGGTAGGGTGGGTCTCCTGTGCACAATTCGATCCCTGGGTGGTTGATGGAAGCAGACAGGGCAGGGTAGGGTGGGGCTCCTAATTAGAATCCCTTTGTCACCTGTGGTGGTGGGAGCAAGCAGAGAAGCTCTGTCCCTGGGTCCGCTGAGCCTGGAGTCCAAGGTCTCAGAGAGTTCCGCTTACCTTGTTCTGTGGGTCTTCAGTTGTGCGTGGGTCTCGGCCGGAGCTGCCGCGCGGGTCCGGAAAGCGTCCTGGAGTGTGGCGACGGCTGGGTAGTGGAAGTAGTGTCGAGAGTGGAAGTCTGCCAGTGGGATATTTATCTGGGTAGGGTGGGTCTCCTGTGCACAATTCGATCCCTGGGTGGTTGATGGAAGCAGACAGGGCAGGGTAGGGTGGGGCTCCTAATTAGAATCCCTTTGTCACCTGTGGTGGTGGGAGCAAGCAGAGAAGCTCTGTCCCTGCGTCCGCCGAGCCTGGAGTCCAAGGTCTCAGAGAGTTCCGCTTACCTTGTTCTGTGGGTCTTCAGTTGTGCGTGGGTCTCGGCCGGAGCTGCCGCGCGGGTCCGGAAAGCGTCCTGGAGTGTGGCGACGGCTGGGTAGTGGAAGTAGTGTCGAGAGTGGAAGTCTGCCAGTGGGATATTTATCTGGGTAGGGTGGGTCTCCTGTGCACAATTCGATCCCTGGGTGGTTGATGGAAGCAGACAGGGCAGGGTAGGGTGGGACTCCTAATTAGAATCCCTTTGTCACCTGTGGTGGTGGGAGCAAGCAGAGAAGCTCTGTCCCTGGGTCCGCCGAGCCTGGAGTCCAAGGTCTCAGAGAGTTCCGCTTACCTTGTTCTGTGGGTCTTCAGTTGTGCGTGGGTCTCGGCCGGAGCTGCCGCGCGGGTCCGGAAAGCGTCCTGGAGTGTGGCGACGGCTTGTTCTGTGGGTCTTCAGTTGTGCGTGGGTCTCGGCCGGAGCTGCCGCGCGGGTCCGGAAAGCGTCCTGGAGTGTGGCGACGGCTTGTTCTGTGGGTCTTCAGTTGTGCGTGGGTCTCGGCCGGAGCTGCCGCGCGGGTCCGGAAAGCGTCCTTGTTCTGTGGGTCTTCAGTTGTGCGTGGGTCTCGGCCGGAGCTGCCGCGCGGGTCCGGAAAGCGTCCTGGAGTGTGGCGACGGCTGGGTAGTGGAAGTAGTGTCCGAGCTCCTTATACATTCTCAAAAATTTCTCTCTCAATGCCTTATCAGACCGATTACATAGTTTACGATTTCTGCTTGAGTTTTTACAGAACAGCATTGGTGGTATTTGGGATTGCTTTATATCATGACCTTTACAATTTGGAGTTGATTCTTGTGTGTTTTTTTTGTTACAGCTAGGACGTGAGGCAAGCTGAGTCCTGGTAAGTAAAGGGACTTCCATCATCTTTACGGGCAGTGAAAGGGGGCTGATCCTAGCCTGAGGGGCAAAATGGTGATCCTTAATTAAATGCACAGTAGAAGGCATGGGCTTCCTAAATGGCCTATGATAGTGGCTGGACAGAGCCAAGCCAGGATGATTAACCAGCCCTCCCTTTCTTTATCCACTATGTGGCTGGGGCCCCTGTTTTCTAGTAGACGCTGCTCAATTTTCATATTTCTGAGTTTTTATTTTTTCATTGTTTTATAATTTCACTATACTCCACTTAGATAATATACTTTATTTTCTCTTCATTGTATGAAACTTTTTTGTTTTATGCCCTAAAATATGGTTATTCAGGAGAGTGTTCCAACTACCCTTATGAAATATATACCTGGCTACTGTCATATAATTCTCATGTAGACATTAAATATAATTGGGTTAAATTATTGTTCAAGTTGTCATTCAGTTGTCCTTTTACTTAATTGTCCTATCAAATATGGGAAGTGGATTATTAGTGAAATATCACAGATTATTAGTGAAATATCTTTTATTCTACAGTGAAATTTATTCCTTTTATTTATGATTTGGGTTTGTTGGGCCATAGACAGCAGTGCTTCAAGACTACTATTGGTACAACTCTTTGAGATTGCACTGGGAATAACAGCGATGAAACCCAGGCCTGCCCCACGCAGAAAATTCACATTGGTGGGATGAGTTAGAGGGAGTGTTACAGATAGAATGGTTGCATTCATTTGTGGGATATATAAAACGTGGTATGAGAAAAATAACCAAAGAAAGCAGACTCGAGGGCGAGTTAGGAATTTTGCCACAGCGGACGGGTAGTCCAATTAGGACACAGAAGGTTCCACTCTGATATTAAGGGTTGAAATGATCTCTCTTGACTAGATTTACGGGCTGAAGGGAGATAGAGTGATATTCATCAGTCTTCTTCATTAACAGAATTGAAAACCACAGTGCCTAAAAGGAAAAGAGAGAAGTGGGGGGAAAAGAAAAGTGTCTTCGCTCACTCAGGTTTTGAGGGTGAATGTAAGTGGTAAGAGAAATTAGAGACATTGGTAGCAGAAAATGTACATAAATAAAGGTATGTGTTTTGTCATTCTCACATTCTAGGTCTACAGGACCAGCTGAAGAGCCAGCCGTGGCAGTCCAACCAACCCCACCCGTTGCACACCAGGCTGGGTAGTACAACCCCTAGAGGAAAGGTGAGTGCCTGAGTACAGAGAGTCAATAAAAAAAAGACACAATCTGGGAGCCTCTCTGCAGGGAGAAGACTCACTTTATTGCAGTAAGGCTTAGGTTTATATACCTTAAGAGAAAAGGGGCAAAAATGGATGAACACCTGGGGGGAGGAGAGATTCCTGCTCAAACCCAGAAATAGTCGAACAGGGTGTTCTGGTTCCTCACTCTCCCTGGCTGGATGGCAGTTAGCTTGCTCAATGGTTCCTGACATTAGACAAAGCAGCCAGGTATTGCAGCTGGCTGTCTGAGAAGTGAAAGAGTATTCACTGCCAGGAAGCCTAGGGGGTCTTTCCAAAGGAAGAGCCACCTGGGCCAAATCTGGGGGCTCACCCTCAACCCCAGTTGTTCCTTTAATTTTTCCCTGCAGTATTCCAGAGGTTTTTAAATATTAAACAACTTTGTAACTGGAGACTTACTTAAATGTTTCAAATAAGAATTTACATATTTTCCACTTTATTCAAATATCCTGGATTACATAGTTATGTATAAGTTATAACTCTTCAGAAATTTGGTGTGTTTTTCTTGCTATTGACATATTCTTGGGAAATTACATGTAGGGACTCATAGTTCTATGGCTTTGTTTCCAGAATGTCTTTCTTATATATACTCTGTGCAGCATAACTGGAAAGCTATATAGATACGAAGATCCACTTGGTATCCAATGGTAGGATTCCTACGAATTCTGTGCTTAGGCCCCACAACATCCCATTCTTATTTCCAAAATCTGTCAGTAAACTTGAATATTTTAGCACGCCTTGGTTTTGTTACTATTACAAAGGTGATTTTAGAGATTACGACACATAAGGTTGCTTAGGAAAATGGTGGTTAATCCTTGTTTGCATCACTGTATCACTGTATCACTGTCTTCCCGTTGTTCATTGATTTCCTCGAGCAGGCACCAGTGACGTCTCCATTTGTCCTAGCCCTGAGATTTTACCAAGTGCCACATTTGAGGCTCTTTCAGGGTGAGGGGAATGAGACCCATCATTGTTACTGGGTTTTGGCATATCAAACACACCAAGAGGAGCTTGCCAGACTCTGTCGTGTGGGCAGGATATTCTCGGTATCTGAATCAGGATTCTCTGAAAGCAGGAACAAGACAATAAGAGGTAATGTGGCTGCAAATGTGGCCGCATGCTTCTGGGAGCTTGGTTTTATAGTCTCTGTGTCAGACTTCAGTTGTAGCTCCTAATACACCAAAAGGGAGATCCCACTGTGGGACTGGGATGGACCCAGGAAGAGTGGTGAAGCTACCCCAGTATCGAAATAGGACAGTCTAGAAATCATAAATTGATGCAAGCTGTTATGACTTAAGACACAGGACCCCCATGGGGAAGGATAAGCTGAACTGGCCTGAGGAGACTTAGTCTTGGACTTATGGTAAAAGCCTTGATTGCTCTCAGAGCCTGGAGAATTTTGTATTGGGAACTTTGTGTCTTACTGTGTTTACCCAAACTGAAAGCATTAATAACATATCAACTAGAGGGAAAGATAAAAGCAGTGTAGATGTCCTTGAGAGACAGAGTGTCTCCTTGAGTTAATCTCCCCAAAAGAATTTCCTCCAGCAAATGTTTTATCTATGTAAATGATCAATCACACCTATATCCTTACCTCAACCCCTCTCAGATGTTCTGTTAGTATGCTAGCAGCTCTGCAATAAAAGGGCCATTATCACCATCAGCCTTGGTCCTCTGTATCTCTGTCTCTCAGTTTCTCTGTCTCTCTGCTAGGGAGGCCTGTGAGGCCTGTAGAGACTTGTGTAGGTCAGGAAGTGGCTCTCACACGAGTAGTCACAGCACCCTCACAATACTTTGTGAACTCACATTAGATTACTTTATTGCTCAAGTAGAACCCTGTGAATTTCTTGCTTTAAAAAACTGATTTTTCATTGCCATTAGGTCGAGGGAAGGGTCTTCATAGTGCATAGTTAATCGTGAACTGTGGTTACTGAATATATATGACATTACTATTTCTTTATAAATTTTGGGGGAAAATTTTACGCTTAAAAATTATAGAATATCATTCATCCAGGTACCAGCCCGAGGGCAGGGCCCCCTCCTGGAGCTGTGCGGCTAACTAGATCCTCTGAGAATGGCTGGTTTTCACCCCTGTTGGCGGGGGATGGGAATAGAGGCACACCATGCGAAAGCAAGGCTGAACCGTTGCAGGCACCCTCTCTTCATTCATCCAGGTACCCGCCCGGTGGCAGGCCCCCTTCCTGGGGTTATACGGCTAACTAGATCCCTTGAGAACGGGTAGTTTTCACCCTTGGTCTGTGGGGGATGGGAATTGATGCACACCACGTGAAAGCAAAGCTGAACCATTTCGGGCAACCTCTCCTCATTCATCCAGTTACCCACCCGGCAGCAGGGCACCTTCCCAGGGCTGTGCAGTTAATTAGATCCCCTGAGAACGGCTGGTTTTCGCCCTTGGTCTGCGTGGAACGGGAATAGAAGCACACCGTGTGAAAGCAAAGGTGAACCATTCCGGGCACCCTCTCCTCATTCATCCAGGTACCAAACGGCTGCAGGTCTCCTTCCTGGGGCTGTGCAGCTAACTAGATCCCCTGATAATGGCTGGTTTTCACCCTTGGTCTGCCTCACCACACCACGCGAAAAGCAAAGCTGAACTGTTCCGGGCACACTCTCTTCATTCATCCACGTATTCGCCTGGCGGCAGGGCCCGTTCCCAGGGCTGTGTGGCTAAATAGATCCCCTGAGAACGACTGATTTTTCAACCTTGGTCTGCGGGGGACAGGAATTGAGGCACACCACGTGAAAGCAAAGCTGAACCATTCCAGGGACCCTCTCCTCATTCATCCAAGTACCTGCCCAGAGAAATGGGCCCTTTTGGGGGTTCTGCAGCTAACTAGATCCCCTGAGAACAGCTGGTTTACACCCTTGGTCTGTGGGGGACGGGAATTGAGGCACACTGCGTGAAAGCAAAGCTGAACTGTTCCAGGAACCCTCTCCTCATTCATCCAGGTACCCGCCTGGCGGCTGAGCCCCTTCCTGGGGCTGTGCAGCTAACTAGATCCCCTGATAATGGCTTGTTTTCACCCTTGGTCTGCGGGGGGACAGGAATTGAGGCACACTGCGTGAAAGGAATGCTGAACCATTACGGGCACCCTCTCCTTATTCATCCGGGTACCAGCCCAGTGGCAGGGCCCCTTCCTGGAGCTGTGCAGCTAACTGCCCCTGAGAATGGCTGTTTTTTTACCCTCGTCAATGGGGGACGGGAATTGAGGCACACAGCATGAAAGCAAAGCTGAACCGTTTCCGCACCCTCTTCTCATTCATCCAGGTACCCGTCTGGTAGCAGGGCCCCTTCCTGGGGCTGTGCAGCTAACTAGATCCCCTGAGAACAGCTGGTTTTCACCCTTGGTCTGCGTGGGATGGGAATTGAGGCACACCACACGAAAGCAAAGCTGAACAGTTCCGGGCACCCTCTCCTTATTCATCCAGGTACCCGTCCAGTGGCAGGTCCCCTTCTCGATGCCATGGCCACTATGTGGCAGCGAGTAATTCTCCCCCTACTTATCCCATAGGAACCATAAGCTACACTCTTATATGGAACTTTTACGAAGTTAACTTAACCACCAGAAACACATTAGCCAATAATTCATTAGGTCCATTTCAATTCATTCTGCATCTCAAGCAGAATATTAATAGTGAGTTTTAAGGTCTAAAACACAAAGGTCACACTGGTAAAGAAATGCAGAAACCCACCAAGCTTACTTTTTGAAGAGGCTAGCTCAGAAGACCCCAACAGTAATGAAGTGCTAGACAAACTCTCTGACAAGGAATTTAGAAAGGAGCTAATGAAGATGCTTGAAGAGCTAAAAGAAATTTTGGAAAGCAATGCCAGACAAGAGGATTTGGAGGTAGAAATGCCGAAAATGAAAACAAAATCACAAACGGAAATGTTAGACCTAAAAAACTAGTAGGGAAATTGAAAAACTCAATGGAAGGCCTCAGCAGCAGACTAATAGCTTCTGAGGGCAGAATCAGTGAGTTCAAGGATGAAGTCCAGAGACACTCCAGAAAAGAGCAGAAAATGGAAAAGAGACTCACAATTCGGGAACAGATGGTAAGAGAAGATTGTGATGAAGCCAAGAGGAGTAACATAAGAATTATTGGAGTCTCAGAGGGACAGGAAGAAAATCCTGTTGAAGAAGAAACTGTTGAAGACATCATTGCTAGACATTTCCAGAGCTGAAGAAAACATGTAATCACATTCCGGAGGCCCAAGGTACCAGATAGAAGAAACTCGAATAAAAATACCCCAAGACACATCCTGATCAAAATGACCAAAATCTTAGATAGAGACAAAATTCTGAAAGCAGCAAGATCAAAGAAAGAAATTTCCTACAAAGGAGTATTCTTAAGATTCACAGCTGATTTGTCTGATGAAACACTCATGGCCCGAAAACAGTGGTAAGATATAGTGAAAAAACTCAGTGAAATAAATGCCTCACCAAATATAATTTACTCATCCATAAGAGAAGGAACTCTCATTCATAACAGAAGGAACAACACAGTTTCACAGACTAACAACAGCTCAGGAATTTCATAGTCTTAAAGCCATGTTTACATGAACAAATAAATAGGCTACATTAAGACAAGACAGGCCCCTAAAATACACCAAATTTCTTTTTTTGCCATGTAATAACTTTTAATTTTTTTCATTCTAACTCTTCGTAATGATATTTTTATTAGATATCAAGAGAGTCCTTTTTTTTAGATACTCTGGGAACTATTTTTTAAAAAATTTTTATTAGTGAGACACCATGAAGTACAGTTTTAGACTTAAAAATTTTTGTGCTTGGGTTTCAATTTTACAATGATCAAATACTCATCCCTCCAAGAGTGCCCATTTCCCACCACCACGGATCCCAGTATCCCTCCCACGCCCCATCCCCCCCACCCCCACCGCTTCTGTGGCAGGGCATTCCCTTTTGTTCTCTCTCTCTTATTGGGTGTTGTGGTTTGCAAAGGAGGCAATGGGTGACAATCATGTTTGGTCTATAGTCTACTTTCAGCATGCTTCTCCCATCCTGGGAGGATCCTCCCAAAAACCTTAATTTGGTGCTCCCTTCTCTATCTGAGCTGCCTTTTCCCCTAGCATGTGTGGCTGGCCTCCAAGTCATGGAGTAAAATTCCTGGTACTAATCTCGGCTATTCTTGGGTAGTAGTCTTCTATTTTGTTACTTTATGTTCTCCAGATGAATACAATCTTTCTATGTCTGTCCCTTTCTTTCTGACTCATTTCAGTTAGCATGATACTTTCCATGTAGTACCACTTGTATATGAATTTCATGACTTCATCTTTTCTAACAGCAGCATTGTGTAGATGTACCAAAGTTTTTTTAACCAGTCATATGTTCTTGGGCACTCAGGTTTTTTTCCCCCAGATTCTAGCATTTGTATAGAGTGCTGCAATGAACAAACAAGTGCAGGTGTCACTTTGACCATACTTTTTTGCCTCTCTGGGATATATTCCCAGGAGTGGTATTGCTGGGTCAAATGAGAGGTCAATTTCTAATTTTTTGAGGGTTGTCCATACTGTTTTCCAAAAAGGGATGAAACAGTCGGTATTCCCACCAGCAGTGTAGGAGAGTCCCTTTCTCATCACATCCTAGCCAACACCGGTTGCTTTTGGTCTTTTGTATGTGGGCCAGTCTCTGTGGTGTGAAATGATATCTCAATGTGGTTTAGATCTGCATCTCCCTGGTGATTAATGACATAAAGCATTTTCTCATGTGCCTTTTAGCCATTCGGATTTCTTCTTTGAGAAAGTTTCTATTCATTTCGTCGCCCCATTTTTTGATGAGGTTGGATGTTTTCTTCTTGTGGAGTTCTACCAGTACTTTGTATATCCTTGATTTCAACCTCTTGTCAGATGTGTTTTTGGCGAATATCCTTTCCCATTCTGAAGACTGTCTTTATATCTTGGTCACTGTTTCTTTGGAGGTGCAGAAGCTTCTTAGTTTAAGATAATCTCATTTGTCTATCTCTGTTTTCACTTGCTTGACCAGTGACGTGACATCTTTGAAGATACCTTTAGTTTCAATGTCATGGAGAGTTTTGTAAAATTTTTCCTCATTGTACCTTATGGATTCCGGTCTGATGTGCAGGTCTTTAATCCATTTTGATTTTACTTTTGTACATGGCATTAGGCAGAGATCTGAGCCCACTTTTTTGCATCCAGTAGCCGTCCAGTTTTGCTAGCACAGTTTGTTAAAGAGGCTTTCCTTGCTTCACTTCACTTTTCTTGGCCCGTTATGAAAGATTAGATTGTCATATGCTTGGGGGGATATGTCAGTATATTCAAGCCTGTTTCATTGGTCTACAGCTCTGCCTTTGTTCCAATAGCATGCTGTTTTAATTATTACTGCTTTGCAGTAGAGTTTGAAGTTAGGGAGGTTGATTCCTCCCATTTTCTTTTTCCCAAGAACTGCTTTAGCTATTCGTGGGGGCTTATTGTTCCATTTAAATTTCAGGAGTGTTTGCTCCATTTCTTTGAAGAATGTCCTGGGTATCCTAATAGGGATCGCATTGAATTTATACAGTGCTTTGGGACGTATTGCCATTTTTAGAATGTTAATTCTCCTGATCCATGAACAGGGGATATTTTCCCATTTCCTCGTGTCCTCTTTTATTTCCTGAAGTAGCGTTTTGTAGTTTTCTTTGTACAGGTCCTTTACTTCCTTAGTTAAGCTGATTCCTAGGTACTTGATTTTCTGGGGCACCATTGTGAACGGGATTGTTTTCTTCATGTGACTTTCTTCTCTTTCACTATTTGCATATAGGAAAGGCATGGACTTTTGGGTATTGATTTTATAGCCTGCTACTTTACTATGCGATCCTATTGTTTCTAGGAGTTTCTTGGTAGAGGTTTTAGGGTTCTCTAAGTATAGTATCATATCATTTGCGAATAGTGAGAGCTTGATTTCTTCCTTTCCTATGTGGATGCACTTAATATCTTTTTCTTGCCTAATCGCTATTGCAAGTACTTCCAGTACTGTATTGAACAGAAGTGGAGAGAGTGGACATCCTTGTCTCGTCCCTAATCTAAGAGGGAAAGCTTTCATTTTTTCCCCAATGAGGATGATGCTTGCTATAGGCTTGTCGTAGATTGTTTTAACTATATTGAGGTAAGTCCCCTTTATCCCCATTTTGGCGAGGGTTTTCATCATAAATGGGTGCTGGATCTTGTCAAATGCTTTCTATGAATCTATTATTATGATCACATGCTTTTTATCTTTCTTTTGTCGATATGATGGATTATGTTGATTGATTTCTGAGTGTTAAACCAGCCTTGTATCCCTGGAATGAATCCTACTAGGTCATGGTGTATGATCATTTTGATGAGTAGTTGAATTCTATTTGCTAGTATTTTGTTGAGAATCTTCACATCCGTGTACATGAGGGATATCGGCCTGTAGTTTTCTTTTCTTGTGGTGTCTTTGTTTCCTTTTGGTATTAGAGAGATATGCGCTTCATAGAAACTGTTTTGGAGAGTTTCTGTTTTTTCAATTTCCTGGAAAAGCTTGAGAAGGACTGGCAGTAGGTCCTCTTTATTTTTTTAATTTTTTTTATCATTTTTTTTATTAGTGAAACACCATGAAGTACACTTACAGACTTATAAATTTTTGTGCTTGGGTTTCAGTTATACAATGATCAAGTACCCATCCCTCCACCAGTGCCCATCCTCCCCCACCACGGGTCCTAGCATCCCTCCTCCCCCATCCCCCCTCCCCGTCCCACCCTGCCGCTGTGGCAGGGCATTCCTCCCTGTTCTCTCTCTCTTCTTTTGGGTACTGTGTTTTGCCAGAGAGGCATTGAGTGGCAGTCATGTTTGGTCTATAGACCACTTTTAGCATGTCTCTCCCACCCTGGGAGGGTCTTCACAACACCCTTTATTTGGTGCTCTCTTCTCTATCTGAGCTTCCTTCTCACCTAGCACATGTGGCTGGCCTTCAAGTCATGGAGCAAAATTCCTGGTACTAATCTGAGCCCTTCCTGGGTGTTAGTCTCCCGTTTTGTTGCTTTATGTTCCCCAGATGAATGCAATCTTTCTGTGTCTATCCCGCTCTTTCTGACTCATTTCGCTTAACATGATACTTTCCATGTAGCACCACTTGTATGTAAATTTCATAACTTCATCTTTTCTAACAGCTACATAGTACTCCATTGTGTAAATGTACCAAAGTTTCTTTAACCAGTCATCTGTTCTCAAGCACTCAGGTTTTTTCCAGATTCTGGCTATTGTAAAGAGTGCTGCAATGAACAAACAATTGCAGATGTCACTTCGACTATACCTTTTTGCCTCTCTGGGATATATTCCCAGGAGTGCTACAGCTGGGTCAAATGGGAGATCGAATTCTAATTTTTTGAGAATCATCCATACTGTTTTCCAAAAGGGTTGGACCAGCCTGCATTCCCACCAGCAGTGAAGGAGGGTCCCTTTCTCGCCACATCCGCGCCAGCACCTGTTGCTTTTGTTCTTGTGGATGTGGGCCAGTCTCTGTGGTGTGAAATGATATCTCATTGTTGTTTTGATCTGCATCTCTCTGATGATTAGTGATGTAGAGCATTTTCTCATGTGCCTTTTTGCCATTCGGATTTCTTCTTTGCGAAAGTTTCTGTTCATTTCCTCGCCCCATTTTTTGATGGGGTTGGGTGATTTCTTCTTGTGTAGTTTAACCAGTACCTTGTATATCCTTGAAATCAACCCCTTGTCGGATGTGTATTTGGTGAATATTCTTTCCCATTCTGTAGGCTGTCTTTGTATTTTGGTCACTGTTTCTTTTGAGGTGCAGAAGCTTCTTAGTTTAAGATAGTCCCATTTGTCTATCTCTGTTTTCACTTGCTCGGCCAGTGGCGTGACGTCTTTGAAGATACCACTAACTTCAATATCGTGGAGAGTTTTGCCAACTTTGTCTTCAATAAACATTATGGATTCCGGTCTGATGTTGAGGTCATAAATCCATTTCGATCTTACTTTTGTGCATGGCGTTAGGCAGAGATCTGAGCCTACTTTTTTGCATGTAGCCATCCAGTTTTGCCAGCACAATTTATTAAAGAGGCTTTCCCTGCTCCATTTCACTTTTCTTGCCCCCTTATCGAAGATTAGATGATTATCTGTTTGGGAGGAGATGTCAGTATATTCAACTCTATTCCATTGGTCTGCAGCTCTGCTTTTGTTCCAGTACCATGCTGTGTTGATTATTACTGCTTTGTAGTAGAGCTTGAAGTTAGGTAGGTTGATTCCTCCCATTTTCTTTTTCCCAAGAATTGCTTTAGCTATTCGTGGGGGCTTATTGTTCCATATAAATTTCAGGAGTGTTTGCTCCATTTCTTTGAAGAATGTCGTGGGTATCCTTATAGGGATTGCATTGAATTTGTACTGTGCCTTGGGAAGTATTGCCATTTTGACAATGTTGATTCTCCCCATCCATGAACAGGGGATATTTTTCCATTTCCTCGTGTCCTCTTTTATTTCCCGAAGTAGCGTTTTGTAGTTTTCTTTGTACAGATCCTTTACTTCCTTAGTTAAGGCGATTCCTAGGTACTTGATTTTCTGGGGCACAATTGTGAATGGAATTGTTTTCTTCATGTGACTTTCTTCTCTTTCATTATTTGCATATAGGAAAGCCATGGATTTTTGGGTATTGATTTTATAGCCTGCCACTTTACTATACAAGCCTATTGTTTCTAGGAGTTTCTTGGTAGAGGTTTTAGGGTTCTCTAAGTATAGTATCATGTCATCTGCGAATAGTGAGAGCTTAATTTCTTCTTTCCCTATCTGGATGCCCTTAATATCTTTTTCTTGCCTAATCGCTATTGCAAGTACTTCCAGTACTATATTGAACAGCAGTGGAGAGAGTGGGCATCCTTGTCTCGTCCCTGACCTTAGGGGGAAGGGTCTCAGTTTTTCCCCATTGAGGATGATGCTTGCTGTAGGCTTGTGGTCGATGGCTTTAACTATATTGAGGAAAGTCCCCTCTATCCCCATTTTGGCAAGGGTTGTCATCATGAATGGATGCTGGATCTTGTCAAATGCTTTTTCTGCATCTATTGATATGATCATATGATTTTTATCTTTTCTTTTGTTGATATGATGGATTATGTTGATTGATTTCCGAATGTTGAACCATCCTTGCATCCCTGGGATGAATCCTACTTGGTCATGATGTATGATCTTTTTGATGAGTTGTTGAATTCTATTGGCTAGTATTTTGTTGAGAATCTTCGCATCCGTGTTCATCAGGGATATTGGCCTGTAGTTTTCTTTTCTTGTGGTGTCTTTGTTTCCTTTTGGTATTAGAGAGATATGGGCTTCATAGAAACTGTTTGGGAGAGTTTCAGTTTTTTCAATTTCCTGGAAAATCTTGAGAAGAACTGGCAATAGGTCCTCTTTAAATGTTTGGAAAAATTCGCTAGTAAATCCATCTGGACCTGGGCTTTTGTTTTTGGGAAGACTTTTGATTACAGTTTCAATTTCCTTGATGTGAATAGGTCTATTCAGGTACTCTATATCTTCTTGCTTCAGCTTTGGGAGATGATAGGAATCCAGGAATTTATCCATTTCTTCTAGGTTCTCTTGTTTCGTGGCATACAGACTTTCAAAGTAGTCTCTGATGATCTCTTGAATTTCTTTAGTTTCTGTTGTGATATCCCCATTCTTATTTCTGATTCGATTTATTAAGGCTCTCTCTCTCTCTGTTTCTTTGCGAGTGTTGCTAGTGGTTTATCTATCTTATTTATTTTCTCGAAGAACCAGCTCTTGGTTTTATTGATCTTTCGGATTGTTTCTTTGTTTTCCATGTCGTTGATTTCTCTTCTAAGTTTTACGATCTCTTTCCTTCTGCCTGATTTAGGCTCTTTCTGTTGATTGTTTTCTAAGGTCTTGAGCTGTGAGGTCAAGTTGTTTATGTGCATCGTTTCTACAGTCCTAAGATATGCTTGCAGAGCTATAAATTTTCCCCTGAATACAGCTTTCGCTGCATCCCATAAGTTCTGGTAGTTTGTGTCTTCATTCTCATTTGTTTCCAGGTATCTTTTGATTTCATCCTTGACTTCGTTCTTGACCCACTCATTGTTCAGCATCGAGTTGTTTAATTTCCAGGTGTTTGATTTTGTTCTCCGTGTCAGTGTGTGATTCACTTCTATCCTCAGTGCGTCATGGTCTGAAAAGATGGCTGATACTATTTCTATCTTCCTGATTCTGTTGAGGTATGTTTTTTGTCCTAAGACATGGTCTATTTTGGAAAATGTTCCGTGCGCACTGGAGACGAATGTGTATTCTTTCTTTTTGGGGTGTAAAACCCTGTATAAGTCCATAAGCCCTTTCTCTTCTATTTCTTCTTTGAAAGCCAATAATTCCTTGCTGGGTTTTGTTCTTGTTGATCTATCCAGAGTTGATAAGGCGATGTTGAAGTCTCCAAGTACTATTGTGTTGGTAGTGATGTCCTCCTTAAAATCTGTTAGCAGTTGTTTTAGATATTTAGCTGTTCCCTCATTAGGTGCATATACATTTAAGAGTGTGATTTCTTCCTGCTGTATGTATCCCTTGATGAAGAGAAAATAGCCTTCACTGTCCCTTCTAATCTTTTTCAATGTGAAATTCATGTTGTCGGATACTAGTATGGCCACCCCAGCTTTTTTGAAGGGGCTGTTTGCTTGCAGGATTGTTTTCCATCCTTTGACTTTGAGTCTGTGTTTGTTCTGGCTGTTGAGATGAGTTTCTTGTAGGCAGCAGAATGTTGGGTTCTGTCTCTGTATCCATTTTGCCACTCTGTGTCTCTTCAATGGTGAATTTAGACCATTGACATTGAGAGAGAGTATGGTTATGGGGTTTTGTGTCATTTTCTGTAGGGTGTGTTGTGGTTGTAGGGTTTGTCTTTTCTTATAGTAGCCCCTTTAGGCCTTGCTTTAGGTTTGGTTTTGAGTCTATGAAGTTCCTGAGCTGCTGTTTATCTAGAAAATAGTGTACTCTTCCTTCGATTTTGAGGGAGAGTTTAGCTGGATAGAGTATTCTTGGGGAAGCATTCATTTCAGTGAGTTTTTTGACTATATCTTGCCACTGCCTTCGGGCTTGCAGGGTTTCCTCTGATAGGTCTGCTGTGAATCTAAGGGGTGCTCCTTTGTATGTGATTTCCTTCTTTGCCCTTGATGCTTGCAGTATTGTGTCTCTATCGGCAGCATCGATCATTCTAACTATGATATGTCTTGGAGTGTTTTTGTTGGGGTCTCTTTTAGCTGGCACCCTTCGGGCTCCTTGAACCTGAATGGCTGCATTGTGGAGCTCTTGGAATTTTTTCAGGTCCTCTTTAAAAGCTTGAAAAAATTCGCCAGTGAATTCACCTAGACCTTGGCTTTTGTTTTTGCGAAGATTTTTGATTACAGTTTCAATTTCCTTGATGTTAATAGGTCTATTGAGGTATTCCATATCTTCTTGACTCGGCTTTGGGAGATTATAGCAGTCCAGGAACTCATCCATTTCTTCTAGGTTTTCTTGTTTCATGGCATACAGATTTTCAAAGTAGTCTCTAATGATCTTTCGGATTTCTTTGGTTTCTGTTGCGATATCCGCCTTCTCATTTCTGATTCAGTTTATTTGGGTTCTCTCTCTCTGTTTCTTTGCGAGTGTTGCTAGTGGTTTATCTATCTTGTTTATTTTCTTGAAGAGCCAACTCTTGGTTTCATTGATATTTTGGATTGTATCTTTGGTTTTCATGTCATTGATTTTTGCTCTAAGTTTTATGATTTCTTTCCTTCTGACTGATTTAGGCTCTTTTTTTTTTCTTTTTTTATTAGTGAAACACCATGAGGTACAGTTGTAGATTTACAATATTTTGTGCTTGGGTTTGATTATACAATGATCAGATACCCATCCCTCCACCAGTGCCCATTTTCTACCACCATGGATAATATCCCCCCCGCCCGCATCCCCCATCCCCCCTGCCTCTGTGCCCCTGTGTTCTCTCTCTCCTTTTGGGTGTTGTGGTCTGCAAAAGAGGCATTGAGTGGCAAACATGTTCAGTCCATATTCTACTTTCGACATGCATCTCCCCTCCTGGGAGGATCCTCCAAACACCCTTTATTTGGTGTTCCCTTCTCTATCTGAGCTGCCCTTTCCTCTAGAATGCCCGACTGGCCACTAAGCTATGGAGTAATCCTCCTGGTGCTGATCTCAGCTATTCTTGGGTATTAATCTCATATTTTGTTACTTTATATCCTCCAGATGAATGCAATCTTTCTATGTCTATCCCTCTCTTTCTGACTCATTTCGCTTAGCATGATACTTTCCATGTTGTACCTCTTGTATGTAAATTTCATGACTTCATCTTTTCTAACAACTACATAGTACTCCATTGTGTAGATGTACCAAAGTTTCTTTAACCAGTCATCTGTTCTTGGGCATTCAGGTTTCTTCCAGTTTCTGGCTATTGTAAAGAGTGCTGCAATGAACAAACAAGTGCAGATGTCACTTCGACTATACATTTTTGCCTCTCTGGGATATATTCCCAGGAGTGGTATTGCTGGGTCAAATGGGAGCTCAATTTCTAATTTTTTGAGAATCGTCCATACTCTTTTCCAGAAGGGCTGAACCAGTCGACATTCCCACCAACAGTGAAGGAGTGTCCCTTTCTCACCACATCCGCGCCACCATCGGTTGGTTTTGTTCTTTTGAATGTTTTGATTTAGGCTCTTTCTGTTGATCCTTTTCTAAGGTCATGAGCTGTGAGTTCAAGTTGTTTCTGTGCATCCTTTCTACAATCCTAAGATATGCTTGTTAGAGCTATAAATTTTTCTCTTAATACGGCTTTCCGTGCATCCGATAGGTTCTGCTAGCTCGTGTCTTCATTCTCATTTCTTTCCAGGTATCTTTTGATTTCGTCCTTGACTTCGTTCCTGACCCACTCGTTGTTCATCATTGAGTTGTTTAATTTCCAGATGTTTAATTTGGTTCTCCGTGTCTGTGTGTGATTCACTTCTATCCTCAGTGCTTCGTGGTCTGAAAAGATGGTTGATACTATTTCTATCTTCTTGATTCTGTTGAGGTATGTGTTGCGGCCTAGCACATGGTCTATTTTGGAAAATGTTCCGTGCACACTGGAGAAGAATGTTTATTCTTTTTTTTTTATTAGTGAAGCACCATGAGGTACAGTTGTAGATTTACAAATCTTTGTGCTTGGGTTTCGGTCATACAATGATCAAATACTCATCCCTCCACCAGTACCCACCCTCCACCACCATGGGTAATATCCCCCCCACCCCCCACTCCCACCCTGCCTCTGTGGCAGGGCATTCCCCTTTGTTTTCTCTCTCCTTTTGGGTGTTGTGGTCTGCAAAAGAGGCATTGAGTGGCAAACATGTTCAGTCCATAGTCTACTTTCAACATGCATTTCCCCTCCTGGGAGGATCCTCCAAACACCCTTTATTTGGTGCTCCCTTCTCTATCTGAACTGCCCTTTCCCCTAGAATACCCGGCTGGCCTCTAAGCTATGGAGTAATCCTCCTGGTGTTGATCTCAGCTATTCTTAGGTATTAATCTCATATTTTCTTGCTTTATATCCCCCAGAAGAATGCAATATTTCTATGTCTGTCCCTCTATTTCTGACTCATTTCGCTTAGCATGATACTGTCCATATTGTACCACTTGTTTGTAAATTTCATGACTTCATCTTTTCTAAGAGCTACATAGTACTCCATTGTGTAGATGTACCAAAGTTTCTTTAACCAGTCATCTGTTCTTGGGCACTCAGGTTTCTTCCAGTTTCTGGCTATTGTAAAGAGTGCTGCAATGAGCAAACAATTGCAGATGTCACTTCGACTACACATTTTTGCCTCTCTGGGGTATATTCCCAGGAGTGGTATCACTGGGTCAAATGGGAGCTCAATTTCTAATTTTTTGAGAAACGTCCATACTGTGTTCCAAAAGGGCTGGACTAGTCGGCATTCCCACCAACAGTGAAGGGGCGTCCCTTTCTCGCCACATCCGCGCCAGCAAATGTTGCTTTTGTTCTTTTGAATGTGGGCCACTCTCTGAGGTGTGAGAAGGTATCTCATTGTGGTTTTGATCTGCATCTCCCTGATGATTAATGATGTAGAGCATTTTCTCATATGCTTTTTGCCATTCGGATTTCTTCTTTGAGAAAGTTTCTGTTCATTTCATTGCCCCATTTTTTGATGGGGTTGGGTGTTTTCTTCTTGTGGAGTTCAACCAGTATTTTTTATATCCTTGATATCAACCCCTTGTCAGATGTTTGTTTGGCGAATATCCTTTCCCATTCTGTAGACTGTCTTTGTATTTTGGTCACTGTTTCTTTGGAAGTGCAGAAGCTTCTTAGTTTAAGATAGTCCCATTTATCTATCTCTGTATTTACTTGCTTGGCCAGTGGCGTGGCATCTTTGAAAGTACCATTAGCCTCAATATCATGGAGGGTTTTGCCAACTTTGTCTTCAATGTACCTTATGGTTTGTGGTCTGACGTTGAGGTCTTTAATCCATTTTGATCTTACTTTTGTACATGGTGTTAGGCAGCGTTCTGAGCCCATTTTTTTGCATGTAGCCGTCCAGTGATGCCAGCACAATTTGTTAAAGAGGCTTTCCTTACTCCACTTCACATTTCTTGCACCTTTATCAAAGATTAGATGATCATATGATTGAGGGGAGATGTCAGTGTATTCAACCCTGTTCCATTGGTCTGCAGTTCTGCTTTTGTTCCAGTACCACGCTGTTTTAATTATTACTGCTTTGAAGTTTGGGAGATTGATTCCTCCCATTTTCTTTTTCCCAAGAATTGCTTTAGGTATTCGTGGGGGCTTATTGTTCCATATAAATTTCAGGAGTGTTTGCTCCATTTCTTTGAAGAATGTCATGGGTATCCTTATAGGCATTGGATTGAATTTATACAATGCTTTTGGTAGTATTGCCATTTTGACAATGTTAAGTCTCCCGACCCATGAGCAGGGGATATCTTTCCATTTCCTCATGTCCTCTTTTATTTCCTGAAGTAGCGTTTTGTAGTTTTCTTTGTACAGGTCCTTTACTTCCTTAGTTAAGCTGATTCCTAGGTACTTGGTTTTCTGGGGCACAATTATGAACGGGATTGTTTTTTTCATGTTGCTTTCTTCTCTCTCACTGTTTGCGTATAGGAAAGCCATGGACTTTTGGATATTGATTTTATAGCCTGCAACTTTACTATACGAGTCTATTGTTTCTAGGAGTTTTTTGGTGGAGGTTATTGGGTTCTCTAAGTATAGTAACATATCATCTGCGAATAGTGAGACCTTGATTTCTTCCTTTCCTACCTGAATGCCCTTAATATCTTTTTCTTGCCTAATCGCTATTGCAAGTACTTCCAGTACTATATTGAACAGCAGTTGAGACAGGGGGCATCCTTATCTCGTCCCTGATCTTAGGGTGAAGTCTCATTTTTTCCCCATTGAGGTTGATGCATGCTATAGGCTTGTGATAGATGGCTTTAACTATATTGAGGAAAGTACCGTCTATACCCTTTTTGCCGAGGGTTTTCATTATAAACTGGAGCTGGATCTTGTCAAATGCTTTCTCTGCATCTATTGATATTATCATATGGTTTTTATCTTTTCTTTTGTTGATATGATGGATTATGTTGATTGATTTCCGAACGTTAAACCATCCTTGCATCCCTGGAATTAATCCTACTTGGTCATGGTGTATGATCTTTTTGATGAGTAGTTGGATTCTATTTGCTAGTAGTTTGTTGAGGATATTTGCATCTGTGTTCATCAGGGATATCGGCCTGTAATTCTCTTTATTTGTGGTATCTCTGTCTGCTTTTGGTATCAGTGTTATATTCGCTTCGTAGAAACTATTCCGAAGTGTTTTATTCTTTCTTTTTGGGGTATAAAGCCCTGTATAGGTCTATAAGTGCTTGCTCTTCTATTTCTTCTTTCAAAGCCAATGGTTCCTTGCTCAGTTTTGTTCTTGTTGATCTATCCAGAGGTGATAAGGCGATGTTGAAGTCTCCAACTACTATTGTTTTGGTAGCCATGTCCTCCTTAACATCTGTTAGCAATTGTTTTAAATATTTAGCTGTTCCCTCATTAGGTATGTATACATTTAAGATGTGATTTCTTCCTGTAGTCCATATCATTTGATGAAGAGAAAATAGCCTTTACTGTCCCTTCTAATCTTTTTCAATGTGAAATTAATGTTTTCGGATACTAGTATGGCCACCCCAGCTTTTTTGAAGGAGCTGTTTGCTGTCAGGATTGTTTTCCATCCTTTGACTTTGCGTCTGTGTTTGCTCTGACTGTTGAGATGAGTTTCTTGTAGGCAGCAGAACGTTGGGTTCTGTCTCTGAATCCATTTTTTCCACTCTGTGTCTCTTAATTCATGAATTTAGACCGTTGACGTTGAGAAAGATTATTGTTATGGGGTTTTGTGTCATCTTTCTCTAAGGGTCTTTTGTGGTTGTAGGGTTTGTCTTGTCTTTTAGTAGCCCCTATAACCCTTGTTTTAAGTTTAGTGTTTAGTCTATGAATTTCTTGAGCTGCTGTTTATCTAGAAAATGTGTCCCGTTCTTTCAGTTTTGAGTGAGAGTTTAGCTGGATAGAGTATTCTTGGTGAAGCATTCATTTCAGTGAGTTTTTTTCAGTATATCTCTCCACCTCCTTCGGGCTTGGAGGGTTTCCTCTGACAGATCTGCTGTGAATCTAAGGGGTGCTCCTTTGTATGTGATTTTCTTCTTTGACCTTGCTGCTTTCAGTATTGTGTCTCTATCCGCAGCATCAATCATTCTAACTATGATATGTCTTGGAGTGTTTTTGTTAGGGTCTCTTTTAGCTGGCACCCTTCGTGCTCCTTGAATCTGAGTGGATGCATTGATGAGCTCTTGGAATTTTTCAGCGATGATTTGTTTAACCATGGCTTTTTCATTGGGATTGTTTCCCTGAGCTTCTGGTAGCCCAATGATTCGGATGTTGTTTCTCTTGGAATGGTCTCCTAGGACTCTGATTCTCTGTAGAGCTGTGTTGAGTTCCCTTGCCACTGTTTGTTGTTGCCTGTTGGCTTGGTGTAGCTGATCTTACAGCTCACTGATTCTTTCCTCAGCTGTGGTCATTTATTTTTGAGGGCACACACTGAGTTTTTCATTTCATCTATGGAATCTTTGATTCATGCCATTTCTTTGGTTAGCTTTCCAATTTCTGCTCTCATTACTTCCTGTGTTTTCTCGATTGCGCGATCCATTGTTTCTTTTATGTCCTGTTTCAATTTACTAAATATCTGTCTAGCTGTTTCATTGAGTTGATTGAACGTCTTCATGACTTCATATCTGAATTCTTTGTCAGAGAGGTCCCTTAGGTATGTATCACCTACTGAGGCTTCTGGACTCATTTCATCGTCCTCTCCCTGCGGTAGGGATTTGTGTTGTTTCTTCATTTGGTGTGTAGGTGTAGGGAGGAGATTTTTTGGTATGAGTTAACTACCTGCGGCCACATAAGTGGCCGGCAGCTGAAAATTAGGTCACGCCCACTTGTAAAGAAGTCACGCCCACTTCTAAAGCGGCCCCACCCCCACGGGTACCTGGTATGTGGGGGATGAGTAAAGACTGGGTGGGAGAGTAGCCCAGCTCAGCTTGGGGGACGAAAAGGAAGCGACAGAGAGGCTCAGAGCTGCTTTGTCTCCCAAGGTCCGGAGGACACCTGGAGGGCTTGCAGGGTGATATCCAAGTCCTGGGTTCGAGAAGCGGCGGATAAGCTGACCTGGGTGGGGAGAAGAGACCAGCTCAGCTTGGGGGACGAAAAAGAAGAGGCAGAGAGGCTCAGAGCTTCTTTGTCTCCCAAGGTCCGGAGGATGCCTGAGGGGCTTGCAGGGTGAAATCCAAGTCCCAGGTTTGACAAGCGGCAGATAAACTGACCTGGGTGGGGAGAAGAGACCAGCTCAGCTTGGGGGACGAAAAGGAAGAGGCAGAGAGGCTCAGAGCTACTTTGTCTCCCAAGGTCCGGAGGACGCCTGGGGGGCTTGTAGGGTGAAATCCAAGTTCCGTGTTCGAGAAATGGCGGACAAGCTGACCTGGGTGGGGAGAAGAGACAGGCTCATCTTGGGGGATGAAAAGGAAGACAAATACATCAAATTTCAACAGAAAAATGGGACCAAACCACATAACAATGATCTCTCTCAACGTCAATGGGCTAAACACACTAATTAAAACACACATAGTGGCAGGATGGATTAGAAAATTGAACCCAATATTCTGCTACCGTCAAGAGACACATCTCAATAGTCAAAGAAAACACAGACTCAGATTTTAAGGCTGGAAAACTATCCTACAGGCAAACAACTCCCATACAAAAACTGGGGTAGCCGTCCTAGTATCAGACCACATTGACTTCAAAGTGAAGAAGGTCACAAGAGACAGAGGAAGCCATTTTTTATTGATAAAGGGATCTGTACTACAGGAAGAACTAACAATACTAAATGTATATGCACCTAATGAGGGACCAGCAAAGTACTTAAAAAATACTCATAGACTTGGAGAAAGACATTGATAGCAACACAATACTAGTGTGAAACTTCAATACCGATTTATCACCTCTTGATAGGTCAACCAAACTCTAGCTTAGCAAGGACATACTTCATCTGAGGGAAAAAATAGAAGAAAGGGACTTAGTAGATATATACAGGACACTTCATCCTCAAAAAGCTGAATACACATTCTTCTCAAGTGGACATGGAACATTCTCCAAGATAGAACACATGCTGAACCACAAAACATACCTCCATAAAATTAAGAGGATAGAGATTGTATCAACAATCTTATCAGACCATAATGGGCTGATATTATATATCACACAAGCTGTAAATCACACACAAAAACAGAAAACTAAATCAAACACTTGTAAATTAAACAGCTCACTTTTGGACAACGAGTGGATTAGAAAGAATTCAAAGAGGAAATAAAAAGATTCCTGGAAATAAATGAAAATAGGACACAAGTCACCAAAACTTATGGGACACAGCAAAAGCTGTGTTAAGAGGAAAGTTTATAGCTCTACAAGCATTGCTCAGGAAGGAGGAGCAAGCCCACATAAGTAAACTAACCTCACAGATTAAGAGCTTGGAGAATGACCAACAAAAGTAGCACAATCCAAACAGGAGGATGGAAATAATAAAACTCAGAGCAGAGATTAATGAGCTGGAAACCGAAAAACCAATCAGATAGATCAATGAAACCAAGAGCAGGTTCTTCGAGAAAATAAAACAAATCGATAAGCCCCTAGCAAAACTCACAAAGAAAGGGAGAGAGAAAACCCTAATAAACTGAATCAGAAACGAAAAGGGGGTCATTACAAGAGAAACTACAGAAACTCAAAGGATCCTCAGGGAGTACTTTGAGAAGTTTTTTTCCACGGAACACAAAAACCTCGAGGAAATGTATAAAGTCCTAGATTCCTATAGCTTCCAAAGGCTGAACCAAGAAGAACTAGAATACCTGAACAGAACAATCACCATCAAGGAAATAGAAACGGTAATAAAAATGTCTCCCTAAGCACAACAGTCCTGGCCCAGATGGATTCACTAGTGAATTGTTTCAAATCTTTAAAGAGGAATTACTGCCAATCCTCTTTAAGCTTTTCCACGAAATTGAAATATCAAAAACACTTCCGAACAGTTTCTATGAAGCAAATATCACCCTGATAAAAAAAAGCAGACAGAGATTACACAAAGTAAGAGAAATACAGGCCTATATCCCTGATGGTCTTCTTTATAGAACTTCTCTAGCTCCATGTAGAAGTTCTATAAAGAAGACCACACCTTCTACAAGATCATTGTGGGTGATTTTAATGCCAAGATAGGACCGAGAAGATCAGCTGAAGAACTTCACATCGGGACCCATGGCCTAGAATGGAACGAACAGGGTGAGAGACTGTCAGAGTTCATCATGTCGACCAAGACCATCCATGGTAACTCACAGTTCCAGAAGGCAGAATCTAAACGATGGACATGGGAGTCTCCCGGTGGACGATTCCACAACGAAATAGACCACATCATATTCAATCGACGGTTTTGCCTGACTGATGTCGCTGTTGTCCCAAAATTTCGAACGGGATCGGACCACCGTCTCCTTCGTGCAAAATTCTACTTCACAGAGCGGGGAGAAAGGGCTGCAAAGTTCAAAAAGAGAACTCCCAGAATGACCACCAACTGGGAACTCTTTGGTACTATTGCGGCAACATGGGAAGATGCCATTGTTGACAACATTGACGAGGAATACGACTGGTTCAGCACCTCCATGAATGTGCGAGGAACGCCAAGAGAGAGATAGCCACAAAAAGTCGCCTATCTTCGAAAACTCTTGAGCTAATTCGCCAGCGTGGTTTGGCGCATGCCTCAGGCAACCGCAAGCTAACGTCCGAGCTTGCAAAGCAGTGCAGAGATGCGATCAAGGAAGACCTCAAAGAGAGAAGAGCAGAAGTACTGGTAGATGCGGCAGAAGCCGGGAAAAGTATTTGTAAGGCCCGCCTGTCCTTCGCCAACTATAAGAGCAAGATGACTGCCCTCCGACGTCCTGATGGATCCATCACATCCTCCAGAACGGCAATGGAGAAGATTATCCATGACTTCTACTCAAATCTCTTCGATAGCCATGTCCACTTGCCGAAATACCAAATTCCACAGGATGGGTATGTTGTTCCCAACGTTCTCCCCTCCGAAATCCGACACGCCATTTCGTAGGTAAAGAAACAAACAGCACCCGGCCCAGACAAGGTCAGACCTGAACACCTGAAGAACCTGCCGTCAGTACTCATCAATACACTGGCTCGGCTCTTCACTCGCTACCTGTCTGAATGCAAGGTTCCGTCCCAATGGAAAACCAGCAGGACTGTACTACTGTTCAAGAAGGGAGACATCCATGACATTGGCAACTATCGCCCGATCTGCCTATTGTCTGTCATCTACAAGTTGTTCACTCGAGTCATCCTGAATAGGATTGGCAGAACACTAGATGAAGGACAACCATGCGAGCAAGCAGGGTTCTGCAAAGGATTCAGCACCATCGACCATATCCACACAATAACCAAGCTCATTGAGGTTTCTCGGGAGTTCAAGATGCCGCTCTGCTTAACGTTCATTGATTTAAAGAAGGCCTTTGATTCTGTTGAGACGGAAGCGGTCATTGAAGCCCTAGCCAATCAGGGCATTCAAGCCCAATACATCAGGATCCTCCGTGAGCTGTATTGCGGATTCACTACCAGGATCTCACCATTCTACAAAGAAGTGATCGTTGATGTCAAGAGAGGGGTGCGGCAGGGTGATACCATTTCACCGAAACTCTTCAGTGCCACCCTCGAGAACATCATGCGACGACTGGAATGGGAAGGAATGGGAGTGAAGATAGATGGTCGGCAATTACACCACCTCCGCTTTGCTGATGATATTGTTTTAATAACACCAAACATCAGCCAAGCGGCACAAATGCTGGCCGACTTTGACCGTGAGTGTGGAAAGGTAGGACTACAGCTGAATCTTACGAAGACAATGTTTATGAGAAACAGCCTTGTTCCTGACGCCCCATTCGCTCTCAATGGAACGACCATCTCCGAATGCAACAGCTATGTGTACCTAGGTCGAGAGGTCAACATGACAAATGACCTGGCACCCGAGCTGCGCAGGAGGAAGAGAGCGGCTTGGAACGCCTTCAAGAACGTCGAAGAAATAGCTAAGAGGACGAAGAACCTCCGGCTCCGGGCACATCTCTTTGATTCCACTGTTCTTCCTGCATTAACATATGCCTCAGAGACCTGGGCCCTACGCAAACAAGATGAGAACGCCATTCAGATCTCCCAAAGAAGAATAGAAAGAGCTATGCTTGGAATATCACGTTTCACTCAAATGAGAGAACGAATCCGGAGTTCTGACATCCGTCGACGATCAAGGATCAGGGACACTGTCTCATTTGCCAAGGTGTCGAAAATCAGATGGGCTGGTCACGTAATGAGATTTAAAGACGACCGTTGGACTAGAGCTGTTACTGATTGGATTCCACGGGATGTCAAGAGACCGCGTGGCCGCCCACCTACCAGATGGTCAGACTTCTTCCTGAAGATCATGAACGATCGGTTTGAGGCCCTTCATGTTCCCGGAGCGAACAGATGCCATTGGGCTACACTAGCACGCGACAGGGACAAATGGAGACGTTACTGGCGCCCGCTCGAGCAAATCGAAGACTAACGGGAAGTTAAGTGATTAAGTGAAGTGATCCCTGATGAACACAAACAATTAGCAAATAGAATCCAGCAACTCATTAGAAAGATCATACACCGTGACCAAGTGGGATTCATACCGGGGATTCAAGGATGGTTTAACAGTCGGAAATCAATCAACATAATCCATCATATGAACAAAATAAAAGATAAAATCCATATGATCATATCAATAGATGCAGAGAAAGCATTTGACAAGATCCAGCACCCGTTTATGATGAAAACTTTAAGCAAAATAGGCATTGAAAGAACTTTACTCAATATAACTAAAGCCATCTACCACAAAACTACAGTAAGCATCATCCTCAATGGGGAAAAACTGAGAGCCTTTCCTCTAAGATCAGGGAAAAGACAAGGATGCCCACTCTGTGCACTCTGTTCAATATAGTACTGGAAGAACTTGCAATAGCGCTTAGGCAAGAAAAAGTTCTTAAGGGCATTCAGGTAAGAAAGGTAGAAATCAAGATCTCACTATTCGCAGATGATGTGATACTATACTTAGAGAAGCCTAATACTTCTACCAAGAAACTGCTAGAAACAATAGACTTGTTTAGTAAAGTTTCAGGCTATAAAACCATACCCAAAAGTCCATGGCTTTCCTATACACAAATAGCGAGAGAGAAGAAAGTGACATGAAAAAAAAAACAATACCGTTCACAATTGTGCCCCAGAAAATCAAGTACCTTGGAATCAGATTAACTAAGGACGTAAAGGACCTGTACAAAGAAAACTACAAAACACTGCTTCTGGAAATAAAAGAGGACGAGAGGAAATGGAAAGTTATCTGCTACCCATGGATCGGGAGAATTAACATTGTCAAAATGGAAATACTTCCCAAAGCATTGTACAAATTTAATGCGATTCCTATAATGACACCCCTGACATGTTTAAAAGAAATGGAGCAAACACTCCTGAAATTCATATGGAAAAATAAGCCCCGACAAATAGCTAAAGCAATTACTGGGAAAAAGAGAATGGGAGGAATCAACTTCCATAACTTCAAACTCTACTACAAAGCAGTAGTAATTAACAGAGCATGGTACTAGAACAATGCAGAGCTGCAGACAAATGCAACAGTGTTGAATATGCTGACATATCCCCTCAAATATAGGATTATTTAATCTTTGACAAGGGAGCAGGAAATTTGATGTGGAGCAAAGACAGCCTCTTTAACAAATTATGCTGGCAAAACTGAATGGCTACATGCGAAAAAAATGGGCTCAGTTCTCTGCCTAACACCATGTACAAAAGTAAGATCAAAATGGATTGAAGACCTCAACATCGGATCAGAATCCATAAGGTATATTGAAGACAAAGTGGGCAAAACCCTCCATGACATTGAAGCTAATGATATCTTCAAAGATGTCACGCCACTGGCCAAGCAAGTGAAAACAGAGATAGACAAATGCGATTATGTTAAACTAAGAAGCTTCTGCACCTCAATATAAACAGTGATCAAAACACAACGACAGTCTATAGAATGGGAAAGGATATTCGCCCAATACCCATCCGAGAAGGGGTTGATATTAAGTATATAAAAAGTACTGGTTGAACTCCACAAGAAGAAAACAACCAACCCCATCCAAAAATGGGGCGACAAAATGAACAGAAACTTTCTCAAAGAAGAAACCCGAATGGCTAAAAGGCACATGAGAAAATGCTCTACATCATTAATCACCAGAGAGATGCAGATCAAACCCACAATGAGATATCATTTAATACCACAGAGACTGACCCACATCCAAAAGACCAAAAGCAACCGGTGTTGGTGCGGATGTGGGGAGAAAGGGACTCTCCTACACTGCTGGTGGGAATGCCGACTGTTTCATCCCTTTTGGAAAACAGTATGGACGATCCTCAAAAAATTAGAAATTGAGCTCCCATTTGACCCAACAATATCACTCCTAGGAATATATCCCAGAGAGGCAAGTATGGTCAAAGTGACATCTGCACTTGTTTGTTCATTGCAGCACTCTTTACAATAGCTAGAATCTGGAAAAAACCTGAGTGCTCAAGAACAGATTAAAAAACTGGTTAAAAAAACTTTGGTACATCTACACAATGGAGTACAATGCAGCTGTTAGAAAAGATGAAGTCATGAAATTCATATGTAAGTGGTACTACATGGAAAGTATCATGCTAAGTGAAATGAGTCAGAAAGAAAGGGACAGACATGGAAAGATTGTATTCATCTGGGGAACATAATGTAACAAAATAGAAGACTAATAGCCAAGAATAGCCAAGATTAGTACCAGGAGGATTACTCCATGGCTTTCTGGACAGCTGCACAAACTAGGGGAAAAGGCAGCTCAGATAGAGAAGGGAACAACAAATAAAGGGTGTTGGGAGGTTCCTCTCAGGATGGGAAATGCGTGATGAGAGTAGACTGTAGACCGAACAAGATTGCCAGTCAATGTCTCTTTTGCAAACCACAGCACTAAAAAGGAGAAAGATAACAAAAGGGAATTCCCTGCCACAGAACTGGGGTTGAATGGGGGGATGGGGGGAGGGAGGGATACTGGGACTTGTGGTAGTAGAGAATGGGCACTGGTGGAGGGATGGGTATTCGACCATTGTATAACTGAAACACAAGCACAAACATTTGTAAGTTTAAAACTTTACCTCATGGTGTTTCATTTAATAAAATTGTAAGAAAAAAAAGAAACTTTGATACATCTACACAATGGAGTACTATGTAGCTGTTAGAAAGAATAAAGTCATGAAATTTACATACAAGTGGTACTACATGGAAAGTATTATGCTAAGCGAAATGAGTCAGAAAGAGAGGGCCAGACACAGAAAGATTTCATTTATCTGGTGTACATAAAGTAACAAAATATGTGATTAACACCCAAGAATAGCTGAGATAAATACCAGGAGTTTTATTCCATGTCTTGGAGGTCATCCGCACATTTTAGGGGTAAAGGCAGCTCAGATAGAGAAGGGAGCACCAAATAAAGGGTGTTGGCATATCCACCCAGGATGGGAGATGCATGCTGAAAGTAGACTATAGACGAACAAGATTGCCGCTCATTTCCTCTTTTGCAAACCAAAACACCCAAAAGGAGAGAGAGAGAACAAAAGGGAGTGCCCTGCCATAGAGTCAGGGTGGGATGGGGGATAGGGGTCGGAGGGATACTGGGATTAATGGTTGTTGAGAATGGCACTGGTGGAGGGATGTGTACTCGATCATTTTATAACTGAAACCCAAGCATAAAAATTTGTAAGTCTACAACTGTACCTCACGGTGTTTCACTAATAACAATTAAAAAAGACACATGAGAAAATGCTCTACATCATTAATCATCATGTAGATTCAGATTTAAACCGCAATGAGATATGCTCTCACACCACAGAGACTGGCCAACATTGAAAAGAACAAAAGCAACCAGTGTTGGCGTGAATGTGGCGAGAAAGGGACCCTCCTTCACTGCCTGTGAGAATGCCGACTGGTTCAGCCCTTTTGGAAAACAGTATGGACGATTCTCAAAAAATTAAAAACTGAGCTCCCATTTGTCCCAGCAGTTTCAGTCCTGGGAATATAGCCTGGAGAGGCAAAAACATAAAGTCGAAATGACATTTGCACTTCTATGTTTTTTGCTGCACTGTTTACAATAGCCAGAATTGGAAAAAACCTGAGTGCCCGAGAACAGATGACTGGTTAAAGAAACTTTGGTACATCTACACAATGGAGTATTCTGTAGCTGTTAGAAAAAATGAAGTCATGCAATTTACAAACAAGTGGTACTACATGGAAAGTATTATGCTAAGTGAAATGAGTGAGAAAGAGAGGGACAGACATAGAAATATTGCATTCATATGGGGAATATAAAGTAACTAAATAGGAGACAAACATCCAAGAATAGTCAAGATAAGTACCAGGAGGTTCACTCCATGGCTTGAAGGCCAGCCTCATATGCTAGGGGAAAAGGCAGCTCAGATAGAGAAGGGAACACCAAGTAAAGATTTTTGTGAGGATCCTCCCAGGATGGAAGATGCATGCTGAAAATAGTTATAGAAAGAACATGATTGCCACTCAATGCCTCTTTTGCAAACCTCGGAATCCAAAAGAAGAGATAGAACAAAAGGGAATGCCCTGCCTCAGAGGCTGGATTGGATGGAGAGGTGGGGGATGGCAGTGATACTTGTTGTGGAGAATGGGCACTGGTGGAGTACTGGATGGGTACTTGATCATTGTATAACTGAACCCCAAGCACAAAATCTTGTAAGTGTACAACTGTACTTCATGGTGTTTCACTAATAATTTTTTTTAAAAAAATAAAGACAATCTACAGGCTTGATACTACCCAGGAAGGGAAAAGGAACTTACCTGGGGGGAGGGGTTCCAAACCGTCATGGGTTAGGATAACAACCCATCCCTTGCTTTCTTTCGCAATGCTGCGTACTACAGTGTCTCTTGTATCCCCATTGTGTGAGTGAGGGTTCCTGCAGTTTGAATCCCTAGTGGAGCTTCCAGTTTAAGATATCTGCATGTAAAGGGTTATAAAGATTTTCAGAACCCACTCTGTCTTGTCCATTTCTGAACCCACTCTTCTGCCTCTGGCTCCATTCCTGATCTTCAGCAGGTGAATGTTAAGGCCAAACTCCAATGCTCCAAAATGGCACCAAATGGTGGGAAATGGGCACTGGTTGAGGGATGGGTATTTGATCATTGTATAATTGAAACCCAAGCACAAAAATGTGTAAGTCTGCAACTGTACCTCATGATGTCTCACTATTAAAATTTTTTTAAAAAAATGGCACCAAAGCAGGAGATGATCTCTGAGCAACCAGTTAGTAAAAGGCATGAGGCCCGACCATCTATTGCATGTTTGTGCCTTACTTTTCTGGCTTTGACTTCAAACCTTACCTAGGCATTCTGGTTTCTAGGCCAGAATGCAACAGGAAAGATCCAAACTAAATCCACTGTGGAAGACAATCACCCGGGCACCCAGTCAAGGGCAGATGTTCCAGTCATCATTCTCACCGTTATTGCCATTATCTTTCTTTCTGTTCAAGCTCTAACTCCAATACTGACCTCATTTCAAGGACATAGTCTGACTTGGGAACTCCAAAACAACCTCAAAACTAGAGACTCTCAGATGTGTCATCAGTCTTTCTAGGGCAAATTTACTGGCCATGTAAATTGACGGACTCCTCATGTACATACACATGAATGTCTGTTCATGTCTTTAAGAAAACAATCCCCTTATTGCTGACACAGTGCATTCATGAGACTTCTGGGTAGAAATATCTGGGTAGAAATTTCTGGTCCTGTGGAACATACCAGCTCATCTACTTACCTCCTTTCAAAATTGTGGAGACCAGATCAATGATGTGGACACCACAGAAATGGCTTTATTCCAGAAATAGGTCTCAGTCAGCCTGCTGTCATGGTGGATCTCCCCCAAGGCTCTCTTTTCTACATAATTTCTTGTTCCAGAACTTATTACTCAGTGGATATGATTATTACAGTGTAAGAACCATAAATGGAGATGTGGAAGTATGCACCAAATGCCTTGTTGGCATAAGTCTGTGGGAAAGGGGTTCTGAGTTAGACTTCTGTAGCCTCATTTCCTCATTATCAACCAAGGACAATCTCAATTGTGCCACCTCATCAGAGAACTTGCTGTTGAGAGTGAAAGTAGTGGGACAGCTTGACTTTGCTTCCACTTGGACCATTTCTTCTTTCCTTTAAAGCTTCTTGAACTGTGGTGAGCCACTCCTTTCTGGAGCACTGTACAGACATATCACTATGACGAGGAGATAACAGTTGGAATGAAAAGGCAGACACCAGGATACCGTGCTCAGTGATGTCACAGTTACATTCCATGGACTGCCATGGTGAGTAGGGTCACAAGAGATCTGTTCCCTCTCTCAAGTTAGAAAGGATCATTGATGAGATAACTTGTTCAAGGGCACAAAAAGAATTTATAGGAAAAACGAAACTTCCCATGTACCCATCAGAGTTACCATAGGTTGAACACAATGGAAAAGCCATCGTGCCATCTGCAAGGTAGAGATATGAACTGACCAAGGCATGTATCAGTGGAATGAATTGAACCAATTCCCTCTTGCCATTTCTGCCTTTCTCTTCTGGCCCTGACTACACTTTTTACCAGTTAATTTCCATGCCAGTGTGCATCTTCAGGTTTCTTTGCCTGACCCAAATCAGAACTTCTCTTGTGCTGCCAGTTGAGGGCAGATATACTTCCCCTACTAGGACCTATCCTACACATTTATTCCTTGAAATCCAAATTTTGTGTATAGTCTGGATCTCAGAAGTCTTCAAGACCAGAATAAACTTTGAGAGTTTCAAGATTAACGCAAATAAGGAGACCCTAACCAGTGTAACCAGGGAAGAGAGTCATAGTGGCCATTCATATCATATTCCTGGTCATCAACTGCACCACCGTGTAATGTTCCATCCTATCCTAGATTAAGAAACACCCCGAAGGCTTCCCATTGTCATGATTGGACTCCCATTTTCAGAAAAATCCCCACAAGTTGGAAGATCCACTTCCCCTAGCAGAATTGTGCAGATGCAAACCATAAGTGGATATCCATGAGGTGGGTTTTCTTCTGAAAATGAGTTTCAGTAGGCCCTAATTAAATGGTGACTGTCTTAAAAGCCCATTTTTCTCCCTGTGATTTTGTCCCATAACTCACAACCCAGTGAATGTGTGACTCTCCCTGTGAAAAACCTTTGGTTTGACTGTTAGACCTGGACACATGTAGCTATGTTCCCAGTGCCTTAGTTGGTCTGAGTCTGTGTTCTGCTGTGGAAGGTGTTGTCCTGTCATTTCCTCAGTGGTTCAGAAGAAAAACGACAGTTGTGCCTTCTCCAAACATCTCCTGTGATTGATATTGAGGGGTATGGGACACTGAGTGATGTTTCCACTTGGACTGTTGTTACTTAATTTCATCTTTTTAAGTGCTGCGATGTTTTATTGTTGTGGCATTTTGGAACTATCACCTTGATCAGAAAGTAACAGTTGGGCGTGCAGTTGCAAACAACAGGACAGCATTCTCAGTGATATCATAATCACATTCTGTGTACTGTCAAGGTGAGGAGGGTCACCGTATTTGTACCACTCCCTTAGGATAGGAAGGTTCCTGGATGATACGAATCTTGACACTGGCAGAAAACGTATCTCAAGGAACTGAGAGAAACTTGGCCCAACATTTGTTCCCCCAGACAGGGCAGGTTTTTCACCTTCTAAGCCTCCTCGGATATGTGTAGACCCGAATTTTCTAGGTGCCAGCTAGAGGACAAATCTGTAGAAGACTTTGGCAAACACAGTAGGCTGTCAAAGAGGATGGTCTTGACATAAAGTGATTGGAATCAAGTCCTACGCTCCATAAAAGGTGGTGGCCAAGGGGTCTGTGAATCAATAAGAAGGACCCAATATCTCCAAAATCTCCCCTCTATCCACATTTTTGGAAGATTCTGCCACAGCTCACCCCAGAAAAGCAGACTCCTCTCTGCGGCAGTCAGCCATAAAACTACAGTATAGTCAGAATTCCATGAAAAGGAACAGGTTTGTGAGAATTCAGCTACTGAAAGGATATGGCTTTGCAGCTGTCACCAGTGCTCAATGGATTGATGTGTAGGATGGTGAAAGATTTAATCCTATCTTTACTAAGAGGGTTCCAGCAGAAAGTTGGTTTATGTGCTTCAAATTCCCCAAAACCCTGCTGTGAGCATTTGATTACAAGTGACTCTGATTTTCAAAAGGATTTTCTGGGAACTCCCCTATTCTGCCTAATATAGTTGCCATTTATATCATCTAGTGAATGCAGTGTATGCACAATATGACAAAATGTTTACTTGTAAAATCAAATTTTGTGATTGACAGAGTTTGTGATTATCTTTCTTCATATTGACTTCAATATGCTCCATTTCTAACACTACCCATATAAATATTGATACTATCTTTAGTAGGCTGGAGCGATAGCACAGCAGGTAGGGCTATTGCCTTGCATGCAGCCAACATGGCCGACCCAAGTTCAATTCCTCCACCCCTCTCGGAGAGCCTGTCAAGCTACCGAGAGTATACGGCAAAGCCTGGCAAGCTACCCGTGACATATTCGAAATGCCAAACACAGTAACAACAAAGTCTCACAATGAAGACGTTACTGGACCCGCTCGAGAAAATCGATGAACAACGGGAGGACAGTGACAGTGACAATGACTATCTTTAGTATAACTTTGGGTTTGTCCTTTTATCCTTGCCGCAGAGAATTTAGGCTTGTTGGGTTACACTCAAAACAGTGTTCCTGAGTCACTCCCATTCCTTTCTTTATCTCTAAACTCTTCTCTGTGCCGTCCTCCCCAACCAATTAATCACCTTTTTCCCTAATAAGATTCCGTTAGCTTGTAAGATCAGATCCTCCTAAGGACACTGAACTTGTGCTGTAAGTTATGTCTTTTGCATAGTTTAACTTAAAACAATGTCCTTTCTATATGGACACAAGAAGACAGTTAATATTATGATATTGTAACTTGGGAGTTACTTCACTCTGAATAATATTTACTCGTGGGCATCTGCTTTCTTGACTCAGTTGCCCTAAGTTCTTATCACCCCAAAAGCAGGGTCCTGATAAGGGACTGAAGGACCCAGAGCAAGCCATGAGATACCCTGGCATTGAAATGGGCCAGGCCAAGCACTATAATTTTCCTAAGCCTATCTTATGCTAATCCTAATTCTAAACTTGGATACAAATATCAAGTTGCTTAAATTGAACCATTTCTTAGTTTTAAATTTGCATTTTTATGTATTAATCAGCAAAACTTTATAATTATCTCATAGAAAATTCTAACATTGCACAAAACCTATTCCTAAATTGTTCCCTAACCTACTAGTAACACTGTCTTTAGCCAGTGTCTACATCTACCAGCTAACCTAAATTTTAATATTGCCCTATATTTTCTTTAATTTTGAACGTTAAACATAGCCAAATTTAACACCATGCATCTACAGAAGTGTAAACGTAAACCCAGGCATAACATTTATACTAACCCTACCCCTATACTAACTCTGACCCTAGCCTAGGCCTAAATTTATGTATTAGCCGAAATTTAGTAAGGACTTGACATGCATTTTTAGCTTTGTGCTTTTGTTTTTTGTTTTTGTTTTTTTTTATTTTATTGAATCACTGTGAGATATTTACAAGCTATCATGTTTGGGTTACAATCACACAATGATCAAACATCCATCCCTTCAGCAGTGCACATTCCCCACAACCAATATCCCAAGTATAACCCCCCTTTCTCACCCTCTCCCTGCCTCCCTGGCAGACATAATACTTCATAATCATTCTCTACTGATTTTAGCTTTGTAAACAGCAATACCTAATACCTAAACATTGTACATACCTTGAACCTAATACTAATCCTAAATTTCAATCTAATCCAACATAAAGTTGATTCTAATCTTTGCCATCAATTTCCATTAAGCCTAGATTTTTAAAAAGGATTATATTTACTTGTTTTTAACGTGATAGACTGCGAATCCTAACACCTATCACCTAAAATATCCCTAGACATAACACAAACCCTAATCTTAATCCTAACACCACCTATTACTAAGGATGGCACAAGTGTAGGATTAAAACTACAAATAATACTATCGCTTGATCACTTGACATCACGTTACTCATCGATTTGCTCAAGTGGGCGCCAGTAACATCTAAATTTGTCTCTGTTACACGCTAGTGAAGCCCAATGTTGTCTGCTCGCTCCAGGAACACAAAGAGCCTCAAACCATTCATTCAGGGTCTTGACGAAGATGTCTGACCATCTCGTAGGTATGCGGCCTTGCGATCTTTTGACTTCCCGTGGAATCCAGTCAGTAATGGCTCTAGTCCAGCAGTTATATCCAAATCTCATTACGTATCCAACCCATCTGATTTTCAACTCCTTGGCAAATGAGACACCATCCCTGATTTTCAATTGTCGATGGACGTCAGAACTCCGGATTCCTTCTCTCACTTGAGTGAAGTGTGATGCTCCAAGTGGAGCTCTTATGATTCCTCTTTGGGAGACCCAAATAGCATTCTCATCCGGTTTTCGTAGGGCCCAGGTCTCTGAGGTGCATGTTAATGCAGGAGGAATGGTGGAGTCAAAGAGATGTGCCCGGAACCAGAGGTTCTTCATCTTCTTAGCTATTTCTTCAACTCTCTTGAAGACGTTCCAAGCTGCTCTCTTCCTCCTGTACAACTCAGGTGCCAGGTCGTTCATCATGTTGATTTCTCGACCTAGGTACACATAACTGTTGCATTTGGAGATGTTCGTAGCATTGAGAGTGAATGGAATGTCAGGAACGAGACTGTTTCTCATAAACATTGTCTTCGTGAGATTCAGTTGTAGTCCAACCTTTCCACATTCATGGTCGAAGTCCAACAGCATTTGTGCCTCTTGGCTAATGTTAGGTGTTAGTAGAACGATGTCATCATCAAAGCGGAGGTGGTGTAGTTGCCAACCATCTTTCTTCACTCCCATTCCTTCCCATTCCAGTCATCATATGATGTTCTCGAAGGTGGCACTGAAGAGTTTCGGCGAAATGAACCCTGCTGAACCTCTTGACAAGGATGATCACCTCCTTCTAGAATGGTGAGATCCTGGTAGTGAATCCGTAATACAGCTCACAGAGCATCCTGTTATGTTGACTTTAAGTGCGCTGTTTGGGTAGGCTTCCATGACCGCTTCCGTCTCAACAGAATCAAAGGCCTTCTTTAAATCAATAAAATTTAGACAGAGCAGCATTTTGAACTCTCGAGAAACCTCAATGAGCTTAGTTGTGTGGATATGGTCGGTCATGCTGAATCCTTTTTAGAACCCAGCTTGCTTGCATGGTTGTCCTTCATCTAGTGTTCTGCCAATCCTATTCAGGATGACTCGAGTGAGCAGCTTATAGACAATGGACAACAAGCAGATAGGGCAATAGTTGGCAATGTCATGAATGTCTCCCTTCTTGTACAGTAGAACGGTCCTGCTGGTTTTTCATTGGGAAGGAACCTTGCATTCAGACAGGTTGCGTGTGACTAGCTGAGCCAGTGTATTAAGTACTGACAGCAAATTCTTCAGGTGTTCGGGTCTGATCTTTTCTTGGCCCGATGCTGTTTGCTTCTTTGCCGATGAAATGGCATGTCAGATTTCGGAAGAGAGAACGTTGGGAACGTCATATTCATTTATAATTTTTTTCAAAAAATTAAAATGTCACACTTTATTTTCTTCTTCCCTTGTTGTTATATCAAGGGATCACATATTTGATAGTGATACTCTTACGCACCACCAAAACAGTAGCTATGTTATTCTCCCACCCCATCCCTTTCATTCTGGTAATAACAGTCTAGTTTTAACTAAGATTATACATGAATTTGATGGTGACTTTTACTAATAGTTTTATTATTAATATTTCTCTTGTGTGAAACCATCTTAATCTCACTTTTCATGTTATTAATATAATCATCTCTACTTCGACCTTTTTTATCCCCAAACACATAACTTAATCCTGTTTCAATGACATTTCATTAAAAGGTACATGTTTGTGCAGCCCAGTAACCCACCGTGTACTCTGACCTGTGAGACCCGGAATGAAATGGCTGCAAACAGCAAATAGAATCCATGGTACTTCTGAAAGCCTGTAATATGTACAGACTCTTCAAAATATTTTGGAGACAATTCTATGCAGGGCACAGACATTTCTTCTATCTTAATGATCCCAATTATAGTTTTCAAATATATGCACGAGATCATGTTCTCTATTCACACCAAGAATTCAAGGGCTTGTGGTTGGTTGTGGCATATCTGGTGATGATCAAGGATTACTCCTAGTTCTGCAGTCAGGAATAACTACTGTGATACTCTGTGTAACCTGTGGGATTAAGAACCAATCTCAGGTCTGATCCATTCAAAGCAAGTGCCTAACTTGATGAGCTATCACTTTGGCCCCCTAAAATCCACTTATCCACCCCACAAATACCATATTATATGAAATATACACTTGACATTATGCATTATCACTGTTGACTCTTCTTTTTCTGAAGCCTATCAAATATTTATTCATATTTGATTGAGGGTCAGACTGAGATAGGATATGGTTTCATACAATAAGATTTTCAGTTATTAAGAGTTTTTCTAAGTTAATATGACCCTGTAAGGATGACAATAAGATTGAAATATTGTGGCTGTATCAATAACACACTATGTAGGGTACTTGAGTTGGATGAGGCAGACCTGATTATGATCCCTGAACCTCATATGTTCCCAAAACTTTGGGAGCTATCTTGGTGTGCAGAGCCAGGAATAAACATGGAATATTACCATGTATGTTCATGAAACAAAACAAAAATTCTGAAATTTTTAGATAAAAGAACTAATATGGAGTATTTATAATGAATTTAAAAGACTCTAAAATACAAGACCAATACCCTCATAGAAAATGGGGAGAAATGGGTATGGAGACATATAGTGGATATACCATTGGCCATGTGCATGGCTGATCCGGGTTTGAACTCAGCCCATGAAGTCCTCCAAGCTCATCAAGAGATACAGGAGTACAGAGGCAGGTGTAAGCCTGAGTATAATAAGGTATGGCCAAGAAAGGAAAAAAAAAAACCCAGAATACGTGAATAGGAACTTTCATCAAAAGGACAAAACTCACATGAAATGTGTTTATTATTACTTGGAATCAGGGGAACACAAATCAAAATGATGAAGAAGTACCTTACACCAGTTATAATAGCATGTATTCAAACTGGAAGTAATTCTTGGTGGGGTGTAGAGAAAAAGGAACCCTCATTAACCCCCAGAAGTAATGTCATCTTGTCCAGCCTTTATGTAAAATTGTGTATTTCTCCAAAAAAGAGAATGGAGCTCCTATTTGACCAAGTGGGTTTATACCTTCTTTTAGGTGTTTAAACCCCCAAGCCCCAAAAGCTTTAGTTTAATAGCATGCATGCATACCTACGTTCACTGCTGCTATTATATTGTTCACTGCACAATAGCCAGGATCTAGAAGCAACCCAAATATCTAGCAAGAAATGAGTGGATAAAGACCTTGTGATTAATATACACAGTGGAATACAATGGAACCTCAAGGAAAAATTAAGTTGTGTAGTTCACGACAACTTGAATTGAGAATGGAATTGAAAATATCATGCTGAGTGAAAGAATCCAGAGAAAGAAATTCAAATACAGATGAGTTCATTCATCTCTGGTACATGGAGAACCAAATCACGGTTATGAACAACATCAATGATAAACTTTGATTAATGAAATGAAGGCTTAGAATATATGTTTGAGAGAGATACTGAGGTGAATGTTCAGATTGACTAGAAATAACATAGGAAACATAGGTGGATAGTCTAAACTTAGCTATTACACCTAGGTAATAACTAAGGGAGATAACAGTATGCAAGAAAACCATGTAAGTGTCTATCAACAAACCTCAGGGGAATGGGCATGTGTTGAACTGTTGGATCACTGTGGACATAAGGATGGATGGATTCTTCTGGCACTTCAGTGATGGTGCTATACAGTAACTGTACATCGGTACCATAAAAGTAAACACTCTACTAACCATATTATCTAAACTATAATGAAAAAAACTAGGGATTGAAATGATAGTACAGAGGACACAGTGTTTGTCTTGCATGCAACTGAAAAGGTTTTTTTTCCCTGCCTCCGATATGACCTGGGTTCGATGACCCTAAGCTCCAATAATAGTGATCCATGAGCACAGAACCAGGAGTAACTGACAGATTTGGATAAAAAAAATTAAACAAGTATTTTCTAATGAAAGAGAAAATTAGAGTCTTGGGCCAGAGAATTAGTACGGTGTGTAGTGCATTTGGCTTTCATACGGCTGAACCAGGTTTGTTCTCCCACATCCCATAATGTCCCTTGAGCACTGCCAGGAGTGACTCATGAGGAGAGATCCCAGTGTAATTCATGAGAATCGTCAGGTTTGTTGCAAATTAACAAACAAAAGTCAAAATTTTGGAGGCTTGATGCAGTACTAATACTAAGCAAAATAATAAAGGTGTGGTTCATCTTTGGTAGCTGGGTCGTCTTCTGCATCCTTTTCAGCATTCCCTCTTTGCATTTTAGACAATAAGAGTGAAGTTGTAGAGGATGTTATTCACGGCTCTTGTTTTGCAAATATGCCACATGAGTGCCTACTACAAGAACATTGTAATCCAAGTACAACTTGGGTCTCCAAGGTATTCCTAGGGGGTCACAGCTGTAATTCACATAGAGAGAGGGCCAAGGCATGAGACTCAGGAGCCATTGGATATAACATGGGGGGGGAGGGAGACTGGATACAATCAGGGCCTAAATGGATCATGGTCAGAAAAAATAGTTGAAAAAGACTGATCTACATAACTGCTTAAGACGATGTCAAACTAGAAGATCTGACATTCTATATAATGTTTTAGATAACCAGACCTTTGTTGTCAGCATTATTTGGTTTTTATTATGATTTCCAAATGCATTATTTCAATATTATCTGTTTTCATTAGTAGCATAATATTGTAGAATATAGATTATAAACATGAGATAAATTTTTATCATTTTTTCTCAATGATTTAATTTTATTGATTTGTAATGCAGAAGATATAATAATTCTTGAAAATATAAAATGATCATATAGTAAAAGTAAAAAAAGAATCACAATTATAGATATATTATCTCAGGTCTGCTATCATATGCTCTTAGGAACCAGCAGCATAGCGAGATAAAGTATACAAAAATCACACAGTAAAAGAAGACTTAGACCATGTGAGAATCTAGATAAGCAAATTCAATGAGGTAGGGAAACTTGCTAAATTTCAGTGTTGTTCTAAATATGTTTTTATGTTCCTAGTTTTATTTTTTGGAAAGGTGCACCTCTGTAGCCCGAAAGAATTTATATCATGAAAAATGAATACAAAGTTATGCAACTTACTTTCCTGAAAGAGTGCAAAATGAAAATCTGAAATATTTTGTAGTTGTTCAGAATGCTGGCTGTTGTGATCTGATTCTGCTTCTGTGTGATAATACAGAGGGTTGAGAGCATAGTCTTAGTCAGGGTACCATGGCATACTCATTTTGAAACAAAAAAGATTCTGTAAGGCAATGGGAAATCACATAAACATGAAGAAAAGCTAATCATTTTGTATCGGTACCTATGATGTCAAAGCAGTTTTCATGTTTTACTATGTGTGAGATGCAGCATGCAATACTAGAGACTTTACAACACTAACTGTACTCCATGTTCTACTCAACAGGTTATAACTATTTTTACATCATGCTTATTTAACGCTCTGCACTTATTTACCTAACTTCATTATACTTGTTTTTTGGAGAAGGGGATGTTACACCTCATGATGTTCAGGGCCTACTCCTAGACTCAGTGCTTGAGAGTCATGCCTGGTGTTTTTCCTGGAACCACATGATACTATTACTTCACACTTATGCCTCCTTCAATGCACTCCAGCTATTGAAGCTCTATTTCCAGACCTAATTATGGTTCTCTTTCAAATCCTTCAGTCATTCATGGGTTCTGTATAAAAGCAGAGGTGGTGGTTATTGCAACGGCAAACTTGTTAGTTGTGTCATTCTCTAACTAAACCTTAAATTTATCTTTTTTAAACATTTGGAAAATTCATATTTGCTGGTAGTTTCTTAAACTGTCTGTGCACCCAAAAGAAAGTGGATGTTTGAGGCAAAAGAAAAAACCTGATGAATACAAATCAGTTTTTCTCCATCTTTCCTTTCTCTATTAATCTTTTCACTTGAAACCTGAAACATACACTAAGTATTGAAGACATCTAAGAAATGGAGAAATAATGTAGAGAGGACACTCCTGAGAAAGAAAAATCACAATTAATATATCAATAATAGTAATATACTGAGGAAAATAGATGCAGCAAAATTTTTTAAATTCAGTAGAAGTTTCATATATTATTAGTATATAAGACTGACTGAAACATGACATGTAGATTTTACAATTCCTTTGCAGGACTACTACTACTGTTTATATCTGGTCACTTAATATCAAAGACTCTATGAGGACAAATGAGTATGATTATACAATAATAATAACAAAATATCAGGTTACATATCATATGAATTCGAAATTCCTAATTATGATTGATGATAACAAAAATTCAACAATTAGCAAAACAGCATATGAGGAAATTCAATTAATAAATATGAGTTTTCTATTATGAAGAAGATATAAATAGTAAAAATCCGTGTTGTCAATACATTTTAATTTAATTCTTAGTGTTAACAATTATATTTCATAAGGGAAGAGAAATATTACTCAACAAGCATGTTAATATATGAAGTCATACAAAACCCAGTGCATACAGTTAATACAGTGAAACCACAAGTATTACTTCTGAAAAAATATATTGACTTTCATTTCTGACAGATATGTAGGCTTATTTTTAAAATAATTATTTCTTTTGTTTATATTGTCTGGTATTTTCCCAAGATTTTTATAGAATCACTGTGAGATAGACACCAGCAAAGCTGTTCATGGTTAGATTTCAGTCAAACAGTGTTCTGACACCCATCTGTCCACCAGTGTACATTTCTCCGTACCAGTCTCCCTAGGTTCCATCCCATCACCTCCTATTCACACCTAGCCTGCGTCTATGGAAGTATGGAAGGCATTTCTCTCACCTTTCTCTCTCTCTCTCTCTCTCTCTCTCTCTCTCTCTCTCTCTCTCTCTTACTCTCTCTCTTTCTCCACTTTTTGCATTGTGGTTGCAATACAGACACTGAAAGATTGTCGTGAAAATAATTATTTCCGAACTGATACTCAGAATAAGAAATAAACGGTCAAAGATGTAATGTTTGTTTTCTTTGGTTTTTGTTTTGGCGCAACACCCGCGGACAGTGCTCAGGGATTCCTCCTGCCCTGTGCTCAGGAATCAAGCGTGGCAGTGCTCAGGATACCATATGGATTCCTAGGATCAAATCCTGGTCACCTATGTGAGTAACTTACCCTCTGTACTATTGGTCTGCCCTCAGGAAATAAAACGTTTTTAATAATAATAATTATATTAAATTGTATTGACAACAGGGATTTTTAGTATTTATATTTATTCACAATTGAAATTCGATATTTATTAATTGACTTTCCTCATATAATGTTTTGCTGACTTGTTGAGTTTTTGTGATTTTCAAACATTCTTTGAATTTATTCAATATGTATTTTGACTTTTTTAGGATTCATCTTGTATAATCTTTCTTATATTGTCCTCATATAGTCTTCGATATTAAGTTACCAGATATAGGGGCTGGAGCAATAGCACAGAGGGTAGGGTGTTTTCCTTGCACGTGGCCAACCTGGGTTCAATTCCCAACATCTCATATGGTCCCCTGAGCACCGCCAGGGGTAATTCCTGAGTGCAGAGCCAGGAGTAAACCCTGCGCATCGCCAGGTGTGACCGCAAAAGAAAAAAAAAACAGTTACCAGATATAAACAATTTTAATAGTCCTGCAAAGGAACTGTAAAATGTAGGAAATGTAAAATGTAGATGTTGTGTTTTACTCAGTCTTATTATTATTTTTTAAACTGGTCTCTAGTCATTTAGGTGGATAGACTATTTATTTGAGGTTAATAATTTTTCTCCTACCCCCGCGCCTGGGTGTCCTCACTGCGGCCCTTGGAGGGGGGGGCGGGTTGAGTTTCCCTACCCGCCCTGAGTAGAGTCCCAGGAGCCAAAGACCTCCAGAACCAGCCACAGCCATTCTGAGACCACTATCCACACATCCAGACAAGCCTCATGCATGAAGGAACTGGCAGAGGAACCCAGGCATGCGGGTCCCGGGGCTGAGATCTCCAAGACTGCTCAGATTGGGACTGGGACTTCTCCACCCAGATCCCCCATCTTCCAGTAGGTAGGCATTACAACCACCAGCTGCTGCCGGCACCAAGTGGTTTCATCAACGGCCAAGACCCAGAGACTCCCAGAAGCACATGGCCACATTCAGGCCGCGTGACATCTTATCATCTCGTTTTTACTTAGGAGAACCCGGCAGGCTACCGAAAGTATCCTGCCCGCAGGCAGAGTCTGGCAAACTTCCCGTGTCATACTCAATATGCCAGATACCAGTAACAATAATAGGTATCATTCTCCTAGCCCTGAAAGAGCATTGAATATGGCTCTTTTAAAATCTCAGGGCTGGGAAGAAGGAGACATTACTGGTGCCTGCTCGAGGCAATCGACGAACAACAGGATGATTGTGATTGTGATCATAATAATTTTTTCCAAATTATAGAAATGCAAATATTTTTCACTAGCACAGATTGGATTTACAAATGCTTAGAGCATAGTCTCCAAAACTTCATTTGCTCCACTGCCCACTTCGAAAAAATTTGCCACCCTACCCACCCCACATTAAATTTTTCTTAGTTGATCAAGTTTCACCCCAGTGTTTCTATGTGTTTCTTGGTTATTGGGCCAACCCCCAACATGCTTACAAAATTCTCAGATTTGTGGGGGGAGGGTGGTACGTCTGCCTATGCACTCTGGAACCACTTCTGGCAGAGCACAAGGGACCATATTGGATGTCAAAGATTCAACCTAGGTATGGTGCATGCATGGTCTTAACCTCTGTACTAGGTCTATGGTCTAATGCACCTAATATTGTACGGTCCCACCACAAATATAGGTGCAGCACTCCTAGAGTGTGTTATCACTACTTTGGGAAATACTCATTTGGAGTATTTATTTAAATTGATTTAGTAAGCATTGAGTATGTATGTTCTCTAGCAGGCACAACTTAATTCAGGCTATCAGGATATCTCTACCATAAATATAACGCATAGTTAAAACAGAAGATAAGAAAGAATTTGAATCTCAAGTAGGATGCAGCACAAGACTTAATGGTGTAAAAATTATATAATTTGCGGATGTAGATTTCTACCTTGAAGGGGAAAATTTGAGAATATTTAATGGAGGTTAAAACTTTTGATCTATTAGGTAACAAAGTTTGGTAAAGCTTGAAAAAAGTTTACATCTGTTATTGAGTTTGGGAAAAGAACAAAGTGCTGAAAGGAAGTAAAGTGAAATGCATGAGACCCCTTCATTAAGAGTATTATGAAATATGGTTCCCTGTCACTGTCACTGTCCTCCCATCATTCATCGATTTTCTCGAGCGGGCCCAGTAACATCTCCATCGTGAGACTTTGTTGTTACTGTGTTTGGCATATCAAATACATCACGGGTAGCTTGCCAGGCTTTGCCTTGCGGGCGAGATACTCTCAGTAGCTTGCCCGGCTCTCTGAGAGGGGCGGAGGAATCGAACTCGGGTTGGCCATGTTGGCTGCGTGCAAGGCAAATGCCCTACCCGCTGTGCTATCGCTCCAGCCCAATATGGTTCCCAACAGAAAAAAAAAAAGAGAAAAAAGGAGAGAAAAGAAAAGTGTTTACCTCAGTGTCAGGCTGTGAAGCTATTTTTTTCATTTTGTTTTGCTTTTTAGTGATGGAGACCACTTTTTTTAAATTATTTTATTTTATTTTAATGAATCATCGTGATATACTGCTACAGACTAACAAACTTTTGTGATTACGTTTCGGTCATACAATTTTAAAGTACATATCCCTCCACCAGTGCCCATTCTCCACCACCAATGTTCCCAGTATACCTCCCTGAACCCCCATCCCCTTCCCACCCTCTGAGTCTGTGGCAGGCACATTCCCTCTTACTCTCTCTCCTTTTGGGTTTTATAGTTTGCAATACGGGCACTAAGCGCCCACCATGTTTAAGCGCCCACCATGTTTGGCCCATAGTCTACTTTCAGCACGCATCTACCAGACCGAGCGATCCCTCCAACCATCATTTACTTAGTGGTCTCTTCTCTATCCGAGTTGCTTTTTCCCCCAGCACATGAGATGGGCTTCCATACCATGGAGCAATTTTCCTTACTCTTACCTCTACTGTCCTTAGGGGTTAGTCTCCTATTTTGTTACTCTATATTCCACAAACAAGTGCGGTCATTCTATGTCTGTTGCTCTATTTCTGACTCATTTCACTTAGCACGATACTCTCCATGTCCATCCACATATACACAAATTTCATGATTTCATCTTCTAACAGCTGCATAGTATTCAATTGTGTAGATATATCAGAGTTTCTTGAACCAGTCATCTGTTCTCTGGATCTCAGGTGTCTTCCAGATTCTGACTATTGTAAATAATTCTGAGATAAGCATACAGCTGCAGATGTCATTTCTACTATAATTTTTTACATCTCCGGGTATATTCCTAGGAGTGGTATTGCTGGGTCATATGGAAGCTTACTTTCTAGGTTTTGGAGGAATGTTCATATTGTTTTCCAAAAAGACTGGACAAATCGGCATTCACATGAACAATGAATGAGAGTCCCTTTTCCCCCACATTTATGCCAGCACTGGTTGTTCATTTTTTTATTAGTGAAACACCATGATGTACAGTTGTAGACTTACAAATTTTTGTGCTTGGGTTTCAGTTATACAATGATCGAGTACCCATCCCTCCACCAGTGCCCATTCTCTACATTCAGTGCTCCAAGTATCCCTACCACCACCCCATCCCCCCCCCCCATCCTACCCCACCCCGGTGGCAAGGCATTCCCTTTTGTTTTCTCTCTCATTTTGCGTGCTGTGGTTTGCAAAAGAGGCATTGAGTGACAATCATGTTCGGTCTATAGTCTACTTTCAGCATACATCTCTCATCCTGGGGGGATCCTCCCAACACCCTTTATTTGGTGTTCCCTTCTCTATCTGAGCTGCCATTCCCGTAGCATGTGCGGCTGGCCTCCAGGCCATGGAGTGAACTTCCATGGTTGGGTTAGAGGTATTTTTTGTAAAGTTCTACTGTGTCTTGTATATCATGGATATTAAGCCCCTATCTGATATGTATCTGGTAAATACTATTTCCCATTCTGTGGGCTCTTTCTGTATTTTAGTCACTGTTTTTGTGAGGTGCAGAAGCTCCTTGGTTCAATGTAGTCACATTTGTTTATGTTTGTTTTCATTTGCTTGGTCAGTGGTGTTTCATCATTGATGCCTTTAGCTTCAATGTCATGGAGGTTTCTGCTTACATTTTCCTCCATGTACCTTGTGGATTCAGATCTGATCTTGAGGTCTTTAACCCATTTTAATCTGACTTTTGTGTTAGGCATTAGACAAAGATCTGAATTCATTCTTTTGCATGTAGCTGTTCACTTTTCCCAGCACCACTTGTTGAAGAGGCTTTCCTTGCTCCACTTCACATTTGTTGCTCCTTTATCAAAGATTTAGTGATCATATACTTGAGAGGCTGTGTCATAATATTCAACTCTATTCCATTGGTCTGTAGGTCTGTTTCTGTTCCAATACTATGCTGTTTTAATTACTACCACTTTGTAGTACAGTTTGAGATTGAGCAAGTTGATGCCATCTATCTTCTTTTCCCAAAGGATTGCTTTAGCGATTCTTGGGGATTTATTACTCGAGTAAATTTCCGGAGAGTTTTGTCTATTTTTTGAAAAATGACATATATGTATATATGTGTGTGTATGTGCACGTCATTGAATCTGTATGATGCTTTGGGGAGCATTACCATTTTGACAATATTAAATCCTCCCAATCCGTGAGCAGGGGATATGTTTCCATTTCCTCATGTCCTCTTTTATTTCTTGAAGTAGAGTTTTGTAGGGTTTTTTTGTACATTTCCTTTACCTCCATAGGTAAGCTGATTCTGAGGTACATGATTTTCTTTCTTTCTTTTTTTTTTTTTTGGTACATGATTTTCTGAGGCATGATTGTGAATGGGATTGCTTTATGCATATCCCTTTATTTTTTCTCATTATTTGCATATAGGAAAGCCATGGATTTTTGGGTATTGATTTTATAGCCTGACACTTTACTACACACGTCTATTGTTTCTAGGAGCTTCTTGGTAGAGCATTTAGTGTTCTTTAAATATAGTATCATGTAATCCGCAAATAGTGAGTGCTTGGTTTCTTCCTTTCCTACTTGGATGCACTTAATGTCTTTTTCCTGACTAACTGCTATGGTAAATACATCCAGTATTATACTGAATAGGAGTCACGAGAGTGGGCATCCTTCTCTTGTCCCTGATCTTAGACAGAAGGCTCTTGCTTGCCGTATGCTTGTTGTAGATGGTTTTGACTATATTGAGAAAGTTCTTTCAATTCCCACTTTGGGGAGAGTTTCCATCATTAACGGGTGCTGGATTTTGTCAAATGATTTATCTGTATCTATTGGTATGATCATGTTGTTTTAACATTTTATTCATTGATATGATGGATTATATTGATTGACATGTGAATGTTAAACCATCCTTGCATCCACGGGATGAACCCCATTTGGTTGTGGTGTATGATCTTTTTGTTGAATTGTTGTATTCTAATTGCTAATATTTTGTTGAGGGTCTTTGCATCCATATTCATCAGCGATAATGGCCTGTAATTTTTTTTTTGGTGGTTGTGTCTCTGTTTGCTTTTGGTATTAGGGTTATATGTGCCTCATAAGAAACTGAGAGTGTTTCTGTTAATTCAGTTTCCTGGAAAAGCTTGAAAAGTCTGGCAATTTGTCCTCTTTAAGTGTTTGGAAGAATTTGCTAGTGAATCCAACTCGACCGAGGCTTTTGTTTAGGAGAAGACTTTTGATTACTATTTCAATTTCCTTGATAGTGATAAATCTATTCAGGTATTCCAAATCTTCTTGGATAAGCCTTGGGAAGTTATCAGAATCCAGAAATTTATCCATTTATTCTAGATTCTCTTGTTTAGTGGAATACAGTATTCAAAGTTATCTCTGTGATCTTTTGAATTTCCTTGGTTTCTGCTGTGATGTCCCAATTTTCATTTCTGATTCTGTTTATTAGGGTTCTCTTTCTGTCTTTCCTTGTGAGTCTTGCTAGTGGTATATCAATCTTGTTTATTTTCTCAAGAACCAAGAAACTTTGGTATATCTACAGAATGGAGTACTATGCAGCTGTTAGAAAGGATGAAGTCATGAAATTTACATACAAGTGGTACTACATGGAAAGTATCATGCTAAGCTAAATGAGTCAGAAAGAGAGAGACAGACATAGAAAGATTGCATTCATCTGGGGAACATAAAGTAACAAAATAGGAGACTAACACCCAAGAATAGCTGAGACAAATACCAGGAGGTTTACTCCATGGCTTGGAGGCCAGCACACACTCTAGGGGTAAAGGCAGCTCAGATAGAGAAGAGAGCATCAAATAAATGTTGCTGGGAAGATCCCCCCAGGATTGGAGATGCATGCTGAAAGTAGACTATAGATCGAACATGATTGCCACTCAATGCCTCTTCTGCAAACCACAGCACCCCAAAGGAGAGAGAGAACAAAAGGGAGTGCCCTGCCACAGAGGCAGGGTGGGATGGGGGGATGGGGGTGGGAGGGATACTGGGATTAGTGGTGGTGGAGAATGGGCACTGGTGGAGGGATGGGTACTTGATCATTGTATAACTGAAACCCAAGCACAAAAATTTGTAAGTCTACAACTGTACCTCGTGGTGTTTCACTAATAAACATTTAAAAAAGAACCAGCTTTTAGTTTTTATTGATCTTTTGGATTGATATTTGTGTTTACATGTCATCAATTTCTGCTCTAAGTTTTACTGTTTCTTTCCTCCTGGTTTGGGCTCCTTTTGATGGTGCTTTTCTAAGATATTGAGATGTTAAGTCAGGTTATTTATGTGGGCCCTTTTTTCCTTCAGAGAAATGCTTGCAGGGCTTTAAATTTCCCCCTTAACACTGCTTTATTGTATCCCACAAGTTCTGGTAGCTCTTGTCTTTATTCTCATTTGTTTCCAGAAATCTTTTGATTTATTTCTTGATTTCTTCTCTGACCCATTTGTTGTTCAGTATTGAACTGTTTAATTTCCAGGTGTTTTATTTCAGTTTCCATTTCTGTGTTATTAACTTCTATCTTCAATGCATCATGGTCTGAAAAGAGTTGATACAATTTCTATCTTTCTGATTCTATTGAAGTATGTTTTGTGGCCCAGGACATGCTCTAACTTTGAAAATATTCTATGTGCACTGGAAAAGAATGTGTATTCAGTGTTTGTGTGTGTGTGGGGGGGGGTGAGAAGCCCTGTATACATCTATTTGCCCTCTCTCTTCCATTTCTTCTTTCAAGGCCAGTACTGACTATTAAATTTTAGTCTTTTTTTTTTATCTATAAAGAGGTGATAGGGCGGTGTTGAAGTCTCCAACTACTATTGTGTTACTACCAATATCCTCCTTGAAGCCTATTAGCAGTTGTTCTATTTTGTAGTTGTTGTATTTTGCTGCACGTATTGCCGCATAAGTACTGCACGCTAACCGATTGCACCACTGGAGCTCCTGCAATAGCACAGCGGGTAGGGCCTTTGGCTTGCATGCAGCCAACATGGCTGAACGATTCCTCTGCCCTTCTTGGAGAGCCTGGCAAGATACCGAGAGTATCTCGCCTGCACGGCAAAGCCTGGCAAGCTACCCGTGACCTACTCAATATGCCAAAGACAGTAAAAAGTATCACAATGGAGACGTTACTGGACCCACTTGAACAAATTGATGAACAACGGGAGGACAGTGACAGTGACATGACAGTGTATTTTGCTGTCCCCTAATTGGGCATGTATATGTCTAGGAGTGTGATTTCTTCCATATGTAAATATTGCTTGGTTATTAAAAAGGCCTTCACTGTCCCTTGTAATCTTTATTCAGCCTGATATCTATGTTGTCAGATACTAGTGTTGCGACCCCGGCTTTTTTGAGAGAGTTGTTTGCTTGAAGGATTGTTTTCCATCCTTTGACTCTGAATCTGTGTTTACTATGGATGTTCAGATGTGTTTCTTGTAGGCAGCAGAATGTCAGGTTCAGTTTGTTCATCCATTTTGCCTGTGTGTCTGTCTCCTGCCCCCGTGCCTGGCTGTCCTCACCGGGGCCCATGGAGAGGGGTGAGTTGAGTTTCCCTCTCCACTGTGAGCAGAGCCCCGGCAGCCGAAGACCTCCAGAACCAGCCACAGCCATATGAGACCACTCTCCACATGTCCAGACAAGCCTCATGCGTGAAGGAACTGGCAGAGGAACACAGGCATGCGGGTCCCGGGGTTGAGATCTCCAAGCCTGCTCAGATCGGGACTGGGCCTTCTCCACCCAGATCCCCCATATTCCAGTAGGTAGGCGTTACACCCACCAGCTGCTGCTGGCACCAGGTGGTCCCATCAACAGCCAAGACCCAGAGACTATAAATCTCAGCTCCCGGAAGCACGTGGCCACATTCGTGGCCGTGAGACATCTTATTATCTTGTTTTCACTTTGGAGAACCCAGTAGACTACTGAAAGTATCCTGCCAGCAGGCAGAGTCTGGCAAACTTCCCGTGTCGTACTCAATATGCCAAATACCAGTAACAATGATAGGTCTCATTTTCCTAGCCCTGAAAGAGCATTGAATATGGCTCTTTTAAAATCTCAGGGCTAGGAAGAAGGAGGCGTTACTGGTGCCTGCTCGAGGCAATCGACAAACAACAGGATGATTGTGATCGTGATCGTCTGGTCTCTTAATTGGTGAATTTAGATCATTGACATTAAGAGAGATTATTGTCATGTATTTCTTTATCTATGTTTCTGTAGAAGTTTATTTGTGCTTGTAGCAGTTTGTCTCACCTTACATTAGCCCCCTTTTTCCTTCTTTTAACGTTGGTTTTGAGTCTATGAAGTTTCAGAGCTGTTCTTTATCTATAAAATATTTTATCATTCCTTCGAGTTCGAGTGAGAGTATAGCCAGATAAAATATTCTTGGTGAGGCGTTCATTTCATTGAGTTTTTTTCACTGTATCCCACTGTTGTCTTCAGGTACGAATGGTTTCCTCTTATAAATCTGCTGTAAATCAAAGGGGTGCTCTTTTGTATGGGATTTCCTTCTTTGATCTTGCTGCTTGTAAGGTCTCTATCTGTGATATCCATCATATTGATTATGATATGTCTTGAAGTCTTTTTTATTAGGGTCTCTTTTAGCTGGTACCCTTAAGGGCTCCTTGGATCTGGATGCCTGCTTTCTTCAGCCCTGGGGACTTCTCAACAATGATATCTTTAACTATTGGTACTTCATTGTGGCTTTCTCCCTGTCCTTCTGGTACTCTGATGATTCTTATGTTGTTTCTCTTGAATACATATCCAATGTCTCTGATTCACCCTAGAGTTATTTTGAGGCCTTTTGTAATTGTATGCTGCTCCCTGAATGCAATCTGCAACTCATTTTCAAGCTCACTGTTTCTGTCATCGGCTGTTGTCATTCTATTCTTGAGGGCACTCACTGAGTTTTTAATTTCATCTACCGAATCCTTTATTAGTGACACTTCTCTTTGTAGCTTTCTTATTTCTGCTCTTATTTCTTCCTGTATTTTGTTGGCTGCCCACTCCACTGTTTCTTTCGTGTTCTCTTTTAATTTACTGGATGCCTGTTCCACCATTTCTTTTTGCTAGTTGAGGATCCTCAACATTTTATCTTTGAATTTTTTATCAGAGATTATATTTGTATGAATTCCCTGTTGAGGCTTCAGAGATCTTTTTTTTCATCCACCCCTTGTGGTGGAGATCTGTGCTGTTTCTTCATGTTTCTGTGGTAGTATGGGGGGTTTGTCCCTCTAGATCACTGTAAGTGCCACCCTATCCCTGCAAGGGAGGATTCTAGATGGACTCAGTCTAGAGCAGTCTCCTTTTCCCCTTTAAGAATGCTACCTCTTTGGTGCTCCTCTGTGCCTTATGTGAGGCCTCTAGTGCAGCTTCAGGGGATATGTTCTTTTACATTAGGTTTGTTCACTTTCTTGAGTTCACCATTATTTTGGTAAGTTTGGGGGAGTATTTTGATTGGAATAGGTTAGTGGACTATTGGTCAAATGTGTTTGGGATAGACAGGCTTTCCTTCTCATAATTGGGTAATGGAGGTGCAGCTGTGAATCCAAAGTGCTAGGAAAAGGAAAAATATCCACAGCCATGTGAACCATACCCACCGCACCACTGTACCTGTGAGGGGAAGGGCCGCTTTAGTTCCTGCTCAGGGCCAGCAATTTGCTTCTGATACTCTTCTAAGACTGGCGCTTTTCCTCTTGGGCCAGGTACTTGAGAAGCAGCTTGGAAGTTGACTCTTCGGGTTCCCAGGGTTCAGTAGCTGGATCCGCCACCCTGGAGACCATGACCACCAATGCTGGTTTTAAGTAGTAAGGGACATTAGGGAATTTGGTGGCAAGAAATGTACATAGGTTGAGGGATGGGTTTTGAAATACTACAAAAGGACTATAACTTGGATTCAGTTAAATTTTTCATATTATAATTTAAAAACTGTTTTCCCATATTTAAACATCAGGTTTACAAATTTGTTCATGATGATTTTTTTCTAGGCAATCAGTATTCCAATCACAATCCCATCACCAAAGTTACATTCCATTTGTTAATTTCTTCATTTTCTCGACCACTTCTCAATCCTGCCACTGTAGCAGTAACACAATTTCCTTTTTAAACTTTTTTATTTTATAAAGAAGTTCACAATATTTGATATCATTTAATATTCGAACACCAATGCCATCACCATTACACCTTCCCACCAGCATGTTTTGGACATTTCCCTCTTGAACTTCAACCCCTGCTACAAGGCAGAACAGAAATAATTTATTTTGTGTTATTTGTTATTAATAACTGCTGAAAATGCTACAAAATGTTTTGTTAGAGAAAAGACTGTGCAGATTGTTGTATTTCACCTAGGGGACATTAAGCTATCCTATAAGAGATCACTAAAAATTGTTAAATGTTGAGCCTTGTGTGAATATATATATATATGTGTGTGTGTGTGTGTGTGTGTGTGTGCGTATGTATATATATCTCACGATCACGATCATCCTGTTGTTCGTCGATTTCCTCAAGCAGGCACCAGCAACGTCTCCTTCCTAGCCCTGAGATTTTAAAAGAGCCATTTCAATGCTCTTCCAGGATTAGAAGAATGAGACCCATCATTGTTACTGGTATTTGGCATATCGAAATTGACACGAGAAGTTTGCCAGACTCTGCCATGCAGTCAGGATGCTTTTGGTTGCCTGCCAGGTTCTCCAAAGGAAAAATAAAATAATAAGATGTCGTGCAGCCACGAATGTGGCCACATGCTTCTGGGCGCTGGGTTTTATAGTCTCTGCGTCTTGGCCGTTGATGGGACCAACCTGGCGCTGTGGCAGCTGGTGGGGGTGACACCTACCGACTGGAAGATGGAGGGTGTAGGTGGAGAAGGCCCAGTCCCAATCCGAGTAGAATTGGAGACCTCAGCCCCGGGATCTGCATGCCTGGGTTCCTCTGCCAGTTCTTTCATGCATGAGGCCCTTCCGGACATGTGGAGAGTGGTCCCAGCATGGCCATAGCTGGCTCCAGAGGTACTCAGCTGCTGGGGCTCTGTTCGGGGTGGGGTGGGGGAGAGAAACTCAACCCTTCCCCCTCCAAGGGGCCCCGGTGAGGACAGCCAGGCGTGGGGGCAGGAGACTCTGCTCTGTTCTCCTCTGGGAGCTGGGTTTTATAGTCTCTGCGTCTTGGCCGTTGATGGGACCAACCTGGTGTTGGCGGCAGCTGGTGGGAATGAAGCCTACCTACTGCAAGATGGAGGGTCTAGGTGGAGAAGGCCCAGTCCCAATCCGAGTAGGCTTGGAGACCTCAGCCCCGGGACCCGCATGCCTGGGTTCCTCTGCCAGTTCTTTCATGCATGAGGCCCTTCAGGATGTGTGGAGAGTATACATACATACATACATATATATATGTGTATATATTTTTTTTAAAAAAAATTCACCTCTAAGATTGGTTGCCTCCTACTTTAAATCCCATTGGATATGGTGCAGTACTATTGGAGTATGGGTGGTGTGAGCTATGAGATGCATTTGTGGTCCAGGAATAGGTTCACTGATGTGTGAGTTTCTGCCTGAGCCTGTGGAGAGCAGCCATGAGCATGATGGCAGTTAAGTTCTGGAGGTTTTCAGCTGCTGGGGCTGGGTCCCTTAAGGCAGGGAGAGGTCTCATCGACCCTCTCTGGGGCGTCCTTAACCAAACAGTCTGGCGCGGCTTCTGGTGGCCTGGTAATGGTGTGTGTCACACAAATTCTTATACTGTTTTACCATGTGATGACTAACTGGTTAATGGAATATTAAAAATGCTAACTGAAATGAGTCTGAAAGAGAGGGATAGACATAGAATGACTGCACGCATTTGTGGAATATAAAATATCATAATATGAGACTGAAACCCCAGGACAGTAGACACAGAGGTCAGATATATTGATCCATAGTTGGAAGTCTGCCTCATGAGCTGGGGCAACTAGAATAGAGATGGGATCACTACATCAATGATGGTTGGAGGGATCATTCGGGATGGAAGATGTGTGCCAAAAGTAGATAAAGGGTCAAATGTGATTGTTTCTCAGTATCTATGTTGCAAAACATAATGCCCAAAAGTAGAGAGAGAGTATGGGGGAAATTGACTTCCATAGAGGCAGGGGGAGGGTTGGGATGGGGGATACTGGGGACATTGGTGGTGGAAAATATGCACTGATGGAGGTATGGGTGTTTGATCATTGTATGACTGAAACTCAAACATGAAAGCTTTGTAATTATATCTCACAGTGATTCAATTAAATAAAAGAAAAAATACTCCAGTCAAAAAAACCTGACTGAAACATGTTGCGTTTCCACATCAGTAATTTCTTCCTTGTCTAAGGTTTTACTAAGTTGCTTCTGTGAATTAAGCCTTCTAAGTTAATTACTTTGTTAGTTGCCCTTACTTGGCATCTAGATGACATTTTCATCCAATCTGGTATGCCAGTACTGATATGTTATTATTTTAGAGTTTGGAGAAGTTGCTTCAAAAATTCCAGATTTTTTAACTGAGTAGAGAGCCTATATAGCAGTGTTGGGAGAATGTATTTGTGGCTGTTGGGGTTACTTTAAAGACACATTTGTGAGTGGAAGATTACCCACCCTGAATCTCAAAACGTCCAGAGGTTTTAGAAAAAAGAAAACAGTGTACCTGAAATTCTCGGCAGGTAGCGATCTCTGCATTGCTCAGTTGTGGAGGGATGGAATCTGGTCAGAAGCAAGGTATGAGCTGTTGTGTTTTGAGTGTGACTGCTGGGTCTTTGAGAGTGCAATAACTTAGCCCAACCCCTTCCTAAGTTCATCCTGGAAGTCTCAGCCAGGGACTAATGTAGCCAAGTAAGTTTTGCAATCAATCGATCTTTTTCTAGGTTTAATTACAGGTTTTCTGCACAGGCCCAGTAGGGAGACCGATTCTATAAAAAAATTGAAAAGAACATTCTTATTAGCTCTTTTGAACCATATGCCTGGTCCACATGTACGTCTGAGATTGGAATTAGTGAATCTTTTGCATTGTTACACCTTTATTTATACTATTAAACTTCAGGTTTTCTACATTTTTTAAATTAGCAAAACTTATACTTCTCAGATAATTGGGAAAGTTTGGGGTATTTTTTAATTATGTGTGTAAAGCACCTAACAAAGTAACTTCATATGACTTCTCTTCATATTTAAGCTAATAAACCTTTCAAGATGGATTACTCTCACCTTAGTTATTATTGTAGGATCTGGCATATGGCATTAGGGCAACAAATAAATTGAAATGAAGGAAGGATGGCTGGGTGGCCAGAACAATTACTAAACAGTAATTATTTATATAGCAATATTAAAAATAGGAGTGATATATTAGAAGATTATATTATTGAGCAATAGACCCACCAATCAAGTCATCTTTACGCAGACTGATACATATCACGATATTCTAGATCAACATACTGCTCAAGTAAGATCCTGGGCAACTCTTGCTCTAAGAACTGTTCTTTAGTTTCCAGCAGTAGGTTAAGGTAAGAGACTTCATATCGTACAGTTAAGAAGAAGTTGTCAGTAAGGAAACTGACTATCCATAAATGATTTGTAGAACATGAGATACTAGGACGTTATTCAATAATTAACAATTAGACTTCAACATGGAATGTAATCAATCTAAGGAAAATAATGGAAGGAATTGGACTTCAAGATGGAAAGTAATCAATCGAAAGAACATAATGAAAAGTTCCCAAAACTACATCACTAAAAAAACCCATGTATGGTCTTCGTGAAGGCCCAGCTCTTTGAAGTGTTAAGGAAATTAGAATGTTATATCCACTTTGTGGGAAAATTCTTAGAGGGACTTGTAGGTTTATGGAAAACATTCCCACATATCATTGTTACTCATGCTCTGTACAGCAGAATTGGACAACTAGATAGACCCCCTAACTCACTCAGCATCCAGTGATGAGGTTCCTACTGTTTTTGCCTTAGGTCCCATCATGAGCCTTTCTCATTTTCCAAAGTCTGTAAGTACAGTGAGAAGTTTAGCAAGCATTGACTTATTTTCTAAGGTGAATTTAATGATTAGAATAGTTAGGGTTGCTTAGGAAACTGTTGGCCAATTACTTAATTCATTGCAAATGATAGTAAATAATGACATTCCTGTTAACTCATGAGCTGTTCTAATTTTCGACACCATGATGTGTAATTCTGTTAAGGATATGTTTTCATGCATATCATGCTCCATATCTACCAGAGTATCACACCCGATCCCTCCAGTTCTTCCCTTAATGAAGAAATTTGGGTGATGAAACATTGTTTGTGAATTCCACCTTTTCATTAAAAAGGCAAAAATCATGGTTCTTAAATTACATACAAAAAATTAAAGTTTTATTTACGTAAGGAAACTTTTTTTTAAATTTCTGAATTGTATGACAACATTGGATGTGAGTTCTACAAAGCAGAAAACCTAGAATCCAATTAGTAGATTTGTTTGCTAACAAATGAACTGAGCAAAATCTTCTTTGGTATACAGTTAATAGCAGAGTCTAGCAGCAGAAAGAGAAATAAGAGGAATGAAGTAAAAAGGGGACGTCTATAGTACAGGGCCTAGCAACAGTGCAGTAAGCTTCTTCAAATATTGATATGATAGTGTGGGTGGATCACTTATTACAGCATTCTTAACCACTCTGCCATCAGTACATGTGGATCCTTGTTGCGGACTATCCTTAACATTCAATATTCGTTAGTTCATAGTCGAGGACAAATCTTACAGCTGAATGCACTAAGCATGTTGTGAAAGTTGTTCATGTAAGGATCATATTTTATTGAGTTAGAATAATACCTTCTAAGTCCTAGGTCAAAAATGTCACTGTAATCTGCAGAGTAAAAACTCCATTGGACCTGAGTTTTGATATTTTTTAAAAATCTGTACAGCTTTTCCCCATGTTTCTTCATTTCAGTCAGTGACTATGACATGTGGTGGCTTATGCAAAGGCCATTTGTGTTGTTACATGTGAAAAATTAAATATCAGGAATTTATTAGGTAAAAATAAATATCAAGATGCAACTTCTTTATATACTTATGCCTAAAAGCAAAGAACATACCTGCAAATAAGAAAAAAGATTTGTTTCAAAAGTTTTCTAAAAAGTAATCTGTCATAAAACTAAAGGGACACCACAAAGGACACTTCATTGTGTTCAAGGTTCTCAGGCTGATCACAAGTGATTCTCCTGTAATTTAAAACTTAGCTAAATTTTTTATTTCTGTTTTCCAAAAGCCATTTTATTTTAAAGAGTTAAATAAGAGATATTTCTCAGCAATTTATAAAAACAAACAAGCAAAGAAACATAAAAACACTGTTTATAACATTTCTGTGGTATGGGCTGTAGCCATACCACAGCGGGTAGGACATTTGCCTTGCACTCAGCCAACATGGCCGACCCGAGTTTGATTCCTCTGCCCCTCTCAGAGAGCCCGGCAAGCTACCGAGAGTATCTCGCCTGCACACTAAAGCCTGGCAAGCTACCTGTGACATATTCGATATGCCAAACACAGTAACAAGTCTCACAATGTTACTGGACCCGCTTAAACAAATTGATGAACAACAGGAGGACAGTGACAGTGATATATATAGCCTAATCTCTGTTGTGAGCATATATTCAGAGATTATCTTAAATAGGTTGTCTATTTCAACATAAAATGACATTACTAACTATTTAGTTTAGCTCTCTACTTCTAGTAATTGAACTACTGGCTTTAAATAGCTGCTATGAACAAAAATACCACGTTTTATAAGCTTTTAATTTTTTAAAAAATAGTTTTATTAAATCACCACGAATGACAAATATAAATACCTTTTAGTATAAGACACAAAATTTCCCAAAAAAACATCCCATCACCACCGTCTATTCCCTCCATCAATGTCCATAGTGTATCTCCTGTATCCAAGGCTGTCTTCCATCTATAGTAGGCACAGTTTTCTTTCTATTTATTATGCACTAATACTACCCCCAGCATGTTTTATGCACCGTTGTTTCCAATACTGTTTCTTATAAGGTCTCATCATTCTTCTCATTTACATGGTTCCAGGACCTACTCTATGTCCACAATGACCACTTCCTATTTTTATGGTTGTAGTGAATCCAGTCCCTGAACTAACATCTAACATACCCCCTCTCACCTTCATTCAACACAAACAAACACACACACACAAACACACACACATGCACACACTCGTGAGTTATATACAAGAAAAGCACTCTCTTTCTTTTTTCTACCCAAGTTGTCAAAGCCTATAATACTTCAAGTCCAAGTATGCAAGTAAATGTTTTAACTGTCAAGCTTAAGAGACTCAATCCGTATCCAGAACAATTTATATAGGAGCTCAATTTTTATTTTATTGGATCCCAGTGATTAACTGTGATAGAATGAGATGAGAGTGTATCCATAGGAAATAGGGAGAGCCCAACTGAGATTGAGTCAGTTCTCCAGAAATCCTATCCCTGGATAGTTTGGTCAGTGCTGCCATTCACCACATAACGGGCCATATTATGGACGTCAGAGACAAAATGATCATGTGCTTTGATAGTATCCCTACATTGACTGTTCTTATAATTCCATACATGTAAGGTCTTCTCATCAGCACAACTCAAGATGAAGATAGTAGAGAATGGATCCAGACCACAAGCATCTGGTTATCACGACCCCAAAATGTCATAGGGTCATGCCAGTTGTGATATCCCACATCTTAATTATCTCTGGATCCAGATAGTAAGAAAGTCCATGTGGTCTCATTTTTTTTCAGTATCAGAAATCTTCGCTTCCACAATGGAAGGAAGTGCACATTCTGTAGCCCAGAAAATTTATTCCAAATAATATTGATGTTTCCTGAAGCTTTTTTTTACAATTATTTTTGCTTTGGGGGGAGTCACACTCAGCGATGTTCAGGGGTTACTCCTGGCTCTGCACTCAGGAATTACTCCTGGCGGTGCTTGGGGGACCATATGGGATGCCAGGGATCAAACCCATGTTGGCCGCGTGCAAGGCAAAATCACTACCCTCTGTACTATCTCTCTGGCTACTGAAGCTTGTTCTTACACTGAGTATTTGTTCCATCCCAGAAATGCACAGTGTGATCATGGGAAGAGTTTGCTATCCGCATGCCATCCTGATTGTTTCGCACTATATTCGCCCTCATTATGAGGCCTGTGAATGTCTTCAACACAATAGCCATTGTGTATAACTCACATCTTTAAGGTTGTATCCCATGAGGCAAACAATATACAACAGTCACTGGGGAAAATGGCCACTGAAGAAACATAGTAGTGATGGCCATCGATGGTTCAAATGTAGAGAGAATTCTGAGAATCCCACACTTTGATGGGTGTATCCACAGAACAGGAGTTGAGCAATTTCATCTGTTGTCAAACAAAATATCCTGGTCTGAGTCTATGTAGCATTTTAGAATTTGTTACAATTTGTTTCATAATTCCCTGTATTAATTATATCTTTAGAAGCAGATACTGTAATAGTGAATATTGGGTGATAAGTCACACTGATAATCGGGATCCTATGGCCATCCCATTCATAAGTAAGTGGGACCCATTATACCAGACATTGTTTTTGTCCAAAGCGCACATTTGCTTTCAGTTAATTATTTGTTTGATTTAGTTTTAATTTTAAATCCTTAAGCTTCTTCTATAACCTAAAAACTTATGTCAAATTCCCCCTCTCCCCAATTCCAGTGTATTTATTCTATGTCTTTTTTTACATTTTTTCTTGTCACTGGGTGGCAATTTTTATTCTATAATCTATAATTCTTGACTTGAATGCAATTCACCTTACATTGTAAACATGAAATACGCATCTTAAGGAATGAAAGTAATCAGCTATGGCTCTTTGGAGTTTCCATTGCCTTAGTTCAGTGCCATTTTGGCCACAACACTAAACTTAATTAATATATCGGTAATCTTCTTCATGGAAGAGCGAAACACCTTTCAATTCCAGAAAGTATAATTCAAGAGGCTCCTAATTAGATTGCTAACAGGATAATTGTTTCTCTTACAAATGGATCCAACTGGTAATGAAAAGTGCACAATAATTTAGGTCCATTCCATGAAAGCTCTGCACTCTCAATTACAGCAGAGACTCTTGCCACGTTTGCTACCATAGAGTATGGTAGAGTTATAAGGAAAGGAGAATGGACAGAGGGAAAACAAGGAGAATGAAATACTGAGCTCAGTTCCTGAGAAAAGTGGATGGAGTAGAGCACACACAAGACTACTGAGACTTCACAGGTCCTAAGACAAGTGCTGGTTTCCGCGTCATACCGGAGGACCTCCATCCTTCCTTTATCCACTGCCTAGACTGGACCTGCAAGGTCTCAGCTTCTCTGATTACTCATTATGTACACATGCATCCTGACTCCACAGCCAGACAAACTCTAAATCTATTTTAGCAGCTCAGTAATTTCATAGATTCAGAATAATCAATACATAAAGAACTAAAGGGGCTACTTTACAACAGAAAATTCCAACACACACAACAAACTCCTACACAATATGGCACTGTATTCAATAACAAATTCTCTAAATGTTAGTGGGCTCAGTGCACCAACTAAGAGCCACTGGATAAGCAGGGTCAATTAGAAAATTTTGCCCAACATCCACATCTGAACAGTCAGAGCATACAGTATCAACGTTTGAAATACATTTATTCAAGCAAACAACCCCTATCCAAAGCCATCTGGGGCCCTATAGGGTGTCAAATTCTGTTAGATTCTACCAGATAGAAATCTGTTGTTGGGTCAAATAACCTCTAGATATCCACATATTTTATGCTATCCTGGTTAACACTAAATTTCTTGGCAAAGGTATTGTGTTTCAGTTTGTAGACACATTCTTTCCTCACTGTCATGCAAGGAATATGTTTGTTGAAGCTTTTGTCCATCTTTCTGTTCTTTTAAGAAATAAGGATATGTATGGTTTTATTTGAATTTTGAAAAGATCTCAATGACTTTAAATCCCCTTCTCCTACACATGGAAACTTTTTCCTGTTGGGAATGGAGGAGTGGCCCCTTTAAGCTTGAGCACCCACATGCTACCATAGAAGGGTTCATGGCAACATGTTTAGTGATGTCATAGTCATGTACCTCTGGGTGCCATGGTGAGGAGAGGGACTGCAGGATTGAGCTTCAAAAGCCAGTGAGGCTTCCTCGATGGGACAGTATCTCTAGGACACAAAGGAATTCAACACACCCTGAGACATTTACTGAAGAATCAGAGAAAGAGAGGCCCTCAAATCCTGCCTAGACCATGAGTAATGGAAGGATGGAAATGGTCTGATGTGAGGAGCTAAACAAGGGCTGGTCTTAGATCCTATAAAGTCAAAGGAATCTGTCCTCAACTGCCTCTTTCCTTCTCCAGGACTGAGCCAAATTTTCCACCCTCCTTGCTCTTTCCCTGTATTCTTTATCCTTTTCCTTTAAATCTACCAGACTTCTATTATTATATGGGTGCATAGGTGGGAAGAGGCTCTGCTGAAACTGATGGCACAGAGGCATAGAGGAATGAATGTGATTGCTGGGTATCTCTTGATTACAGATTAGATTTGAAATACCAGTAATGAAAGGTTAGACAGGAACTTAGTGTTGAAACTATCATTTTAATAAAAATAAAAGTGAAACAAATTTTAGGGCAATCGTGTCTCATAACCCTAGTCATCATGAAACGTCTTTTTTTGTATATATATAATATATATAGAAACAAAAAAGTGTGTGTGTCTGTGTGTGTATGTGTGTATATTGTCTTTGCAGAATAATCATTTTAGGGAAAGTTTTTTAAAAAAACAGATTTATTCTTATCTGGTGCTATATCCTGATTCATTTTAATACATAAGTACACTAAAGTAGTTTAAATTGACATTTGTGTATACCTTTATAAATGCCTTATGTTTCAGGTCATATTTAGCATGTAACAACACACAGGATGTTTGGCTAAGCCAGACAATCTCGAAATCATTGATAAATATGAAGGATCATCAAGGAAAATTGTGCCAATTTTTTTTAAAAATCAGAAATGACGTCTACTAATTTATTCCCTCTGCAGTGTACAGTGGGTTTTGTTGACATAGGAAAAACAAATTATTACTCTGATCTAAGTAAAACATTATCATTATATGGGAATTTTTCCCAGCTTGCTGCTTAGTTCAGCTGTCATATTTGTTCACCAATGAGAAGCAAGGGGTTTGAATATCAGTGATGGCCTGCAACATAAATCCGCATTTACTGAAACCAGATTGAATAATGAAGATGCTGCTGATGAGTGATCTGCCCACTCTCTGATGTCAGAGTTGAAGAAGTTATGCTGCTGAGAGGCCTTCTGTGAGTTTTTCTTTTCACGCACCAAGATTGCAGATCAGGGATTTCTGTTTGTATTTTCCTCATTTATGTTTTTCTATCCGCTTGTGCTTGACTGCAGGTGCGTACCATTGTTTCCTTGAGCTCCTCATGTATCCTCAAAAATTCCTCACTCAATGTGTTATCAGAGCTATTATATAGTTCACGATTTCTGGTTGAGTTCTTACAGAGCACCATTGGTGGTTTTCGGTGTTGCTTTACATCGTGACCTTTGCAATTTGGATTGATTCCTGTGTATTGTGTGTGTGCGCGTGTTTTGGGTACAGCTAGCATGACTTTGTATGTTTATACTGTGAAACAATACTGAGTCCTGGTAAGGTAAGGGGCTTCCATGTTCTTACAGGCAGTGAAAGGGGGCCGATCCTAACCTGAAGGGCAAAATATGTATCCTTAATGAAATACAAAGTTCCCCAGGCATGGGCTTACTAAATGGCTTATGATAGTGGCTGACAGTGCTGAGCCAGGATGATTAACCAGTTTTTCCCTTCTTTATCCAATATGTGACTGGGGCACTCTCCTATTGGTTTTCTAGTGGATGCTGCTCAATTTTCACGTGATTTTGAATTTTTACTTTTCATTGTTTTATAGTTTCACTATACTACACTCAGATGGGCTGAAGCAATAGCACAGCAGTAGAGCATTTGCCTTGCACGCGGCCAGACCGGCCAACCTGAGTTCAATTCCTCCACCACTCTCGGAGAGCCTGACAAGCTACCGAGAGAATCTCACCCACACGGCAAAGCCTGGCAAGCTACCCGTGATGTATTCGATATGCCAAGCACAGTAACAAGTCTCACAATGAAGACATTACTGGGCCTGCTTGAGTAAATCGATGAACTAGAGGACAGTGCAGTGCAGTACACTCAGATAATATACTACACTCAGTTGGAGGCAAGATGGCGCCAACGCCATTCGAACCCCTCGTGCTCTCCCGAACCCGGCCCACCATCTCCCTCTGGACGACAGGTGCGACTCTGCATGTCAGGCATGGAATTCTGCGTGTGATCCCTGCTGGAACTCCGCACATGATTCCTGCTGGACATGACCGGCTGCTTTGAGGGATTAAGACAGAATGGCTTCAGTGGGATCAGGAAAAACTGCTGTGATAGCCGCAGCATCACGTTCTCCCCCAGCCAGGCCAAGTCACAACACCATCGAGCATGGAACAGTGACAGTAGCGGGCACAATGGTTCATCCACTTCAGGACGCTGTCTAGAAACCACCAAGTGACTTGGGACTCCACACAGGTGTTTGAACTGGCAAAGGCCCTATCCGATGGGGTCTTGCTCTGCCAGCCAATTAACAACTTCTGTGCACACTCCATCCACCTCAAGGAGATCAACCTGAGGCTGCAGATGCCCCAGGCACTGCCTGGAGATGCAGGCAGGTGCATGTTGTCAGCGTGCAAATTGATACAACAGGCAGGTCACTAGGACCTTACATTTGGTAGACTGGGAACACCTGTAGGGATGATTAGAGATTGCCCCAATATGAAGAGACAACGCAAATCCTCACCACAATGAGACAATGATGAAAAGAGTCCAGAAGCTTCAGTAGGTGCTACTCACCTGAAGGACCTCTCTGATAAAGAATTCAGATATGAAGTCATGAAGATGTTCTGTGAACTCAATGAAACAGTCATAGAGATATCCAGTAACATGACAGAAACAATCGAGAAATCACGGGAATAAATGTGAGCAGAAATGTCACGAATAAAAGATTCTGTAGATGAAATAAAAAACTCAGTCTCTGCCCTCAACAGTAGAATGAACACACTTGAAGAGAGAATAAGTGAGCTGGAAGATCACCTGCACCAAGCCAACAAGCAACAACAAACAATGGCAAGGGACCTCAAAAGCTCTAGAGCGAATCAGAGACTTAGGAGATGATTCCAAGAGCAACAACATTAGAATCATTGGAGTACCAGAATCTCAGGGAAACAATCCAATGAAAAATCCACTGTTAAACAAATCATTGCTGAAAAATTCCCAGAGCTCCACAATGCAGCCATTCAGGTTCAAAGAGCCTAAAGGATGCTAGCTAAAAGAGATCCTAAAAAATACTCCAAGACATATCATAGTTAGAATGAGCAATGCTGCGATGGAGACACAATACTGCGAACAGCAAGGTCAAAGAAGGAAATAACATACAAAGGAGCACCACTTAGATTCACAGCAGATCTATCAGAGGAAACTCTCCAAGCCCGAAGGCAGTGGAGAGATATAGTGAAAAAATTCACTAAAATAAATGCTTCACCAAGAATAATCTATCCGGCTAAACTCTCACTCAAACTCAAAGGAACTATTTTCTAGATAAACAGCAGCTCAGAAACTTCATAGGCTCAAAACCAAACCTAAAAGAAGGGCTAAAGGGGCTACTATAAGACAAGACAAACCTGACAAGCACAACAGACCCAAACAGAAAGATGACACAAAACCCCATAACAATAATCTCTCTCAACATCAATGGTCTAAATTCTCCAATTAAGACACACAGAGTGGCAAAATAGATTCAGAGACAGAACCCAACATTCTGCTGCCTACAAGAAACTCATCTCAACAGTCAGAGCAAACACAGACTCAAAGTGAAAGGATGAAAAACAATTCTGCAAGCACACAACTTCCTCAAAAAGGCTGGGGTGGCCATGCTAGTATCCGACAACATTAATTTCAGGTTGACAAAATTAGAAGGAACAGTGAAGGCTATTTTCTATTCATCAAGGTATACGTACAACAGGAAGAAATCACACCCTTAAATATATACGAACCTAATGAGGGAACACCTAAATATTTTAAACAACTGCTAGCATATTTTAAGGAGGACACAAGAGTAGCTGGAGACTTCAACATCGCCATACCACCTCTGGATATATCAACAAGAACAAAACTCAGCAAGGAAACATTGGCTTTGAAAGAAGAAATAGAAGGGAAAGGCTTATGGACCTATACAGGGATTTACGCCCCAAAAAGAAAGAATACACATTCTTCTCCAATGCCCACGGAACATTTTCAAAAATAGACCATGTGCAAGGCCACAAAACGTACCTCAATAGAATCAGGAAGATAGAAATAGTATCAACAATCTTTTCAGACCATAATGCCCTGAGAATAGAAGTGAATCACACACAGACACGGAGAACCAAATCAAACACCTTGAAATTGAACAACTCAATGCTAAACAACGAGTGGCTCAGGAAGGAAGCCAAGGACAAAATCAAAAGATACCTGGAAACAAATGAAAAATAAAGACACAAGCTACCAGAACTTATGGGATGCAGCTAAAGCCATAATAAGGGAAAAATTTCTAGCTCTGCAAGCATTTCTCAGGACAGAAGAAAGGATCCACATAAACAATTTACTTCAAAGCTCAAGATCTTATAACAGGATCAACAGAAGGAGCCCAAATCAGGCAAAAGAAAGATATCAAAAAACTTAGAGCAGAAATCAATGACATAGAAATCAAAGAAACAATCCGGAAGATCAATAAAACCAAGAGCTCATTCTTCGAAAAAATGAATAAGATAGATGAACCAGTAGCACCACTCAGAAAGACAAAGAGAGGACCCTAATGAAGCGATTCAGAAATAAGAATGGGGATATCACAACAGACCAAAGAAATTCAAAAGATCCTCAGAGACTAGTTTGAAAGTTTGTATGCCACGAAATAAGAGAACCTAGAAGTTATGGATGAATTCCTGGATTCCTATAATCTCCAAAACCTGAACCAAGAAGATCAAGAGTACCTGAATAGACCTATTAACATTAAGGAAATTGAAACAGTAATCAAAAGTCTTCCCAAAAACAAAAACCCAGGTCCAGATGGATTCACTGGAGAATTTTTCCAAACATTTAAAGAGGATCTATTGTCAGTTCTTCTCAAGCTTTTCCAGGAAATTGAAAAAAATAGAAACTCTCCCAGTTTCTATGAAGCCCATATCTCCCTAATAACAAGGAAACAAAAACACCAAAAGAAAAAAAAACTACAGGCCGATATCTCTGATGAACATGGATGGGAAGATTCTCAACAAAATACTAGTAAATAGAATTCAACAACTCATCAAAAAGATCATACACCATGACCAAGTGGGATTCATCCAGGAGATGCAAGGATGGTTTAACATTCGGAAATCAATCAGCATAATCCATCATATGAATTAAAGAAAAGATAAAAATCATATGATCATATCAATAGATGCACAGAAAGCATTTGACAAGATCCAGGACCTGTTTATGATGAAAACTCTTGCCAAAATGGCAGAGTGAACTTTCCTCAACATAGTTAAAGCCAACTACCACAAGCCTACAACAAGCATCATCCTCAATGGGGAAAAACTGAGAGCCTTCCCCCTAAGATCAGGAACCAGACAAGGTTGCCTCCTCTCTCCACTACTGTTCAATATAGTACTGGAAGTACTTAAAGTAGTGATTAGGCAAGAAAAAGATATTCGTGCATCCGGGTAGGAAAGGAAGAAATCAAGCTCTCACTATTCCCAGATGATATGTTCCTCTACTTAGAAAAGCCTCTACCAAGACACTCCTAGAAATGATAGACTTGTATAGTAAAGTTGCTGCTATAAAATCAATACCGAAAAGTTCATGACTTTCCTATACGCAAATAGTGAGAGAGAAGAAAGTGACATGAAGAAAACAATCCCGTTCAAAAATTGTACCTCAGAAAATCAACTACCTAGGGATTAGCTTAAAAAAGGAAGTAAAGGACCTGTACAGAGAAAACTACAAAACGCTACTTCAGGAAATAAAAGAGGACACGAGAAATGGAAAAATATCCCCTGCTCATGGATCGGAGAATTAACATTGTCAAAATGGCAATACTTCCCAAAGCACTGTACAAATTCAGTATGATCCCTATAATGGTACTCGTGACATTCTTCAAAGATAGGGAGCAAACACTCCTGAAATTCATATGGAACAATAACCCCCCTCGAATAGCTAAAGCAATTCTTGGGAAAAAGAAAATGGGAGGAATCAACCTCCCTAACTTCAAACTCTAATTAAAAGAGCATGGTACTGGAACAAAGGCAGAGCTGCAGAGCAATGGAAGAGGGTTGAATATACTGACATCTCCCCCCAAACATATGATCATCTAATCTTTGATTAGGGGGCAAGAAAAGTGAAGTGGAGCAAGGAAAGCCTCTTTAACAAATTGTGCTGGCAAAACTGGACAGCTACATGCAAAATCCTGGGATCAGATCTCTGCCTAACACCATGTACAAAAGTCAGATCAAAATGGATTAAAGACCTCAACATCAGATGGGAATCCATAATGTTTATTGAAGACAAAGTTGGCAAAACCCTCCATGACATTGAAGCTAATGGTATCTTCAAAGGTGTCACGCTGCTGGCCAAGCAATTGAAATCAGAAATAGACAAATGGGACTATGTTAAACTAAGAAGCTTCTGCACCTCCAAAGTAACAGTGACCAAAATACAAGCAGTCTACAGAACGGGAAAGGATATTCGCCCAATACGCATCCAACAAGGGGTTGATATCAAGAATATATAAAGTACTGGTTGAACTCCACAAGACGAAACCATCCAACCCCATCAAAAAATGGGGAGATGAAATGAATAGAAACTTTCACAAAGAAGAAATCCGAATGGCTAAACGGCACATGAGAAAATGCTCCACATCATTTATCATCAGGGAGATGCAGATCAAAACCACAATGAGATATCATTTCACACCACAGAGACTGCCCATATCCACAAGAACAAAAGCAACCTGTGCTGGCGCGGATGTGGTGAGAAAGGGACACTCCTTCACTGTTGGTGGGAATTCCGACTGGTTCAGCCCCTTTGGCAAACAGTATGGGTGATTCTCAAAAAATTAGAAATTGAGCTCCCATTTGATCCAGCAATACCACTCCTGGGAATATATCCCAGAGAGGCGAAGAAAGTATAGTCGAAGTGACATCTGCACTTATTTGTTCATTGCAGCACTCTTTACAATAGCCAGAATCTGGAAAAAACCTCTTTTTCAAACCACAACACCCAATAGGAGAGAGATAACAAAAGGGAATGCCCTGTCACAGAGGCAGGGTGGGATGGTGGGGATGGGGGGTGGGAGGGATACTGGGATCCGTGGTGGTGGGAAATGGGCACTGATGGAGGGATGAGTATTTGATCATTGTATAATTGCAACCCAAGCACAAAAAATTGTAAGTCTACAACTGTACCTTATGGTGTCTCACTAATAAAAATTTAAAAAAAATTCAGGTCAAGTAAGGCACTGGAGATATAGCCTCACATCTCCAGGTCTACAGACACATTGAAGTTACTTCACTGGAAGAATCACACACCCACTGAGTCAAGAGTTCTGGGAGAAGATCTCACTCAGTAAAATGAACTTTTAGTAGCTATCACTCAACACTCAAGGAGCACCTGTGGAGACACATATCCAGAAGAAAGCCCAGCTCATGGAATCCTACCTATAGATCGGGGGCTGCATGCTTCTGCCAGAAGAAGTGGATTTTACACCTTGTGGGGATTTCCCTAATATAGAAGATTAGTCACGAAGGGTATTTTTCAATCTAGGACAGGAGGAACATTTCTGCAACTTTCTGTAATGGATGGCCAGAAATTCACATTGGGTTGCAAGTACGACTCTCTTGTCTGGACACAGTGATGAGAGTCACCCGGTTTGGTTCAAGCTTGAAGCTCTTAAACTGAGTTCTGGTCTTGAAATTTGCCTTCTAGGAGCAGAAATAGATTCAGAACCTGAATTTCAAGGAAAACACGGATAAGACACATCCTAGACTGGCTACATAGACGAGTCTCCAGATTGGGTAGGTTTAGAAGTCTCAAAATGCACACTACCATGGAAATTAGTTGGCCTAAACTGGGACTGTATTCACAGTAAGAACAGAAATGCAGAAATGGTAGGAGGTAATTAGTTTACTTTATTCCACCAACACATGTCTTTGACAGTAATGTCACCACCTCGAAGATGACATGCTGTCTTTACCATTGTATTAAAAATAATGGAAATCTGTTTGATACCTGGGAAATTATGCCATTTTTCCTGGGAAATTTTTATCATTCCCTGAAGAAACTGCCTCATGGAGGAACCTTCCTAGCCTGAGGGTGTGCTCAAATCTCTGGTAGCCCACTTCACCATGGCAACTATGGAATATGACTGTGACAACACTGAGCATGGTGTCTTGGTGGCTGCTATTGCAGTTCCACTGATGCCTCCTAGTCAAATTGATATGCCTGCCATAACCACCAGAAAAGAGAGGGTAACTGTAGTTCAAGAGGCTTCTATGGAACTGAGCAACTGTCTAAATATAAAAAAAAACTGTCCCACCTCATCTACAACAGCTAGAGTGAGACAGAGCAATGGATATAGTTTTTTTTTATTTTTTAAATGTGTAACAGTGAGATACACAGTTACAAATTTATTAATGATTGGGTTTCAGAGATATAATATTTCAACACCCATCACCTCACCAACAGCACTTATTCCACCACCAATGTCCCAAGTTTCCGTCCTGCCCCATGCAAGCCTGCCTCGATGTCACACTATTCTTCTCTTTTGCTATCTCTCTTTCTCTCTGCATCTCTATCGATATCTTGATCTCTCATTTTCTTTGGGCCTTATGATTTGCAGTACAGATACTGAAAGTTTATCATGTACATTTCTTTACCTACTTTCAACATTCAGTTCTTGTCTACAATGATCAGTTCTGATTATCAGTGTCATACTGGTCCCTTCTCTTTACTAACTGCCCTTCACCTGAGACACACTATTATGTAAAATTTGCAACAATTAACTAGTCCTCTTGGTCTCCGTTTTTTTGTGGCTTTGGATATTACTCTCATATTCTTTTATTCTTGTATTCCACAAATGAATGCAGTTATTCTTTATCTGCTCCTCTCCTTCTGACACATTTCAAGCAGCATGATACTCTCCATATTCATACAATTATAAGAAAATTTCATGACTTCATTTTTCCTAACACGTACATAGTGTTTCATTGTGTAGATGTATCATACATTCTTTGTCCACTTGTCTGTTCTGAGGTGCTCAGGTTGTTTCCAGATTCTAGCTATTGTGAATAGTGCTGCAGTGAACATCAAAGTGCAGATAGCATTTCTGCTGTGTTTTTTTTTTCGTCCCCAGGATATATTCTAAGACGTGTTATTCCTGGGTCCTATGGAGGCTCAATTTCTAGGTTTTTTATGTTTCTTTGTAGTTTCCAAAGATGCTATTGTCCTTCTTAAATATTTATGTATTATATTTTATTCTATTATTTATTGAATCACCACGAGTAAAGCATTACAAAATTGTTCATGATTTACATTTCAGTCATGCAATGCTTCAACACCCATCTATGGCAGGCACCTCTCTTCTCTCTCTCTCTCTCTCTCTCTCTCATTTTAAGTCTTACAGCTTTTAATACAGATGCTGAAAGATTATTTATATTGCTTAAAACCAAGCTCCTGGAAGCTTGTCTAGTTCAAGTTTATTGTCTAGTTCTCGCTCTCGAAGAACCTGGCAGGCTACCGCTAGTATCCTATCCGCATGGCAGAGTCTGGCAAGCCCCCCGTGGCATATTCGATATGCCAAACCCCAGTAACAATGACGAGTCTCATTCCCCTAACCCTAAAAGAGCCTCCAATGTGGCACTTGCTAAAATCTCAGGGCTAGGATGAATGGAGATGTTAATGGTACCTGCTAGGGGAAATCGATGAACAATGGGATGACAGTGATACAGTGATTGCATAAGTGTCTGCATTACTAAATAAAACATTGAATAAAAATCTCTATAGATGGAAAAAACTGATCTAAATAGAACATTTGATATCAATGCAGTATTTAAAATGAATAAAAAATCCCTTAGCAAGCTAGATGTAAACCTACCTTTCTTTTTTTATTTTTTAAAAAAAATTTTATTAGTGAAACACCATGAGGTACAGTTCTACACTTACAAATTTTTGTGCTTGGGTTTCAATTATACAATTAAACTATTAGAAAGCATTATGTAATTCCTCTAAACACTGACAGGTTGAAAGTGAAGACTCAAAAATGTCTGTAATTCACAGGCTTTTTCCCATTTATGAGAATTATACCTTTGCCATATGTTTATTCTTGATTGGAGGGTAGTTCTTCCGATTGCTTTCTTATTTCAAGTGTTTCTGTTTTTTTGCAATAAAAATGTGTTTCTTAATTTTTTTCTTACAATATTTCCTTCATGTCATTTTCTTTATAAAATCTCCTATGACCTATCCGTATGCTTCATGGAGTGTTTTCCATTTAAAAAACATCAGGATGTGAGAAATAGAGGATTTAAGATTTTTACCTTATGATGTGGCAGCCCTCTTCAGATTTCCTGCATTGACTAAGGTAATTTGAGCTAATCCAGAAATGTTCCCTGAGCTCAGTGCCAGGGTATTGCCCCTGAGCACTACCTGTTTATACCGAAAAAAATAAATAAGTATATAAATGGCAAATATATATATATATTTAAATACCATTCTTTTATCTGTTTTAAATGGTGGTTAAAAAGTATGAATTCTGTAGTCCAATTGGCTGTGTGTCAATTAATAGCACAGCGGTAGGGCATTTGCCTTGCACGCAGCCAACATGGCCGACTCGAGTTCGATTCCTCCTCCCCTCTCGGAGAGCCCGGCAAGCTGCCGAGAGTATCTCGCCCTCACGGCAGGGCCTGGCAAGCTCCCCGTGATGTATTCGATATGCCAAACACAGTAACAACAAAGTCTCCAATGGAGACGTTACTGGGCCCGCTTGAGCAAATCGATGATCAACGGGAGGGCCTTTACCTTTACCTTTACCGTACGTGTGCCCTTGAGCATTTTTCTCGTGTGTCTGTACCTTCACTTTTTAATTTGAAAATAGAAAACAGTGCTAGTCATTGATGCAGTTATTATGAGGATTAAGTGAGAAAATATTTTAAACTCTTAGCTGTGCTTGATAGTCCATCCTAGATGTTTGTTAAAATTAGTTTATCAATCCTCAACTGAAGACATAACTGTGCTGAAGGTAAAAAACATAAATGTTTTAATTACTAAATGTAATGAGTTATTTAGTCTTTAGCTAGTTTCTTTTTACAGTTTTCTCGGCACAATGTAGCACCTAGTTCTTCTTAGAACTCTCTGTGTTTCCTGAATATTTCTGTTCTGGTTAGACCTCTATCTGTATTTTCCTACACAATTTTCATGACAATTTTCTTGGGACTTTGTCTTTGGGTCCTCTTTCCTTCTCTTTCTATGACTTATTATAAAATGCACCTATCCCTTCATGTACTGGGAAATTCCTCAGGTATCTAATCTCTACTGGTCTTTCAGACTCATCTTTCCACACTCTATCCCACAGAATGGCTTAAACTTTATAGAAAATGTTTTAGTGCTCTTCTTTCTGCTAGGAAATACTCTTTCCTAGTATTCCCTGATTTTTCAATAACTAAAAGTACTTTCTTGGTACCTTAGGTGAATTTTCTTTTTTGTAAGTCTCAAATATATTTTGTGGATACCAGTATCCACAGTGTCCAAAATAGTAAGAAGTGCAGTGTCAGCTGTTAAGCAGACTTCTAGAATATACATTTATATCTATGATTTTAGTAGACTTTTTATAGACTAATAGCATTTACATTTATATTTTTTTCTATTAATTATCTTTGGTAACTACATGTGCCTTGAAAAAAAGATTCACTTTTAATCTTTAGACTCCTAGAACCTTAAATATGGTAAGTTATGTTATTCACATTTTAAGAGCATAGCAAACATTTTATATTTTCAACTACTTGAAGACTTCAGAATGTAGTAACTTGATTTTTTCCTGGAGAATCACTGTTGCTGGATTCCTCTATCATTTTATTTATTTATTTGCCTGGGTTCACACCCAGTGGTGCTCAGGATTTCTTCATAGCTGTATGCTCTGGGATTACTCCTAGTGGGCTCCAGGGACCGTATGTAGCGCCTGAGATGGAACCCCTGTTGTCTGGGTGCAATACAAATGCCTCCTCTCTGCACTATCACTGTATCCCTCCTCTATCATTTTAAAGTAGCAGATATGCAAGGGATTTTGAGACAAGAAATTGAACAATTATTTTATTCCTTGAAAACTGTCATGGACAGCTTCAGGGACGTAATGTCAGAATCAAAAAGTGTGTGTTGTTACATGGGTGCTCTAACAGCTATATCTGTGACACTTCTTCAAGTTTATGAGAAGCGAAAAATCAGTCACCTGAAGAATATAAGGTTATATTAACTGGGAACACCAATAGCAAAGAAGAGAAATGGCATTTTTCTTTTTATTCAGTGTAGTGTGTACCGGAGGGGGGAAAGTAAAGGAGAGAGAGTCAGCAAATCTGTTGTTTATTTACTTTTATTTATTATTTTGGCGGGGATAGGAATGGAATAATGTCGTTGAGCAAGTTTCAGTTAGGGTTGATCCCTAGCTCCGCCCCCTGGGCCTGGTAACAGTAAGCTGATAGGATGAACAGTCTAACCAATCAGGGAGCTCGAGCGTCGGCTCCACCTCAGGAGCCTTAACGGAAAGTGGGGAACCGTTGCTGTGGAAGGATGGCTGCGCTTTGCAAGGCAGCATTTCTTAGAAAGTTGCTTGTCAAGCCTAACAAGGACGGGATAAAGAAGTTTCAGAGAAACTTATCGTTGGGTATGTAGTTCCTGAATCCCACCTTCTCGTAGCACACAATTTGAGCAGGAGAAACCATGGACTAGAGACTGGGACTTGAGTTGAGCTGCATGGGCTGGGCTGAAAATGGCTCACGCTGCACAGGCCACTGGGCCCACCTCAGCCCCGTGCCCCTCCACCCTCTGCTTTCACTTTTCTCCCTCAGAGGAAGACTTTTTTTTAGGTGATTAGAGTAGAAGGGTTCTGAAAAGGAGTGGAAGACTTAATAAAAGTGGGGGATGTTGTGCCAGGGTAATGGCACAGCGGGTCGGGCACTTGCATAGCATAAGGCCAACCTGAGCTCCATCCCCGACACCCCAGATGTTCTCCTTAGCTCTTCCTGGAATGATATGCCAGATATCGACCAAAAGCTAACCAAAAGAGAAAGTCTGCGGTTGGGTGGGAAAGATGGCTTCTGACTCTGGTTGAACGAAGTAATTGAGACACCCCTCAGTGCTGAGTGGGTGGCCCTAATGTTTACCAGCCCCCAAGGGACGAGTAGCATGCATTTTCTGGCCCTGGCATTGAATCCCAGACCCGATGAGCTGTTAGGAAGTTCCTTGGGGTTGTCCTGCACGCGACATGGGGACCTCTCCCCCAACATTGCCATTTCTTCTTTTTACTTGCATAGAGAAGACTAGGTCTGATCCCATTCTTGCACATGCAGCTGTGTAGTCAGCCTCGCACTCTCTGATATGGCTACGGAGCAGACTTGGCTTCAGGGGATAAAAGTTGCAATCCTTGGGTGAGGGGTTGGTAGGGGGCCAGGGAGCTGGAGAAGATTTTACCTAAGAACAAAACTAAGGCAACTATGAAACATTTATTCAGTGTTCATTGGGTGGGGGATCAATGGGGGAGGGGGGTCTGGAGAAAGCACTTTGTTCTGAGGGAAAGTACTGGTGGCAATAGATATGTTGAGAGCCGAGCTCTGTTGCCTACAGCTTGCAGACTGTATTATAGCGGCTTTGCAGCACAGACTAGCGTGTCTGCAACCGCCAGACTGTCTGGTGTGCCTAGTAGCAAGAAATGTAGCAAGAAGTTTTGAGAAAGATGTGAATGTCTAGTCAGCCTGTCTGCATAGTGTGCTCAAAATAGCTCGCAGCACCTGATACTGTTCTTAAGGAGAGGTAGTCTGAGTTCGACGCCAGACTGGGCAAAGAGTGAAAAATCTAAGAGCACATTAAACCTGTTCCCATTTTAACTCGAGAAACGCTGTGGAAGCCAGCAGCGGTGATTATTCTTAGAAAAAATACCTCCGGGGCATTGCAGGTTGCCTTGAATCCTTTTGGTGCTGTGCTTCAGATACCTTTAAGTATTGCCATTTTTTTCTGACTCCCTGTGAAGTGTGGGCCCATAGTGTAAGTTAACTTCCAGGTGCTCTGATTTGTCTTAGACAACACTCAATTGTGAGCCACCAATGTACAGGGGCCAGGAGTCAACGTGTTTAGAAGCTAGGGGTTCTATGAATGGGTGTGGGTGGTGGGGAATGCAGAAGAACAGCAGAACAGGGAAGGAGTTAAAGAGTGAGGCTGACTATCAAAATGGAAAAAAAATCAAGTCTGGTGATTAACAGAATAAAACAGGGAGGAGATTGAGGAATGAGGAAAGCGATCTTTCTGGTGGGATGGCACCAGAACTTTGGTGTTGTGAGTCGTGATAATCTTATATAAAAGGGGTGTGAATCTGAAAATACATCCACAATATTGAAAACAAATGAGATATGAACACTGTTTTAAAATATTTTTTGTTTGGGCCACACTTAGCACAGATCAGGTATTCCTCTGTGTTCCTGTTTCATACCTGGCGGGCATATATGTTCCATCAGGGGAATATACGGAGTGTCCCTGGTGATCACTGAACTCAGAGTCAGGAATAATCCTTGATCACTTCCAAGTATGGCCCCCTAAATGAACACCAAGAAATGACATCTGGAGGGATAAGGTGACCTACAGTAGAATAGGGAAAGCAGAGATTGTACAGTGGAAGGGCTCTTCCCATGCATGCTGCTGATCTGGGCTCCATCCTCAGCACCACATATTTTCCCTGAGCACAGCCATGCATGCTCCTCTCTGACAGTAAAAAGAAAAGAGAGCTAAGATTTGTTTAGGTGGAGGAGCTGAACAAGAAAGAACTGAAAGTGTTACGAGGACAAGGACAAAACACAGAAAAACACAGCAGGGAACAGTGAAGGCAGGAAGTTAATCTTGGAAAGGTAGAGCAAGCATTGGACGTTATGAATGAGAAGTGGGGAAAAAGTTTGCAGAGTTTTGATATGCAGTGGAAGGAGTGTGTATTCTGACCTTAACAATAAAATGGGGAATGAGCAGCAGTAAGTATAATCATTCGAAGTGGAGGTAGAGAAGCAGGGAGAATAGAGCTCAGAAATGAGAATTGAGGACCCAAGAGATAGTACAACAGGTAGGGTATTTTCTTGCATGCTGCTGACCGAGTTCTATCCCCAGCATCACATTAGGGATGATAAAATTCATCCAAGTGAAAAGATAAAATGTAAGCAACTAGGTAATACCAATCCCCGAGAGACTGAGAGAAGTGGTTTTCTGGAATAATTTGGGCATTAGTCAATGCAGGATTTAAGAAGCAATGCCATTTAAGTAGATACTATAAAAGATATTGGAGAGTTTTTTCTTAAATATATTGTACTGGCTCAAATTATAGTTGAAATTCTGAGAAACACTTTCAAATGTAGTAAGTTAATTGGTAGTTTAATACAAGAGAAAAATCTTCTAATCATAGATTTTACATAGGATAGTAAAAACTCTTGTCATACAAGTAGTAAAAAACTGAAGAGGTCACTACTTTGTGTTCTTAAACATTGATTCTTCGTTTCCATACTTATATAATTTCATACAAATGAGAATCCAATTTTAGATTTTATGAAGGGAAATAGGCAAGATTTTGATTGCTCTTTACCAGGCAGTTTGAAGCCATGAAAAACAAGTCATAAAATGGTGTATCATTTTTGAATTGGTAGCACTGTAGCACTGTCCTCCCGTTGTTCATCAATTTGCTCGAGCTGGCCAAGTAACGTCTCCATCGTGAGACTTATTGTTACTGTGTTTGGCATATTGAATACGTCACGGGTAGCTTGCTAGGCCTTGCCGTGCGGTCGAGATACTCTCGGTAGCTTGCAAGGCTCTCCAAGAGTGGTGGAGGAATTGAACCTGGCTCAGCCAGGCCGGCTGCACGCAAGGCAAATGCCCTACTGCTGTGCTATCGCTCCAGCCCGTTGAATTGGTAAGAAATCCATACTTTTGTAATGATTATCTCATGTTTTAATTTTAATTTTATATATATATTTATTTTGGGGTCACACCCGGCGATGCACAGGGGTTACTCCTGGTTCATGCACTCAGGAATCATTCCTGGCGGTGCTTGGGGGACCATATGGGACGCTGGGAATCAAACCCGGGTTGGCCGCATGCAAGGCAAATGCCCTACCCGCTGTGCTATCGCTCCAGTCCCTACCTCATGTTTGTATTAAAATGACAATATTTTTAGTAATACATAGAATTTTCTTTCTTTAGCTTGCAACAGCGATAGAATTAAACTTGGTCTGCATGTTATATGTGATTTTTACATATAATGTAATTTGTTTTTGATTGAAGGATATTAATTCTGCTAAAATGTAAGAAAATAAAAGAAACAATGCAAACTAATTCATTTATGTTTTCTTCTTTTGCTTACCTTCATTATCACACAGCTGATCTCTTTGCTCACACATCCTTGATTGCAATGCAGAGGAAATCTCACACACTTGTGGTGCCAGTTTTACTACAGAGAATTGTCACCTGAGATTTCGTGAGTTAATGTGGGGCAGCATCAGGAATTGCAACTCTCCGCTTTATGCTTAAAAGCTGGTATGATGCCATAGAGCCACAGCCCCAGGCCACACAAATTAATTTTTATTTGATGTCTTTGTAAGATTTACCAAAATGTATTATAGTGAGTTTTGTTTAACTAGTATAAAACCAAATTAAGATCAAAATTAAAATTGTCAGCAGCTAAAACTTATTGTTAGTGTGTACTTTGCTATTTACACTTTTAACAACAGACGAGTAAAGTACTCTGCTTAGTAATAAATGTATAATCTCTACTTGCTAGCAATAGTGTGTCATAGACCCATAGATATTTATAAAGTACCCACCCTCTAATAGCACTTTATTCATTGATAAATAAAAATAAAAAAAAACTTCGACTCAAGTAGGTCATAGCCTAATTGAAGGGACAGCTATAGAAATATAAGCTAACTAAATGTGTTCTTTGAAGTGTTCTGGAAGTATATAGAGTCGACTTAAAAACTGACACCAACAGATTTCAAGTGTTTTTCAGGTTTATAGTATTTGAAAATTGGCAGTATAGTGTTAAAATGGATTATATTTCCATGTTCATTAATAACAGTAATGTCTTATCACATCCTAAAATATAAGGCAATGTTTATGTTTTCCAAAGGAAAAAATTGAATTCTATATAGTTTGAATTTCTCACATAGTATTTCAAGCAGTGTGACCTATTTTCCTGTACTCACCCTTTCCCTTTACTTGTTCTTGTTGATGTGATGACTAGGGATCATACATACATGTTTGTGATGTTCGCCATGCGTCCTACACCAGGTTCTGTTGCTTGCGCACTTCTTTATATTTATATTTGGGGTTTCACAGTTGTGTGTGGTCCTTCCCGGTGTTTTTCAGCTCCGTATATTGTATAATTTCAACACAACACAATAGATAATGTATCCATCTCTGGAATTAATAGTTCAGGAGTTTAAAACTATGTGTAATTTCACTTAAAAGTTACAATTAATTTCAAGAGAAATTAAATATTGCTTTTTATATTTGTTCGCAGTGGGCTTAGAATTCATGAGCTTGGACATACTTTCCTGATGTTAGTTGAAGTTATATCTCATTTATGGCATTTATTAATTTAATAGTCATGGAAGCTCAAATGCTAGGCCTTTTTTCAGAAAATATAGCATTATTTTCTCCTCTTTGAATCCTAAAGCAGAAATCAGTAGAAAATATGTTTTCTATTGATTTGAATCAAATCGCCTATGGTATTTATAAAGTTGGTATTTGGTTATAGCATTAATTAAAACAAATACTATGCCATCGAGGGGTGTCCCGAGGTGATGCCATGTCTTCAAGGAGAAATAGAATAGGCAGCATTTGGCAGGAGGTGAGATAAAAAGTTTGTATTATATGAAAGTTTTCAACTTTATTGAGGCACGTAGAACTTGACTTAGGAAATAACCATCATATTTTCTTTTAAAGATGTAATGCACATGTTATTCATATTTTCTTTGATCATGCTCTTTTGGAAGTCCAGGGTCCTTATAGTGCTACCTAAAACAACATTCCCTTACAATGTGAACGTAAGTTTTAAAAACTGTTGAGTGAGGCATTAAATAGATCACTAAAAAGATGTCCTTCATTCAACTAATAGTTATAAGAAATTCTCTGTTATTTATAAAGGATTTGTTCATTTTCTTATTTGTGTGATACGCTGCATATTACTACAGAAATATAATGTTCCATTGTATTTGTAGTATGTTATTTATCCTTGTTATTTGTAATATGACAAGTAATTGTCCAAGAAATTTGTATAGGTTTTTACTTTCATGAATCATTCACTACTTCTTTCTTAACTCCTGTCTCTTAGTGTGTATTGAGTTACTGACATTCAAGGCTTTCCATCATATACTGTAACTTTTTCTCAGTAACTCTCTAAAATATAATGTTCCATTTAAGCTAAGCTTGTCTTCTACTGGAACTTACTATTTTAATTCCTGGTATCAAACATTTTGACATTTTCTTGTATTTTCTTTTGTGGCGTGTATAATGTTTCCTCATATTCAAATCCTAGTCATATTTATAAATTTTTATTAGTGAAACACCATGAAGTACAGTTGTAGACTTACAAATTTTTGTGCTTGGGTTTCAGTTATACAATGATCAAGTACCATCCCTTCACCAGTGCCCATTTTCCACCACCACGGGTCCCAGTATCCCTCCCACCCCCATGCCCCTCCCATCCCATCCTGCCTCTGTGGCAGGGCATTCCCTTTTGTTCTCTCTCTCCTTTTGGGTGTTGTGGTTTGCAAAAGAGGCATTGAGTGGCAATCATGTTTGGTCTATAGTCTACTTTCAGCATGCTTCTCCCATCCTGTGACAATCCTCCCAACACCATTTATTTGGTGCTCCCTGCTCTATCTGAGCTCCCTTTTCCCCTAGCATGTGTGGCTGGCCTCCAAGCCATGGAGAAAAACTCCTGATACTAATCTCGGCCACTCTTGGGTGTTAGTTTTCTATTTTGTTACTTTATGTCACCCAGATCAATGCAATCTTTCTATGTCTATCCCTCTCTTTCTGACTCATTTCCCTTAACATGATACTTTCCATGTAGTACCACGTGTATGCAAATTTCATGACTTCATCTTTTCTAACAGCTACATAGTACTCCATTATGTTAATGTACCAAAGTTTCTTTAACCAGTCATCTGTTCTCGGGCACTCAGGTTTTTTCCAGATTGTGGCTATTGTAAAGAGTGCTGCAATGAACAAACAAGTGCAGATGTCACTTCAACTATATTTTTTGCCTCTCTGGGATATATTCCCAAGAGTGGTATTACTGGGTCAAATGGGAGCTCAATTTCTAATGCTTTGAGAGTCATACATGCTGTTTTCCAAAAGGACTAAACCAGTCGGCATTCCCACTAGCAGTGAAGGAGGGTACCTTTCTCGCCACATCCATTCCAGGACCGCTTGTTTTTGTTCTTGTGGATGTGGGCCAGTCTCTGTGGTGAGAAATGATATCTCATTGTTGTTTTGATCTGCATATCCCTGATGATTAGTGATGTGGAGCATTTTCTCATGTGCCTTTTAGCCATTCGGAATTCTTCTTTGAGAAAATTTCTGTTCATTTCGTCACCCCAGTTTTTGATGGGGTTGGATGTTTTCTTCTTGTAGTGTTCAACCATTACTTTTGTATATCCTTAATATCAACCACTTGTTGGATGTGTATTCGGCAAATATCCTTTCCCATTCTGTAGACTCTCTTTGTATTTTGGTCACTGTTTCTTTTGAGGTGCAGTAGCTTCTTAGTTTAAGATAATCCCATTTGTCTATCTCTGATTTCACTTGCTTGGCCAGTGGTGTGACATCTTTGAAGATACCATTAGCTTCAATATCATGGAGGGTTTTGCAACTTTGTATTCAATGAACTTTATGGATTCCGGTCTGATGTTGAGGTCTTTAATCCATTTTGATCTTACTTTTGTACATGGTGTTAGGCAGAGATCTGAGCTCACTTTTTTGCATGTAGCCATCCAGTTTTGCCATCACTATTTATTAAAGAGGCTTTCCCTGCTCCACTTCACTTTTCTTACCCCCTTATCGAAAATTAGATGATCATATGCTTGGGAGAAAATATCAGTATATACAGCCCTGTTCCATTGGTCTACAGTGCTCCCTTTATTCCAGTACAATGCTGTTTTAATTATTATTGCTTTGTAGTAGAGTTTGAAGTTAGGGAGGGTGATTCCTCCCATTTTCTTTTTCCCAAGAATTGCTTTAGCTATTCGTGGCGGCTTATTGTTCCATATAAATTTCAGGAGTGTTTGCTCCATTTCTTTGAAGAATGTCATGGGTGTCCTAATAGTGATCGCATTGAATTTCTACAGTGCTTTGAGAAGTATTGCCATTTTGACAATGTTAATTCTCCCCATCCATGAATAGGAGATATTTTTCCATTTCCTCGTGTTCTCTTTTATTTCCTGAAGTAGCGTTTTGTAGTTTCCTTTTTACAGGTCCTTTACTTCCTTAGTTAAGCTGATTCTTAGTTACTTGATTTTCTGGTGCACAGTTTTGAACAGGATTGTTTTCTTCATGTCACTTTCTTCTCTTTCACTATTTGTGCATTGGAAAGCCATGGACTTTTGGGTATTGATTTTATAGCCTGCAACTTTACTGTATAAGTCTATTGTTTCCAAAAGTATCTTAGTAGATGTCTTAAGGTTCTCTAAGTATATTATCATATCATCTTCGAATACTGAGAGCTTGATTTCTTCCTTTCCTTCCTGGATGCCCTTAATATCTTTTCTTTCCTAATCACTATTGCAAGTACTTCCAGTCCTATATTGAACAGTAGTGGAGAGAGTGGGCATCCTTGTCTCGTCCCTGGTCTTAGGGGGGAGGCTCTCAGTTTTCCCCATTTAGGATGATGCTTACTGTAGGTTTGTGGTAGATGGCTTTAACTATATTGAGGAAAGTCTCCTCTATCCCCATTTTGGTGAGGGTTTTCATCATAAACTGGTGCTGGATCTTGTCAAATGCTTTCTCTGCATCTATTGATATGATTATATGATTTTTATCTTTTCTTTTTTTGATATGATGGATTATGTTTATTGTCAAATCCCAGTTATTTTGACTACCTGTTCTACAAGTATCTGGCAGCTATTTTATACATATTTGTGTACCATTTTTGGGAAGTCATATAACAGTGGTTTTCTATGTTTTTAAGTTTTAAGCAGTCATATATTGTAATTTTCAGCTGGAACTTGTTATGTACAAGTATTTTATTTGTGTCCAGCTTTTGGATGCATAAAAAATTTTGCCATTGGAAACAGTATTTCAAGAAGTGAATAGGTTTTTAGGGAAATTAACAAGTCTGTTTTGTGCACATGTGTTTGGATGTAAGTAAACATTATAATAATGTTTTATACAGTAATGTACTTTAGTACAGGACAGAACTCTAAGGCATCTCCGGGTCACTCTTCTAAGAACATCTTGTAGACTCTACTACCACTTCAATTTGGCTTTATTTAGTTGCTGCATTGAAGAGATCGTTGGTTAAGTAAAACTCTTGTGAGCTATATGGGAAGAATTGATGTTTGTGCAGCCCAGTAACCCACCATGTTCTCTGACCAGTGAGACATGGAATGAAATGGCTGCAAATAGCAAACAGACTCCATGGTGCCTCTGAAGTCTCTGACTTGTACAGATTCTTCAAAATCCCGTGGAGACAATTCTTTGCAAGGGACATTCCAATATTCTCTCTTATTAATCTCAGACATGGGTTCCAAAAACATGCACATGGGATCATCTTCTCTATTTACACCAAACTGAATGATTTAAGGGGCTTGTGATTGTGAGGGGAATATCTGTTTATAGGCAGGAGTAACACCTGGCTCTACACTTAGGAATGAGTCCTGGTTTTGTCCTGTGTACCCTGTGGGATGTTGGGAATCAATCTCAGGTGTGCTGCATGCAAAACAAGTACCTTACCTGATGAACTATCACTTCTTAACCCCAAATCCCTTATTGTATGAAAACAACACTTGACATTATGTATTAGAACTGTTGACTTTTCTTTCTCTGATACAAGTCACTAGCACAGCGGGTAAGGCATTCGCCTTACAAGCAGCCAACATGGCCTACCCGAGTTCGATTCCTCCGCCCCTCTCGGAGAGCCCGGCAAGCTACCGAGAGTATTTGATATGCCAGATACAGTAACAACAAAGTCTCCAATGGAGATGTTACTGGGCCCGCTCGAGCAAATCGACGATCAACGGGAGGGCCTTTACCTTTATTCATACTTTATTGAGGTCACATTGAAGTCTAAAAAGGTTTCATACTATAAGATTTTTAGAACTAAAACTTTCTAAATTTGTGTGACCCTATCAGTATGACAGTAAGACTGAAATATTTGGCTGGATCAATAGTACACTGGGTAGGGTGCTTACTTTCTATGAGGCAGAAATTATTACAGTATCCTGCATCTTGGGCTGGAGCAATAGCACAGCGGTAGGGAGTTTGCCTTGCACATGGCTGACCCGGGCGAGCCAGGTTGGATTCCTCTGCCCCTCTCTGAGAGCCCGGCAAGCTACATAGAGTATCTCGCCTGCAGGGCAAAGCCTGGCAAGCTACCCGTGACGTATTCAATATGCCAAACACAGTAACAACAAGTCTCACAATGGAGATGTTACTGGTCCCACTCGAGCAAATCAATGAACATCAGGAGGACAGTGAAGTGCTACCCTGCATCTTATATGGTCCCCCAAACTTTCAGTAGCTATCTCTGCATGCAGAGCCATGACTCAGACCTGAATACCACCAGTTGTGGCACAAAACAAAACAAAATTCTGAACTTTTTAGATAAAATATCTATTATGCAGTATATATGATACATTTACAAAATTCTAAAATACAAAACCAATACTCATGAAAAATGGGAGTGGAAATATAGTATAGTGGATATATCACTGGCCTTGCACTTGGCTGATCCGGGTTTTAACCCAGCCCATCTAGTACCTGAAGTACATCAGGACAGACACCCAAGCACAGAATCAGGAGTAAGCCTGAGCATAGCTAGTCATATTCCCCCAAAGAAAAAAAACACAGGAGAGAATATGTAAATAGATATTTTCAACAAAATGAGATATAAAAGTGTTTATTATTACTTGGAATCATGGATAAACAAATCAAAATTATAATGAGGTACTTCACATACATGCATTAGAATGGACTGCATTAAAACTGAAAGCAAGTCTCCGTGGTGTGTTGTGAAAAAGGAACCCTCATTCACTGAAAGTAACAATGGCATCTTGTCCAGTTTTATGGAAAATTGTGTATTTCTCCAAAATGTAGAATGTAACTCCCATTTGATCCAGATTGACAAACACAAAAACATTAATTTGGATGGATATATGCGTACCTATGTTCATTATTGCTCTTAGCACAATAGCCAGGATCCAGAAGCAACCCAAATTTCCAACAAGAGATAAGTGTATAAAGAACTTGTGATTGGTACACACAATGCAATTCTATGCAATCTCAAGGAAAAATAAAGTCGTTAAGTTTACTGCAACTTGAACTGAGAATGGAATTAAGAATATCATACTGAGTGAAATAAGCCACAGACAGAAAGGCGCATACACATGAGCTCACTCATCTATGGTATAGAGAGAACCAAATCAAGGATATAGAGACTATCACTAGTAATCTTTGGTTAATGAAATGCAGGCGTTTGTGTGCAAGTTGGAGGGAATGGTGAAAAGAATATTATAGATTGACTGTAATAAAATGGGACCAAAGGTTTTGGGTCTAGAACACATGGATAGTAGCTAAGGTAGGTAACAGTATGCAACAAAAACATCTAAGTGTCGAACAACAAACAGCAGGTGGATGGACATTTAGAGGAATTTTGGATCAGTTGGGACATAAGGATGGATTGAAGAGACATGGGTACTTCTCTGGTGGTGTTGTATATAGTAACTCTACACAGTAGCACTGCACTGTCCTCCCATTGTTCATCGATTTGCTCAAGCAGGAACAAGTAATGTCTCCATTGTGAGACTTGTTGTTACTGTTTTTTGCATATCAGATATGCCACAGGGAGCTTGCTAGGCTCTGCCCTGCTGATGGGATACTCTTGGGAGCTTGCCTGGCTCTCCAAGAGCTATGGAGGAATCCAACTCTGGTTGGCCGTTTGCAAGACAAAGGCCCTACTCACTGTGCTATCGCTCCAGTCCATACATAAGTACCATAAAAGTAATCACTCTAGTAATAATATATAATGAAAAAATTAGGCACTGGAATCATAATGTGATCACAATCATCGGATGTGCTTTGTGTTCTGTAGGCAAATGACATGGTTTTGAATTTTGGCTCCCCATGTGACCTGGGTTCTATATCGTAAGCCTCACCAAGAATGATCACTGAGTACAGTGCCAGGAGTAAATCAGAGCACTGCCTGGTGAGGGTCAAAAACCAAACACATAGTTTCTAAATAAAGAGGATGTTACAGTCTGGGGCCTGAGAATAAGTACAGTGAGTAATGCATTTATTTTCTTTGTATGGGGCTGAACTGGGTTCATTCCCCAGCATCTCATAATATCACGTGAGCACTGCCAGGAGTGATACTTGAGGATCAAACCAGGTTTTATCCTTTAGGATTGCCAGATATGGTGCAACCAGAAACAAACTAAATCATATTATTTGAGCTTCATGGAGGACTAGTATGAAACAAAATAGTAAAGGTGTGGTTGATCTTTGGTATTTTTGCTGTCCTTTATAGCCTTCTCAACTTTCCCTCTCTGCATCCCAGGTATTAAGAGTGATGTTTTAGAGAACATTATATTATGCTAGGGCTGGAGCTATAGCACAGCAGGTAGGGCATTTGCCTTGCATGTGGCCTACCTGGCCGACCCGAGTTCAATTCCTCCGCCCCTCTCGGAGAGCCTGGCAAGCTACCGAGAGTATCTAGCCTGCACGGCAAAGCCTGGCAAGCTACCTGTGATGTATTCAATATGCCAAACACAGTAACAAGTGTCACAATGGAGACGTTACTGGGCTCGCTTGAGCAAATCAATGAACAACAGGAGGACAGTGACAGTGATATTATGCTCTTGTTTTTCAAATATGCCATGTGAATGCCCACTACAATAGGAATGTTATCTGAGTACCAATTCGCTCCCTGAGTGTTCCTAAGATATCTACAGGGGACATAGATGAAAATCGCATAAATAGATCGCCAAGGAATGAGACTCAGGAGCCTCATGCTTGGTATAAACTCGAGGGGGAGGTGGTTGCGCCTGGACACAGTCAAGCCCCTAAGGCACCAATAGTCAGAAAAAAAAGTTAAAAACACTGATCTGCATAACTGCTTAAGAAGATTCCAGACTAGAAATTCTGACATAAACTTTTCTTGTTATTGTTCCAGAAAATCATTCCTATGGTGTCAGCATTGTTTGCCTTTTATTATGATTTCCAAGTTCATTATTTCAGTATTATAAGTTTTTATGACTAGTAGAAATATAGTAGAATATAGTTTATTCACATGAGGTTAATTGTTATTATTTGTTGTTTTTCACTGATTTCATTCTTAGTTATTTAGTAATATAAAAGGCATGATAGTACTTGAAAATATAAATGATCAATCTAAGTAAAAAGAAGAAGAAAGCTGTTATAGAAATAGTAACTCAGATAAGCTATAAGATGTTCTTAGGGACCATCAGCAGAGAGAACTAAAGTATACAAAGCATCACACAGTAAAAGGAGACTTAAACCATGTAGAAAACTAAATAAGCCAATTCAACGAGGTATGGAAATTTTCAAAATTTCAGTATTGTTCTAAATATGTTTTTGTGTTACTAATTGCTTTTTGGTGGGGGGAGTTGCACTGGCATAGCACAAAAGAATTTATTTCATGAGTAATGAAAACAAATTAGATAAATTTCTTTCCTGAAAGAGAGAAAAATGAAAATGAGAAATAGTTTGTTGTTGTTTAGAATGCTGGCTGTTGTGGTCTGATTCTACTTCTACAAGTTAATACAGGAGGGTTGAGAGCATAGTCATAATCAGGGTACCGTGGCATACTCACTTAAAAAATAGATGCTATAAGGGAAAGGGAAAGCAGATAAACATGAAGAATTGCTAATCACTTAGTTTCCGTAACTATGATGTCAAAGGTGTTTTCATATTTTACTATATGTGGGACACAGCATTAAATGCTAGAGTTTTTAAAACACTTACAGACCCCCATGCTTGTCTTTTTTTAATGTAGGAGTACTTAAAATTATTCAGCCATTAATTAATTAGGTTGATTGATTTGGGCATGAACTCCACCTTACTTATTTTCTTTTCCTTTTTTATAATTTTATTGAATCACCATGAGAGCAGTTACAATGCTTTCGGGTTTAAGTCTCAGTCATACAATGGAACACCTGTACCTCCACCAGTACCTATTTTCCACCACCAAAACCCTCAGCGTACCCCCCATCCCACACCCTCCCCCTACCTGTGGGGAAGATGATTTCTACATCACTCTCTCTCTCTCTACTTTGATTACATTCAATATTTCGACACCAGACCCACCATTATTATTTGGGATTTTACCCCAACACTCAGATCTGCCAAAAAGTCATCAGTAGACAATTTGTTTTCTATTGCTGGTTATGAATAACATATGATGCCATGCAGCTGCAGTAGTGGGTGCGTGATTTTGGAATTCCAAAATTTTAACAATTAAATCTGGAGGGATTTCTGCCAAAACCTGCTCTGGGTTCCAAGATTTGTTCCTGAGTTTCTTGGATCATGGCCGTTAAGCAGCTTGATCAGGATCCGGAGAGGCCATTGGTGGGCAGCAACGCGGTATCTCGTTGGGGTGGGGAGGAAAGGGCTGGCTCCACCCCCATCCTGCGAGACCCCACGTGTCTCATCACTGCGGGCCCAAACCTGGACTGTCCAATGGCCTCTGGAGGATGGCGGCCACCAAACCACCAAGGAGGAGACAGGTGGAAGGACACCACCCTTTTCCCCTTGGGGTGGCCTGGCACCGGTAACCTACTGCGGGGACCGGAACCACTTCAGCTAAAAGCCGCTGGGTTCTGGGATTTGTTTCTGAGTCTCTCGGATCATGGCCATTAAGCAGCTTGATCAGGAGCCAGAGAGTCCTTCGTGGGCGGTAACTCAGGGTCTTATTGGGGCGGGGAGGAAAGGGTCGGCTCCATCCCCATCCCATGAGGCTCCACGTGTCTTGTCACTGAGGGCCCAAACCTGACTGTCCAATGGCCTCTGGAGGATGGCAGCCACTGAGCCACCAGGAGGAACAGGTCAAGGAATGAAACCTATACCCACCTGGGGTGGCCCGAAGGCTCAGTTCTTAGGGGCATACCTGGTGTTTTTCATGAACTTATGTTACAGGTCAAATTTAGACCCCTGCAGTGCAGTCCAGGTTTTGAAGCTCTATCCCCAGACTTTATTATGGTTCTCCTTCGAATCTTTCAGTGATTGCGTGGGTTCTGAATTAAAGCAGAAGTGGTCGTTATTGCAGGAGCAAAGCTGCTTTGTGAGTCGGTCCATTCTCCTATTTCTTACTAAACCTTAAATTTATCTTTGAGAACCTTTGGGACATCCATATTTCCTGGTCGTTTCTTTTTTTATTCTATTTTTTTTAATTGTATTTCATTTTTATAAAGTAGTTAACAATATTTGATTATATTTAATATTACAACACCAATACCACCACCATTACACCTTCCCACCACCATATTTCAGATGTTTTTATCCTGAACCCCAACCCCTGCCCCAAAGCAGAACCAAAATAATTTTTTGTATTGTTGGTTATGAAAAACTGCTGAAAATGCTATAAAAAAGCATCCTTAGAGGAAAGAATGTGAAGACTGTTCTATTTCAACAGGAGCCATTAAGCCCTTGTATAAGAGTTTAGTAACATGTTATTAAAGGTTGAACCTTGTATGCACATGTAAATATATATTTAAAAATACATTTCCCTTAATATTGGTTGCCTTCTACTTTAAACCGTATCAAATGTGGTGGTCTACTCTTGGAATATGAGTGGTGTAAGGTATGAAATGTCCAGGAATAGATCTACTCCTGGGTGAGGCTCAACCTGAGCGTGTGGAGAGCGGCAATGAGCTTGGCGGCAGTTGAGTTCCGGAAGTTTTCGGCTTCTGGGGCTGAGTCCCTTGGGGCTGGAAGGGACCTCACCTGCCCCCCTTTGGGTTAACTGAATGAAACAGCCTGGTGCGGGATCTGGCAGTAGCATGGCTATGGCATCTTTTTTTCGAGAGATTTATAATGAGTCTCTGGATCATGGGCATTGATGAGATTATATGCCAGGTATCTATTCTTGAGTCATCTTAAAGATGACTGAACTTGACTTCCTACACCAATATAAAAACACAAGTGATGCCAAAAATGTTCTAGGATGAGCTTCTAAGAAAAACGGTAGCCCAGCCTGACTCTTGGAAAATTATGCTCTAGTAAAGACTAGTTGCCCTGTTAAAAAGTTTGAATACTCTAAATGGGCTGGAGTGATAGTACAGCAATAGGGTGTTTGCCTTGCATGCAGCCGGCCTGGCTGAGCTGGCTTCGATTGCCCTCTCCTCTCAGAGAACCCGGCAAGCTACCGAGAGTATCTCACCCGCAGGGCAAAGCCTGGCAAGCTACCCGTGATGTGTTCAATATGCCAAAGACAGTAACAAGTCTCATGATGGAGATGTTACTGGGCCCGCTGGAGCAAATCAATGAACAACGGGAGGACAGTGCAGTGCTACTCTAAATATTCTGCCATACCATGGAGAAGCCTGTATCTGCAAGGTAGGAGACATAGTATGGAGGAAGATGCTGGTCCTACATTAGTTTTTCCAGCTTTTCAGGACATATACTAGACCTGTGAGTCAGAAGCAGCTGATAACTCCAGCCACCGAAATAAATGGAATGTCCTTTGGTGACAGAGGTCCCAATTTTTTTTTGCCCATAACCATCAACCTCCTAATCTTTTCTTTCTTTTCACTGTGATCTGCATATTTTATTTTATTTTATTTTTTATTTTTTAATTTTTATTAGTTAAACACCATGAGGTACAGTTGTAGACTTGCAAATTTTGTGCTTGGGTTTCAGTTATACAATGATCAAGTACCCATTCCTCCACCAGTGCCCATTTTCCACCACCACGGGTCCAGTATCCCGCCCACCCTTCCCTCCATCCCACCCATCGTTTCTTAAACTGACTTTATACCCAAAAGATACTGGTGAAGCAAAAATTCACCTGATTAATACAAACACGTTTCACTCCATCTTTATTTTTTTCTATTAATCTTATCAATTCAGGGCTGGAGCGATAGCACAGCGGGTAGGGCGTTCGCCTTACAAGCGGCCAACATGGCCGACCCGAGTTCGATTCCTCCGCCCCTCTCGGAGAGCCCGGCAAGCTACCGAGAGTATTCGATATGCCAGACACAGTAACAACAAAGTCTCCAATGGAGACGTTACTGGGCCCGCTCGAGCAAATCGACGATCAACGGGAGGGCCTTTACCTTTACCTTATCAATTTATATGTCACCATGTATCAAGTGTGGAAGACATATAAAAATAATGAAAAATGGTATATAGATGATACTCCTGAAAAAGAAATAGTACACTTATATATTAATACTAGTAATATATTAAGAAAAGTAGGGTTGGAGCGATAGCACAGTGGTAATGCATTTGCCTTACAAGAAGCCAACATGGCCAACCTAGGTTCGATTCCTCCGCCCCTCTCGGAGAGCCTGGCAAGCTACTGAGAGTATCTCGCCCGCATGGCAGGGCCTGGCAAGCTGCCTGTGATGTATTCGATATGCCAAACACAGTAACAACAATGCTCACGATGGAGACGTTACTGGGCCCGCTCGAGCAAATCGATGAACAACGGGAGGACCGTGATTAAGAAAAGTAGATGCTGCATAAACTTTTAAATGCAGTGGAAATTTCAGATGATATAGGACTAGTAATATATTAAGTCTTAAAAACACACTGCATGCCTTTAAAACAATGAAATCACAGATATTGCTTCTGAAAGATGTTGGCTTTAATTTTTGACAAATATGTTAGTTTATTTAGGAAAGCAGTTGCTTCATTTGTTGTTATTGTTATCATTTTACCTACGATTTTTTATTGAATTACTGTGGGATAGACACAAAGCTGTTCATGATTAGATATCAGTCATACAGTGTTCCAAGACCTGTCCCTCCACCAGTGTACACTTGCCAGCACCAAATTTCCCATTTCCATTTCCCTTCCTCATCCTCACCCCACCCCCAGCCTGCCCCTATGTCAGGCACTTCTCTCACTTTTCTCTCTCTCTCTCTCTCTCTCTCTCTCTCTCTCTCTCTCTCTCTTACATCTCCTCTCCTGTTGGATATTGTGGTTTGCAGTACACACACTGATTGGTTGTTGTGATAATAAATATTTCTTAATGATACTCGGCCATCAGAATTGAGAAAATTTCTCATAAGAGTAAATCACAAATAGAAGTTTTGAGATATAAATGAACAAAACTTTAGAAAGACACCACTTAAGCATGGTGGTAAATAAAAAGAATTATCTAATATAAAAAGGTCAAAAAAGTAATGTTTATTTTGTTTTGTCTTTGTTTTGGTGCCATATCTTCAGATGGTCCTCAGAGTTTCCTCCTTTTCCTGCACTCAGGAATCAAGTCTGACAAGGTTCTGGGTACCATATAGGATGCCTGGGATCAAACACGAGACAGCTGCATGCAAGGTGAATACCATATCCTCTGTGCCCTTGCTCTGTCCCCAGGAAATGTATTGTTTTTCTAATACTAAGAATTATATTAATTTTTATTGACAAGAGGGATTTTTATTTATACCTTCCAAATAATTGAAGTTTAATATTTATCTATTGACTTTTCCTCATGTAGTGTTTCATTAAATGTTAATATTTTTATTTTCAAACATTTTTAGGAATTTTGAATTCATAAAATATGTAATTAGATTGTTTTGTGATTCTTCTTGTAAAATCTTTCTCTTTGTGATCTTATATAGTCTTGATGTTATGTTACCATATATAAACAGTATGGGAAGTCTTTTAAAGGAATTGTAAAATCTAGACGTCATATTTCAGTCTGTCTTACATACTGATTCTTATTTAAAGTGTGCTGTGTTATTTAGTTGTAAATATTTATTTGAGCTTAACTTTGCCAAATTATGGAAATACAAAGATTTTTCACTGTCACATGTTGGATTTACAAATATTTAGTGCAGAATCTCCAAAACTTAATTTGATCCACTACCCTCTGTGAAAAAATTTACCACGAAACATTATTTTTTTATTGATCCAGTTTCACCAAAGTCTTTCTATGTGTGTGTTTGTTATTGGGTCATACTCTTTGACGGTCAAAATATGCTCAGTTTGTTTTAGGGCCACATTTGCCTTCGAATTCAGGAATCAGTCCTAGCAGTGCACGAGGGACCATATATGATGCCAAAGACTGAACCTTTATAGGGCATGTGCAAAGCCTTAAACATTCTACTATGTCAATACCTTGTTGACCCAGTGTTGTTTATCCACACCACCACCAAGAGATCTGCAGCACTCCTAGATGATGGTATCATTACTTTTGGAAACACTCACTTGGAGTATTAATTTAAATTGATTGAGCAAGCATTGATTAAACATCCACTGTAGCAGGCACAGCTTAATGCAAGCTACCAGGATATCTCTGCCACAAATGTATTATATAGTTAAAACAGATGGTAATAAAGAATTTGAATTTCATTCACTTTTCTGCCACAAGCTGCCAGGCTCTGGACTGAGTACTTTTGCCTCTGGAGCCATGGCCATGCCGGAGAGCCGCTTGTGGGGGGCAACTCCTGACCTCGGTAGAGCGTGAAGGACAAGCCGGTACTGCCCCCCTTCCCGCGAGACTGCAGTTGCCCCGTCACCGCCGGCTCATACCTGGCTTTCCAATAAGCTCTGAGGCAGTGGCCACCTTGCTGCCGGGGGTGGGGGGGAAGGCAGAAGGGAGCAACACCCTTTACCTCCCAGGACCATGCGTTAAACTACAGTTCCGTGCCTCCCCGGGAGGGAAAGGGTGTTGCTCCCTTCTGCCTCCCCCCCCCGCCCCGCCCACAGCAGCAAGGTGGCTGCTGCCTCAGAGCTTTTAAGAAAGCCAGGTATGAGCCAGCGTTGCTGGGGCAAATACAGTCTCATGGGAAGAGGGATGGTACCGGCTCCTCTCCTTCACAACCTACCGAGGTCACGAGTTGCCCCCCACAAGTGGCTCTCCAGCACAGCCATAACACCAGATGCGCAGAAACCAATCTCGTAATTATCTGACTGTTTGCAGAAATCCAAAATCATTATATGACATTATATGATTCTCATACCAGCTGTAGAAAACAAATGATTTCACAATGCCTTTTCAGCAATTCTCATTGTTGGGGTGGGGGGAATTATAAAAAATAATGGTGCATCTTTTGTTGAAATAATGAATGTAATCAATGTAGAGAATAGTTAAGTGGAAATCATCTGCCTCACAGGCATTAGTAGGGGTGGGAGGGGCGATATATTGGGGTTCTTAGTGGTGAAAAATGAATACTGGTAAAGGGAGAGGTGTTTGATCATTGTGTGACCGAGACTTAATCCTGAAAGCTTAGTAACTTTTCCCAGAGTGATTCAATAAATCAATATAAGAAGAAAAAATAATAAATAAATAAAATTATGAAAAAAGTAAGATGGAGTTCATGCCCAATTCAATCAGCTAATCAGTGGCTGAATAAATAGCAGTACTCCTACATATAAAAAAAAGAATTTGAATTTCAAGCAGGGTGCAGTGTAAGATCTAGTAGTATAAAAGTTGTATATGATGAAGATATAGTAATTCTGCCTTGAAGGGTAAAGTTTGAGAAACTTTAATGGAGGATATGACTTTTGGTCTATTGGGTGACGCAGTTTGATAAAGTTTGGCAACATTTATCTCTGTTATATAGTTTAGAAAACAATACAGTGCTGAAAGGAAGGACGTAAAGTGAAATGCAAGATACCCCTTAGTTAAGAGTATTATGAACCACAGTGCCTAAAAGGAAATAAGGAACACAGAGAGAACAGAAAAGTGTCTACCACAGGGTCAGGCTATGAAGCTGATTTTAAGAGGCAAGGGATATTAGTGAATTGGTGGCAAGAAATATACACAGGTGAAGAAATCACGGTCCTTCCGTTGTTCATTGATTTGCTCGAGCAGGCCCAGTAATGTTTCCATCGTGAGACTTGTTGTTACCGTGTTTGGCATATCGAATACGTCACGGGTAGTTTGCCAGGCTTTGTTGTGAGGGCGAGATACTCTCGGTACCTTGCCAGGCTCTCCGAGAGGAGCGGAAGAATCGAACTCAGGTCTGCCATGTTGGCTGCGTGCAATGCAAACGCCCTACCCGCTGTACTATCGCTCCAGCCCCAGGTGAAGAAATAGGTTTTGCGATATTTAAAAATACTTCGTAACTGTGATTCAGTTAAATTTTTCAGTAGATATTTTTAAAAAGCTCCCGGAAGAGAACAGCGCAGAGTCCCCTGTCCCCGCACCTGGCTGTCCTCGCCGTGCCCCTTGGAGGGGAGTGGGTTGAATTTCCCTCCCTGCCCCGACCAGGGCTCTGGCAGCCGAAGACCTCCAGAACCAGCCACCACCATGCTGAGACCACTTTCCGCATGCATGAAGGTACTGTCAGAGGAATAAAGGCATGCAGGTCCCGGGGTTGAGATCTCCAAACCTGCTCGGATGGGGGCTGAGCATCCTCCACCCAGATCCTCCATCTTCCAGTAGGCAGGGGTCACGCCCACCAACTGCCCCCCTGGTGCTGTGTAATCCCATCAGTGGCCAAGATGAATCACTTAATCACTTAACTTCCCGTTAATCGTCGATTTGCTCGAGTGGGCACCAGTAACGTCTCCATTTGTCCCTGCCGCATGCTAGTGTAGCCCAATGGCGTCTGTTCGCTCTAGGAACATGAAGAGCCTCAAACCAATCATTCATGATCTTGATGAAGAAGTCTGACCATCTGGTAGGTGGGCGGCCACGCTGTCTTGACATCCCATGGAATCCAGTTGGTAACAGCTCTAGTCCAGCGGTCGTCTTTAAATCTCATTACATGACCAGCCCATCTGATTTTTGACACCTTGGCAAACGAGACAGCGTCCCTGATTCTTGATCATCGACGGATGTCGGAACTCCAAATTCTTTCTCTCATTTGAGTGAAACGTGATATTCCAAGCATAGCTCTTTCAATTCTTCTTTGGGAGACCTGAATAGCGTTCTCATCCTGTTGCATAGGGCCCAGGTCTCTGAGTCATATGTAAATGCAGGAAGAACAGTGGAATCAAAGAGATGTGCCCAGAGCTGGAGGTTCTTTGTCCTCTTAGCTATTTCTTCAACGTTCTTGAAGGCGTTCCAAGCCGCTCTCTTCCTCCTGTGCAACTCGGGTGCCAGGTCATTTGTCATGTTGACTTCTCGACCTAGGTACACATAGCTGTTGCATTCGGAGATGGTCGTTCTGTTGAGAGCGAATGGGGTGTCAGGAACGAGGCCAAGATGAAGAGACTATAAAACCCAGCTCCCAGAAGCGCGCGACAGCATTTGCAGCCACGCAACATTTTATTATCTCATTCTTATTTTGGACAAAATGGCAGGCTACCAAATGTAACCTGCCCACATGGCAGAGTCTGGCAAACTCCCCGTGGTGTACCCAATATGCCAAATACCAGTAACAATGATGGGTCTCATTCTCCTAACCTTGAAAGAGCCTTTAATATGGCACTTTAAAAAAATCTCAGGGCTAGGATGAAGGAGACATTACTGGGGCATGCTCAAGGCAATCGACGAACAACAGAATGGTCATGATCATGATTTTAAAAAATGGTTTCCAAAATATTTTACTGTATTTAAGCACTGTGGTTTACAAATTTGTACAGAATGATTTTTTCCCAGGTGCTAAAATTCCAGTAAAAATACCAATTCCACCATCAATCTGTCTATTTTTGTTGTCATTTTTCCAACCATCCCTCAAGTCTTCCAGTATTGCATTAACACAACTCTTTATACCATTTGTCCTTGTGATGACTAACTGGCTAATGGAATGTTAAAAAATACTCCAGTCAAAGAAACTCACTGAAAATGGTTGTACTTCTCCTTGAGTGAATTTAGTCCTTGTCTGAAGGTTTACTAAACTAGGGGACTTTGGGTAATGCAGCTATTTTTGGAATACTGGCATTAGTTAATACAGGAGGCCTAAAGAAGGCCTTTGGTTTTGTTGAGACAGAAGCAGTCATCGAAGCCCTAGCCAATCAGGGCATTCAAACTCAATACATCAGGATCCTCCATGAGCTGTATTATGGATTCACTACCAGGATATCACCATTCTACAAAGAAATGATCATCCATGTCAAGAGAGGGTTTAGCAGGGCGATACCATTTCACTGAAACTCTTCAGTGCCACACTTGAAAATGTCATGCGATGACTGGAATGGGAAAGAATGGGAATGAAGATAGACGGTCGGCAACTACACCACCTCCGCTTTGCTGATGACATCTGTCTAATAACACCAAACATTAGCCACGTGGCACAAATGCTGGCCAACTTCGACCATGAATGTGGAAAGGCTGGACTACAGCTGAATCTCACGAAGACAATGTTTATGAGAAACGATCTCGTTCCTGATGTTCCATTCGTTCTCAATGGAATGATCATCTCCGAATGCAACAGTTATGTGTACCTAGCTCGAGAAGTCAACATGACAAATAACCTAGCACGTGAGTTGTGCAGGAGGAAGAAAGTGGCTTGGAACACCTTCAAGAGCATCGAAGCAATAGCTAAGAGGACGAAGAATCTCTGGCTCTGGGCACATCTCTTCAATTCCACTGTTCTTCCTGCATTAACATACGCCTTAGAGACCTGGCCCTACAAAAACAGAATGAGAACATTATTCAGGTCTTCCAAAGAGGAATCTAAAAAGTATCACCCTTTCCTCAACTGAGAGAAAGAATCCAGAGTTCCGACCTCCACTGACCGTCTAGAATCAAGTATGCTGTCTTGTTTGCCAAGGTGTCGAAAATCAGATGGTCTGGGCACATGAGATTTGAAGATGACCACTGGACTAGAGTCGTTACAGACTGGATTACATGGACTTCAAAAGACCGTGTGGCCTCCCACCAAGAGATGGTCAGACTTCTTCATCAAGACCCTGAACGATCGTTTTGAGGCTTTTTGTATTCCTAGAATGAGCAGACGCCATTGGGCTACACTGGCACACGACAGGGAGGAATGGAGACGTTACTGGCTCCAGCTCGAGCAAATCAATGAATAAAGGGATGTCAAGTGATCAATACAGAATTAAGAAGCAGTGCCATTTATATAGGTGGTTATGGTTATTGGAGACTTTTTCCTTAATAATATCAGATTGGTTCAAATCATTGTTGAAATGCCAAGGAATTGAGTATAGTAAGTTAATTAGTAGTTTAATACAAGAGAAAAATCTTATAATCATAGGTTTTACCTTGGATGGTAAAAAAATTCTTTTTATACAAGATAGGAAAATATCTGAAGAGCTACCTATTTTATCTTTTTAAACATTGATTATCCATTTCCATATTTACACCATTTCATACAAAGTAGAATATAAGTTTTGATCATATGAAACGGAACAGTCAAAATTTTGATTGGTCTTTAACAATCAGTTTTAAGCCAAGAAAAATATGTCATATAAGGATGTATCAATTCTTTGAATTGAGATCCATGTTTTATAATGACTTCTCGTGTCTTGATTAAAATGAAAGATTTCTTTAGAAATACAAAGCTTTGTCTTTCATTAGCTACCTATGCACTAGAGAAGCAATTAAATTTGATCTTCATATTGTATATGGTTTTATTATATTATGTATGTTATTTATTTTGAACTGAAGGATATTAATTATGCTATAACAAAAACTAATAAAACGAAATAAAATATGCAGTTTTTTTCCTCTTCTTTTCCTTTCCTTCGTTTTCACACGGTTGGCTTTTGTGCTCTCACAGCCTTGGTTGCAATACACTGGAAATCTCACACATTTGCGATGCCAGAGATCACTACAGAAGTGTCACCTGAGATTTCCTGAAGAATCTGGCTGGGTTGGATCCAGAAGTTGAAACTCTCAACCTCATGCTCTCTAGCAGGTATGATGCCATTGAGTTATAGACTTATGCCCACAATAGTGGTAAGGTGTTTGCCTTGAACGCAGCCAGCCTGACCGAGCCAGGTTTGATTCCTCTGCCCCTCTTGGAGAGCCCAGCAAGCTACCGAGAGTATCTTGCCCGCATGGCAAAGCCTGGCAAGCTACCCGTGACGTATTCAATATATGCCAAACACAGTAACAAGTCTCAAAATGGAGACCTTATTGGGCCCGCTCGAGCAAATCGATGAACAACAGGAGGACAGTGTTTTTTTTTGTTTTATTGAATCACCATGAGAACAGTTACAAAGCTCTCGGGTTAAGTCTCGGTCATATAATGATCAAACACCCATCCCTTCACCAGTGCAAATTTTCCATTACCAAGAACTCTGATATACCCCTATCCCACTCATCCCCCTGCAAGTGAGGCAGATGATTTCCACTTATCTCTCTCTCTATTTTGATTTCATTCATTATTTTGACAAAAGATGCACCATTATTATTTGGAAATTTTCCCCAACAATCAGACCTGCTGAAAAGGCGTCATTAAATAATTTGTTTTCTATTAATGGTTATGAAGAGCATATGACATCATGTGGTTGCGATAGTGGCTGCGTGACATTGGATTTTTGATATTTTATTAAGTTTGGAGGGATTTCTGCCAAAAGCCTCTAGGTTCCCAATTGGATCCATGTGCCTCCGGGGACATGGCTACTACAGAGAGCCGCTCGTGGTTTTGGCAGGGTAGGAAGGACGGACAATTTCCACCCCTTGTCCCATGAGGCCACAGTTGCCCAGTCACTGCCAACTCATACCTGGCTGTCCAATAGGCTCTGAGGTGGCAACCACCGTACCATGGGGGAGGGTGGGAGGGGAAAGCAGAAGGGATAAACACCCTTTCCCACCCGGTGGGGCACGGTACTATAGCTTAGTGCATAGTCCAGTCACATTTCTGTCAAAAACTGCTGGATTTCTAATTGAGTTCATATGCCTCTGGGGCCATGGCCGTGCCAGAGAGCCACTCGTGGGGAAAACTTGTGGTCTCGGCGGGGCACGCCCACAAATTAATTTTTGTTCTGTTTTGCAAATTTTACCAAAATGTATTATAGTGAATTTTGATTGACAAGTAAAAGTCAAAACAAGATCAAAATAAAAACTGTCAGCAGCAAATACTTAATAGACGAGTGTACTTCAAGGATCTTTCTTCTTTTTTTTCTTTTTCTTTTTGGGTCACACCTGGCGATGCACAGGGATTACTCCTGACTCTGCACTCAGGAATTAGGCGGTACTCAGGGGACCATATGGGGATGCTGGGATTCGAACCTGGTCGGCCGCGTTCAAGGTAAACGCCCTACCCACTGTGCTATAGCTCCAGCTCCTCGGATCAATCTTCTGACTAAAGAACTCAAAAGCACTGGATTTAATAATAAATAAATAATATTCGCTTGCTAGAAGTATCATAATCCCAGAGGCATTTATGAAGTATCTGTTTTCTATTACCAATTCATATGATTATAAATCAACAAAACTTTCTCATGTAGGTCATAGCCTAGTTGAAGACACAGATATTGGTATAAATGCTAACTGAATTTTAAGTGTTCAAGAAGTGTATAGAATGAAGCTGAGAAACTGATGCCAATGGAATTTAAATTTTTTCAGACTTCTTCTATTTGAAAAATGGTGCTACAGTGTTTACGAAATTTGAACTGTATTTCCAGTGCTCAATAATAACTATTGTTTTATCATGTCCTAAAATATAAGACAAGATGTTTATGTTTTGCAAAGAAAAATAATTGAATTCTAAAAATTTGAATTTCTCATATTGTATTTCATGCAGGGTGATCAAATTGCTATACTTACCTTCTCTTTCCCTTTGTTATTATTGCTGCATTGACTATGGATCATGCATCCATATTTGTGGTGTTTGTCACAGGTCATACACCAGCTTGTGATGCTTGCACACTTCTTTACAGTTCATTTGAGGGGTTACAGAGTTATGTGTGATGTGTCTTGGTGATTTCCAAATGTGTAAATTTCATAATTTCAATATAACATAAAATATACTGTATTCATCTCTGGAATTAAAATTCCTAAAGTCATAACTATGCAACTTCACTTAAAATTAAAGGTTTCAAGTTGCATTTTATAGTTGTTCTCGAGGCTTATATGAGGAACTTTGATATAGTTTCCTGTTGTTACTTGAAGTTATATTTCATTTATGGCATTAATTTATTTAACAAATAGTCATGGAATCTCAAATACTAGTCTTGTTTTTTTTTTTTCAGGAAATATAGCATAGAACGGATGTTTGCAAATATGTAGCTGAAGATTCATTATTTTATCCTTTTTAAATCCTGAAGTAGAAATTCATCATTAACATTTTCTACTCAATTGAACGGAATCACAAGTGTTATTTCAAATATTGGTATTTGGATATTGCATTAATTTAAATGAATACTATGCCATTTGGGCTGGAGCAATAGCACAGCGGGTAGAGTGTTTGCCTTGCACGCAGTTGACCTGGGTTCTATTCCTCCATCCCTCTTGGAGAGCCCAGCAAGCTACTGAGAGTATCTCACCCACACGGCAGAGCCTGAGAAGCTTCCTGTGGTGTATCTGATATGCCAAAAACAGTAACAACAAGTCTCATAATGGATACATTACTGGTGCCCGCTTGACCATATAGATAAAAAATGGGAGGGTGGTGCTACAGTGCTACTATGCCATTAAGGCATGTCCTTGTGTGACACCATGTCAGTGTTCTAGTCCATGGAGAAAAATAATCAGCAGAATTTTGCTGTAGGTAAGATAAAGAATTTGTATTAAATTAAAGTTGCAAACTTTATAAAGATGTAGAACTTTAATTGCACCTATTATTCATATTTTCTTTAATTGTCCTCCTTTGGTAGTGCCGGGAGTTTTACAGTGCTAGCTAAAACAACATTCCTTTACAATGTGAACTTAGTTTTAAAGATTGTTGATTAAGGTAAAATATTAGAAAACTGAAAAGATGTGAAAAGATGTGAAAAACAATTCAAGTAATTGTTATAACATAAATTCCCTGTTATATAAATAGCGTTAATTCATTTAATTCTTTGTAAGATATACTGCATATTTGCAAGCAAACACAATATTTTATTAAGTCCTTGTTATTTAATAGTCTGACAAGCCGTTGTGCTAGAAATTGTATGGGTTGCCCTTTCACAACATACTCACTATTTGTGCTTTAACTCCTCTCTCTTACTGTGCATTTAGTTACCGACAATCAAGGCTTTCCATCATTTACTGTAACTTTTGTCTCTGTAACTCTTATATAGAGTGTTCCATTTAAGCTGAGCCTGTCTCTACCTGATCTTACTTCTGCTAACAAGCCTTTCTTTGTGTTTTCTTTTGTGGAGTTCCCAATCTTTCCTGTTATACAATTCCTACAAGTATCTTGCAGCTGTTTCAATACATAGTTGTATACCTTTTATTTGAAGTCCTGGAACATTTGATCTGTGCTTTTTTAGTTTTATGTAGTCATATCCAGACAATTTTCAGCTGGCATATGTTATGTGAGTATTTTATTTGTGTGCCAGCTGTTGGAAACATAAATAATTTCTACCTTGGAAACAGTATTTCAAGAGGTGAATAGGTTTATATGAAAATTAACAAATCTAACTGATAACCTTATGTTTGGTTGTAGGCAAACATTTTAATAATGTTACATGCAGTAATATACTTAGGGCCAATCAGAGAATTCTAAGGCATCTCACTGTCATTACTCTAGGAACATCTCCTCATAGAGTTCTCTATTTCTTCATGTTTGCCTCAATTCCTTGGTGATTTGAAGAGAACTTCAATTCTGCAAAGCTACTCTCAGTTTTGTGGGAGGAATTTGGTGCTTTCAGGGATGATGGAAATGGGTGAGAATGTGGAGTGCTCCTGGAGTCAGTGTGTCTACTGGTTCAAAGGTGGGCAGATAGGACTTACTTTTTCCCTGCACCACTGAAACTTCATGTTTGAATTATTGCGATACATCTGCTTCCACCGCTCCCCTACCCGCCATTTTGTAGTCTGACTGTATTGCTTAACTCCAGATCATATTTATAACTCTCCAAAGCTTTCATGATCCACTTCTCTTTTCTGTAAGTGTACTCCATTGCTCACAGGAGGCATTTATAATAGTTTTTTTAAAAATAAAAAATGTCACACTTTATTTTCTTCTACCCTTGTTGCTATGTCCAATATCACATACTTGATAGTAATTCTCTTATGCACACCAAAAGGGTAGCTATATCATTCTCCCTGCCCATCCCTTTCCTTCTGGTAATAGCAATATAATTTTAACCAAGACTATACATGAATTTGATGGTGTCTTTTACTAATTGTTTGATCATTAATATTTCCCCTGAGTAAAACTACCTTAATATTACTTTTCATGTTATTAATATAATCATCTCTATTCCTACCCTTTTTATCCCAAAACGCATAATTTAATCCTTTTTACATGATATTTGATTAAAAGGTACATGTTTGTGCAGCCCAGTAACCCACCGTGTTCTCTGACCTGTGAGACACGGAATGAAATGGCTGCAAACAGCAAACAGAATCCATGGTGCTTCTGAAAGCCTGTAACTTGTACAGACTCTTCAAAATATCTTGGAGACACTTCTATGCAGGGGAGAGACATTTATTCTTTCTTATTGATCCCAATTATAGGTTTCAAACATATACATGGGATTATCTTATCTATTCACACCAGAATTCAAGGGTTTGTGGTTGGGTGTCGCATATCTGGCAATGATCAGGGATTACTCCTGGTTCTGCAGTCAGGAATCACTACTGTGATATTCCATGTACCCTGTAGGATGTTGGGGACCAACTTCAGGTCTGCTCCATGCAAATCAAGTGCCTAACCTGATGAACTATCACTTTACCCCCCTATGATCCACTTATTAAACCCTCCAAAATAACATATTATATGAAATATACACTTGACATTATGTATTATCACTGTTGACTCTTTTTTCTCTGAAGCCTATCAGCTATTCATTAATACTTGATTGAGGGTCAGATTGATGTAGGAAATGTTTACATAGAATAAGATTTTCAGTATTAAAAGTTTTTCTAAGTTAATATGACCCTGTTAAGATGACAATAAAATTGAAGTATTGGGGCTGGATCACTAATACACTGTTTAGGGTACTTACATACAATGAGAGAGACCTGGTTACGATCCTCTGAACCTCATATTCTCCCAAACCTTTAGGAGCTATGTCTGTGTGCAGAGCCAGGACTAAACACAGAATATTGCCATGTATTTTCACGAAACAAAACAAAAGTTCTGAAACTTTTAGATAAAAGAAATAATATGGAGTATTTATAATGGATTTTTAAAGACTCTAAAATAAAAAAACAGTACCCTCACATAAAAATGGGAGAAATGGGTGTGGAGAGATATAGTAGATATACCACTGGCCATGCACATGGATCACCCGGGTTTGAACTCAGCCCATGAAGTCCCCCAAGCTTATCAAGAGAGACAGGAATACAGTTTCAGGAGTAAGCCTGAGTATAATAAGGTATGGCCATGAAAGGAAAAAAAAACAGAATACATGAATACGCATTTTCACCAAAAGAACAAAACTATCACATGAAATGTCTTTATTATTACTTGGAATCAGGGAAACGCAAATCAAAATTATGAAGAGGGACCTTACACCAGTTAGTACAGCATGCATTCAAACTGGAAACAAGTCTTGGTTTAGTGTAGAGAAAAAAGGAACCCTCATTCACTCTCAGTAGTAATGTCATCTTGTCCAACCTTTATGTAAAACTGGGTATTTCTCCAACAAGGAGAATGGAGCTCCCATTTGACCAAATGGGTTGATACCTTCTTTTAGGTGTTTAACCCCATAAACCCCAAAAGCATTAGTTTGAAAGCACACACCTATGTTCATTGCTGCTCTTAGCACAATAGCCAGTATACAGAAGCAACCCAAATCTCCAGCAAAGATGTGTGGATAAAGAGCTTGTGATTAATATACACAATGGAATATGATGCAACCTCTAGGAAAAATTTAGTTGTGCAGTTAACGACAACTTGAACTGAGAATGGAATTGAAAAAAATATCATGCTGAGTGATAAAAGCCAGAGACAGAAATTCAAATACAGATGAGTTCAGTAATCTCTGGTATATGGAGAACCAAATCGTGGTTATGTATAACATTAATGATAATCATTGATTAATGAAATGCAAGCTTAGAATACAAGTTTGAGAGAGAGACTGAGGGGAATGTTCAGATTGACTGGAAATAACATAGGGACATAGGTGGATGGTCTACACCTAGCTTTTACATCTAGGTAATAGCTAAGGGTGATACCAGTATGCAAGAAAACCATGTAAGTGTCTATCAACAAACTTCAGGGGAATAGGCATGTGGTGGACTGTTGGATCAGTGTGGACAAAAGAATGGATGGAATCTTCTGGTACTTCAGTGCTGGTGCTATACAGTAACAGTATATCAGTACCATAAAAGTAAACACTTTAGTAACCATATTCACTGTACAACTGTCATCCTGTTTTTCATCGATTTGTACAAGTGGGCGCCAGGAACATCTCTATTTGTTCCAGTCCTGAGATTTTAGCAGCCTTTCCTTACTCGTCCTTCCCAACGCTGCCGTATTAGAGGCTCTTTCAGGGTCAGGGGAATGAAGCCTGTTATTGTTACGGTTTTTGGCTTATCAAATATTCCACGGGTAGCTTGCCAGGCTCTACTGTATGGTTGGGATATTCTCAGTAGCTTGCCAGGATCTCCGAGAGGAAATACTTCATCACTCTCTTCCAGGAGCTTTGTTTTATAGTCTCTTGATCTTGGCCGTTGATGAGATTATATGGCACCTGGGGGAGTTTGTGGGTGTGTCTGCCAAGCTACTGGAAAAACTGGGGGTCTGGGTGGAGGAGGCCCAGCCCCGTTATGAGCAGGCTCAAAGATCTCATCCACGGGTCCCACATACCGGGGTTCCTCTGCAAGTTCCTTCATGCGTGAGGCTCGAGTATGTGAAGAATGTCCTTGAGCATGGCTATGGCTGGGTTCTGGAGGGTTTTGGCTGCTGGGGTTATGCTTGTGGCAGGGAGGGAGAGTCAACTAGCTATTTCTAGGAGGTCACAGCTGTAATTCGCATAGAGGGCCAAGGCATGAGAATCAGGAGCCATTGGATATAACATGGGTGGTGGTGGGGACTGCACACAATCAGGACCTAAAGGGACCATGGTCAGAAAAAGATTGATTTACATAACTGCTTAAGAAGATGCTGGACTAGAAGATCTGACATGTTATTCTATTTAACTTTTTAGAGAAACAGACCTATGTTGTCAGAGGGCTGGAGTGATAGCACAGACAGTAGGGCGTTTGTCTTGCACGGAGCTGACCTGGGTTTGATTCTTCCATCTCTTTCAGAGAGCACGAAAATCTACCAAGAGTGTCTCGCCCGCATGGCCGAGCCTGGCAAACACCCCTTGGCGTATTTGATAATCCAAAAACAGTAACAAGTTTCACAATGGTGATGTTATTGGTGCCTGCTCAAGTAAATCAATGAGCAATGGGAGGACAGTGCTACAGTGCTACAGTGTGTGTTGTCAGTGTTGTTTGTTTTTTATTATGATTCCTAAGTGCATTATTTCAGTATTATAAGTTTTCATGAGTAGCATAATATAGTTGAATATAGATTACTCACATGAGATAAATTGTTAATATTTGTTTTCTCTGTTGACTTAGTTTTATGAATTTGTAATGCAGAAGATTTACTATTTCTTGAAAATATAAAATGATCATAAAGTAAAAGTAAAAAGAAGAAAGAACCACAATTATAGATATAGTATCTCAGGTCTGCTATCACATGCTCTTAGGAATCAGCAGCAAAGCAAGATAAAGTATACAAAAATCATACAGTAAAAAGAGACTTAGATCATGTGAGGAACTAGATAAGCAAATTCAAAGAGATAGGAAAACTTGCCAAATTTCAGTGTTGTTATAAATGTTTTTATGTTGCTAGTTTTATTTTCCTGGAAAAGTGCACCTCCGTAGGCTGAAAGAATTTATTCCATGAGAAATGAATACAAAATTAGGCAACTTACTCTCCTGAAAGAGAGCAAAATGAAAATGAGAAATATTTTGTAGTTGTTCAGAATGTTGGCTGTTGTGGTCTGACTCTACTTTTATGTGATAATACAGGAGGGTTGAAATCATAGTCGTAGTCAGGTTACCATGGCATACTCATTTTGAAGAAAAAAAGATTCTGTAAGGTAATGGGAAAGAAGATAAATGAAAAGAAAGGCTAATCATTTTGTATCAGTACCTATGATGTTGGGGCTGGAGCGATAGCACAGCGGTAGGGCGTTTGCCTTACAAGTGGCCAACATGGCCGACCCCAGTTTGATTCCTCCACCCCTCTCGAAGAGACCGGCAAGCTACCAAGAGTATCTCGCCCGCACGGCAGAGCCTGGCAAGCTCCCCGTGACATGTTCGATATGCCAAACACAGTAACAACAAGTCTCACGATGGAGACATTACTGGGCCCACTCGAGCAAATCCATGAACAACGGGAGGACTGTGACCATGACCTATGATGTCAACGCAGTTTTCATATTTTACTATTTGTGAGACACAGCGTGAAATACTATAGTCTTTACAACACTATTTGAACTCCATGTTCTATTCAACAGGTTGGAACTATTTTTACATCGTGCATATTTAATGCCCTGCCACTTGTGTACCTAATTTCATTATATTTGGTTTTTGGAGTAGGGGTTGTCACACCTCATGGTGTTCAGGGCCTACTCCTAGACTCAGTGCTTGGGAGTCATGCCTGGTGTTTTCATGGAACCACATGATACTGTTACTTTACACTTAGGCCTACTAAAATGCACTCCAACTCTTGAAGCACTGTTTCCAGACCTTATTATGATTCTCCTTCAAATTCTTCAGTGATTCATGAGTTGTGTATAAAAGCAGAGGGGGTGTGGTTGTTACAGTGGCAACCCTGCTTTGTGAGTTGTCCCATTCTCCTATATGTAACTAAACCTTAAATATCTTATTTTAATATTTGGAAAATCCATATTTGCTGATAGTTTCTTAAACTGTCTGTGCACCCAAGAAAGTGGATGATTGAGGCAAAAATTAACCTGATGAATACAAATCAGTTTCTCTCCATTTTTCTTTTATTAATCTTTCAATTGAAATCTAGAACATGTACTAAGTATCGAAGACAACTGAAAAAATGAAGGAATAATATATAGAAGACACTCCTGAGAAAGAAAAAGCTCAATTAATATGTCAATAATAGTAATATGTTGAGAAAATAGAGCAGAAAATATTTTTAAATTCAGTGGAAGTTTCAGATATTATTAATATATAAGACCGACTGAAACACGAGATGAAGATTTTACAATTCTTTTGAAGGACTACTAAAACTGTTTATACCTGGTAACTTAGCATCAAAGACTATAAGAAGACAAATAAGTATGATTATGCAAGAAGAATAGCAAATAATCAAGTTACATATTGTATGAGTTCAATATTCCTAATAATGATTGACCACAAATCACAAATCATCCTGTTATTCGTCGATTGCCTCGAGCAGGCCCCAGTAACGTCTCTTTCATCCTAGCCCTGAGATTATATTCAAGGCCCTTTAGGAGAATAAGACCTATCATTGTCACTGGTATTTGGCATATTGCCTACGCCACGGGGAGTTTGCCAGACTCTGCCATGTGGGCAGGCTACATTTGGTAGCCTGCCAGTTTATCAAAAGTAGGAATGAGATAATAAGATGTCATAATAGGATGTCGCGGTTCCGGGAGCTGGTTTTTATAGTCTCTGAGTCTTGGCCGTTGATGGGATTACATGGCACCAGGGGACCAGTTGGTGGGTGTGACCGCCGCCTACTGGAATTTGGAGGATCTGGGTGGAGGATGCTCGGCCCCAATCCGAGTAGGCTTGGAGATCTCGGCCCCAGAACCCGCATGGCTTTGTCCCTCTGCCAGTACCTTCATGTGTGCCAAGAGTGGTCTCAGCATGGTGGTGGCTGGTCCTGGAGGTCTTTGGCTGCCGGAGCCCTGGTCGGGGCAGGGAGGAAAGCTCAACTCGCTCCCCTCCAAGGGGCTCCGGCGAGGACAGCCAGGCGCGGGGGCAGGAGACTGCACTGATTATGATAATAATGATTGATGATAACAAAAATTCAACAATTAGCAAAATAGTATATGAGGAAAGTCTGTAGCACTGTAGCACTGTCCTCCCATTGTTCATTGATTTGCTCGAGCGGGCCCAGTAACGTCTCCATTTTGAGACTTGTTACTGTGTCTGGCATATCGAATACGTCATGGGTAGCTTGCCAGGCTTTGCCGTACAGGCGAGATACTCTTGGTAGCTTGCCAGGCTCTCTGAGAGGGGTGGAGGAATCGAACCCGGCTCGGCCGGGCTGGCTGCACACAAGACAAATGCAAAATTATATTTCTTATCACTGTATCACTGTCCTTCTATTTTTCATCGACCTGCTCAAGTGGGCGCCAGTAATGTCTCTCTCTCACACGTGCTAGTGTAGCTAGTGTAGTGTAGTGTGCCTTGTGTAGTGTAGTGCAATATTTCCTAAGTGCAGAGAAATATTTCTCAACTAGCATGTAAACATATGAAGTCGTATAAAACCCAGTACATGCCTTTAATACAATGAAACCACAGGTATTACTTCTGAAAAATACATTGACTTTCATTTATCACATATATGTTGGTTTATTTGTGAAAATAGTTATTTCTTTTGTTTTTGTTGTCTGGCACTTTCCCAAGATTTTTTTTATAGAATCACTGTGAGATAGACTCTAGCAAAACTGTTCATAATTAGATTTCAGTCAAATGGTGTTCCAACACCCATCCGCCAACCAATGTACATTTGTCAGTACCAGTCTCCCTAGTTTCCATCCCATAACCTTGCACATACACCAAGCCTACCTCTATGGAAGTATGGAAGCCATATCTCTCACCTCTCTCTCTCCCACTCTCTTTTTTCTCTCTCTCTTTCCCTCCAATTTTTGGCATTGTGGTTGCAATGCAGATACTGAAAGATTGTCAGGAAAATAATTATTTCCTAACAGGTACTCAGGAATAAGAATTAAACGGTCAAAGACGTAATATTTGTTTTCTTTGGTCTTTGTTTTGGTGCCACATCCGCAAACAGTGCTCAGGGGGTTCCTCCTGCCTGTGCTCAGGAATCAAGCGTGGCAGTGCTCAGGATACAATATGGATGCCTAGGATCAAACCAGGGTCTCTATATGCAAGGTGAGTACCTTACTCTCTGTACTATTGCTCTGCCCTTAGGAAATAAAATGTTTATAATACTAAGAATTATATTAAATTGTATTGACAACAGGGACTTTTAGTATTTATATTTATTCATAATTGAAATTCAGTATTTATTAATTGACTTTCCTCATGTAATGTTTTGCTGATTGTTGACTTTTTGTGATTTTCAAACATTATTCGAATTTTTTAATTCATAAAATACGTATTTTGATATTTTTGTGACTCATCTTGTATAATCTTTCTCATTTTGTACTCATATAGTCTTTGATGTCAAGTTACCAGATATAAACAATTTTAGTAGTCCTGCAAAGCAATTATAAAATCTAGATGTTGTGTTTCAGTCAGTCAGTCAGATATTGATTCTTCTTTTAAGTGCTCTCTGGTCATTTAGGTGGAAAGACTATTTATTTGAGGTTAATAACTTTTGCCAAATTATAGAAATGCAAATAATTTTTCATTGGTACATATTGGACTTACAAATGGTTAGAGCATAGTCTCCAAAACTTAGTTTGCTCCACTGTCCCCTTTGAAAAAAATTGCCACCCCCAACCCTGCATTAAATTTGTCTTCTTTGGTCAAGTTTCATCCAGGTGTTTCTATGTGTTTGTTGGTTATTGGGCCAAACCCCCACATGCTTATGAAATGCTCAGATTTTTTTTTGTGTGTGGGGGTCTACATCTGCCTATGCACTCTAGAAGCACTCCTGGCAGTGCACAAGGGACGGTACAGGATGTCAGAGATTCAGCCTAGGTATGGTGCATGCATGGCCTTAACCTCTGTACTATGTCTATGGCTTAATTCACCTAATATTCTACAGTCCCACCACAAATATAGGTGCAGCACTCCTTGGGGGTTGTATCATTACTTTGGGAAATACTCATTTGGAGTATTTATTTAAATTGATTTAGAAAGCATTGAGTAAATGTGTTCTCTAACAGGCACAACTTAATGCATGCTATCAGGATTTCTCTACCTCAAATATAATGCATAGTTAAAATAGAAAGTAAGAATGAATTTGAATCTCAAGTAGGATTCAGTGTTAGATCTAGTGGTCTAAAAATTATATAATTTGAGGTTGTAGTAATTCTACCTTGAATAGGGAAATTTGAGAATATTTAATAGAGGTTAAAAATTTTGATCTATTAGGTGATTGATTTTTAAAATCAATTTTTAAAATCAAGTAACTTGATTTTCTCAGGTACCATTTTGAACAGAACTGTTTTTTAATGTCTCTGTCTTATCTTTCATTATTTTCATATAAAAAAGCCATGGAATTTTGGCTGTTAATTTTGTAGCCTGCCACTTTACTGTACAGAACTATTGTTTCTACGAGATTTTTACAGTCTCTTTAGGATTTTCTAAGTATAGTATCATATTGTCTGCAATTTTTGATAGCTTGACCTCTTCCTTTTCTATCTCTAAGTCCTTGATATTTATCTTGTCTAACTTTAATGGCCAGAACTTCCAGTAATATATTGAATAGAAGTGGTGAGAGCAGGCAACCTTGCCATGTTCCTGATCTTACAGGAAATGTTTTTAATTCATCCCCATTGAGAATGATACTTGCTGTAGGCTTGTGGTAGATAGCTTTGACTGTATTGAGAAAAATTCCTTCATTTCCCATTTTTCTGAGAGTTTTTATCATAAATGGGTGCTGGATCTTGTCAAATGCTTTCTCTGAATCTTTATCTTTTCTTTTATTGATATGATGGATTATGTTATTTGATTTGTGAATGTTAAACTGTCCTTGCATCTCCACGATGAATCCTACTTGGTCATAGTGTAAAAATGTCTTTCTGATGCGTTGTTAGAGTCTGTTTGCTAGGATTTTGTTCAGGATCTTTGTGTCTGTGTTCATTAGGAACCTAGGCTTGTAATTCTCCTTCCTTGTGATATCTCTACTCTTGCTACCAGAGTGGTATTTGTTTCATAGAAACTGGAAGTGTTTCTGATTCCTGAATTTCCTGGAAAAGCATAAAGAGGATTGGGTGTAAGTCCTCTTTAAAGATTTGGAAGAATTCACTAGTGAATCCGTCTGGGTCAGGACTTTTGTTCTTAGGGAGAATGTTTGTTACCATTTCAATTTCTTTAATGGTGATAGGTCTGTTCTTGTATTCCAGGTCTTCTTGGTTCAGCCTCCAGAGACTATAAGAATCCTGGAATTTATACATATTCTCGAGGTTTTCTTGTTTTGTGGCATAAAGATTCTCAAAGTAACCTTTGAGAATCCTTTGAATTTTTGTAGTTTCTATTGTGATGTTCACAGTTTTGTTTCTGATTAGGTTTATTAGGGTTTTTCTCTCTCCCTTTCTTTGCTAGTCTTGCTAGAGGTTTATCGATCTCGTTTATTTTCTCAAAGAAACAGCTCTTGGTTTCATTGATATTTCAGATTGTTTTTTGGGTTTCCATCTCATTAATTTCTGCTCTCAGTTTTATTATTTCCTTCCTCTTACCTGGGTTGTACTTCTTTATTTGGTCATTCTCCATGCTCTTAAGCTGTGAGGTTAAGTTACTTATGTGGGCTTGCTCTTCCTTCCTGAAGAATGCTTGTATAGCTATAAACTTTCCTCTTAACACAGCTTTTGCTATGTCCCATAAGTTCTGGTAACTCATGTACTCATTTTCATTCATTTCCAGGAATCTTTTTATTTCCTCTTTGATTTTCTTTCTAAGCCACTCACTGTTCAATAGTTAGCTGTCTAATTGTCAAGTGTTTGATTTGATTTTCTGTTTGTGTGTGTGATTCACTTTTATTTTCAGCGCATCTTGGTCTGAGAAGATCGTTGATACAATCTCTGTCTTCTTAATTTTGTGGAGGTATTTTTTGTGGCCCAAGATGGGGTTTATCTTGGAGAATGTCCCATGCACACTTGAGAAGAATGTGTATTCAGCTTTTTTATGATAAAGTCCTCTATCTATCTACTAAGCCCCTTTCTTCTGTTTCTTCCCTCAAATAGAGTATGTCCTTGCTATACTTCAGTCTGGTTGATTTTTCGAGAGGTGATAAACCGATGTTGAAATCTCCTAGTACTATTGTGCTGCTATCAATGGCTTTCTTCAAATCTATGAGTAGTTGTTTTAAGTACTTTGATGGTCTCTCATTAGGGGCATATACATTTATAGTGTGAGTTCTTCCGGCTGAACAGATCCCTTGATCAATAAGAAATGATCTTCATTGTCTTTTGTCACCTTTTTCAGTCTGAAATCAATGTGATCTGATAGCAGAATGGCCACTCCAGCTTTTTAAAGCTTTTTTAAAGGGAGTTATTTGCCTGTAGAATTGTTTTCCAGCCTTTGACTTTCAGTCTGTTTGCTCTGTTTAGATTTGTTTCTTGCAGGCAGCACGTTTTCTTCAATTTTCTGATCCATCCTGCCACTCTGTGTCTTTTAATTGGTGCGTTTGGCCCATTGGCATTGAGAGAGATTATTGTTATGGGGTTTTGTACCATCTTTCAGGTGAAGTTTGGTCAATTTGAGGGGATTGTCTTGTCTTAAAATAGCCCATTTAGTTGTTCTTGTAACCATGATTTTGAGTCTATGAAGTTCCTGAACTGATGTTTGTCTGTGAAATTGTGTTACTCCTTCTGATATGAATGAGAGTCTAGGTGGTTAAAGTATTTTTGTGAGGCTGTTATTTCATTGAGTTTTTCTCACTATATCCCACCACTGTTTTCAGGGCCTGATGGTTTCATCAGATAAGTCGTCTGTCAATCTTAAGTATACACCTTTATAGACAATTTCTTTCTTTGATCTTGCTGCTTTCAGAATTTTGTCTCTTTCTAAGGTTTTCATCGTTTTGATCTGAATTTGTCTTGGAGTATTTTTATTTGTATTTCTTCTAGCTCTTGCTCTCTGAGCCTCCTGAATGTAGTCACATGTGCTCTTCCGCTCTGGGAAGGTCTTCACAATGATAACTTTTACATTTTCTTCTTCTTCAGGGTTTTCTCCCTGTTCCTCTGGGACTCCAATAATTCTTATGTTATTTCACTTGGATTTATACCTATTTTCTCCTGACATCTGTTGATTCATTGTGAGTCTCTTTTCCATTTTCTACTCTTGTCTGGAGATTCTTTGCACTTCATCTTGGAGCTCACTGATTCTGTGTTCAGCAGCTGTTACTCTACTGCTGAGGTCTTCCACTGAGTTTTTCAATTCACCTAGTAGTTACTTCAGGTCTGTCATTTCCTTTTGTAATTTTGTTTGCATTTTCCACATTTCTTTTTATTTATTTATTTATTGAATCACTGTGGGAAAAGTTACAATGCTTCCAGGTTTAAGTCTCAGTTATGCAATGATCAAATACATTTCCCTTCAAAAGTATTTATTTTTTGCCACCAAGAACCCCAATATACCCCCCTGCCACCCCTCCCAATGCCTGTGAGGCAGATGAATTCTACCTAACACTCTATCTACTTTGATTACGTTCATTATTTCGACAAAAGATGCACCATTATTGTTTACAGTTTACACCCAACAATAAGAATTGCTGAAAAGGCATTGGGAAATAATTTGTTTTCTACAGTTAGTTATGAGAATCATATGATGTTTGATTTCTGATAGTTTACTTATTAAGCCTGGAGGTATTTCTGCCATGAGCCAGATAATTACGATATTGGTATCTGTGGCTCTGGAGCCATGGCCGTGCTGGAGAGCAGCTCGTGGGGGGCAACTCATGACCTCGGTAAGGAGTGAAGGACGAGCCCCCCTTCCCATGAGGTTTCCATTGCCCCGTCACTGCCGGCTCATACCTGGCATTCCAAAAAGCTCCGAGAAGGCTGCCAACTTGCTGTCCAGGGGGAAAAAGGCAGAAGAGAGCAACACTCTTTCCCTCCTGGGCAGGCGTAGTATCGTGGATTAACACATAGTCCATTCACTTTTCTGCCACAAGCTGCTGGGCTCTACATTAAGTCTTTGTGCTTCTGGAGCCATGGCCGTGCCGGAGAGCCGATAGTGGGGGACAACTCGTGACCATGCTAGTGCGTGAGGGACGAGCCGGGAACACTCCCCTTCCCATGAGGTTTCCCTTGCCCCATTACCGCTGGATCATACCTGGCTTTCCAAAAAGCTCTGAGGAGGCCGTCATCTTGCTGTCCAGAGGGGAAAAGGGCATTTTCCACATGTCTGTTCTCAAATCCTCTTGTATTTTATTGGCGGTGCTTTCCAGTGCTTCTTTTAGTTCCCTATGCATCCTTCTAAATTCCTTGTCAGAGAGGTTATCTAGCGCTTTATTACTGGTTGGGTCTTCTGCACTAGTTTCTTCACTAACCAAGCTTGATGGGCTTCTGCGTTGCTTTACCATCATGACCTGTGTGGTTTAGACTTTCATGCTTACTGTTACTTTTGTGTTTTTGGTATAATATTAATTGAGGTGGGGCTAATGAATTATTGGCCTAATATGTTTCTGGTGATCAAGCTGCCCTAGTGAAAGTTCCATCTAAGAGGCTAATTTATGGTTCTTATGGGATATGGAGTGGGAGAAAATCTCATTTCCAATTTAGCGGATGTGGGTCCAGAAAATACCTCCACTGGGCTGGTAACTGTATGACAGGCAGAGAAGATAGGTTCCTTGAAGTTGGCTGCTATTGGAACAGTTCATCTGGGTTCCCAACCTCCACAGAACTGGGCTTAAGAGCTGGTTCTGTGAGAGCCAGGTTGGTCCCATGCGGCTTGATAATAAAAATTCTTAACCAAAACAAAAGCCCAGGCCTATGTGGATTAATGAGTGAATTCTTTCAAACCTTTAAAGATGACATACTGCTGAAACTTTTATGATCTCTCAGGAAATTAGAGAAACAGAAACACTCCCAAACAATTCCAATGAAGTAAGTATCACCCTAATATTCAAAATAGATTGAGACTCCCCAATAGGAGAATCACTGGCCAATAACACAGATTAACTTAGATGCAAAGATCCTCAACAAAATAGTAGTAAGTAAATTAAGAAAAATAATAAAAAATATCATAGACCATGACCAAGAAAGAGTCAGCACGTGGATGCAAGGATGGTTTAACATTTTCAAGACAATTGACATAATACACAGTATCATAAAAGAAATCATAAGACAATATGATCATATCAATACATGTAAAGAAAGCAGTTGGAAATACCAAGTACCTATTCATAACAGAAACTCTCAACATCAGTATTTGTAAGAACATTCTTCAATATAGTCAAAACAATCTATGACAAGCCCATAGCAAATATTATTCTCAACTGAGAAAACCTACAATCATTCCCTCCAAGATTAGCCAACAGACAAAGTTGTCAACTGTAACCACTTTTATTCAATGTAGTAAGGAAAGTACTTGCAATTTTGAATTAAAAATATATAAAATGTATCCCTAAGGAAAGGATGATGTTAAGCTTTCACTATTTTCAGAAAACATAAAACTATACATTAAAATATCCCATATATCTACAAAAATCTTCCTAGAAAAAATATTATTTGTATAGTAAAGCAGCAGGAAAAAGTCAATGCCCCAAAGTACATGGATTTCCCATAAATAAATAATGAAAATAAAGAAAGAGAAATTTAAAAATACCTTTCACCATTTGCTTCAGAAAATAAACTACCTCGGAATAAGAATAATTAATGAGGTAAGGGATACAAACAAAGAAAACTACACAACACTATTTCAAGAGGTTAGAGGAAAGGAGGAAATGGAGACATATACCCTGCTCATGGATATGTAGGATTAAAATTCTCATACTGGCAATAATCCTTTAAAATATTATACAGAACAAAGTAGACCCTAAAATGATACCCATGGCATTTTTCAAAGAAATGATCAAAGATTCTAGAAATTCATATGGGGCAATAGACCTCCAGGAGTAGATACAGCAAACCTTGAAAAAGAAGATGGAAGACATCAACTTCCTCAACTTCAAATTCATACAAAGCAGTAGTAATTAAGTCAGCATGGTATTGGAATGAAGCAGACCCACAGATCAATAAAATGAAGTATCTTGACACGGACATTCAAATATAAGGTGACTTAAATTTTGATATAGATGCAAGAAATATGAGAACAGGAAAGGGAATCCTCTTCAGGAAGTGGTGCTGGGAGAACTAAGCAACTATGTGAAAAAAACACCCAAAACAAATAACCCAGACATCTTTTTAAGGGCAGGCACAAAAATCCCATCAAAGTAGATTAAAGACCTCAATATCAGACCTGAATTCATAAGGTACACAGAGACAAACATAGGCAGAACCCTCCATGACACTGAAGTTAATCATATCTTCAAAACTGAAGTTAATGATATCTTCAAAGATAAGACACCACTGACCAAGCAAGGGAAAACATGGGCACAAATGGGATTAAATTAAAAAGCTTCTGTGACTCAAAAGAAGTAGTGAGCAAAATACAAAGACAGCACATGGACTGAAAAAATATTTACCAAATAACCATCAGATAATGGATCAATATTTAAGATATATAAGGCACTGGTTCAACTTTACAAGGAATGAAACCTCCAGAACCATCGACAAATGGGAAGATATGAACTGAAAATTGCTCAAAGACGAAATGGTCAAAGAGCATAAGAAGAAATGCTCTACGTCACTAATGGAAATAACAGTGAAATATCATCTTACACGACAGAGATTGGTACACATCAAAAAGAACAGGGATAAAAGTGCTGGCACTGATGTAGGGTGAAAGGTACTCTCATCCCTTGATGGTGAGAATGCCAACAGGTTCAGCCTTTTGGAAAACAATATGGGAATTCCACAAAAATTAGAAATTAAGATTCCATGTAGCTCAGCAATACCATTTCTGGGAATATACCTTGGGGGGAGGGTGCAAAAGAACACAGCAAAAATGCCATCTGAAGTTCAATATTCATTTCAGCACTATACATAATAGCCAGAATCTGGAAACATCCAGAGTGCCGAAGAACAGATGGATGGTTAATGATCATATGGCACATCTATAAAATGAAATACTCTACAACCTACACAATAAATGAAGTCATGAAATTTGCTTATGAAAGGATAAGCAGGGAGAGTATCAGTGAAATGAGTCAGGAGGAGAGGGGCACTCATAGAATAAATACACACTTTAGTGGGATATAAAAATTATATTATCAGACTAATAGTCAAGATAGTATAAACGAGGGTCAGGTGGATATTACCATGGTTCGAAACCTCCCTAAGCTATAGGGAAGAAGGCATTTAAATAGAGAAAGAACAACTACCAACAATGTTTGGAAACAATCACTCTGGAAATGAATTGCATGCTGATAGTAGGCAAAGGTAAACACATGATATTCTATCAGTACCTGTTTTGCAAAGCAAAATGCCCACTAAGTAGAGGAAGGGAAAAATTGTCTGCCGTATAGGCAGGCTGGTGGGATGGGCGGACATGTCAGGAGGGCAACTGGAGACATTGGTGGAGGCAAATACACGCCAGTGGAGGGATGCCTTTTAAACATTGTATGTATAAATCCATACCATAAAAAGCTTTGTAAAAGTGTATCTCATGGTTATTGATTCAATAAAAAATGAATAAGTAAATAAAAATAGAATATGCCTGTTGAGAACCTTCAAGGCCACTGCCAAGAAGATAAAGGCTATGGCTCTTTGGTATTCTCAGCTATGGCTCTTTGGTGTTCTCCTCATTGTCTTGGTTGGAGTGCCATATAAGCCACCACAATATATAAATATATAATATAATTTATATATAATATATAAATATATAATATAATTTATATATAATATATAAATATATAATATAATTTATATATAATATATAAAATTTTATATATAACATATAAATTTATTATAGAGTACTGTTTACCTTCTAGGATAAGTAAAACTCCTTTCACTTCCTGTATGTATGTTTCAAGAGACCAGTGAATGGATTCCAAAGAGAGCAAAACGTTTATTTCATAAGTAGAGCTAATTTTTAATTGAAAGGTATGCAACAAGTCAGGTTAATTTCATGAGATATCTGCTCTCTCAACAGAGACTCATCCCATCTTTGCTCACATAGAGTAATGAGAGACTGCCATCCTTAGAGGCAGAAAGATAGAGGGAAAGAGCAAAGACAATGGAGCACTAGGATCAGTCCCTGAGAATGGATAAGAAAGTAGAGCACAAACTCCTGAGACTTTACAGGACCTAAGACAAGCCCTTATCTCTCTCCTCAAACCAGACCACTTCCATCTTTTCCTTTGTCACTGCCTAGAATAGACCTGAGAGATTCTGCTTCTCTGATCACTCACTATATTCCATGTCATCCTACTCCACAGCCACCCAAACTCTAGAGTTCTTCCTGGCTCTACTTATAAACCCATCTGCACATATTCACAATAATAGGCCTTGGGAAATAACTGTACCTTTATGTTCATAGATCTTTTAGAGCTCCTATCTTCTCAGTATGTATTGATTCCTTTTGTGTCCCTGAGGATACTCTCCCATCCAGGAAGCCACATTTCTTTTGAGATTTCAGCCTTTTGGTGACCTATCTCACCATGGCACCCAAAGGTATGTGACTATAATATCACTAAACATGTTACCATGAGTACTGCTGCTATGGTTACATGTTGATGCTCAAACTTAAAGGGACACCCCCTCTCCTTCCACCAGAAGTACTTTGCCCTGTGTTGCAAAAAGGAGTTTAAATTCATGGAAAAATTGTCGTAATGCAAATACAACCATAAATGTCCTACATTCTAAAAGGATTTCAACATGAAAGTTGGACAAAAGCATCCATAGATCTAATTCCTAGAATGGAAATGAAATAAAGGTAATATAGCCTGAAACACTATTTTTGCTAGGAAATCTTAGTGTCAACCCAGGCAGTGCAGGAATATGGGTCCATCAAAAGGTCATTGCCCCCCACCAACCCATCTCCCAAGGGTAGAATCTAACAGAATTTAACACCTAATCTGCCTAATGGATTTTTTTTTGCTTTTGGGGGGTTACACTTGGTGATGCTCAGGGCTGATTCCCAGTTCTGAACTCAAGGATCACCCCTTGTGGTGCTCAGGGGATCATATGGGATAGTGGGGCTAGAACCCGGGTAAGTCACAAGCAGCACAAGCGTAGTACCCGCTGTACTATTGCTCCAGTCCTCTGGATGGATTTTTTAGGTGATTTTATGTTTTAATAATTGTCTTTCAACCTTTGACTTTGAGCCTGTGTTTGCCCTGACTGTTCAAATATGTTTCTTGCAGGCATCAGTGCATTTGCTTGGTTCAATTTTCAAATCAATCCTGCCATTACAGTTTCCCTTAGTTGGTTCATTTAGCCAATTGACATTGAGAAAGATTATTGTTATGGAATTTCATGATATATATTGACAAGAATTTGTTGTGTATGTGGATTATTTATATCTAAATAGTCCTTTGAATTCTTCAAGTAATGATGGTTGTGAATCTATGAATTTCCTGAGTTCTTTGTCATCTGGGAGGTTGAGTAATGTTTCTTCGATCTGAATCAGAGTCTGATTGGGTCAAGAATTCTTGGTGAGGTGTATTGAATTTTTTCACTCTCTCTCACCAGTTCTTCAGGTCAGGAAGGTATCCTCTTATAATAAGTCTCCTGTGACTCTTCAGGATGCTACATGTTATATATTTTTCTTCATTGATCCTGTGGCTTTCAGTAAGTAAGTAAGTAAGTAAAGGCCCTCCCGTTGATCATCGATTTGCTCGAGCGGGCCCAGTAACATCTCCATTGGAGACTTTGTTGTTACTGTGTCTGGCATATCGAATACTCTCAGTAGCTTGCCGGGCTCTCCGAGAGGGGCGGAGGAATTGAACTCGGGTCGGCCATGTTGGCCGCTTGTAAGGCGAATGCCCTACCGCTGTGCTATCGCTCCATGGCTTTCAGTATACTATCTCTATCTGTGGTTTTTGTCTTTCTGACCAGGATGTATATAGCTCAGTATATTTGTATTTGGATTTTTTGTAGCTGGTACTCTTCAGGCCTCATACGTCTTAGCACATAAACAGTTAAGCTCTGGGTACTTCTCAGCAATGGTGTCTTTGACTGTTGCTTCTTCATCAGGGTCATCTTTATACCCCTCTTTTACTCTGGTAATTCAGATTATGTTCCTCTTCAATTCCTACCAAAGTTCTCTTGCCCGGTGTGGATTTATTTTGAGGGTATGTACACCTCTTGTCTGGAGATTCATTGTATTTAATCTTGGAGCTCATTCAATCAGTCCTCAGCAACTATTATGCGCTGCTACTGAGGTCTACCAAGTGAGTTTTTTATTTCACCTACGAAGCTGTTCAGATTGGTGATTTCTGTTTGTAGTTTACTCATTTCTGATCTCATGTGTCTGATTGGAGTAATTTTCCATTTTTTAAAACTTAGTATACATTCTCAATAATTCTCTAAAGTTCTTATCATAGAGTTTATAAAGCTGATGAATACTGGTTGATTTCTTCCAGACTAGCATCTTAACTCACTAATCCTGGTGGATTTATGCCTTTGCATTGCCATAGTGACCTTTGCAGTTTATACTTGATTCTATTGTTTTGCAGCAGCGTAGGTGACTTGAGCCTTGAACGAATAGGAGGGAAACTTGGGAAAATGGTGCTGAGAAATTACACTGGTGGAGTGATGGGTTTTGGAACATTTTATGACTGAAACCCAATCATGAACAGATTTGTAAAAATTTGAAAAACAATAGTCTGTTGAACTTCGAATAACTTCAATATATTAAATAGAACTTAATGCAGAAAAAAATGAAACTTGCATCAAGTATACAGTGTTCCAACACCAATCCACCAGGGGCCCTGCTTTTCCCTAATGTCCACATGTTCCGTCACAGCCCCTGCTTGCTCTGAAAAAACTAAAATGTGTGTCAAATGATATGATCATAAAATAAATCAATAAAAGTAAATAAATCAACAAGAGGCAATTTGTGCTGATAATTTATTATATGATTTAACCTACGTGAATAAATTGAAAATATTTAATGCAATATACAGCATATTATTTTCTATGGAAATAAGTTTTAAACTCTTGTCTCAAGAATATATTGAATAAATTTTATTTTTTGGAACTTATTGTAATAATTATCATATCTTTCCTTATAAAACCTGTGCTATGATTTTATAGTTTGTATGAAGTAGTTGAAACCTACAAATACAATCTTTTGTAAGAGTCAGGAGAATTTTACAAAATTAATGGGAACATTCTGAATAGGTCTATTAATGTACAAAGTATTTGATCCCACAAAGGGAATTGCTTGTTTTATGTTATAAAATACATTCTAGGTACTGCTTAAGTGGTTTTATTAAAAAGTAAACCATTTTGAGCCCCCGTCTTTCCTCTGCACAGGTGGTCCTTCTGTGTGCACCCCCCCCCCCCAGCATCCTGTCCAGCCCCACGCTGCCGCTCGCCTGTCACCCCGACAGCTACCTGAGGGCAATCCCAAGAGTTCCAGCGCCCGTGCCCACTGGCTCCCACTATTCCCCTGCACAGGCCCCTAGGCCTAGATCTGTGGACTAACATCAGGAAGGGCTGGGAGTGTGGCCTCCACTGTAGGGGGCATGGATACCTAAAATGTGGGTGTGGCCTTCTCTAAGGTGGTTAGCCCCTCAAGCAGCGTAGTTATATTTCCCACTCCCAGCTCTCTCAACTCACATCCCAATCTTTATCACCTAATTCTTTGGAAAAAGTCCTGGCCGCCTCAATCAAAATACAATAATCCACCGGCCTACTTCAACTCCAACAAAAGACCAGTATGCAAGAAGCTGTACGAGCCCAATATAAAAGAGCACCTCCTCAAACGCTTTACTAGATGCCTATCAAAAGCCACAGATTAATGTTTGAGAGGAAGGACATATTCTAGAAGGGGAAAAGGGTGACCACCATTAACCGATCTTATTCAGAATCCTTTCCCACAGTAAGAGGGAACCCTGTTAGTGGACTTGAGGATTTTACCTCTATACAACCACAATAGCATGGGGAAACAGCGCAGATCTTCACTACAAGTAGAGGATAAAGAAAAGTGTCCTGAACCCTCAACAGGGGTTACCTACAAATATGAACTCTCCAATAAAGAATTCCGAGATGAACTGCTGAGGATGTTTAAGGAACTACTCAAAGAATCAATGGAGCAGACATCCAGAAAATTAAAGGAAGAAAGGAAAGAAACAGTGGAATGGGTAGTTGAGAAAATACAGGAAGAAATGAGACCAGAAAAAAGAAAGCTACAAAGAGAAGTGAAACAAATAAAGGATTTCGAAGATGAAATTAAAAACTCAGTGGGTGTCCTCAGCAGTATAATGACTACAGCTGAGGACAGAAATAGTGACCTTGAAGATAAGCAGCAGAAATCATACAGGCAACAAAAAACAATGGGGAAAGACCTCAAAATAGCTCTGGGGTCAATCAGAGAACTAGGGGATGACTCCAAGAGAAACAACATTTGAATCATTGGAGTACCAGAAGGACAGGGAGGCAACAACATGAAAATGCCACAGTGAAAGAAATCATTGCTGAAAAGTTCCCAGAGTTAAAGAATTCAGACATCAAGATCAGGGAATCAGAAGGGTACCACCTAAAAGAGACGCTGATAAAACACTCCAAGGCATATCATAGTCAGAATGATGGATGCCGTGAATAGAGACACAATAATGCAAGCTGTGAGGCCAAAGAAGGAAATCATGTACAAAGGAGCACCCCTTAGATTTACAGCAGACCTATCAGAGGAAACAAAGCCCAAAGACAATGGTGGGATAAAGTGAAAAAACTCACACAAATGAACGCCTCACCAAGAATAATTTATTTAGCTAAAGTTTCACTCAAACTCGATGGAATGATACACCATTTTATAGATAAACAATAAAGCAGGGACTTCATAGACTCAAAACCAAACCTAAAAGAAGGACTAAAAGGGCTCCAGTAATTCAAGAAGGAAAACACCCAAAAGCACAAGAAACCATTACAGAAAGATGGCACAAAATCCCATGACAATAATCACTCTCAATGTCAATTGTCCAAATGCACCAATCAAGAGACACAGAGTGGCAAACTGGATCCAGAAACTGAAACCAACATTCTGCCGACTACAAGAAACTCATCTGAACAATCAGAGCAAACACAGACTCAAAGTTAAAGGGTGAAAAAAAATCTGCAAGCAAACAACTCACTCTAAAAAGCTGGGGTGGCCATATTAGTATCCGAAAACATAAATTTCAGGTTGAAAACTATTAGAAGGGAGAGAGAGAAGGTCATTTTCTATTTATGAAGGTATATTTAAAACAGGAAGAAATCACACTCTTAAATTTATATGCACCTAATGAGGGACCAGCTAAATACTTAAAAAAAACTGATAAAGCATTTTAAGGAGGACATTGCCAGAAATACAATAGTAGTTGGAGACTTCTACATCACCTTTTCACCTCTGGATAGATCACCAAGAACAAAACTCAGCAAGGAAACACTGGCTTTTAAGAAAGAAATAGAAGAGAGAGGGCTAACATACATATACAGGGCTTTACAAAACAAAAAGTAAGAATAAACATTCTTTTTGAGTGCACACGGAACTTTATCTAAAATACACCATATGGTGGATCACAAAAATATACCTCAATAGTGTCCGGAAGATAGAAATTGTATCAACTCTCTTTTCAGACCACAATGGCTGAAGATAGAAGTGAATCGCACACAGACACAGAACCAAAACAAACACCTGGAAATTAAACAACTCAATGTTAAACAACAAGTGGGTCAAGAAGGAAGTCAAGGAAGAAATCAAAAGATACCTGGAAACACATGAGAATGAAGACACACGCTACCAGAACCTATGGGACACAGCTAAAGCCGTGTTAAGAGAAAAATGTATAGTCTTTCAAGTATTCCTCACGACAAAAAAAGGGCCAACATAGAGAACTTGACTTCACAGCTCAAGGTCTTAGGAAAAGACGAACAAAGGAACCCAAACCCAGACGAAGGAAAGAAATAATAATACCTAAAGCGGATATTAATGACATGCAAACCCAAAAGACAATCTGAAAGGTCATTGAAACCAAGAGCTAGTTCTTTGAGAAAATAAACAAGGTTGATAAACCACTTGCAAGACACACAAAGTAAGAGAGGGAGAAAACCCTAATAAACCAAATCAGAAATAAAAAAGTGGACATCACAACAGAAACCAATAAAATTCAGAAGATCATCAGAGACTAGGGCTGGAGCGATAGCACAGCGGTAGGGTGTTTGCCTTGCACGCAGCCAACATGGCCCACCTGAGTTCGATTCCTCTGCCCCTCTCGGAGAGTCCAGCAAGCTACTGAGAGTATCTCGCCCTCCCTGCAGAGCCTGGCAAGCTACCCGTGATGTACTTAATATGCCAAACACAGTAACAACAAGTCTCATGATGGAGACGTTACTGGACCCGCTCGAGCAAATCAGTGAACAACAGGAGGACCGTGATGACCATGATGAACATCAGAGACTATGTTGAGAGTCCATATGCCACGAAACAAGAGAATGTAGAAGAAATTAATAAATTCCTGGATTCCTCCAATCTACCACGACTAAGTCAAAAAGACTAGGAATACCTGAAAAGGCCATTTATAACAAGGAAATCGAAACCGTATTCAAAAGTCTTCCCCAAAACAAAAGCCTAGGCACAGATGGATTCACTAGCGAATTCTTCCAAATATTTAAAGAAGACCTGTTGCCAGTTCTCTTCAAGGTTTTCCAGGAAATTGAAAAAACAGGAACTCTCCCTAAAAGTTTCTATGAGGCACGTATATCCCTAATACCAAAAGCAAACAAAGACAAAACTAACAAAGAAAATTCCAGGGTAATAGCTCTGATGAACATGGATGCGGAGCTCCTAAATAAAATATTAGCAAACAGAATGCAACAACTCATCAAAAAGATCATACATCACGACCAAGTGATATTCAACCCAGGGATGCAATGATGGTTTAACATTCGGAAATTAATCAACATAATCCATCATATCAACAAAAGTAAAGATAAAAACTATATGATCATATCAATGAATTCATAGAAAGCATTTGACAAGATTGAACAACCATTTATGATGAAAAATCTCACCAAAATGGGATTAAAGGGAACTTTCCTCATGATAGTCAAAGCCATCTACGACAAAGTTAGGGCAAGCATTATCCTCAATTAAGAAAAACTAAGGGTCTTCCCTCTAAGATCAGGGATAAGATGAGGATGCTCACTCTTGCCACTTCTGTTCAATATAGTACTGGAAGTACTTGCAATAGCAGTTAGGCAAGAAAAAGATATTAAGGGCATACAGATAGGAAAGGAAGAAATCTAGCTCTCATTATTCTCAGATGATATGATACTATATCTAGAGAATCCTAAAGACTCTACCAAGAAATTCCTAGAAACAACAGACTAGTATAGAAAAGTATCAGGCTATTAAACCAATACCCAAAAATCCATGACCTTCCTATACACAAATTAAGAGACAGAGGAAAGAGACATGAAAAAAGCCATCCCGTTCACAATCGTGCCCCAGAAAATCAAGCACCTCAGAATCAACCTAACTAAGGAGGTAAAGGAACTCTACAAAGAAAACTACAAAAAGTTACTCCATGAAATAAAAGAGGACATGAGGAAATGGAAACATATCACCTGCTCATGAATTGGAAGAATTAACATTGTCAAAATGGCAATACTCCCCAAGGCACTAAACAGATTCAGTGCGATCTTCATAAGGATACCCATGAAATTCTTCAAAGAAATAGATCAAGCGCTCCTATGATTCATTTAAAACAACACACGCTCACGAATACCTAGAGCAATTCTTGGGGAAAAGGCAATGGGAGGAATCACCCTCTCCAACCTCAAACTCTAGTACAAAGCAAGAACAAATAAAACAGCATGGTACTGGAACAAAGGAAGAGCTGCAGACCAATGGAACAGGGTGTAATATCCCTACACACAACCCCAAATGTATGAACATCTAATCTTTGATGAGGGAGCAAGAAATGTGAAGTGGAGCAAGGAAAGCCTCTTTAACAAATGGTGCCGGCATAATTGCGCAACTACATGCAAAAAATGGGCTTAGAACTCGACTTAACACCACGCACAAAAGTCAGATCAAAATAGATTAAAGACCTCAACATCAGACTAGAGTCCATAAGGTACATTGAAGACAAGGTCTGCAAAACCCTCCACGATATTTACGCTAACGATATCTTCAAAGAAGACATGCCTCTGACCATCCAAGTGGAAACAGAAATAAACAAATGGGACTATACTAAACCAAGGAGCTTTTGCACCACAAAAGAATCAGTGATCTAAATACAAAGAAAATCTAGAGAATGGGAAAGGATATTCTCCTAATACCCATCTGATAAGGGGTTGATATCAAGGATATAAAAAGCAATGGTTAAACTCCACAAGAAGAAAACATCTAACCCCATCAAAAAATGGGGTGACGAAATGAACAGAAACTTACTCAAAGAAAAAATACGAATGGCTAAAAGACACATGAGAAAATGCTCTACATCACTAATCATCAGGGAGATGCTGATCAAAACAAGAATAAGATATCGTCTCATGTCACAGCAACTAGCTCACATCCAAAAAAACAAAAGTAACCGGTGTTGGCGTAGATGTGGCAAGAAAAGGACTCTCCTTCACTGATGGTGGGAATACCGAGTGTTTCAGCCCTTTTGAAAAACAGTATGGCCAATTCTCAAAAAATTAGAAATTGAGCTCCCATTTGACCCAGCAACACCACTCAGGGGAATATATCCCAGAGAGGCAAAAAAGTATAGTCGAAATGACGTCTGCACTTGTACATTCATTGCTGCATGGTTCACAATAGCCAAAATCTGGAAAAAACCCAAATGCCCGAGAACAGATGACTGGTTAAAGAAACTTGGGTACATCTACACAATGGAATACTATGCAGCAGTTATAAAGGATGAAGTCATGAAATTTGCAAACAAGTGGTTCTACATGGAAGATATCATGCTAAGTGAAATGAGTCAGAAATAGAGGGACAGACATAGAAAGACTGCATTCATCTGGAGAATATGAAGTAACATAATGTGAGATGGACACCCAAAAATAGTTTAGAAAAGTACTAGGAGGTCTGTTCCACGGCTTGGAAACTGGCAGCATATACTTGGGGAAAACATAGCTCAGATAGAGAAGGGAACATCAACGAGATGGTGTTTGGACCACTCGCTTGTGATGTAAGACACTTCTTGAAAGTACACTATAGACCGAACATGATGGCCACTCAATACCTCTAATGTAAACTACAACGCCCTACAGGAAAGAGAGAGCAAAAGGGAATGCTCTGCCCTAGAGGTGGGGTGGGGTTGGTGGGGGCTGATGTGGTAGGAGGGCTACTGGGCTCATTGTTCTTGGATAATTGGCACTGTTGGAGGGATGCGTACTTGATCATTGTATAGCTGAACCCCAAACACAAATATATGTAAGTCTACAACTGTACCTCATGTTGTTTCACTAGTGAAAAAGTAAAAGGGATGATGACGAGGATCTGGAAACACAGGAGCTTGGAGAGGAAATGTCTGTAAAAGGAACTCTTGATAACCTCAAGTCATACATGGCCCATATGGACCGTGAACTGGCACATACCAGCATCGGCAAAAGTTTCCACAGATATAAATACTGATTTAATGTAGAGTATTCAATATAAATGAGACATAAATTTTTTATATAAAAGATATAACATCTATTAGCAAGCTAGAAGTAGACATACTTTCTTAAACTATTAGAAAGTATCATGAATTGCTTTTAAAACTGACATGTTGAAAGTGAAGGCAGGAAATCAATCAACATAATCCATCATATCAACAAAAGAAAAGATAAAAAGCATATGATCATATCAATAGATGCAGAGAAAGCATTTGACAAGATCCAGCACCCCTTTATGATGAAAACCCTAGCCAAAATGGGTATAGAGGGGACTTTCCTCAGCATAGTTAAAGCCATACACCATAAGCCTACAGCAAGCATCATCCTCAATGCGGAAAAACTGAGAGCCTTCCCTCTAAGATCAGGGACGAGACAAGGATGCCCACTCTCTCCACTGCTGTTCAATATAGTACTGGAAGTACTTGCAATAGTGATTAGGCAAGAAAAAGATATTAAGGGCATTCAGGTAGGAAAGGAAGAAATCAAGCTCTCACTATTCGCAGATGATATGATACTATACTTAGAGAACCCAATAACCACCACCAAAAAACTCCTAGAAACAATAGACTTGTATAGTAAAGTTGCAGGCTATAAAATCAATACCCAAAAGTCCATGGCTTTCCTATACGCAAACAGTGAGAGAGAGAAAAGCTATATGAAAAAATCAATCCCGTTCACAATTGTGCCCCAGAAAATCAAGTACCTAGGAATCAGCTTAACTAAGGAAATAAAGGACCTGTACAAAGAAAACTACAAAACGCTACTTCAGGAAATAAAAGAGGACATGAGGAAATGGAAAGACATCCCCTGCTCATGGGTCGGGAGACTTAACATTGTCAAAATGGCAATACTACCAAAAGCACTGTACAAATTCAATGCAATTCCTATAAGGATACCCATGACATTCTTCAAAGAAATGGAGCAAACACTCCTGAAATTTATATGGAACAATAAGCCCCCACGAAGAGCTAAAGCAATTCTTGGGAAAAAGAAAATGGGAGGAATCAACATCCCTAACTTCAAACTTTACTACAAAGCGGTAATAATCAAAACAGCATGGTACTGGAACAAAGGCAGAACTGCAGACCAATGGAACAGAGTTGAATACACTGACATCTCCCCTCAATCATATGATCATCTAGTCTTTGATAAAGGTGCAAGAAATGTGAAGTGGAGTAAGGAAAGCCTCTTTAACAAATTTTGCTGGCATCACTGGACGGCTACGTGCAAAAAATGGGCTCAGAACTCTGCCTAACACCATGTACAAAGGTAAGATCAAAATGGATTAAAGACCTCAACATCAGACCAGAAACCATAAGATACATTGAAGACAAAGTTGGCAAAACCCTCCTTGACATTGAGGCTAATGGTATTTTCAAAGATGACACGCCACTGTCTGAGCAAGTGAAAACAGAGATAGATAAATGGGACTATCTTAAACTAAGAAGCTTCTGCACCTCCAAAGAAACAGTGACCAAAATACAAAGACAGTCTACAGAATGGGAAAGGATATTCGCCGAATACACATCTGACAAGGGGTTGATATCAAGGATATACAAAATACTGGTTGAACTCCACAAGAAGAAAACATCCAACCCCATCCAAAAATGGGGCAATGAAATGAACAGAAACTTTCTCAAAGAAGAAATCCGAATGGCAAAAAAGAACATGAGAAAATGCTCTACATCATTAATCATCAGGGAGATGCAGATCAAAACCACAATGAGATACCATCTCACACCTCAGAGACTGGCCCACATTCAAAAGAACAAAAGCAACAGTTGCTGGCGCGGATGTGGCGAGAAAGGGACACTCCTTCCCTGTTGGTGGGAATGCCGACTGGTTCAGCCCTTTTGGAAAACAGTATGGACATTCCTCAAAAAATTAGAAATTGAGCTCCCATTTGACCCAGCGATACCACTCCTGGGAATATATCCCAGAGAGGCAAAAATGTGTAGCCGACGTGACATCTGCACTTGTTTGTTCATTGCAGCACTCTTTACAGTAGCCAGAACCTGGAAGAGACCTGAGTGTCCAAGAACAGATGACTGGTTACAGAAACTTTGGTATATCTACACAATGGAGTACTATGTAGCTCTTAGAAAAGATGAAGTCATGAACTTTACATACAAGTGGTACAATATGGAAAGCATCATGCTAAGCGAAATGAGTCAGAAAGAGAGGGATAGACATAGAAAGATTGCATTCATCTGGGGGATATAAAATAACAAAATATGAGATTAATACCCAAGAATAGCTGAGATCAACACCAGGAGAATTACTCCATAGCTTAGAGGCCAGCCGGGTATTCTAGGGGAAAGGACAATTCAGATGGAAAGGGGAACACCAAGTGGAGCGTGTTTGGAGGATCCTCCCAGGAGGGGAGATGCAGGTTGAAAGTAGACTGGACTGAACATGTTCGCCACTCAATGCCTCTTTTGCTGATCACAACACCCAAAAGGAGAGAGAGAACAAAAGGGAATGCCCTGCCACAGTGGCAGGGGGGGATGGGGGGATGGGGGGGGAGGGATATTATCCTGGTGGTGGAAAATGGGCACTGGTGGAGGGATGGGTATTTGATCGTGGTATGACCGAGATCCAAGCACAAAAATTTGTAAATCTACAACTGTACCTCATGGTGTTTCACTAATAATAAAAAATAAAAAATAATAATAATATAACCTCAAAGAAAAAAGAAAATGAAGGGAAGGAAATACCTAGAGTTTACAGACGTTTTGACATTTATGAGAATTCTGCCTTTTTTATATGTGTGTTTTTGAATGGAGGTTAGTTCTTCTAGTTGATTTCATTTTTTCAATTTCTTAATATTGCAATCACCTGCAATAATATACCATTACAAAGCTGTTCATGATTGTGTTTCTGTCATACAGTGTTCCAACTCCAATATCTCCACTAATATACATTTCCCAGCAATTTACCAGAACTGTTTGTTGGTTAATAGGGTAGGAGCAATAAGCAATAGGCCCTCCCGTTGATCGTCGATTTGCTTGAGCGGGCCCAGTAACGTCTCCATTGGAGACTTTGTTGTTACTGTGTCTGGCATATCGAATACTCTCGGTAGCTTGCCGGGCTCTCCGAGAGGGGCGGAGGAATCGAACTCGGGTCGGCCATGTTGGCCGCTTGTAGGGCGAACGCCCTACCCACTGTGCTATGCTCCAGCCCAATAGGTTAGGAAAGATAGAAAAAGGACAAGTATGACTAAAATAGATGGAAATGATCATGCTAGACAAGGAGTATACATGATAAACGTGATTTAATATTTCAAGTATTTTCTCGTTCAATGATAGAAAATGTGTTCGTTAAATTTTCCTTACAGAATGCCCTGCCACAGAGGCGGGGTGAGGTGGGGGGATGCGGTGTGGGGTGGTAGGACTACTGGGATCATTGGTGGTGAAGAATCAGTACTGGTGGAGGGACGCGAACTCGATCATTGTAGAACTGAAACCCAAGCACGAAAATTTGATAGTCTACAACTGTACCTTGTGGCATTTCACTAATAAAAATAAATAAAAAATAAAATAAAATGAATAAAACTATTCTACCTAAATTCACTTCTACCTAAATTTTTGGAGCGATGGCACAGCAGTAGGGCTTTTGCCTTGCACACAGCCAGCCCGGCCAAGCAAGGTTCGATTCCTACGCCCCTCTCGGAGAGGCCGGCAAGCTACCGAGAATATCTCCCCCGCACGGCAAAGCCTGGCAAGCTACCCTGGAGGTATTTGATATGCCAAACACAGTAAAAAAAGTCTCAAAATGGAGATGTTAATAGGTTTGGTCGAGCAAAAATCGATGAACAAAGGGGGGACAATATTTTCTTCATGTCCATTTCTTTATAAAATTTTCAGTAACCTATAGGTACGGTTTATAAAATGTTTTAAATTTAAAAAACATGTCTAGAGATTTAACAGAGTTTGAAGATTTTTAATCTTGTAACAGCAACTCTCCTGAAATTTCCTGCAGAGGCTAAGGTTTCTTGAGCACAGCCAGGATTGTTCTTTGAGCACAGAGCTGTAAAGAAATCCTGAGCACTGCCTGTTTATCCCAAAACCCCGTCAATCAGTATATAAATGCTAAACATAAGTGTTTCTTAAGTACCATTCTACTCGATATCTTGGAAACAGTGGTGAAAGTTATGAAATATACAGTCAAACTGCTCGTGTATCAATGAATTTCACTATATAATGTGTATGTGCACTTGGACATTTTTCAATTGTCCCAATACCTACAATTTTTTTGTTTAAAACAAGAAATCAATGATTGATGTAGTGATTATGGAAATTAAATGAGAAAATATCAAACTTTTAACTGTGCCTGACAGTGAATCTTCCATGTTTGTTAAAAATTTATGTTTATTGGGGCTGGAGCGATAGCACAGCAGGTAGGGCGTTTGCCTTGCACGCAGCCAACATGGCCGACACAGGTTCGATTCCCAGCATCCCATATGGTCCCCCGAGCACCGCCAGGAGCAATTCCTGAGTGCATGAGCCAGGATTAAACCCTGAGCATTGCCGGGTGTGACCCAAAAAGCAAAAAAATAAAAAAATAAAATAAATAAAATAAAATAAAAAACATAAAAAAATTTATGTTTATCAATCTTCAGTTTAAGGCATGTTAGAACTCTGCTGAAAGTGAAAAAACAAAATGCCTTAATTACTAAATTTTATGAGAATTTTTTCTTTTTTAATTTTCATTATCTTTTATTTGCAGGCAGAGTCTCCTGCCCCCACGCAGGGGTCACACCCACCAACAGCCCTCCCCCCCCCCCCCCCCCCCCGGCGCCTTGAAATCCCATCAATGGCCAAGACCCAGAGACTATAAAACCAGCTCTCCAAAGAGAACAGGACAGAATCTCCTGCCCCCAATCCTGGCTGTCCTCGCTGGGCCCCTTGGAGGGAGGCTGGTTGAGTTTCCCTCCCCACCCCAAGCAGAGCCTCGACAGCCAAAGACCTCCAGAAGCAGCCACAACCATGCTGAGGCCACTCTCCACACGCATGAAGGTACCAGCAGAGGAACAAAGTCATGTGAGTCCCGGGGCTGAGATCTCCAAGCCTGCTCGGATTGGGGCTGAGCATCCTCCACCCAGATCCTCCATCTTCTAGTAGGCAGGAGTCACACCCACCAACTGCCCCCCAGCGCCGTGAAATCCCATCAACGGCCAAGACCCAGAGACTATAAAACCCAGCTCCCGCAAGCACATGGCCACGGCATCTTATGATCTCATTCTTACTTTGGACAACCTGGCAGACTACCGAATGTAACCTGCCCACACGGCAGAGTCTGGCAAACTCCCTGTGGTATACCCAATATGCCAAATACCAGTAATAATGATGGGTCTCATTCTCCTAACCCTGAAAGAGCCTTAAATATGGCACTTTTTAAAATCACAAGCTAGGGCGAGGGAGACATTACTGGTGACTGATAGAGGCATTCAATGAACAATAGGTTGATCGTGATCCTGATCTTGATTTGTAAGTTTTATTTTATTTTATTTTTAATTTTTATTAGTGAAACACCACGAGTTACAGTTGTAGACTTACAAACTTCTGTGCTTGGGTTTCAGTTATACAATGTTCGAACACTTATCCCTCCACCAGTGCCCATTCTCCACCACACTGATCTCAGTATCACTCCCATCCCCCATCCTCCCCATTCCACCCTACCTTTGTGGCAGGGCATTCCCTTTTGTTCTCTCTCTCCTTTTGGGTGTTGTGGTTTGCAAAAGAGGCATTGAGTGTCAATCATGTTCATTCTAAAGTCTACTCTCAGCACGCATCTCCCATCCTGGAGGATCCTCCCAGTACCCTTTATTTGGTGCTCCCTTGTCTATCTGAGCTGCCTTTTCCCCTAGCGTGTGTAGCTGGCTACCAATCCATGGAGTAAACCTCGTGATACTTATCTCGGCTATTCTTGGGTGTTAGTCTCCTATTTTGTTACTTTATGTTCCCTAGATGAATGGATTCTTTCTATGTTTGTTTGTCCCTTTCTTTTTCTGATTCATTTCGCTTAGCATGATATGTTCCATGTAGTAAAACTTGTATATAAATTTCATGACTTCATGTTTTCTCACAGCCACATAGTACTCCACTGTGTAGATGTATCAAAGTTTCTTTAACCAGTAATCTGTTCTCAGGCAGTCAGGTCTTTTCCAGATTCTAGATATTGTAAACAGTGCTGGAATGAACACACGAGTGCAGATGTCACTTTGACTATACTTTTTTGCATCTCTCGGTATAATTCCAGGAGTGGTTTTGCTGGGTCAAATAGGAGCTCAATTTCTAATTTTTTTGAGAAATATCCATACTGTTTTCCAGAAGAGCTGAAACATTTGCCATTCCCACCAGCAATGAAGGAGGAGGGTCCCTTTAACGCCACATCCGCGCCAACACTGGTTGCTTTTGTTATTTTGGGTGTGGGCCAGTCTCTATTTTGTGAAATGATATCTCATTGTTGTTTCCATCTGCACCTCCCTGATGATTAATGATAATATTAAAGTATTTTCTCATGTGCCTTTTAGCCAATCGGATTTCTTCTTTGAGAAAGTTTCTGTTCATTTTGTCACCCCATTTTTGATGGGGTTGGGTGTTTTCTTCTTGTAGAATTCAACCAATACTTTGTATATCCTTGATATCAATCCCTTGTTGGTGTGTATTGGGCGAATATCCTTTCCCATTCTGTAGAATGTCTTTGTATTTTGGTCAGTGTTTCTTGGGAAGCGCAGAAGCTTCTTAGTTTAAGATAGTCCCATTTGTCTGCGTTCACTTGCTTGGCCAGTGGTGTGACATCTTTGAAGATACCATTAGCTTCAATGTCATAGAGGGTTTTGCCAACTTTGTCTACAATGTACCTTATAGAATCAAGTCTGATGTTGAGGTCTTTAATCCATTTTGATCTTACTTTTGTACATGGTGTTAGACAAAGATCCGAGCCCAGTTTTTTGCATGGAACCATCCAGTTTTGACAGCACAATTTGTTAAAAAGGATTTCCGTGCTCCACTTCACTTTTCTTGACTCCTTATCAAAGATTAGATGATCATATGCTTGGGGGGAGATGTCAGTATATTCAACCCTGTTCCATTGGTCTGTGGCTCTGCTTTTGTTCCAGTACCATGCTGTTTTAATTATTACTGCTTTGTAGTAGAGTTTGAAGTTAGGAAGGTTGATTCCTCCCATTTTTGTTACCCCAAGAATTGCTTTAGCTATTCGTAGGGGCTTATTGTTCCATATGAATTTCAGGAGTGTTTGCTCCATTTCTTTGAAGAATGTCATGAGTATCGTATAGGGATGGCATTGAATTTGTACAATGCTTTGGGAAGTATTGCCATTTTGACAATGTTAATTCTCCCAATCCATGAGCAGGGGATATCTTTCGATTTCCTCATGTCCTCTTTTATTTCCTGAAGTAGTGTTTTGTAGTTTTCTTTGTACAGGTCCTTTTCTTTCTGAGTTAAACTAATTCCTTGGTAGTTGATTTTTGGGGTCATAATTTTGCTTTACTCATGTCAATTTCTTCTCTCTCACTATTTGTGTATAAGAAAGCCATAGGCAATTGGATATAGATTTTTTAGCCTGAAAATTTACTTTCCAAGTCTTTTGTTTCTAGGATTTTCTTGGTAGAGGTTTTAGGTTTCTCTAAGTATAGTATCATATCATCTGCGAATAGTGAGAGCTTGATTTCTTCCTTTCCTCCCTGGATGCCCTTAATATCTTTTTCTTGCCTAATTGCTATTGAAAGTACTTCCAGTACTATATTGAACAGCAGTGGAGAGATAGGGCATCCTTGTCTCATCTCTGATCTTAGGGGGAAGGCTCTCAGTTTTTCCCCAGTGAGGATGATGCTTGCTGTGGGCTTGTGGTAGATGGCTTTAACTATATTGAGGAAGGTCACCTCTATCTCCAGGTTTTCGAGGATTTTCATCATAAACGGGTGCTGGATCTTAGCAAATGCTTTCTCTGCATCTATTGATATGATCATATGGTATTTATCTCTTCTTTTGTTGATAGCATGGATTATGTTGATTGATTTCTGAATGATAAACCATCCCTTCATCCTCGGGATGAAACCCACTTTGTCATGGTGTATAATCTTTTTAAAATTTTTTTATTAGTGAAACACCACGAGGTACAGTTATAGACTTACAAATTTTTGTGCTTGGGTTTCAATTATACAATGATCAAGTACCCATCCCTCCACCAGCGCCCATCCTCCAACACCACAGTCACCAGCATCCCTCCCACCCCCCATCCCCCCATCCCACTCTGCATCTGCATCCCACTCTACATCACTAATCATCAGGGAGATGCAGATCAAAACAAGAATGAGATATCATTTCACCCACAGAGACTGGCCAAACTTTTGTTCACTTTTGTTCTCTCTCTCTCTCCTTTTGGGTTATATGGTTTGGAAAAGAGGCAGTGAGTGGAAATCATGTTTGGTGTATAGTCTACTTTCAGCATGCTTCTGCCATCCTGGGAGGATCCTCCCAAAACCCGTTATTTGGTGCTCCCTACTCTATCTGAGCTTCCTTTTCCCCTAGCACTTGTGGCTGGCCTCCAAGTCATGGAGCAAAATTCCTGGTACAAGTCTCGGCCCCTCCTGGGAGTTAGTCTCACTTTATGTTAGCTTATGTTCCCCAGATGAATGCAATCTTTCTGTGTCTATCCCACTCTTTCTGACTCATTTCGCTTAACATGATACTTTCCTTGTAGTACCACTTGTATGTAAATTTCATGACTTCATCTTTTCTAACAGCTATAATATACTCCACTGTGTAAATGTACCGAAGTTTCTTTAAACATTCATCTGTTCTAGGGCACTCAGGTTTTTTCCAGATTCTGGCTATTGGAAAGACTGCTGCAATGAACAAACAAGTGCAGATGTCATTTCGACTATACTTTTTTGATTCTCTGGGATATATTCCAGAAGTGGTATTGCTGGTCAAATAGGAGCTCAAATTCTAATTTTTGGAGAATCCTCCATACTGTTTTTCAAAAGGGTTGGACCAGTCAGCATTCCCACCAGCAGTAATGGAGGTTCCCTTTCTTGCCACATCCACGCCAGCACCGGTTGCTTTTGCTCTTTTGCTTGTGGGCCAGTCTCTGTGGGTGAAATGATATCTCATTCTTGTTTTGATCTGCATCTCCCTGATGATTAGTGATGTAGAGCATTTTCTCATGTGTCTTTTAGCCATTCGAAATTCTTCTTTAAGAAAGTTCCTGTTTATTTCCTCATCCCATTTTTCGATGGGGTTGGGTGTTTTCTTCTTGTGGAGTTCAACCAGTACCTTGTATATCCTTGATATCAACCCCTTGTCGGATGTGTATTTGGCGAATATCCTATCCCATTCTGTAGACTGTCTTTGTATTTTGGTCATTGTTTCTTTTGAGGTGCAGAAGTTTCTTAGTTTAAGATAGTCCCATTAATCTATCTCTGTTTTCACTTGCTTGGCCAGTGGCGTGACATCTTTGAAGATACCATTAGTTTCTATTTCATGGAGGGGTTTGCCAACTTTGTCTTCAATGAACTTTATGCATTCTGGTCTGATGTTGAGGTCATTAATCCATTTTGATTTTACTTTTGTACATGGCATTTGGCAGAGATTTGTGCCCACTTTTTTGCATGAATCCATCCAGTTTTGCCAGCACAATTTGTTAAAAAGGCTTTCCCTGCTACACTTCACTTTTCTTGATGCCTCATCGAAGATTAGATGATCATATGCTTGGGGGGAGATGTCAGTATATTCAACTCTGTTCCATTGGTCTACAGTTCTGCCTTTGTTCCAGTACCATGCTGTTTTAATTATTACTGCCTTGTAGTAGAGTTTGAAGTTAGGGAGGTTGATTTCTCCCGTTTTCTTTTTCCCAAGAATTGTTTTAGATACTCGTGGGGGCTTATTGTTCCATATTAATTTCAGGAGTGTTTGCACCATTTCTTTGAAGAATGTCATGGGTATCCTTATAGGGATCACATTGAATTTGTACAGTGCTTTGGGAAGTATTGCCATTTTGACAATGTTAATTCTCCCCATCTATGTTCAGGGCATATTTTTCCATTTCTTCTTGTCCTCTTTTATTTCCTGAAGTAGCATTTTGTAGTTTTCTTGTACAGGTCCTTTACTTCCTTACTTAAGGTGATTCCTAGGTACTTGTTTTTCTGGGGCACAGTTGTGAATGGGATTGTTTTCTTCATTTCACTTTCTTCTCTTTCACTATTTGCGTATAATAAAGCCATGGATTTTTAGGTATTGATTTTGTAGCCTGCCACTTTACTATACACGTTTATTATTACTAGGAGTTTCTTGGTAGAAGTTTTAGAGTTCTCTAAGTATAGTATCATAGCATCTGTGAATAGTGAGAGCTTGATTTCTTCCTTCCCTACCTGTATCCTCTTAAAATCTTTTTCTTGCCTAATCGCTATTGCAAGTACTTCCAGTACTATATTGAACAGTAGTAGAGAGAGTGGGCATCCTTGTCTCATCCCTGATCTTAGGTGGGAGGCTCTCGGTTTTTCCACATTGACGATGATGATTGCTGTAGGCTTGTGGTAGATGGCTTTAACTATATTGAGGAAAGTTCCCTCTATACCCATTTTGGCTTGGGTTTTCTTCATACGCGTGCTGGATCTTGTCAAATGCTTTCTCTGCATCTATTGATACGATCATATGATTTTTATCTTTTCTTTTATTGATATGATGGATTATGTAGATTGATTTCCAAATGTTGAACCATCCTTGCATCCCAGGGATGTATCCCACTTGGTCATGGTGTATGATATATTTGGATGAGTTGTTGAATTCTATTTGCTAGTATTTTGTTGAGAATCTTCGCATCCATCTTCATCAAGGATATCAGCCTGTAGTTTTCTTTTCTTGTGGTGTCTTTGTTTCCTTTTGGTATTACAGAGATATAGGCTTCATAGAAACTGTTTGGGAGAGTTTCTATTTCTTCAATTTCCTGGAAAAACTTGAGAAGAATTGGCAGTGGGTCCTCTTTAAATGTTTGGAAATATTCGCTAGTGAATCCATCTGGACCTGGGCTTTTGTTTTTGGGAAGACTTTTGATTACAGTTTCAATTTCCTTGATATTAATAGGTCTATTCAGTACTTTATATCTTCTTGATTAAGCTTTGGGAGATGATAGGAATCCACTAATTTATCCATTTCTTCTAGGTTCTCTTGTTTCGTGGCATACAGACTTTCAAAGTAGTCTCTGATGATCTTTTGAATTTCTTTGGTTTCTGTTGTGATATCCCCATTCTTATTTCTGATTTCATTTATTAGGGTTCTCTCTCTCTCTGTTTCTTTGTGAGTGTTGCTAGTGGTTTATCTATCTTGTTTATTTTCTCGAAGAACCAGCTCTTGGTTTCATTGGCCTTACTGCTGAATTCTTGGTGAAGCATTCATTTCAGTGAGTTTTTTCACTATATCTTGCCACTTACTTCAGGCTTGGATGGTTTCCTCTGATAGGTCTGCTGTACATCTAATGGGTGCTCCTGTGTATGTGATTTCCTTCTTGACCTTGCTGCTTGCAGTATTGTATCTCTATCGGCAGCATCAATCATTCTAACTATGATATGTCTTGGAGTGTTTTTGTTAGGGTCTCTTTTAGCTGGTGGATGCATTGTGGAGCTCTGAGAATACTTCAGCAGTGATTTGTTTCACCGAGTTTTTTTTCATTGGGATTGTTTCCCTGAGCTTGTGGTAGTCCAATGATTCTAATATTGTTCATCATGGAATCATCTGCTAGGACTCTGATTCTCTGTAGAGCTATTTTTAGGTCCCTTGCCACTGTGTGTTGTTGCCTGTTGGCTTGGTGCAGCTGATCTTCCAGTTCAGTGATTCTCTCTTCAGCTGCGGTCATTCTATTGTTGAGAGAAGAGACTGAGTTTTTCATTTCATCTACAAAATCTTTTATTCATGACATTTCTGCTCTCATTTCCTTGCGTAATTTGTCGGTTTTTTCTGTCATGTTACTGGATATCTGTCTTACTGCTTCATTAAGTTGATTGAACATCTTCATGACTTTGTATCTAAATTCTTTGTCTGAGTGGTCCCTTAGGTGAGCAGTATCGACAGAGTCTTCTGGATTCTTTTTGTTGTCCTCCCCATGTGGTGGAGATTTGTGTTGTTGCTACATGTTGCTGTGTAGGTTGGGGATCATGTTCCTTGGGGACTAGGTTCCTAAGTATGGCTAAACTACCTGCGGCCACATAATCGGCCGCCCACTGGAAATCTGACCACGCCCACTTTACAGAAGCCACATCCACTTGTGAAGAGGCCACGCCCCCACAAGAACCTGGGTTTGGGAGAGCAGCCCAGCGTGAGAGGTGAAGAGGGAAAGGCAGAGTCTCAGAGCTGCTTTTCTCCAGGTGTCTGGGAGGACGCCTGGGGTCTTGCAGGGAGAGATCCAAGTCCCATGTTCAAGTACCGGCTGATGAACTGACCTGGGTTTGGGATGAGATCAGCGCAGTGTGAGCAGTGAAGATGGAAAGGCAGAGTCTCAGAGCTGCTTTTCTCCAGGTGTCTGGAAGGACGCCTGGGGTCTTGAGGGAGAGATCCAAGTCCCGTGTTCAAGTACCGGCGGATGAACTGACCTGGATTTGGGACGAGATCAGCGCAGCATGAGTGGTGAAGAGGGAAAAGTGTATGATCTTTTTGATGACTTGTTGAATTCTATTTGCTAGTATTTTGTTGAGAACCTTCACATCCATGTTCATCAGAGATATCGGCCTGAAGTTTTCCTTTCTTGTGATGTCTTTGTTTCCTTTTATTACTAGCGAGATATGGGCTTCATAGAAATTGTTTGAGAGACTTTCCGTTTCTTCAATTTCCTGGAAAAGCTTGATAAGAACTAGCACAAGGTCCTCTTTAAATGTTTGGAAGAATTGGCTAGTGAATCCATCTGAACCTGGGTTTTTGTTTTGGGGAATACTTTTGATTAGTTTCAATTTCCTTGATGTTAATAGGTCTATTCAGGTATTCTAGATATTCTTGCTTCAGCCTTGGATGATTATAGGAATCCAGGAATTTATCCATTTCTTCTAGGTTCTCTTGTTTTGTGCCATACAGACTTTCAAAGTAGTCTCTTATGATCTTTTGAATTTCTTTGGTTTCTATTGTGATATCCCCCTTCTCATTTTTGATTCGGTTTATTAGGGTTATCTTTCTTTGTGAGTGTTGCTAGTGGTTTATCTATCTTATTTTCTCAAAGAAACAGCTCTAGGTTTCATTGATCTGTCGAATTTTTTTTTTTTTTTGGTTTTCATGTCGTTGATTTCTGCTCTAACTTTTATGATCGCTTTCCTTCTGCCTGATTTGGGCTCTGTTGTTGGTACTTTTTAGGATCTTGAGCTGTAAAGTCAAGTTGTTTATGTGGACCCTTTCTTCCATCCTGAGATATTCTTGCAGAGCTAAAAATTTTCCCCTTAACATGGCTTTCGCTGTATCCCATAGGTTCTGGTAGCTCATGTATTCATTCTCATTTGTTTCCAGGTATCTTTTGATTTAATCCCTGACTTCCTTCCTGACCCACTTGTTAAGCAATGAGTTGTTTAATTTCCAGGTGTTTGATTTGGTTCTCCGTGTTTGTGTGTGATTCACTTCTATTCTCAGTGCAACGTGGTCTGAAAAGATTGTTGATACCATTTCTATCTTCCTGATTCTATTGAGGTATGTTTTCTGTCCTAGCTCATGGTCCATTTTGGAAAATGTTCCGTGTGCCCTGGCAAAGAGTGTGTACTCTTTCTTTTGGGCGTGTAAAGCCCTGTGTAGTTCTATAAGCCCTCTTTATTCTACTTCTTCTTTCAAAGCCAATGTTTCCTCGCTGAGTTTTGTTCTTGTTGATCTATCCAGAGATGATAAGGTGATGGTGAAGTCTCCGGCTACTATTGTTTTGCTAGCAGTGCCCTCCTTAAAATCTGTTAACAGTTGTTTTAAATATTTAGCTGTTCCCTCATTAGGTGCGTATACATTTAAGAGTGTGATTTCTTCCTGTTGTACGTATACCTTGATGAATAGAAAATAGCCTTCCCTGTCTCTTCTAATTCTTTGCAACCTGAAATTGTTGTTGTCGGATACTAGTATGGTCACCCCAGCTTTTTTGAGGGAGCTGTTTGATTGCGGGATTGTTTCCTGTCCTTTAACTTTGAGTCTTTGTTTGGTCTGACTGTTGAGATGAACTTCTTGTAGGCAGCAGAATGTTGGGTTCTGTCTCTGAATCCATTTTGCCACTCTGTGTCTCTTAACTGGTGCATTTAGACCATTGACATTGAGAGAGATTATTGTTTTGGTTTTTTTGTCATCTTTCTGTAAGGGTCTGTTTTGCTTGTAGGGTTTGTCTTGTCTTATAGTAGCCCCTGTAGCCCTTCTTTTAGGTTTGGTTTTGAGTCTATGAAGTTCCTGAGCTGCTGTTTATCTATAAAATAGTGCACAGTTCCTTTGAGTTTGAGTGGGCTTTTAGCCGGATAGAGTATTTTTCGTGAAGCATTCATTTCAGTGAGTTTTTTTCTCTATATTCCACCATTGCCTTTGGGCTTGGAGGGTTTCCTCTGATAGGTCTGCTGTGAATCTAAGGGGTGTTCCTTGTATGTGATTTCCTTTTTTGACCTTGCTGCATGCAGTATTGTCAGGAAGAGGCTCAGTTCTGCTTTTGTCCTAAGGTCCTAAAGTACGCCTGGTGCTTTGCATGGCGAAAGCCAAGTCCGGGGTTCGCATACTGGCAGGCAAACTGACCTTAGTCAGGAAGAAGACCAGCAGAGCATTGTGGACCAAGAGGAAGAGGCTCAGGTCCGCTTTTATCCCAGGGTCTTAGTGGACACCTGGGGCTTTGCACGGCGAAAGCCAAGTCCCAGGTTCGAATACTGGCGGACAAACTGACCTCGAGAGTTTTTTCTTTATATAGCTTCCTTTTATAATTTTTCGGCACAATGTAGCACCTAGTTTTTCTTTGATTTATCCCTCTTTACTGAGGAGTTCTTTCCTGGTTCATCCACTATCTGTTATTTCTACTCAATTAAAATGACAATTTACTTGAGTTCCTATATTGGGTCCTCTTTCTTTCTACCTCTATGACTTATTATACTTGATAGACAACAATATACCCCTATCCATACATGTCCTGTAGAAATCCTTATGTATTTACTCCCTACTGGTCTCTTCAAATTCATCTTTCTTCAATATATCATACAGAACTACTTTAGTTTTCTATAAAATGTTCAAGCACTGTTCCCTCTGCTTGAAAATAAAATTTCTTTCACTACTATTATTCCCTGCTTTTTAAGGAATTGAATGTACTTTTTATATCTTCGGATGTTTTTCTTCTTTAAATGTCAAATATATTTTATTGTTACCAGTTTCTCCAGTGTCAAATATAGTTGGAGCTCAGTATTTGGTGGTAAAGAAACTACGGATTATACCTTCATATTAATAGCATTACAGACTTATATAATGTAGATTTAATATTTTTATCTCTTTATTATCTTTCGTAACTTTTTGTGTCATGAGACAAAGATTGATTTTCGAGTATTAAGTTTCCTGGAACATAAATATTTAACTAGGGCAAAGAAAAATAATTTGTAATTTAAAATTTCATGAAATATTTCTATAACCACTTGATCATTTTTTCAAAAGGTATTAAATTTATTTTCCCCTTGGAGTGTCACTGGTTCTGAATTCCTATACCATTGATTTATTTATTTTCCTGGATACACATGCAACAGTGCTCAGGACTCCTTCCTACCTCTGCAATCTGGAATCATTCCTGGTGAGCACCAGGGACTATGTGGAGTACCTGGAATAGAACGCAGGTTGTCAGCGTGCAAGGCAAATGCCATAATTCCTACATTCTTACTCTGCCCCTCTTCTACCATTTTAAAGTAGCACATATGCAAGGAATACCGAAGCCCAAACAGGCACAATTTTATATATTTTCCCTAAAAAATTTCATGGAAAGATTCTTGGGTGTTATTAAAGAATTGAAAAGCATTTGGTGCTACCTGGGTTCTCAAACAGATATGTGTGTGACAGTTTTACAGTTTATGGAAGCAAAGAATTAGTCACATCAAGAATATGATGTTAGGGGGCTGGAGCAATAGCACAGCAGGTAGGGTGTTTGCCTTGCATGCAGCGGACCCCGGTTCGATTCCTAGCTTCCCACATGGTCCCCTGAGCATAGCCAGGGGTAATTCCTGAGTACAGAGCCAGGAGTAACCCCTTTAATAATAATAATAATAATATGATGTTGAGTCTGGCGCCTTAGGCCACTCAGTTATCCCAGAGCAATAGCACAATGGTAGGGCATTTGCCTTGTGCACAGTCTGCCTGGCCAGCCGAATCAGGTTCAGCTGGAAATGGCTCAACAGGCACAGGCCACTGGGCCCACCACAGTCCCGTGCTGCTGCACCCACTGCATTCACTTTCTTCCCTCAAAAGATGATGTTTTTTAGGTGATTAGGGTATAAGAGTTCTGAAAAAGAGTGGAAGACTTAATAAAAGTGGGAGATGTTGGGCCAGGGTAATGGCACAGCGGGTAGGGTGCTTGCATTGCATAAGGCCAACATGGGCTCCATCCCCAACATCCCAGATTGTCTCCTAAGCTCTTCCAGGAATGATAGGACGATTATAGACCAAAAACAAACCAAAAGAGAAAATCTGCAATCGGATAGGGAAGATGGCTTTGATTCTGGTTGAACGAAGTCATTGAGACATCCCTCAGTGCTAAGAAGGTGGCCTTAGTGTTTCGGAAGCCGAAGGGATGAGTGGCATGGCATTTTCTGTCCCTGGCATTGAATCTAAGGCCTGATGAGTTGTTAGGAAGCTCCTTGGGGTCGTCCTTCATATGAAATTGGGACCCCTTCCCCAAAGTCTCCACTTCCTTTTTTTATTTGCATAGAGGAGACTATCTCTGATTCCATTCTTACAAATATAGCCGTGTAGCCAGCTTCGTGCTCTCTGATATGGCTATGGAGCAGACTTGGTTCCAGGGTGTAAAATTTGCAAGCCTTAAGTGAGGAGTGGGTAGCCGGTAGAGATTGATGGAGAAGAATTTATCTAAGGACAAAACAAAGGCATGTATGAAACATTCAGTGTTCATTTGGGTGGACGATCAATGGAGGAGTCTGGAGAAAGCACTTTGCTCTGGGGGAAAGGACTGGTGGCAAGAGATACCTTGAGAGCTGAACTCTGTTGCCTACAGTTTATAGATGGTATAATAGCGGCTTTGCAGCACAGACCAGCGTGCCTGCAACTGCCGGACTGTCTGGTGTGCCTAGTAGCAAGATATGTAGCAAGTAGCTCTGAGAAAGAGGTGAACGTCTGGTCAGACTGTCTGCATAGTGTGCTCAAAATAGCTCATCCTCGGTACCGTTTCTAGGGAGAGGTAGTCTGAGTTCGATTCCAGATTGGGCAAAGGAGTGGAAAATATAAGAGCTTCTTAAACCTCTCTCCTTTAAATGGGAGAAATAAACGGAAAGCGAGTAACAGTGATTGTTGTTAGAAAAAATTCCTCAGGGGCATTGCAGATTGACTTGAAACCTTTAGGTGCTGTGCTTCAGATAACTTTCGATATTGTCAAAGATTTCTGATTCCCTGTAAAGTTTGGGCCCACGTTTTAAGTTAACTTCCCCGTGCTCTGTTTTATATTAAATAACACTCAAGTGGGAGCCAAAATGGTATGTACAGGGGCCAGGAATCAACCTGTTCAGAAGCTAGGGACTCTATGAGTGGGTAGGAGTATTGGGAAATGCAGAACACTAGAGCAGAGAAGGAGTTAAAGAGTGAGGGAGACTATCAAAATGGAAAAAAATGAAATCTAGTGATTAATAGAGTAAAACAGGAAGGAGATTGAGGAATGGGAAAAGGGATTTTTCTGGTGTGATGGCACCAGAACTTTTGTGGTGTGAGCTGTGATAATCTTGTATTAAAAGGGTGTGAATGTGAAAATACACCCACAATATTTTAAGCAAAGTAGATATGAACTTTAATTAAAAATCTTTGTTGCTTGGGCCATTCTTAGCACAGCTCAGGGTTTACTCTGTGTTTATGTTTCATACCTGACAGGCTCATATATTCCCTAAGAGGAAGATATACGGTGGCCCTGTGATCACTGAACTCAGAGTCAGGCATAATCCTTGATAGCTTCCAGGTATGGCCCTCCAAATGAATACCAAGAAAACACATGGGGAGGTATTGGTTGAGCTACATTAGAATAGGGAAAGCAGAGATAGTACAATGTGAGGGCTCTTGCTATGTATGCTGCTGATCTGGGTTCCATTCCCAACACCATATATTTTCCCTGAGCAAGCCATGCATGTGTCCCTCTCCAAGAATGAAAAGAAAAGGGAGATGAGTTACTTAGGTGCAGGAGCTAAACCAGAAAGAAGGAACTGAAAGTGTTACAAGGACAAGGACAAAACACAGCAATGAAAGTAGTGTAGGGGTGGAAGACCTTAGAAAGAAAAACATATTGGAGAATTTTGCTTAAAAATATTAGATTTTGGGGGATGGGAGTGGGAGGGATACTGGTATCCCTGGTGGTGGGAAATGGGCACTGGTGGAGGGATGGGTATTTGGTCGTTGTATAATTGAAACCCAAGCACAAAATTTGTAAGTCTACAACTGTACCTCATGGTGTCTCACTAATAAAAATTTAAAAATATATATATTAGGTCACGGTCACGGTTCTCCCATTGTTCATCGATTTGTTCGAGCGGGCCCAGTAACGTCTCCATTGTGAGACTTAATTGCTACTGTGTTTGGCATATCAAATACGTCACGGGTAGCTTGCCAGGTTCTGCCGTGCAGGCGAGATACTCTCAGTAGCTTGCTGGGCTCTCCGAGAGGGGCGGAGGTTGGCTCAAATTGTAGTTGAAACTTTTTAATTTTTTATTTTACAAGTTAGTTCACAGTATTTGATTACATTTAACATTCAAATACCAATCCCACCACCATTACACCTTCCCACCACCAAATTTGGGATGTTTCCATCCCAATCCCCCAACCCTTGTCCAAAAACACAAATGAAATAATATATTTCATATTGTCTGTTATGAAGAACTGCTGAACATACTTACAAAAAAGTAAACAGTGTGAAGATTGTTCTAATTTGGCAGGAGCCATTAAGACATTATATAGGATAGCACTAACATGTCGTTAAAGTTTGGGTGATGTGAGCTTTGTTATATATAACTAAAATATTTATATATGCATATATATTTCCCTCTATGATTTGTTGCCTACTATCTGAACTCCATCAAATATGGTGTGGTAATTATGGGGAATGGGTGTCTTATGATGTGTTGCGCAGCATCAAAAGCAGCCGCGTGGTCCAGGAATATGTTCACTCATATGTGAGGCTCGGCCCAAGCGTGTGGAGAGAGGCCTTGAGTGCGGTGGTGTTTGGGTTGTGGAGCTGGGTTCCTTGGAGTGGGGACAGCTCTCACCAGCCCCCCTCTGGGGCGCCCCCAGTGAAAAAGCCTGGCGTGGAGTCCTGTGGCATGGTTATGAGGGCCTCATGTATATAGCTGAAATTTTGAGAAACATTGTTGAATCAAAAGTAAAGTTAATTGGTAGTTTAATACAAGAGAAAAGTCTTGTAATCACAGTATTTACATAGGATAGTAAAAAGTCTTGTCACATAAGGTAGTAAAAAACTGAAGAGGTCGCTATTTCACTTTCTTAAACTTTGATTCTTCATTTCCATATGTATAACATTTCATACAAATGAGCATCCAATTTTAGACACTATGAAGGGAAACATGCAAGAATTTGATTGCTCTTTACCAGGCAGTTTGAAGCCAAAATAAATATATAGTAAAATGGTGTATCATTTCTTTAAATTGGTAAGAGACCTATACTTTTGTAATGACTACCTCATGTGTTTATGTAAGTGAAAATATTTTTAGTAATACATAGCACTGTCTTTCCTTAGCTATGCACTAACAATAGAATTACATTTGGTCTACATATTATATGTGATTTTAAATGTAATGTTATTTGCTTTTCATTGAAGGATATTAATTCTGCTAAAACAAAATGTAACAAAATAAAAGAAACGATGCAAACTTATTTCCTTTTTGCTATCTTCTTCTCCTTACCTTGATTATCACACAGCTGGTCATTTTGCTCGCACATACTTGCTTGCAATGCACTGGAAATCTCACACACTTTTGGTGCCAGTTTTCACTACAGTATTGTCACCTGAGATTTCTTGAGGTAATAATGGGTGGTACCAGGAATTGCAACTCTCAGCTTTATGCTTAAAAGGCTGGTATGATGCCATAGAGCCACAGTCTCAGGACCACAAACTAATTTTAATTTCATTTCTTTGTAAGGATTACCAAAATGTATAATAATGAGTTTTGTTTAAGTAGTATAAAACTAAAATAAGATCAAAATAAAAATTGTCAGCAGCTAAAACTTAATGTTAGTCTGTACTTCACTAATTGCACTTGTAACAGCAGAAAAGGAAAGTACTAGGTTTAGTAATAAAAGTATAATCTCTGCTTGCTAGCAGTACTGGGTCATAGACCCAGAGATATTTCTAAAGTCCCCACTCTCTATTAGCATTTTATTCATTGATAAATCAAAAAACCTTCATCTCAAGTAGATCATAGCCTAACTGAAGAGAGAGCTATAGGAATATGTGCTAACTGAATGTGTTGTTTTAAGTGTTCAGGAAGTCTCTTGAGTCAGACTGAAAAACTGACGCCAATAGATTTGACATTTTTTTCAGGTTTATAGTATTTGACGCTGGAGTGATAGCACAGCAGGTAGGGTGTTTGCCTTGCACGTGACCGACCAGGGTTCGATTCGTCTGTCCCTCTCAGTGATCCTAGCAAGCTACCGAGAGTATCCCGCCCACACGGCAGAGCCTGGTAAGCTCCCCATGGCATATTTGATATGCCAAAAACAGTAACAACAAGTCTCAAATGGAGATGCTACCGGTGCTTGAGCAAATCGATGAACAACAGGAGGAATGTTACATAGTATTTTTAAAATGGCAGTATAGTGTTTAAAAATTGGATTTCCAATGCCCATTAAGACCAGTAGTTTGTTATCACATTCTAAAATGCAAGAATGTGTTTATACCCTCCAATCACTTAATCACTTAACTTCCCGTTAGCCGTCGATTTGCTTGAGCGGGCGCCAGTAACATCTCCATTTGTCCCTGTCGCGTGCTAGTGTAGCCCAATGGCATCTGTTCGCTCTGGGAACATGAAGGGCCTCAAACCGATCATTCATGATCTTGACGAAGAAGTCTGACCATCTGGAAGGTGGGTGGCCACGCGGTCTTTTGACATCCGGTGGAATCCAGTTGGTAACAGCTCTAGTCCAGCGGTCATCTTTAAATCTCATTACGTGACCAGCCCATCTGATTTTCGACACCTTGGCAAATGAGACAGCGTCCCTGATTCTTGATTGTCGACAGATGTCAGAACTCCGGATTCTTTCTCTCATTTGAGTGAAACGTGATATTCCAAGCATAGCTCTTTCTATTCTTCTTTCAGAGACCTGAATAGCGTTCTCATCTTGTTTGCATAGGGCCCAGGTCTCTGAGGCATATGTTAATGCAGGAAGAACAGTGAAATCAAAGAGATGTGCCTGGAGCCGGAGGTTCTTCGTCCTCTTAGCTATTTCTTTGACGTTCTTGAAGGCATTCCAAGCCGCTCTCTTCCTCCTGCGCAGCTCGGGTGCCAGGTCATTTGTCATGTTGACCTCTCGACCTAGGTACACATAGCTGTTGCATTCGGAGATGGTGGTTCCATTGAGAGCGAATGGGGCGTCAGGAACAAGGCTGTTTCTCATACACATTGTCTTCGTAAGATTCAGCTGTAGTCCTACCTTTCCACACTCACGGTCAAAGTCGGCCAGCATTTGTGCCGCTTGGCTGATGTTTGGTGTTATTAAAACAATGTCATCAGCAAAGCGGAGTTGGTGTAGTTGCTGACCATCTATCTTCACTCCCATTCCTTCCCATTCCAGTCGTCACATGATGTTCTCAAGGGTGGCACTGAAGAGTTTCGGTGAAATGGTATCACCCTGCCGCACCCCTCTCTTGACATCAACGATCACTTCTTTGTAGAATGGTGAGATCCTGGTAGTGAATCCGTAATACAGCTCACGGAGGATCCTGATGTATTGGGCTTGAATGCCCTGATTGGCTAGGGCTTCAATGACCGCTTCTGTCTCAACAGAATCAAAGGCCTTCTTTAAATCAATGAACGTTAAACAGAGCGGCATCTTGAACTCCCAAGAAACCTCAATGAGCTTGGTTATTGTGTGGATATGGTCGATGGTGCTGAATCCTTTGCGGAACCCAGCTTGCTCGCATGGTTGTCCTTCATCTAGTGTTCTGCCAATCCTATTTAGGATGACTTGAGTGAACAACTTGTAGATGACAGACAATAGGCAGATGGGGCGAGAGTTGCCAATGTCATGGATGTCTCCCTTCTTGAACAGTAGTACGGTCCTGCTGGTTTTCCATTGGGACGGAACCTTGCATTCAGACAGGTAGCAAGTGAAGAGCCGAGCCAGTGTATTGATGAGTACTGACGGCAGGTTCTTCAGGTGTTCAGGTCTGACCTTGTCTGGGCCGGGTGCTGTTTGTTTCTTTACCGATGAAATGGCGTGTCGGATTTCGGAAGGGAGAACGTTGGGAACGACATATCCATCCTGTGGAATTTGGTATGTCGGCAAGTGGACATGGCTATCGAAGAGATTTGAGTAGAAGTCATGGATAATCTTCTCCATTGCCATTCTGGAGGATGTGATGGATCCATCAGGACGTCGGAGGGCAGTCATCTTGGTCTTATAGTTGGCGAAGGACAGGCGGGCATTGTGAATACTTTTCCCGGCTTCTGCCGCATCTACCAGTACTTCTGCTCTTCTCTCTTTGAGGTCTTCCTTGATCGCATCTCTGCACTGCTTTGCGAGCTCGGACATTAGCTTGCGGTTGCCTGAGGCATGCGCCAAACCACGCTGGCGAATTAGCTCAAGAGTTTTCGAAGATAGGTGATTTTTTAACAAAAGCAACCGATGCTGGCGTGGATGTGGCGAGAAAGGGACACTCCTTCACTGTTGGTGGGAATGTCCACTGGTTCAGCCCTTCTGGAAAACAGTATGGACGATTCTCAAAAAATTAGAAATTGAGCTCCCATTTGACCCAGCAATACCACTCCTGGGAATATATCCCAGAGAGGCAAAAATGTATAGTCGAAGTGACATCTGCACTTGTTTGTTCATTGCAGCCCTCTTTACAATAGCCAGAAACTGGAAGAAACCTGAATGCCCAAGAACAGATGACTGGTTAAAGAAACTTTGGTACATCTACACAATGGAGTACTATGTAGCTCTTAGAAAAGATGAAGTCATGAAATTTACATACAAGTGGTACAATATGGAAAGTATCATGCTAAGCGAAATGAGTCAGAAAGAGAGGGATAGACATAGAAAGATTGCATTCATCTGGGGGATATAAAGTAACAAAGTATGAGATTAATACCCAAGAATAGCTGAGATCAGCACCAGGAGGATTACTCCATAACTTAGAGGCCAGCCGGGTATCCTAGAGGAAAGGGCTATTCAGATAGAGAAGGGAGCACCAAATAAAGGATGTTTGGAGGATCCTCCCAGGAGGGGAGATGCATGTCGAAAGTAGACTATGGACTGAACATGTTTGCCACTCAATGCCTCTTTTGCAGACCACAACACACAAAAGGAGAGAGAGAACACAGGGGATTGCCCTGCCACGGAGACGGGGGGATGGGGGGATGGGGGTGGGAGGGATATTATCCATGGTGGTGGAAAATGGGCACTGGTGGAGGGATGGGTATCTGATCATTGTATAATTGAAACCAAAGCACAAAAAATTGTAAATCTACAACTTTAAAAAAAATAAAATAAAATAAAGGGAAAAAAAAAAAAGATAGGTGATTTTTTGTGGCTATCTTTCTCTTGGCGTTCCTCGCACATTCATGGAGGTGCTGAACCAGTCGATCGTATTCCTCGTCAATGTTGTCAACAATGGCATCTTCCCATGTTGCCACAATAGTACCAAAGAGTTCCCAGTTGGTGGTCATTCTGGGAGTTCTCTTTTTGAACTTTGCAGCCCTTTCTCCCCGCTCTGTGAAGTAGAATTTTGCACGAAGGAGACGGTGGTCCGATCCCGTTCGAAATTTTGGGACAACAGCGACATCAGTCAGGCAAAACCGTCGATTGAATATGATGTGGTCTATTTCCACTACTTCCACTACCCAGCCGTCGCCACACTCCAGGACGCTTTCCGGACCTGCGCGGCCGCAAGCGGCCGCGCAACACATCATAAGACACTAAATACCCATCTTCCGGAATTGTCGTACCATATTTGATAGGGTTCAAATATGGTAACACCTACAAGGGTGATTAGAGGTCGCCCCAAAAGCCTCTATCCCTCTCGGAAATACTGGCAAGCTACCGAGAGTATTCCGCCCGCACGGAAGAGCCTGGCAAGCTATCCGCTGTGTATTCGATATGCCGAAACCAGTAACTACAACTGGTCTCATTCACCTGACCCTGAAGGCTTCACCGACATGGCAGCACTGAGAAGGATGAGAAATGAGAGGCCAACAAAATCTCAAGGACGACCTATGCTGCCACAATGAAGGAAGACAAAAATGATCGTCTGTACTTTCAATGCACGTATGCTAGCATCAGATGCATCCATCGAGGACCTTATGGTACAAGCGCGAATGATCAAGTACGACATCATTGGTCTGACTGAGACAAGAAGGCACGAATCTCACCATGCCGTTTTCGACACTGGAGAAGAATTGTTGCTCAGAACATGCGATAAAAGAGGTGTTGGAGGCGTCGGTGTCCTTGTCAACACAAACTTGGCCATGAGCATTGATTCATTCGAATGCCTAACAACCCGAATCGGACGTTTACATTTGAATAGATGTGGCTCACTGCCTGCAGTTTCTATCTTCGTTGTCTACGCACCAACATCTCATTATGATGAAAGAGAAATCGAGAAGTTCTACATGGAGCTAGAGAAGTTCTATAAAGAAGACCACACCTTCTACAAGATCATTGTGGGTGATTTTAATGCCAAGATAGGACCGAGAAGATCAGCTGAAGAACTTCACATCGGGACCCATGGCCTAGAATGGAACGAACATGGTGAGAGACTGTCTGAGTTCATCATGTCGACCAAGACTATTCATGGTAACTCACAGTTCCAGAAGGCAGAATCTAAACGATGGACATGGGAGTCTCCCGGTGGACGATTCCACAACGAAATATACCCTCCAAAGAGAAATTAATTGAATTCTATATAGTTTGAATTTCTCATATGGTATTTCAAGCAGTGTGATGTTTTTTCCTGTAGTCACACTTTCCCTTTCCTTTGTTATTGTTGATGTGATGACTAAGAATCATACATACATGTTTGTTGTGTTTGCCACGGGTGCTCCACTGGGCTCTGGTGCTTGCACGCTTCTTTACAGTTCACATTGTGAGTTTCCCTGTTACGTTGGTGCTTCCTGGTGTTTTCCAGCTCTGTATCACTTAATCACTTAATCCCCGTTATTCATTGATTTACTTGAGCGCGTGCCAGTAACGTCTCCATTCATCCTGGTTGCGTGCTAGCGTAGCCCAGTGGTGTCTGTTCGTTCTAGGAACATGCAGAGCCTCAAACCGATCATTTAGGGTCTTGACAAAGAAGTCTGACCATCTTTTAGGTGGGCGTCCACGTGATCTTTTGATGTCCCGTGGAATCCAATCAGTAATGGCTCTAGTCCAGTGGTTGTCTGTAAACCTCATTACGTGTCCAGCCCATCTGATTTTTGATGTCTTGGCAAATGAGACAGCGTCCCTGATTCTTGAGCATTGACGAAGATCAGAACTCTGGATTCTATCTCTCATTTGAGTGAATCGTGATATTCCAAGCATAGCTCTTTTGATTCCTCTTTGAGAGACCCGAATAGCATTCTCATCCTGTTTTTGTAGGGTCCAGGTCTCTGAGGCATATGTTAATGCAGGAAGAACAGTGGAATCGAAGAGATGTGCTCGTAGCTGGAGGTTCTTTGTCCTTTTAGTTATTTCTTCAACGTTCTTGAAGGCATTCCAAGCCGCTCTCTTCCTCCTGCGCAACTCAGGTGCCAGGTCATTCATCATGTTTATTTCTCGACCTAGGTATATATAACTGTTGCATTCGGAGATGGTGGTTCCGTTGAGAGCGAATGGAGCGTCAGGGACAAGGTTGTTTCTCATAAACATTGTCTTCGTAAGATTCAGCTGTAGTCCGACCTTTCCACATTCACGGTCAAAGTCGTTCATTCTACCTACCTCATTCCCCAGCTCTGTATATTGGATAATTTTAATACAACACAACAAACAATGTACCCATTTCTGGAATTAAATGTCCAAGACTTATAACTATGTGGAATTTCACTTAAAATTGCTATAACTTTAAGGGAAATTAAATTTTTAAGTTGCTTTTTATATCTGTTCTCAGTGGGCTTAGATATCACGAGCTTAGATACAGTTTCCTGATGTTAGTTGAAGTTATATCTCATTGATGGCATCTGTTAATTTAATAAATAGTTATGGAACCTCAAAAACTAAGAGTGTTTTCAGAAAATAAAGCATAGAATATAAGTTTACAATTACGTAGCTGGAGGATTATTCTTTTCTTTGATGCCTAAAGCAGAAATTCGGCATTGATATTATTTACTTATTTGAATGGAATCACAAGTGGTATTTAAAATGTTGATATTTGGTCATAACATTAATTTGAAAAAATGTCATGCCATCATGACGGGTCCTGAGTTGTCACTATGTCACTATTCAAGAGAAATACAATAGGCAATATTTGAAGAGTTGAAATAAACGGCTAGTATTATATGAAAGCTTTCAACTTTATTGAGACATGTGGATCTTGAATTAGAAAATAACCATCATTTTTTAAAGATATATTGCACCTATTAGTCATATTTTCTTTTATTATGCCTCTCTGGAAGTCCAGGGTGTTCTTTTTGTTTTTTTGTTTTTTTGTTTTTTTTTTCCCTTTATTTTATTTTTTTTTAAAGTTGTAGATTTACAATTTTTTGTGCTTTGGTTTCAATTATACAATGATCAGATACCCATCCCTCCACCAGTGTCCATTTTCCACCACCATGGATAATATCCCTCCCACCCCCAACCCCCCCATCCCCCCTGTCTCTGTGGCAGGGCAATCCCTGTGTTCACTCTCTCCTTTTGGGTGTTGTGGTCTGCAAAAGACGCATTGAGTGGCAAACATGTTCAGTCCATAGTCTACTTTCTACATGCATCTCCCCTCCTGGGAGGATCCTCCAAACATCCTTTATTTGGTGCTCCCTTCTCTATCTGAACTGCCCTTTCCTCTAGGATACCCGGCTGGCCTCTAAGTTATGGAGTAATCCTCCTGGTGCTGATCTCAGCTATTCTTGGGTATTAATCTCATACTTTGTTACTTTAAATCCCCCAGATGGAAGATAAAGTTGGCAAAACCCTCCATGATATTGAAGCTAATGGTATCTTCAAAGATGCCACGCCACTGGCCGAGCAAGTGAAAACAGAGATAGATAATGGGACTATCTTAAACTAAGAAGCTTCTGCACCTCCAAAGAAACAGTGACCAAAATACAAAGACAGCCTACAGAATGGGAAAGGATATTCACCGAATGCACATCTGACAAGGGGTTGATATCCAGGATATACAAAATACTGGTTAAACTCCACAAGAAGAAAACATCCAACCCCATCCAAAAATGGGGCAATGAAATGAACAGAAACTTTCTCAAAGAAGAAATCCGAATGGCAAAAAAGCACATGAGAAAATGCTCTACATCATTAATCATCAGGAGATGCAGATCAAAACCACAATGAGATACCATCTCACACCTCAGAGACTGGCCCACATTCAAAAGAACAAAAGCAACCGATGCTGGCGCGGATGTGGCGAGAAAGGGACACTCCTTCACTGTTGGTGGGAATGTCCACTGGTCCAGGGTGTTTTATAGCTAGTTAAAACAATATTCTCTTACAATATGAACTTAGTTTTAAAGACTGTTGAATAAGGTAAAAATTAGATCACTGCAAAGATGTTCTCCATTCAAATAATTGTTCTAGCATAAATTCTCTCTTATTTATAAATGCATTATTTGTTTTTTTATTTGTGTGATATTCTGCATATTGCTAAGGAAATATAATTTTCTCATTAAGTCCTTGTTATTTGTAGTTCGACAAGCCATTGTGCTAGAAAGTGCATGGGTTTTTCCTTTCACAAATCACTCACTACAAATGACTACAATCACTCACCAAAAAAGGAAAAGAGAAAAGCAATATTTCACTCACAAATATAAAATCACAGATTTCTAAGGAATCTGACCCTGCAAATTAACAGAGTCTGATTAGGAGATGCAGGTGATTGATATTTGGGTAAGCAGAGCACAATGAAAGAGGTTTCAGATAAACATAGAAGAATGGGAGTGCCTTGGGAGCATTGTGCTGGGTGTTACTCAGTAAACCTAAACTCGTTGTGGCCTGGTAGTAAGGATGTGCCAATGTTAAGCCTAAAAATGTTTAGGGCATATTCCAATAAACAAAGTAATGGGAGTGTCTTGGGAGCACGGAGATGCAAATAAACCTAAGCTCCCTTTAGCAAAGGAGAAAGGACAAACAAATGTTAAGCCTAAAATATTTAGAGCAATATACCAACACATTTGGAAAGAATATTTGTGAAGGTTAATATGTTTTTAGGTAAATTAACAAGTCTGTTTGATGGACTTATGTTAGGATGTAAAAACAATTTAATTATGTTTTATTAAAGCTTATTTTAAGTACATTGCAATATAAAATATATTTTTATAAAACGTGTTTCATATCGCAATGTACTTTAGGGCCTACCAGAATTCTAAGGCAACTCTGTTATTGTTCTAAGAACGTATTATAGACTCCTCTATTGCTTCATCTTGGCCTCATTTACTTGCTGTATTGAAGAGATCATTGGTTCAGTGAAATTGATAAATTGATAGTGAGCTATGAGCGAAGAACTGTGTGCTTTCAGGGATGGTGGGAAAGGATGAGAATATGAAATATCCTGCAGTGCAGTATGCCTATTGATTTTTAGGTGGGCAGATGGGACTTTTTCCTGCACCACTGAAACTTCATGCTTGAAATATTACAATGCATCTGCTTCCCCCTCCCATTTTATAGTCTGACTGCACTGTTTAATTAACTCCAAAAATACATTAATATCTCTACAAACCGTAAAATTCATAATAGTCCTTTGTTCTGTGAGCCATTTCTAATATTTTAATATAAACAAAAATGTCACACTTTAATTACTTCTTCCCTTGTTGCTATGTTCTGGTATCTCATATCTGATAGTGATACTTTTATCCACACCAAAAGTGTAGCTCTGTTATTCCTCCCATTCCATCCTTTTCCTTCTTCTAATTACAATAGATTTCACAATGACTAGATGTGAATTTACTAATTGTTGTATTTACTAATTGTTTGATTATTAATATTTTCATGAGAGAAAACATCTTTCTTTCAAAGTATGTAATTAATTTAATCAGCTCAACACATACACATTTTATTCCAAATAAACATAATTTTAATAATTTTAAATGACATTTGAGTAAAATGTTTGTGCAGCCAAGTAACCTGCCATGTTCTCCGACCTGTGAGACATGGAATGAAATGTCTGCAAACAGCAAACAGACTCCAGGGTGCCTCTGAAGTCTCTAACTTGTACAGATTTTTCAAAATACCTTGAAGACAATTCCTTGCAGGGGACATTCCTATCTTCTCTCTTATTGATCCCAATCATAGGTATCAAACTCATATCCATGGGATCATATTCTCTATTCACACCAAACTGAATAATTTAAGAAGCTTATGATTGGGTAGGGCGCACTGGCGATGATCAGGGGTAACTCCTGCCTCTGCACTCAGGAAGGACACCTGGGTTTTCTCTGTGTACCCTGCGGGATGTTGGGAATCAACCTCTGGTCTGCTGCATGCAAAGCAAGTGTCTTACCTGATGAGCTCTCACTCTGGGCCCCTACATTCCACTTCTTAATCCCTCCCAAATCCAAAATTTTATGAAATATACATTTGACATTATGCACTATAAGTGTTGACTCCTCTTTCTCTGATGTCTAACATTGATTTATTCATACTCTATTGAGGTCAGATTGAGGTAGGAAATCGTTTCATCCTATATGATTTTCAGAAATAAATGTCTTTCTAAATTAGTGAGACCCTATCAGAATGACACTAAGACTGAAATATTGGGGCTGGATCAATAGTACACTGGGTATAATGCTTGCACTGGAAGAGACAGATATGGTTAGGGTCCCCTGCACCTCAAATAGTCCCCCAAACCTTCAGCAGCGTGTAAACCTGTGTGTATCCAGGTAAATGGATATTCTTGCTAAACTTTCAATATAAATATTGCAAACCATTGTATATACAACTTCAGGGTATCCAGGACTCTTCCCTGAATACCGCCAGGTATGGTGACAAAACAAAACAGAAATTCTGAACGTTTTAGATAAAATAACTTATATGCAGTATATATGATTCATTTACAAAATTTTCAAATACAAAACCAATACTTTCACAAAAAGTGGGAGAAATGGGTGTGCGGAGATAATATAGAGGGTATGTTACTGGCCTTACGCATGGCTGATATGGGTTTGAACCCAGCCCATGTTGTCTCTCAAGCTCATCAGGAGAGACACCTTACCACAAAGCTAGGAGTGAACCTGAACATAGGTAGGCGTAGCCTACAAAGGAAAAAATTGACAGAATACATGATAAGACACTTTCACCCAAAGAAGATATGAACGGCCAGTAAGCATATGAAAAGTGTTTATTATTACTTTGAATCAGGATAATGCAAATCAAAATGATAATAACGTACCTCACACCAGTTATAATGGACTGCATTGAAACTGAAAACAAGTCTTGGTGGTGTGTAGTGAAAAAGGAACCCTCATTCACTGAAAGTAGCAATGCCATCTTGTCCAGTCTTTATGGAAAATTGGGTATTTTTCCAAAAATGTAGAATGGAGCTTCCTTTTGACTTAGTTTGACAAACACAAAAACTTTAATTTGAAAGGATGCATGCACAACTATATTCCTTGCTGCTCTGGCACAATAACCAAGATCCAGAGGCAATCCACATTCTCAACAAGAGACGAGTGGATAAAGAAATTGTGACTGATATACACAGTGGAATATTATGCAACCTCAAGGAAAAAATAAAGTTGTGCAATTCACAGCAACTTGAACTGAGAATGGAATTGAGATTTTCATACTGAGTGAAATCTGCCAGAGACAGAAAGACAAATACGGATAGGCTTACTCATCTGTGGTACACAGAGAATCAAATCAAAGATATAGAGAAAATCACTATTAATCTTTGGTTAATCTTTGCCTTGGTGTTCAAGTTTGAGGGACAGAGTGAGGGGAATGTTTAGATTTAATGGAAATAATATGGGACCATAGGTGGAGGGGAAATACAGAACATATGGGTAATAGATAAGTTAGGTAACAATATGCAACAAAAACATCTAAGTATCAACAACAGCAGGTGGATGGGCATGTAGAGGAATGTTGGACTAGTGGAGGCATAAGGATGGATTGAAAAGACATAGGTACTTCACTGGTGGTGTTGTATATAATAACTGTACATCAGTACTATAAAAGTAACCACTCTAGTAATCATATATCATGAAAAAATAGGAGCTGGAATAATAATGCAGAGGATATGGTTTTTGTTTTGCATGCACTTGACATGGCTTCGAATCCTGCCTCCCTATGTGACCTGGGTTCTATCCCGTAAGCCCCACCAAGAATGATTACTCAGCACAGTTCCAGAAGTGAACCACTAGTACTGCCTGGTGGGGGTCAAAAACCAAACACATATTTCCTAAAGAGAGGAAATTAAGGTCTGGGGCCTGAGAGTAAGTACAGTGATCAGTGAATTTCCCTTGTAGGGAGCTGAACCTGGTTCAATCCATGGGATACCACAGTATCAGGTGAGCACTGCCAGGAGTGATTTCTGAGGATCAAGTCAGCTGTAAACGTCAAGGATTCCTAGATGTGGTGTAAACACAAAGAAAAACCATATAACTTGAGGCTTTATGCAGAACTACTACTAAGCAAAATAATAAAGGTTTGGTTTATCAGTGGTAGCTGTGTTGTCCTTTGTACCCTTCTCAACTTTTTCTCTTTTCATCCCAGATATTAAGAGAAAATGTTTTAGAGAACATTACATTATACTGTTGTTTTTCAAATATGCCATGTCAGTGCCCACTACAATAGAATTGTTATCTGAGTACTAATTTGTTCCCTGAGTGTTCACAAGACGTTCCTAGGAGGACACCGGTGAAAATAGCATAAATAGAGGGCAGAGGCATGAGATTGGGAGCCATTGGATATACAATGGGGAGCTGGATACATACAAGGCCCTAAGGGGGCCATAGTCAGGAAAAACATTTAATAATGTTTTAATATTTCTCTCTCTCCTTTTGGGCATTATGGTTTGCTATATTAATTCTGAAAGTTTAGCAAGAATATCCGTTTGCCTTCTTTTAACACGCAGTTCATGTCCAGCATGATCATTCCAAGCTGCTATTGTCATACCGGTCTCTTCTAGATCTTCTCTACCCTCAGCCCCCCACACACTGGTGGTTAGTTCCAACCATTGACCAGTCCTCAAAACCCCTGGTTTTCCTGGTCATGTATATATGTCTTCAACTATATATTTTTATATACCACAAATGAATGCAATCATTCTATATCTGTCCCTCAACTTTTGACTCATTTCACTCAGAATGATACTATCTATGTTCATCCATTTGTAAGCAAATGTCATAACTTCATTTTTCCTAACAGCTACATAGCATTCCGTTATGTAGATGTGCCATAGTTTATTTATCCATTTATCTATTCTCGGGCAGTCAGGTTGTTTCAGACTCTGGGTATTGTGAATAGTGATGCAATGAACATAGAAATGTAGATGGTGTTTCTCCTGTGTGTTTTGGGGCTCCAGGAAATATTCCCAGAATTAGTATTGCTGGGTCAAACGGGTGCCCAATTTCATTTTTTTTGAGAAACAGCCATATTGTTTTCCTAAAAGGCTGAATGAGTTAGCATTCACAGCATCAATGAAGAAGAGTCCCTTTATTCCATATTCACGCCAATACTAGTTGTTTTTGTTCTTTTGGATGTGTGCCAGTCTCTGTTACATGAGATGATATCTGCATCTCCCTGATGTATTAGTGATGAAACACAGCTTTGCATGTGGCATTTGGCCATTCAAATTTCATATTTGAGAAAGTTTATGTTCATTTCGTCGCCCCATTTTCTTAAGGGATTGGATGTTTTTTCTTGTAAGTTCAACTAGTGCCTTGTATATCTTTGATATTCACCCCTTATCAGAAAGGTATAGGATAATTATCCTTTCACATTTTGTTGGCTATCTTTGTATCCTGGTTAGTTTCTTTTTATATGCAGAAGCTTCTTTGTTTAAGATAGTCCCATTTGTTTATCTTTGCTTCCACTTGCTTGGTCAGTGGAGGTTTATCTTTCAAGACACCTTTAGCTTCAATATCAAAGAGGCATTGAGTGGCAAACATGTTCAGTCCATAGTCCACTTTCGACATGCATCTTCCCTCCTGGGAGGATCCTCCAAACACCCTTTATTTGGTGTTCCCTTCTCTATCTGAGCTGCCCTTTCCTCTAGAATGCCCGACTGGCCACTAAGCTATGGAGTAATCCTCCTGGTGCTGATCTCAGCTATTCTTGGGTATTAATCTCATATTTTGTTACTTTATGTCCCCCAGATGAATGCAATCTTTCTATGTCTATCCCTCACTTTCTGACTCATTTCGCTTAGCATGATACTTTCCATGTTGTACCACTTGTATGTAAATATCATGACTTCATCTTTTCTAACAGCTACATAGTACTCCATTGTGTAGATGTACCAAAGTTTCTTTAACCAGTCATCTGTTCTTGGGCATGCAGGTTTCTTCCAGTTTCTGGCTATTGTAAAGAGTGCTACAATGAACAAACAAGTGCAGATGTCACTTCGACTATACATTTTTGCCTCTCTGGGATATATTCCCAGGAGTGGTATTGCTGGGTCAAATGGGAGCTCAATTTCTAATTTTTTGAGAATCGTCCATACTGTTTTCCAGAAGGGCTGAACCAGTCGACATTCCCACCAACAGTGAAGGAATGTCCCTTTCTCGCCACATCCGCGCCAGCATCGGTTGCTTTTGTTCTTTTGAATGTGGGCCAGTCTCTGAGGTGTGAGATGGTATCTCATTGTGGTTTTCATCTGCATCTCCCTGATGATTAATGATGTAGAGCATTTTCTCATGTGCTTTTTTGCCAATCGGATTTCTTCTTTTTTTATTTTTTTTTTACAGTTGTAAATTTATAATTTTTTGTGCTTTGGTTTCAATTATACAATGATCAGATACCCATCCCTCCACCAGTGCCCATTTTCCACCACCATGGATAATATCCCTCCCACCCCCATCCCCCCATCCCCCCTGTCTCTGTGGCAGGGCAATCCCCTGTATTCTCTCTCTCCTTTTGGGTGTTGTGGTCTGCAAAAGAGGCATTGAGCGGCAAACATGTTCAGTCCATAGTCTACTTTCGACATCCATCTCCCCTCCTGGGAGGATCCTCCAAACATCCTTTATTTGGTGCTCCCTTCTCTATCTGAACTGCCCTTTCCTCTAGGATACCCGGCTGGCCTCTAAGTTATGGAGTAATTCTCCTGGTGCTGATCTCAGCTATTCTTGGGTATTAATCTCATACTTTGTTACTTTATATCCCCAGATGAATGCATTCTTTCTATGTCTATCCCTCTCTTTCGGATTCATTTCGCTTAGCATGATACTTTCCATATTGTACCACTAGTATGTAAATTTCATGACTTCATCTTTTCTAACAGCTACATAGTACTCCACTGTGTAAATGTACCAAAGTTTCTTTAACCAGTCATCTGTTCTTGGGCATTCAGGTTTCTTCCAGTTTCTGGCTATTGTAAAGAGTGCTGCAATGAACAAACAAGTGCAGATGTCACTTCGACTATACATTTTTGCCTCTCTGGGATATATTCCCAGGAGTGGTATTGCTGGGTCAAATGGGAGCTCAATTTCTAATTTTTTGAGAATCGTCCATACTGTTTTCCAGAAGGGCTGAACCAGTGGACATTCCCACCAACAGTGAAGGAGTGTCCCTTTCTCGCCACATTCACGCCAGCATCGGTTGCTTTTGTTCTTTTGAATGTGGGCCAGTCTCTGAGGTGTGAGATGGTATCTCATTGTGGTTTTAATCTGCATCTCCCTGATGATTAATGATGTAGAGCATTTTCTCATGTTCTTTTTTGCCATTCGGATTTCTTCTTTGAGAAAGTTTCTGTTCATTTCATTGCCCCATTTTTGGATGGGGTTGGATGTTTTCTTCTTGTGGAGTTTAACCAGTATTTTGTATATCCTGGATATCAACCCCTTGTCAGATGTGTATTCGGTGAATATCCTTTCCCATTCTGTAGACTGTCTTTGTATTTTGGTCAATGTTTCTTCGGAGGTGCAGAAGCTTCTTAGTTTAAGATAGTCCCATTTATCTATCTCTGTTTTCACTTGCTCAGACAGTGGCATGGCATCTTTGAAGATATCATTAGCTTCAGTGTCATGGAGGATTTTGCCAACTTTGTCTTCAATGTACCTTATGGTTTCTGGTCTGATGTTGAGGTCTTTAATCCATTTTGATCTTACTTTTGTACATGGTGTTAGGCAGAGTTCTGAGCCCATTTTTTTGCATGTAGCCGTCCAGTGATGCCAGCACAATTTGTTAAAGAGGCTTTCCTTACTCCACTTCACATTTCTTGCACCTTTATCAAAGATTAGATGATCATATGATTGAGGGGAGATGTCAGTGTATTCAACCCTGTTCCATTGGTCTGCAGTTCTGCCTTTGTTCCAGTACCATGCTGTTTTAATTATTACTGCTTTGTAGTACAGTTTGCAGTTCGGGAGGTTGATTCCTCCCATTTTCTTTTTCCCAAGAATTGCGTTAGCTATTCGTGGGGGCTTACTGTTCCATATAAATTTCAGGAGTGTTTGCTCCATTTCTTTGAAGAATGTCATGGGTATCCTTATAGGGATTGCATTGAATTTATACAATGCTCTCGGTAGTATTGCCGTTTTGACAATGTTAAGTCTCCCGACCCATGAGCAGGGGATATCTTTCCATTTCCTCATGTCCTCTTTTATTTCCTGAAGTAGCGTTTTGTAGTTTTCTTTGTACAGGTCCTTTACTTCCTTACTTAAGCTGATTCCTAAGTACTTGATTTTCTGGGGCACAATTTTGAACGGGATTGTTTTTTTCATGTTGCTTTCTTCTCTCTCACTGTTTGCATATAGGAAAGCCATGGACTTTTTGGTATTGATTTTATAGCCTGCAACTTTACTATACGAGTCTATTGTTTCTAGGAGTTTTTTGGTGGAGGTTCTTGGGTTCTCTAAGTATAGTATCATATCATCTGCGAATAGTGAGAGCTTGATTTCTTCCTTTCCTACCTGAATGCCCTTAATATCTTTTTCTTGCCTAATTGCTATTGCAAGTACTTCCAGTACTATATTGAACAGCAGTGGAGAGAGTGGGCATCCATGTCTCGTTCATACCATAGTTGTATCAAATTATAAGGAGTTGAGATGCATGAATACCAGCAAAGCACATGATCATTTTGTTTCCACCTTAGATGTAAATAAGATGTCCTATTAAGTGGTAATGGTAGAGTTGATTAAAACATCAACGAATGGGAGCCCCAGAAAACTCACTGAATCTCTGTTGCAGTCTCCTTATTTCCTCAGGATACATTGTCTTATCATCACATCACAGGCAACCCACTAGGTTCCGATGAAATAAAGATTATCCTCATATATAAATTATTTAGGGTGGAGATGAGTTTCTTAAACATCACTCTCAAAATTTTAATTTACATATTTTGCCTTGAAGTACCGCAGTCTTAACCAACCTGAGCAGCAAAGAGAGGGTAAAAAGGTCCTACGTAGGAAGTTTGGCATTTGTGTTTTTTTGTGTGTTGTATGTGTATGTGTGTGTGTATCTGTGTGTGACTTGGGGGAACCGGGTATGAGGTATGTTAGTTCATGGAATGGATCACTACATCAATAATATAGAAAGTTGTCATCCTGGACCAGGACTAAGTCCTGAATTGAGGAAGAGTGACAGGCATGATGATACCTAACTGTCCATAAAATAGTCAGGGGGTAGTGTGGGGAAAAGGCATAACAAAGAAAAAGAAAATAGTGCCTTCCACATAGGAAGAGCACCTGGAGGACAGGAGGTAAACTATGGACACTGGGAGATGGAATGGACACTTGTTGTTGGGATTGTTGTGTAAAAATTGTATACTGAAAATCAATTATTATTATTGAACTTTGTCATTTACAGTGACTCAATCTCTTTTTAAAAATATTGAAAAAATGCAGCCTGTATAATTTTGTACATAGCAATTAAGAGACACTGAGTGGCATGATGAATTAGAAAAGTGAACCCAACACCCTACTGCTGCAAAAAACATATCTGTACAGGCAGAGCAAAGACAGGCTCAATGTCTAAGCTTGGAACACAAACCTTCAATCAAATAACACCCTTAAAAATGATGGGATGCCCATACCAGTATCAAGTCAAATAGACATCAAACTGAAGGACGTTATACGAGAAAGTGAAGGTCATTTATTTACGATCAAGTGAACTGTATATCAGAATTTTCTCACACTCCTTAATGTGTGTGAACTTAATGAGGGACCAGCAAAATACTTAAATCAACAGCTTATTGACTTGAATAAAGATAATGATAGCAATACAATTGTAGTTGGATATTTTAATACCTCTTTGTCTCCTTTTGATAGATCAATTAAGCTAAAGCTCAGCAAAGCAAGACTTCATTTGAAGGAAGCAATTGAAGTGAGTAAGTTAGTAGATATATGTAGGGTTTTTAATCATTCCAAAAGCAAGCTCAATTCACATTCTTTTCCAGTGCACATGATACACTCTTCAACATAGACCACATGTTGGGTGCAAAACATCACTGTCACTATCACTGTCCTCCCATTCATCGATTTGCTTGAGCAGGCCCAGTAACGTTTCCATTGTGAGACTTGTTGTTACTGTGTTTGGCATATCGAATGCGTCATGGGTGGCTTGCCAGGCTTTGCTGTGCGGGCGTGATACTCTCGGTAGCTTGCTGAGCTCTCTGAGAGGGGCGGAGGAATCGAACTTGGGTCAGCCATATTGGATGCTTGCAAGGCAAATGTCCTACCTACTGCACTATTGCTCCAGTCCTAGGTGCAAAACATATATCCATAAAATCAAGAGGATAGAGATTGTGTCAGTTGTCCTTCCAGACCACGATACATTGAAAATATAAGTTAATCAGACATAGAAAAGAAGAATCAAATCAAATATTTGGAAATAAAACAGTTCACTGCTGAACAGTGACTTAGTGAGAAAATCAAGGAAGAAATCAAAAAAGTCTGGAAAACAAATGAAAATGAAGACATGAGCTACCAGAACTTGTGAGACACAGCAAAAGCGACCTAAGAAGAAAGTATATAGCTCTGTGCGTGTTCATCAGGAAGGAAGAGAGACCATATAAATAACCCAAAGCTTAAAATATTAGAAAATGACCATGAAAAGGAGCCCAAACCATTCAGGAAGAAAGAAATGATGCAATTAAGAGCAGAAATTAATGAGCTAGATTTCCAGAAAAAATCTGAAAGTTCAATCAACTCGGGAGCTGATAAGTTGACACTAGAAACTAGATGGATAAATTACTGCAAGATTCACAAAGAAAGAGAGGGAGAGAGAACCATGTATAATCTGAATCAGAAATGAAAGGGGCAAAATATCAACAGAAAGCACAGAAATTCTCTGGATCTTTAAATATTAATTTGAGAATATATGCCACAAAACAAGAGAAATTTAAAGAAAGAAAACTCCAGGATTCCTATAACCTCCAAAGGATGAAACAAAAAGTTTTTAAATACCTTAAGAAATCTATAAATGTCGAGGATATTGAAATGGTAATCAATAATTTTAATAAAAGAAAAGCTCAGGCCCAGATGGAATAATGAGTGAACCCTTTTAAACCATTAAAGAGACCTAAAGCTAAAATTTTTAAAGCATTTCCAGGAAATTAAAAAAACAGAAACACTCCCAAACAGTTTCTATGAGTTAAATGTCACTATAGGAAGATGTCGTCATTGACAACATTGACAAGGAACATGTTTGACTGGTTCAGCACCTCCACGATTGTGCGAGGAACACACACACAGAGAGAGAGAAAGAGAGAGAGAGAGAGAGAGAGAGAGAGAGAGAGAGAGAGAGAGAGCTACAAAAAGACGTCTGTCTTCGAAAACTCTCGAGCTCATTCACCAACATGGCTTGGCGAAAGCCTCAGGCAACCTCAAGCGAACGTCCAAGCTCTCAAAGAAGTGCAGAGAAGTGACAAAGGAAGACCTGAAAGAGAGAAGAGCAGCAGTGATGGCAGATGCGGCAGAAACCGGGAAAAGCATTTACAAAATCTGCCTGTCCTTAGTCAACTACAAGAACAAGATGATTGCCCTCGGCCATCCTGATGGATCAATCACATCTTCTAGAAGGGCAATGGAGAAGATTATCCATGACTGTTACTCAGATCTCTTCGATAGCCACGTCCACCTGCCCACATACCAAATTCCACAGGATGGATATATCATTCCCAACATTCTCTCTTCTGAAATCCAACATGCCATTTCATCAGTAAAGAAGCGAACAGCACCTGGCCCAGACAAGGTCAGACCCGAACACCTGAAGAAACTGCCGTCAGTACTCATCAATACACAGGCTCGGCTCTTCACATGCTACCTGTCTGAATGCAAGGTCCCACCCCAATGGAAAACCAGCAGGACTGTTCAACTGTACAAGAAGGGAGACATTCACAACATTGGCAACTATACCATAGCCCAATCTGTCTGTTGTCTGTCATCTACAAGCTGTTCACTTGAGTCATCCTGAATAGGATTGGCAGAACACGAGATGAAGGACAACCATGCTAGCAAGCTGGGTTCCACAAATGATTCAGCACCATCGACCATATCCACACGATAACGAAGCTCATTGAGGTTTCTCAGGAGTTCAAGATGCCACTCTGTCTAACGTTCATTGATTTAAAGAAAGCCTTTGATTCTGTTGAGACTGAAGCAGTCATCGAAGCCCTAGCCAAACAGGGTGTTCAAACTCAATACATCAGTATCCTCTGAAAGCTGAATTTCGGATTCACTACCAGGATCTCACCATTCTACAAGGAAGTGATCATCTATGTCAAGAAACGGGTTCAGTAGGGTGATACCATTTCACCAAAACTGTGTGGTGCCACCCTCAAGAATGTCATGTGATGACCGGAATGGGAAAAAATGGGAGTGAAGATAGATGGTCGGAAACTATACCACTTCCGCTTCACTGATGACATCATTCTAATAACACCAAATATTAGACAAATGGCACAAAGGCTGTATGACTTCGAACATGATTGTGGAAAGGTCAGGCTACAGCAGAATCTCATGAAAAAATGTTTATGGGAAACAGTCTCGTTCCTGACATTCCATTCTCTCTCAATGGAACGAAAATCTCTGAATGCAATATGTATGTGTACCTAAGTCAAGAAGTCAACATAACGAGAGACCTGGCAACTGAATTGTGCAGAAGGAAGAGAGCGGCTTGGAATGCCTTCAAGAGCATTGAAGAAATAGCTAAGAGGTGAAAAACTCCAGCTCCAGTCATATCTCTTCTATTCCACTGTTCTTCCTGCATTAACATACGTCTGAGAGACCTGGGCCATACAAAAACAGGATGAGAACACTATTCGGGTCTCCCAAAGAGGAATAGAAAGAGCTATGCTTGGAGTATTAAGCTTCACTCAAATAAGAGAAAGAATCCGGAGTTCCGACCTCTGTCAACGATCAAGAATCAGGAACGCGGGCCAGTCTCTGTGGTGTGAGATGATAGCTAATTGTTGTTTTGATCTGCATCTCCCTGATGATTAATGATGTAGAGCATTTTCTCATGTGACTTTTTGCCATTTGGATTTCTTCTTTGAGAAAGTTTCTGTTCATTTTGTCACCCCATTTTTTGATGGGGTTGAATGTTTTCTTCTTGTGGAATTCAACCAGTACTTTGTATAGCCTTGATACCCCTTGTCGGATGTATATTGGGCGAAAATCCTTTCCCATTCATTCTGTAGACTGTCTTTGTATTTTGGTCACTGTTTCTTTTGAGATGCAGAAGCTTCTTAGTTGAACATAGTCTCATTTGTCTATCTCTGTTTTCACTTGCTAGGCCAGTGGCATGACATCTTTGAAGACACCATTAGCTTCAATGTCATGGAGGGTTTTCCCAAAGTTTTCTTCAATGTATCTTATTGATTCCAGTCTGATGTTGAGGTCTTTAATCCATTTTGATCTTACTTTTGTACATGGTGTTAAGCAGAGATCTGAGCCCATTTTTTGCATGTAGCCATCGAGTTTTGCCAGCACAATTTGGTAAAGAGTTTTTTTTTATTCCACTTCACATTTATTGCTCCCTTATCAAAGATTATATGATCATATGTTTGTGGGGAGATGTCAGTATATTCAAACCTGTTCAATTGTTTTGCAGCTCTGCCTTTATTCCAGTACCATGCTATTTTAATTATTTTGGTACATCTACACAATGGAGTACTATGTAGCTGTTAGAAAAGATGAAGTCATGAAATTTACATACAAGTGGTACTACATGGAAAGTATCATGCTAAGTGAAATGAGTCAGAAAGAGACGGACAGACATAGAAAGATTGCATTCACCTGGGTAATATAAAGTAACCAAATAGGAGACTAACACCCAAGAATAGCCGAGATAAGTACCAGGATGTTCACTCCATGGCTTGGAGGCCAGCCGCACATGCTAGGGGAAAAGGCAGCTCAGATAGAGAATGGAGCACCAAATAAAGGGTGTTGGGAGGATCCTCCCAGGATGGGAGATGCATGCTAAAAGTCGACTATAGACCGAACATGATTGCCACTCAATGATTCTTTTGCAAACCACAGCACCCAAAAGGGAATGCCCTGCCACAGAGGAAGGGGGAATTGGGGAGATGGGGGTGGGAGGGACACTGGGATCAGTGGTGGTGGGAAATGGGCACTGGTGGAGGGATGAGTATTTGATCATTGTATAATTGAAACCCAAGCACAAAAAATTGTAAGTTTACAACTGTACCTCATGGTGTTTCCCAATAAAAATGAAAAAAAGTATCAGGGACACTGTCTTGTTTGCCAATGTGTCGAAAATCAGAATGGCTGGACATGTAATGAGATTTGGAGACCACCTCTGGACTAGAGCCATTACCGACTGGATTCCATGAAACGTCAAAATATTGAGTGGCCTCCCACCTCAGAGATGGTCATACTACTTTGTCAAGACCCTGAACAATCGGTTTGGCGCTCTTCATGTTCCTAGAACGAGCAGACACCATTGGGTTACACTAACACAGGACAGGGATAAATGGAGACTTTATTGGCGCCCACCTGAGCAATTTGATGGGTAACGGGATGTCAAGTGATCAAATGAAATGTTACTATGATATTCAAAGTAGACAGAGACTCCCCAAAAGGAGAGGTAATGGCCTATAAACCTGATGAACACAGATACAAAGATCCTCAACTAAAATCTAGCAAATAAATTCCAAAAAGTCATCAGAAATATCATAGACCATGACCAAAAAGGATTCATCCTGTGGATGCAAGGATGGTTTAACATCAAGTTAATCCACATAATACACCATATAAAAAAAGAAAAGATAAAATCAACGTGATCATACCAATAGATGTAAAGAAATCATTTGACAAGATCCAGTACCTATTCATGATAAAAACTTTAGTTGGAATTGAAAGAACTTTCCTCAATATAGTCAAAACCATCTATGGCATGCCCACAGCAAACATTATTCACAACAGATGAAAACTAATAGCTTTCCCTCCAAGATTAGGCAAGAGACAAAGTTGCCAGCTCTAAGCACTTTTCTTCATTATATTACTGAAATTACTTTCCAATAGCAGTTTGGAAATAAAATATATATAAAATGTATCCTTACAGGAATGGAAGACGTCAAGCTTTCATTGTTTTCAGAAAACACAATATTATACATAAAAAAGGCTGATGGCTCTGCCAAAAAGTTTCTAGAAAAAAAGTGTTTGGATATTAAAGCGGCTGGTGTAAAAATCAATAAACCAAAGTCCATGGCTTTCCCATATATAAGTAATGAAGAAAAGTAAAAGAATTTTTTAAAATATCTTGTTCACTTTTGGTCTCAGAAAATCAACTACCTCGGGATAAGGATAATTAATGAGTTAAAGGAAGCAACCCAAGAAAACTACATAACACTATTTCAAGGCATTAGTACAGGAGGAAAAGGAAACACATCCCCTACTCATGGATAAGAAGTATTAACATTGTCAAATTGGTAATAATTTCTTAAACAAGATACAGATCCAATGTAGACCCTAAATGATACCCATAACATTTTTCAAAGAAATATATCAAACATTCTTGAAATTCATAAGGGGCATTAGACTTCAACAAATAGATAAAACAATCCTTGAAAAATAAAGAGTAGAGACATCACCTTCCCCAACTGCCAAATCATACAAAGTGGAGGTAATTAAATCAGCATAGCATTGGAATAAAGATAGACCCACAGTTCAATGAAATAGAGTAGAATATTCTGACACAGACATTCAAACATAAGATGACTAAAAGTTTGACATAGATGCAAGTACGAGGTCGAGTAAGGAAATTTTCTTTAAGAAGTGGTGCTGGGAGAATGAGGCAGCTACTTGCAAAAAAATTATCTCAGACCTCTTACTAATGTCAGGCACAAAAATCCTATTAATATTGATTGAATGCCTCAATATCAGACCTGAATTCAAGAGGTATATGGATAAAAACATAGGCAAAGCTTCCATGACACTGAAGCTAAAGACACCACAGATAAAACACTACTGACCAAGCAAGGGAAAACAAAGATGCTAAATTAATGGTACTAAATTAAGAAGGTTCTATACCTCAAAAGAAATAGTGAGAAATATACAGAGACAGTACATGAACTGAAAATAAATTTACCAAATAACCATCAGATAAGTGGTTAATAATCAAGACATAAAAGTCACTGGTTGAACTTTTCAAGGAAGGAAACAACCAAAACCATGAACAAATGGAAATAAGACATGGACTAAAACTTCCTTCAAGGGAAATACAGATGGTCAAAAGGTATGGGAAGAATTGAGAATCAAAATAACAATGAGACATCAACTCACACCAAATTACACATGCAAAATAACAGGAACAAAATATGCTGGCGCTGATGCAGGGAGACTGATTTTCATTCATTGTTGGTGGGAAGACCAACTGTGTAAACTCAAAAAAGGGGCAGAGCACACAGCGGTGGTGGCTCTATCTCTCCCGCCACCCGCGTTTGGTAGTCTCACCCTTCTTTCCCCACCCCAGGGAGGTAGATGGCGATGGGCAGGCAAAGGAAGGAACGAGGGCCAGACTGGTTGGTCTAAGTCGCAGTTTATTCTAATCTTCTCTCCATCCACATCAGTCTCTCTTCTCTGCCTCTGCCTCTGCTTCTTCCTCCCCCATGCTACTTCATTCTCCTTCTCCATCCCCCTTCATCCTCCTTCTCTGGAGTCTGGATTCTGATCCCTCTTTCTCTTCCTTCTGACCCCTTCTCCTTCCTTCTGACCCCCCAGCCCACTCTTCCAGTACAGTTAAATCCCAAAGCATGAGGTGTTGGGGTAATCATTACACATAGGTGTGGTCACAATCAACAGGGATAGAAATCTTAGCCTCAGGGAAAGCCGCTCCTAGGACAGATCCTCATTATCAGATCAATCTACCCTAAAGCGGATTCTCCTGGGTGTGTTTCTCTCTCCTTGTCTAGCAAACATATAAGCATATATAATATAAATCATTTTGTATGAATACAGTAAGAAATATCTTAAACTTATAGAATTGCCCTCCTAGGGCCATCTCGATCTCTGACTGCAGTACTCAGGCCAGATAGTCTTTCCCACCCCTAGCAGGATCCTAGTGTCGTCGTTACTTTTGGATCATGACAGCATTTGCCTATGATCAAAATCTTAACTTATAGTTAAGAATCGTGCCACTTTGGCCTGGCCCATTTCGATGCTGCTTTCCCTGGGTCCATTCAGTCCCTTGTCGGGACCCTGCTTTTGGGGTGTTAGGAGCTAAGGATAACTGAGTCTCAAGTTGAGAAAGCAGATGCCCGGGTGTGAATAATATTCAAAGCCAATCAAATCCTAAGTTACAAAGCATAATGTTAACGGTCTTCCTGTATCTATACAAAAAGGCATTGATTTAAAGTAAACTGTTCATAAGGCATAAGGAGAGGAGAAAGGCAATATTTCACTCATTTCATTTTTTTCATTTCATCATCCTGTTAATCGTCGATTGCCTCGAGCAGGCCCCAGTAACGTCTCATTCATCCTAGCCCTGAGATTATATTCAGGGCTCTTTAGGAGAATGAGACCCATCATTGTTACTGGTATTTGGCATATTTGGTAGACCACGGGGAGTTTGCCAGACTCTGCCCTGTGGGCAGGCTACATTCGACAGCCTGCAAGTTTGTCCAAATTAGGAATGAGATAATAAGATGTCGCGCGGCCGCGAATGCGGCCGCGCAGTTCCGGGATCTGGATTTTATAGTCTCTGAGTCTTGGCCGCTGATGGGATTACACGGCGCCAGGGGGCCAGGTGGTGGGTGTGACCCCCGCCTACTGGAATTTGGAGGATCTGGGTGGAAGATGCTCGACTCCAATTCGAGTAGGCTTGGAGGTCTCGGCCCCGGAACCCGCGTGGCTTTGTCCCTCTGCCAGTACCTTCAGGTGTGCGGAGAGTGGTCTCAGCATGGTGGTGGCTGGTCCTGGAGGTCTCCGGCTGCCGTAGCCCTGGCCGGGGCGGGGAGGAAAGCTCAACCCGCTCCCCTCCAAGGGACTCCGGGAAGGAACACCGAGGCGCGGGGGCAGAGACTGCACTGCTCTCGTCCGGGATCTGGATTTTATAGTCTCTGAGTCTTGGCCGCTGATGGGATTACACGGCGCCAGGGGGCCAGGTGGTGGGTGTGACCCCCGCCTACTGGAATTTGGAGGATCTGGGTGGAAGATGCTCGACTCCAATTCGAGTAGGCTTGGAGGTCTCGGCCCCGGAACCCGCGTGGCTTTGTCCCTCTGCCAGTACCTTCAGGTGTGCTGAGAGTGGTCTCAGCATGGTGGTGGCTGGTCCTGGAGGTCTCCGGCTGCCGTAGCCCTGGCCAGGGCGGGGAGGAAAGCTCAACCCGCTCCCCTCCAAGGGACTCCGGGAAGGAACACCGAGGCGCGGGGGCAGAGACTGCACTGCTCTCGTCCGGGATCTGGATTTTATAGTCTCTGAGTCTTGGCCGCTGATGGGATTACACGGCGCCAGGGGGCCAGGTGGTGGGTGTGACCCCTGCCTACTGGAATTTGGAGGATATTTCACTCATACATATAAAATCATAGATTTCTGAGGAATCTGACCTTACAAATTAACAGAGTCTGATTAGGGGGAAATCTGATTAACTGGGTGGGGAGGAGAGCATTGGGAAGATTGTTTACAGATAAACACAATGGAATGGAAGTGCCTCAGGAGCACTGTGATGGGTGTAACCAGATAAACCTAAGCTTTTTGTGGAGGAAGGACAAAGCAATGTCATCCTACAACCAACTGGTCTAACCTTTAGAAAAACAGTATGGGCATTCTATAAGAAATTATAAATTAAGCTTCCATATGGCCCAGCAATACAAGTTCTGGGAATATATGATGGGGATGGGGCAAAAGAAATCAGCAGAAATGTCATTTGAACTTCAGTGTTTATTGCAGCATTATACACAAAGGCCAGAGTCTGAAATCATCCAGAGCGCTGAAGAACAAACGACTGGTTAAAGATCCTATTGTACATCTATACAATGAAATACAATGCAATCAACAGAAAAATTGAAGTAATGAAATTCACTTATAAAAGGATAGACATGGAGAGTATCAGGCTCAGATAAATGAGTTAGGAGGAGAGGGACAGACATAGAATAAATGCCACATTTGTAGGATATAAAAATTATACTATGAGACTAATAATTGAGGATAGTATAAACAAGGGCCAGGAGGTTATGGCCATAGTTTGAAGCCTTCCTAAGTGATTGGTGAGAAGACAGTTTGCATAGAGAAAGAAACACTATGTCAATGACAGTTAGAAACAAACACTCTGCAAATGAACTATGTGCTGAAAGTAGGCAATGGTAAAAACATGAAAATCTATCAGAACATATTTTGCAAACCAAAACACAAACGAGGAAAGAAAGATGAAAATTACCTGCCATATAAGCAGACTAGTGGGGTTGGGGTGAGCGGTGGCAGGAGGGAAACTGAAGACACTGGTGGTGGGAAATACATGCCAGTGGAGGGATGCATGTAAAAACATTGTGTCACTGAACCCAAAACATGAAAAGCTTTGTAAAAGTGCATCACTTTGTGATTCAATAAAAATGAATAAATTAATAGAAACAGAATATGCCTGTTCAAAGCCATTGTCCAGATGTTAATCAGCTATGGCTCTTTGCTGTTCTCCTCGTTGTCTTGGTGAAAGTGCCATATTGACCACCATGTTAAGCTAAAGGACTATTTCCATTCTTGGGAAAGCAAAATGTCTTTCTTTTCTTGCATGTATATTTTAAAAGGCATTGACTGGATTCCAAACAGTACAAAAAGCTTCTTCCATAAGTGTACCAAATTTGAATTCCAAAGATACCCGATAAACCATGTTCATTCCATGAGATCACGATGCCCTCATTCTCAGCAGAGAATCATCCCACCTTTGCTCATATAAAGTAATGAGAGACTAGCATAATTAGATACAAATGGATAGAGGGAAAGAGCAAAGAAGGTGGACACTGGGCTCAGTCCCTGAGAATGGAATAGAAAGTAGATCACAAACACCTGAGACTTTATAAGATATAAGACTAGCACTGCTTTTTCTCCAGCACACCAGATCACTTCCATTCTTCCCTTTGTCACTGCCTAGAACAGACCTGAGAGGTTTTATTTCTCTTTTTATAAACCCATCTGCACAATAGTCCTCAGAACATAACTGTGCCTTTATGTTCATAGATGTTTTAGAGCTCCTGTCTTCTCAGTATGCATTGATTCCCTTTTTGGGAATTTTACCACAGGGTAACTCTACCATCCAGGGAGCCTCATTTGATTTGAGACTCTAGACTGTGGTCACCTTCCTCACCATGGCACCCAAAAGTACGTGACTATGACATCACTAAACATGTTACAGTGAGAACTGCTGCTATGGTTACATGTTGATACTCAAACTTAACCTTGTTGATACTCAAACTTAAAAGGGACACTCCCTCTCTTTCCACCAGGACTTTACTTGGTGTTGCACAAGAGAATTTAAAATCATGTAGAATTGGTCATAATGTAAATTCAACCATACATATCCTAAGCTCTTAAAGGATTTCCACATGAGAGTTGGACAAAAGTTTCCATAGAGCTATTCTTTGGATGAAAGTGAGGAAATGAGAATACAACATGAAGCACAATAATTTTGCCATGAAATCTAGTGTCAGCCCAGGTACTGCAGTAATATCTGTCAATCAAGAGTTTATTTGTCTGCCAATTGATCCCAAAGAGTAGAATCTAACAGAATTTAACACCATAATGGGCCCTGATGAATTTTTGAGGGGATTTTTTCCTTTATTAATTGTCTTCCAAGCTTTGACTTTGAGCCTGTGTTTGTTCTGACTGTTCAAACATGGATCATACAGTCAGCAGTGCATTTATTGAGTTCAATTTTGTAATCTGTCCTGCCACCCCAGTGTCTCATAGTGTATTTAGCCCATTGACATCGGAAGAGATATTGTTACGGAATTTTGTGCCATATTTTGGCAGGGATTTTTTGTGTATGTGGGGCTATTCATATCTAAAGTAGCCCTTATAGTTCTTCAAGTAACTGCGTTTTTAAGTCTAAGAATTTCCAGAGATCTTTTTCATCTGAGAAGCTGAGTAATGTTCCTTCAATCTGAATGAGAGTGTAACGGGGTTATGATTGCTTGATGAGTGTACATTTCATTCAATTTTTTCACTATATCCCACCAGTTTCTTCAGACCAGGAAGGTTTCCTAACAAATATGCTGAGACTCATCAGGATGCTACTTTTTCTAGAATGTACTTCTTTGATCTTGCAACTTTCAGTACCCTATCTGTAATTTTCCTCTTTATGATCAGAATGTGGATGTGCATATTGTTAGTTAGATTTCCTGCAGCTGGTACACTTGTGGTCTCATGGATCTGGGTGTATGCACTCTTCAGCTCTGGGCACTTCTCAGCAATGATGTCATTTACTGCTGCTTCTATATCAGAGTTGTCTTCCTGCCCCTTTGAGACCCTGATGGTTCCAAAGTTCTGTTGCTATGTGTTAGTTTATTTTGAGGAATTTTTTCAACTACTGTTGAAACGGGGATTCTCTGTAATTCTTGTAGTTCACTGGAATCTGTCTTCAGCAATTTTTATGCTGCTTCTGAGGTCTTCCATGTGAATGTTTCATTTCACCCACAAAGCTGTTCAGATTGGTCATTTTTTCTCTGTAGAATAAAAATCTTTTTTGGTTCTCATATCCTCTTGCATCTGATTGGAGGGATGTTCCATTGTTTCTTTGAGCTCATTATACATTCGAAACGTTTCTCTTAATTTCTTATCAGAGAGTTTATATAACTGATGGTTACTAGTTGAGTTTATCTGGAATAACATCTTCATGCACAGGTCCTAGTGAGTTTCTGCTTCTGCATTGCCATGGTGACCTTTGCACCTTTAAATTGATTAAATTGTTTTGCTTTGTAGTTAGTTACTTATAGTTAGGATGACTTTCTATATTTACGGCAATTTATGGAGAGGTGAAATAATGTGATTCCTGTGCATAACAAAGCTTCTGACCTCTTGAGAGCTGGCAGGGGAAGTAGGGTTGGAGGGGACAATCCTGATCAAGGGAGCAAACTGATAATCCTGATTAAAATGCAGTGCCTCCACCGCATGGGATTCTTAAGTGGCCTGGAAATGGGGCTGGGCATCAAGCGAGCCCATTTTTCTTTCTTATCCACTCTGTGAAGAAGGAGGTTTTCCCATTATGTTTTCAAGACTATGCCGCTTAATTTTCACATTTTGCCCAATTTTCACTTTTTCATTCTTTTTCCAATTTCACTACATTATACTTTACTTACTTTACTTTATACTAAGATAATATACTTTAATATCCATTCTTATAAGGAATTTTTGTTTTATAATATAGAATATGGTATATTCTGTAGAGTATTCCATGACCCCTTATGAAATATATACTCAGATAATATCACATCATTTTCATCTGGATGTTAAATTAAATTTTGTTATACTCTTTAGTTGTCATTACAGTTGTCATTACAGTTGCTCTAGTTGTCATTACACTTGACGATCTACCCAATTGTTTTTTCCATTTTTGAAAGTGGATTATAATTGAAGTTTTACAGCTATTATTGACTTACATTTTATTTGCAAATGGAATTTCTTGCATTCATTGAACATTCACACCAGTAGTGAAGGAGAGTCCCTTCATCGCCACTTCCATTGCCAACACTGGTTGCTTTTGATCTTTTAGATGTGGGTCAGTCTCTGTGGTGTAAGATGATATCTCATTGTTTTGATCTGTATCTCCCTGATATTAATGATGTAGAGCATTTTCTCATGTGCCTTTTAGCCCTTCGGATTTCTTCTTTGAGAAAGTTTCTGTTCATTTCGTCATCCCATTTTTTGATGGGGTTGGATGTTTTCTTCTTGTGGAATTTAACTAGTATTTTGTATATCCTTGATATAAGCCCCTTGTTGGATGGGTATTGGGCGAATATCCTTTCCCATTCTGCAGACTGTCTTTGTATTTTGGTCACTGTTTCTTTTGAGGTGCAGAAGCTTCTCCGTTTAAGATAGTCCCATTTATCTATCTCTGTTTTCACTTGCTTGGCCAGTGGCATGACATCTTTGAAGAAACCATTAGCTTCAGTGTCATGGAGGGTTTTGTCAACTTTGTCTTCAATGTACCTATGGATTCCAGTCTGATGTTGAGGTCTTTAATCCATTTTGATCTTACTTTTTTATGTGATGTTAGTTAGAGATCTGAACCCATTTTCTGCATGTAGTCATCCAGTTTTGACAGCAAAATTTGTTAAAGAGGTTTTCCCTACTCCACTTCACATTTCTTGCTCTCGTATCAAAGATTAGGTGATCATATGTTTGGGGGGAGATGTCAGTATATTCAACCATGTTCCATTGGTCAGCAGCTCTGCCTTTGTTCCAGTACCATGCTGTTTTAATTATTACTCCTTTGTAGTAGAGTTTGAAGTTAGGGAGGTTGATCCCTCCCATTTTCTTTTTCCCAAGAATTGCTTTAGTTATTCATGAGGGCTTATTGTTCCATACCAATTTCAGAAGTGTTAGCTCCATTCCTTTGAAAAATGTCATGGGTATAGTTATAGTGATCGCATTGAATTTATGCAATGATTTGGGAAGTATTGCCATTTTGACAGTGTTAATTCTCCCGATCCATGAGCAGGGGATATATTTCCATTTCCTTGTGTCCTTTTTTATTTCCTAAAGTATAGTTTTGTAGTTTTCTTTGTAAAGGTCCTTTACTTGCTTAGTTAAGCAGATTCCTTGATATTTGATTTTCTGAGGCACAATTGTGAACAGGATTGTTTTTTTCATGTCACTTTCTTTGTCACTAATTGCATATAGGAAAGCCATGGACTTTTGAGTATTGATTTTATAGCCTGCAACTTTAGTATACAAGACTATTGTTTCTAGTAGTTTCTTGGTAGAGGTTGTAGGGTCCTCTAAGTATAGTATCATCATCTACATATAGTGAGAGCTTGATTTCTTCTTTTCCTATGTGAATGAGCTTGATATGTTTTCTTGCCTAACTGCTATTGCAAGTACTTCCAGTACTATATTGAACAGCAGTGGAGTGAGTGGGCATCCTAGTCTAGTCCCTGACCTTAGAGGGAAGGCTCTTAGTTTTCCCCCATTGAGGATGCTGCTTGCCATAAGCTTGTGGTAGATGGCTTTAACTATATTGAGGAAAGTCCGCTGTATACCCATTTGGGGGATAGTTTTCATCACAAAAAGGTGTTGGATCTTGTCAAATGCTTTCTCTGTATCTATTGATATGATAATATGGTTTTTATCTTTTCTTTTGTTGATATGATAGATTATGTTGATTGATTTCCGAATGTTAAACCATACTTGCATTCCCGGGATGAATCCCACTTGGTCATGGTGTATGATCTTTTTGATGAGTTGTTGAATTCTATTTGCTAGTATTTTGTTGAGAATCTTCGCATCCGTGTTCATCAGGGATATCGGCCTGTAGTATTCTTCTCTTGTGGTGTCTTTGTTTCCTTTTGGTATTAAAGAGATATAAGCTTCATAGAAACTGTTTGGGAGAGTTTCTATTTCTTCAATTTCCTGGAAAAACTTGAGAAGAATTGGCAGTGGGTCCTCTTTATATTTTTGGAAAAATTCGCTAGTGAATCCATATGGAGCTGGGCTTTTGTTTTGGGGAAGACTTTTGATTACAGTTTCAATTTCTTTGATGTTAATAGGTCTATTCAGGTACTCTAGATCTTCTTGATTCAACCTTGGGAGATTATAGGAATCCAGAAATTTATCAATTTCTTCTAGGTTCTCTTGTTTTGTGGCATAGAGACTTTCAAAGTAGTCTCTGATGATCATTCGATTTTCTTTGGTTTCTGTTGTGATATCCCCCTTCTCATTTCTGATTTGGTTTATTAGGGTTCTCTCTCTTTCTTTGTGAGTCTTGTTACTGGTTTATGTCTCTATTTTTTTCTCCAAGAACCAGTTCTTGGTTTCAATGATCTTTGATTTATTTTTTTTTTGGTTTCCGTGTCGTTGATTTTTTGTTCTAAGTTTTATGATTTCTTTCCTTCGTCTGGTTTGGGCTCATTTTGTTGGTCCTTTTCTAAGATCTTTAGCTGTGTAGTCAAGTTGTTTATGTGGGGCCTTTCTTCCTTCCTGAGAAATACTTGCAGACCTATAAATTTTCCCTTTAAAACGGCTTTTGCTGTATCCCGTAGGTTCTGGTAGCTTGTGTCTTCATTCTCATTTGTTTCCAGGTATCTTTTGATTTCATCCTTGACTTCCTCTCTGACCCACTCGTTGGTTAACATTGATTTGTTTAATTTCCCGGTGTTCGATTTGATTCTCCATATCTGTGTGTGATTCACTCCTATCCTCAGTGCATTGTGGTCTTAAAAGATGGCTGATAATTTTCTATCTTCCTGATTCTATTGAGGTATGTTTATGTTTTGTATCCTAGCAGGAGGTCTATTTTGGAAAATGTTCCGTGCGCACTGGAGAAGAATGTGTATTCTTTCTTTTCGGGGTGTAAAGCCCTGTATAGGTCTATAAGCCCTCTCTCTTCTATTTCTTCCTTCAAAGCCAATGTTTCCTTGTTGAGTTTTGTTATTGTTGATCTATCCAGAGGTGATAAGGCGATGTTGAAGTCTCTGGCTACTATTGTGTTGCAAGCAATGTCCTCCTTAAAATCTGTTAGCAGCTGTTTTAAATATTTAGCTGTTCCCTCATAAGGTGAGTATACACTAAGAGTGTGATTTCTTCCTGTTGTAGATATCCATTGATGAATATAAAATAACCTTTGCTGTCCCTTCTAAACTTTTTCAACCTGAAATTTATGTTGTCGGATACTAGTATGACCACCCCAGCTTTTTTGAGGGAGATGTTTGCTTGCTGGATTGTTTTCCATCCTTTAACTTTGAGTCTGTGTTTGCCTCTGACTTTTGAGATGAGTTTCTTTTAGGCAGTAGAATGTTGGATTCTGTCTCTGAATCCATTTTGCCACTCTGTGTCTCTTAATTGGTGAATTTAGACTGTTGACGTTGACATTATTGTTATGCTGTTTTGTGTCATCTTTCTGTAAGGGTCTGTTGTGCTTTTAGGGTTTGTATTGTTTTATAGTAGCCCTTTTAGCCCTTCTTCTAGGTTTGGTTTTCAGTCTATGAAGTTCCTGAGCTGCTGTTTATCCACAAAAATAATGTACTGTTCCTTCAAGTTTGGGGGAGAGTTTAGCTAGATAAATATTCTTGGTGAAACGTTCATTTCATGAGTTTTTTCACTATATCCCACCATTGCCTTTGGGTTTGGAGGGTTCCCTCTGATAGGTCTGCTGTGAATCTAAGGGGTGCTCCTTTGTATGTGATTTTTTTCTTTGACCTTGTTGCTTGCAGTATTGTATCTCTATCGGTGGCATCCATCATTGTAACTATGATAAGTCTTGGGGTGTTTTTGTTAGGATCTCTTTTAACTGGCACCCTTCGGGCTCCTTGAACCTGAATGGCTGCATTGTTGAGCTCTGGGAATTTTTCAGCAATGATTTGTTTGACCGTGGCTTTTTCATTGAGATTGTTTCCCTGAACTTATTGTACTCCAATGATTCTTATGTTGTTCATCTTGGAATCATCTCCTAGGACTCTGATTTGCTCTAGAGCTATTTTGATTTATCTTGCCATTGTTTGTTCTTGTCTGTTGGCTTGGTGCCGCTGATCTTCCAGCTCACTGATTCTGTCTTCAGGTGTGGCTATTCTACTGTTGAGGGCACAGACTGAGTTTTTTATTTCATCTATGGAATCTTTTATTTTTGATATTTCTGCTCTCATTTCTTACCGTAATTTGTCGATTTTTTTTCTGTCATGTTACTGGATATCTTTCTGTTTCATTGAGTTCATTGAACATCTTCATGACTTCATATCTGAATTCTTTCTCAGAGAAGTCCTTTAGGTGAGTAGCACCTTCTGAGGCTTCTGGACTCTTCATTATCCTCCCCACGTGGTGGGGATTTGTGTTGTTTCTTCATGTTCGTGTGGAGGTATGGGTACTGAGATTTTACACTACATTTCTTGGTACGTCTAATCTATCTGCGGCTGTCTGAGCACCCGCTCACCTAAAATCAGGCCACGCCCACTTCTGAAGGGGCCACGACCCCATGGGTACCTGTTGTGTGTGTGTGGGTCCCAGCTGGGAGGGGAAGAAGACCGGCACAGCGTTGGGGACTAACAGGATGAGGCTCAGGGATGCGGGCGACCCAGGGTCCTCGAGGATGTCTGGTGTGCTTGCGTGGAGAAAGTCAAGTCCCGATTTTGAATACTGGCAGTTCAACCAACTAAAGGAAGCCATAATGTCAGGATTGATTTGAAAATTGAACCAAGTAAATGCACTGATGCCTGCAAAACCACATTTGAACAGTCGTGGCAAATACAGGCTCAAAGTCAAAGGTTGAAAGACAATTAATAAAACAAAATCACCTAAAAAATCCATCCGGAGGACCAGAGCAGTAATATAGCCAGTAGAGCATTTGTTCTGCACGTGGCTGACCCAGGTTCAAGCCCCGCCATCCCATATTATCCCCTGAGCACCACAAGGAGTGATTCTTGAGTTCACAGCCAGGAGTCATCTCTGAGCATCACCAGGTGTGACCCCCCAAAAAGCAAAAAAAAAAAAAAAGTCCGTCTAGGCCAATTTGAGTGTTAAATTCTGAATTCTGTTAGATTCTATACTCGGGAGATGGGTTGATGGGTAAAATGACCTTTTTTTTTTTTAACATATATCCCTTCAGTGCCTGGGTTGACACTAGATTTCCTGCAAAAATAGTGTTTTAGGCTATAATCTCTTTATTTCATTTCCATTCAAGGAATAGCTCTATGGATGCTTTTGTCCAACTTTCATCTAGAAATCCCTTTAGAACGTAAGACATGTATGTTGTTATTTGCATTATGATAATTTATCTGTGAATTTAAACTCCTTTGTGCAACACTGACCAAGCAAGGGAAAGAGCAAGGGTAAAAATGGGATTAAAGTAAGAAGCTTCTTTTCCTCAAAAGAAATAGTGATCAAAATACAAAGACAACACATGGACTGAAAAAATATTTACCACATAATCATCAGATAATGGGTTAATATTCAAGATATATAAGGCACTGGTTGAACTTTACAAGGAAGGAAACCTCCAGCACCATCAACAAATGGGAATAAGACATGAACTGAAAATTACTCAAAGAAGAAATACAGATGGCCAAAAGGTATAAGAAGAAATGCTCTATATCACTAATGGAAAGAACAATGAGATACCATCTTACATCACAGAGATTGGTACACATCAAAAAGAACAGGGAAAAAAAGTGCTGGCACTGATGTAGGGACAAAGGGACTTTCATTTCTTGATGGAGAGAATGCCAAATGGGCATTCCACAAGAAATTAGAAATTAAGATTCCATGTAAGCCAGCAATAACTTTTCTGTGAATATACCCTGAGGGGGGGTGCAAAAGCACACAGCAAAAATGCCATTTGAAGTTCAATATTCATTTAAGCACTATACATAATAGCCAGAATCTCGAAACATCCAGAGTGCCAGAGAACAGATGAATGGTTAGTGACCAGATGGTACATCTATACAATTAAATACTACACTGTAGCACTGTAGCACTGTCCTCCCATTGTTCATCGATTTGCTTGAGTGGGCCTAGTAACATCTCCATTGTGAGACTTGTTTTTACTGTGTTCCGGCATATCCAATACATCATGGGTAGCTTGCCAGGCTTTGCCATGTGGGATAGATACTCTCAGTAGCTTGCCAGGCTCTCTGAGAGGGGTGCAGGAATAGAACCCGGGTTGGCCGGGCCAGCCACGTGCAAGGCAAACGCCCTACCACTGTGCTATCGCTCCAGTCCCGTGAAATACTACACAACCTACATAAAAAATGAACTCATAAAATTTGCTTGGGCTAGAGCGATAGCACAACGGTAGGGCGTTTTCCTTGCATGCAGCCAATATGGCCGACCAGAGTTCGATTCCTCTGCCCCTCTCAGAGAGCCCGGCAAGCTACCGAGAGTATCTTGCCTGCACGGCAGAGCCTGGCAAACTACCTGTGATGTATTCGATATGCCAAACACAGTAACAACAAAAGTCTCCAATGGAGATGTTTCTGGGCCCGCTCGAGCAAATCGATGAACAAAGGGAGGACAGTGACCAGTGACCTGAAATTTGCTTATGAATGAATAGGCAGGGAGAGTATCAGGAGTCAGGAGGAGAAGGGCAGTTATAGAATGAATGCACATTTTTGTGGGATATAGAAATTATACTATCAGATTAATAGTCAAGGGTCAGGTGGATATGGCCACGGATTGAAACCTTCCTAAGATATGGGGAAGATGGCAGTTTGAATAGAGAAAGAACAACTATGCTGACAATGTTTGGAAACAATCTCTCTGAAAATGAACTGCATGCTGATAGTAGGCAAAGGTAGACACATGATAACCTATCAGTACCTGTTTTAGAAAGCAAATTTCCCATTGAGTAGAGAAAGGGGATTATTGTCTGCCATATAGACAGGCTGGTGCGATGGGAGGGGTGTGTTAGGAGGGCAACTGGAGACATTGATGGAGGGAAATACATGTCAATGGAGGGATGCCTGTTAGAACATTGTATGAATAAACCCAAACGATGAGAAGCTTTGTAAAAGTATCTAACATTCAATAAAAATGAATAAGTAAATAAAAGTAGAATATGCCTGTTCAAAGCCATTGTCAAGAAGTTAATCAGCGATGGCTCTTTGGTGTTCTTCTCATTGGCTTGGTTACAGTTCCATATCAGCCACCATAATAAACTTATTTTAAAGTACTGTTTCCCTTCTAAGGAAAGAAAGACTCCTTTCACTTCCTGCATGTATATTTCGAGAGGCCAGTGAATGGATTCCAAACAGAGTAAATTTTTATTTTATAGGTGACCTAATTTTTAATCGAAAGGTACCCAACAAGTCAGGTTCATTTCATGAGATATCTGTTCCCTTAAGAAAGACTCATCCCACCTTTGCTCACATAGAGTAATGAGACACTGGCATCCTTAGAAGCAGAAAGACAGAGGGGAAAAAGGTCTTATATTGAGCACTTTAATCGATTTTGGTGGGATTTTTGTGCCTTCCCTTAGAAAGTTGTCTGGGTTATTTATTTATTTATTTATTTATTTATTTATTTGCGGAAATGGGGTTCCGCAAAGGATTCAGCACCATTGACCATATCCACACGATAACCAAGCTCATTGGGGTTTCTCAGGAGTTCAAGATGCAGCTCTGTCTAACGTTCATTGATTTAAAGAAGGCCTTTGATTCTGTTGAGACAGAAGCGGTCATTGAAGCCCTAGCCAATCAGGGCATTCAAGCTCAATACATCAAGATCCTCTGTGAGCTGTATTGCGGATTCACTACCAGGATCTCACCATTCTACAAAGAAGTAATCATTGATGTCAATAGAGGAGTTCGGCAGGGTAATACCATTTCACCGAAAATCTTCAGTGCCACCCTTGAGAACATCATGCGATGACTGGAATGGGAAGGAATGAGAGTGAAGATAGATGGTCGGCAACTACATCACCTCCGCTTTGCTGATGACATTGTTTTAATAACACCAAACATCAGTCAAGCGGCACAAATGCTGGCCGACTTCGACCGTGAGTGTGGAAAGGTCGGAATACAGCTGAATCTTACGAAGGCAATGTTTATGAGAAACAGCCTCGTTCCTGATGCCCCATTCGTTCTCAACGGAATGACCATCTCCGAATGCAACAGCTATGTGTACCTAGGTCAAGAAGTCAACATGACAAATGACCTGGCACCCGAGCTGCACAGGAGGAAGAGAGCGGCTTAGAACGCCTTCAAGAGCATCAAAGAAATAGCTAAGAGGATGAAGAACCTCCGGCTCTGGGCACATCTCTTTGATTCCACTGTTCTTCCTGCATTAACATATGCCTCAGAGACCTGGGCCCTACGTAAACAGGATGAGAACACTATTTGGGTCTCCCAAAGAGGAATTAAAAGAGCTATGCTTGGAATATCACGTTTCACTCAAATGAGAGAAAGAATCCGGAGTTCCGACATCCGTTGACGATCAAGAATCAGGGATGCTGTCTCGTTTGCAAAGGTGTCAAAAATCAGATGGGCTGGTCACGTAATGAGATTTATTTATTTATTTATTTATTTTTATAATTTAATTTTTTATTGAATCACTGTGGGAAAAGTTACAGAGCTTTCAGGTTTAGGTCTCAGTGATGTAAATATCAAACACATTTCCCTTTACCAATACTTATTTTTAACTGCGAACCCCAATAGAACCCCACCTCCCACCCCTCCCAATTCCTGTGAGGCAGATGAGTTCTAGTTAAAACTCTATCTACTTTGACTAGATACATTGTTTCGATAGAAGATACACAATTATTGTTTAGAGTTTACGACCCCCCCCTCCAATCAGACATGCTGAAACAGCGTTGTGAAATGATTTGCTTTCTACAACTTGGTTTAAGAATAAAATGATGTCGCGGCCACGCGGTTTTGGATTTCTGCTATTTTACTTATTAACCCTGGAAGAATTTCTATTAAAAGTTAGATAGTTAAGAGATTGGTTTCTGTGCTCTGGAGTCGTGGCCGTGCCGGAGAGCCGCTCGTGGGGGGCAGCTGGCGACCTCGGTCAGGCGTGAAGGACAGCCCATTACGCCCCCCTTCCCATGAGGTCCCTGCCACCCCCACCTGCGGCTCAAACCTGCTGTCCACAAGGCTCCCGTGTGGCTGCCATCTTTCTTTCCAGAGAGGATTGGGCGAATGGAGAAACACCCTTTCCCCTCCGGGCAGGCATGCTGGCATGGTTTAACACATAGTCCATTTGCTTTTCTGCTCCAAGCGGGTGGCTCTCTGTGCTAAGTCCTTGTGCCTCCGGGGCCGTGGCCATGCCGTAGAGCCGCTCATGGGGGGCAGCTGGCGACCTCCACGTAATGAGATTTAAAGACGACCACTGGACTAGAGCTGTTACTGACTGGATTCAATGGGATGTCAAAAGACCGAGTGGCCGCCCACCTACCAGATGGTCAGACTTCTTCATCAAGATCATGAACGATCGGTTTGAGGCTCTTCATGTTCCTAGAGCGAACAGACGCCATTGGGCTACACTAGCACGCGACAGGGACAAATGGAGACGTTACTGGCGCCCGCTCGAGCAAATCGACGATTAACGGGAAGTCAAGTGATCAAGTGATCAAGTGATTTATTTATTTATTTATTTTTCACGTAGCTGTTTAGTTTTCCCAGCACCACATCCTGAAGAGGATTTCCTTGCTCGTCCTCCTATTTCTTGCATCTATGTCAAAATTTAAGTCACTTTATATTTGAATGTCTGTGTCAGGATACTCAATTTCACTGATCTGTTGGTCTGACTTTATTCCAATACCATGCTGATTTAATTACTACCGCTTTGCATGAGTTTGAAGTTGAGGGAGGTGATGTATTCCATCTCCTTTTTCCTAGGTTTGCTTTATATGCTCCTGGAGATCTATTGCCCCATATTCTAGAATGTTTGATCTATTTCTTTGAAAATGCTATGGGGATCATTTTAGAGTTTGCTTTGATCTGTATAATATTTTGAAGGATTTTTGCCAGTATGACAATGTTAATCCTCCATATCCATGAGCAGGGTATGTGTCTCCAATTCCTCCTTTCCTCTTTAATCTCTTGAAATAGTGTTGTATAGTTTTCTTTATTTGTCTCATTTACCTCATTAATTATTCTTATTCTGAGGTAGTTTATTTTCTGAGGCAAATGGTGAAAAGTATTTTTAAATTCTTCTTTCTTTATTTTCATTATTTATATATGGAAAAGCCATGGACTTTGGGGTATTGATTTTTAACCTGCTGTTTTACTATACAAATAATAGTTTTTCTAGGAGTATTTTTGCAGACACATAGGATTTTTATGTATATTTTTATGTATATTTTATTTTTCATGTTTTCTGAAAATAGTTGGCTGTGTGCAAGGTATGGAGTGATAGCACAGCGGTAGGGCATTGGCCTTACAAGCGGCCAACATGGCCGACTCGAGTTAGATTCCTCTGCCCCTCTTGAAGAGCCCGGCAAGCTACCGAGAGTATCTCGCCCGCAGGGCAGAGCCTGGCAAGCTCCCCGTGATGTATTCAATATGCCAAACACAGTAACAAGTCTCATGATGGAGAAGTTACTGGGCCCGCTTGAGCAAATCTATGAACAATGGGAGGACCGTGACCGTGACCGATCTGAAAATAGTGAAAGCTTGACATCTTCCTTTCCTATAGGGATACATTTTATATATTTTCACTCCAAACTGCTATTGCAAGTATTTTCAGTACTATATTGAATAAAAGTTGTTAAAATTGACAACTTTGTCTGGTGCCTAATCTTGGAAGGAATGTTTTTAGGTTTTCTTAGTTGAGAATAATGTTTTTTATTGGCTTGTCGTAGATAGCTTTGACTTTATTGAGGAATGTTCTTTCAAATCTTTATGTTGAGAGTTTTTATCATGAATGGGTAATTGATCTTATAAAACTTTTTCTCTATGTGTATTATATGATCATATTGTTTTTATGTTTTTTTGATGCAATGTATGATGCCGATAATATTGCAAATGTTAAACCATCCTTGCATCCATGCTTTGAATCCATTTTGGTCATGGTTTATGAGTTTTTATGAGTTTTCTTAATTTATTTACTAGTATTTTGTTGAGGATCTTTGCCTCTGTGTTAATCTGTGTTAGCAGCCAGTAATTATCCTATTGAGGAGTCTCTTTCTATTTTGAATATTAGGGTGATATTTACCTCTTAAAATTTTTCTTGGAGTGTTTCTGTTTAATTTCCTGAAAACTCTTGAAAAGTTTTAGCAGTATTTCCTCTTTAAAGGTTTGAAAGAATTCACTGATTAATCCACATACATAGGCCTGGGTTTTGGTTTTTGTTAAGAATTTTGATTACCATTTCAATTTCCACAGTGGTGATAGCTCTCTTCGGGTATTTAAAATCTTCTTGTTTCATGCTTGGGAGGTTATAAGAATATTGGAATTTATTCATTTCTTTAAGTTTTTTTTCTGACAGATATTCTCAAATTAATCTTTAAAGATCTGGAGAATTTCATTGATTTCTATTGAGATTTTTCCACTTTCATTATTCATTCAATTATATAGGGTTCTCTCTCTCACTCTCTTTCTTTGTGACTCTTGCAGGCAATTTATCGATCTCGTTTATATTTTCAACGAATCAGCTCTTATTTTGTTCGAAATTTCAAATTGTTTTCTGGGAATCTATGTTCTTAATTTCTCTAAATTTTATTGCTTCCTTCAATCTTCCTGGTTTGGATTCCTTTTGATGGTCATTTTCTAAGATCTTAAGCTTTGGGTTATTTACATGTCCCTCTCTTCCTTCCTGTTGATCACTTGTAGAGCTATATACTATCTTCTTAAGACTTCTTTTGCTGTGTCCCAAAAATTCTGGTAGCTCATGTCTTTGTTCTCAATTTTTTCTGGACATCTTTTGATTTCCTCTCCAAGCCACTGATTTTTCAGAAGCAAACCATTTAATTTCCAGGTATTTGATTTCATTCTTCTTTTCTACATCTGATCAACTTATATTTTCAATGTAGCATTGTCTAGAAGGATAGTTGATACAATCTCTATCCTCTTGATTTTAGAGGTATGTTTTTGGCCCATCATGTTGTCTAGCTTGGAGAATGTATCATGTACAATGGAGGAGAATATGATTTCAGCTTTGGGGGAATGGAAAACCCTGCATATATATACTAACTCACTTGTTTCCGTCCCTTCTTTCAATTAAAGTAGTACCTTGCTTAACTTTAGTTTAGTTGATCTATCAAGAGGAGACAAGAGGAGAGGATTTTAGTTGGCATTGAAATATCCAACTATACTTGTATTGCTACCAATAGCTTTATTCAAGTCTATAAGAAGTTGTTTTAAGTAATCCCCAGTTCATCATTAGATGCATACACATTTAGGTGTGTGAAAAATTTCTGATGTACAGATCGCTTGATCCTTAAGAAATGGACTTCACTTTCTCTTATAACCTTCTTCAATTTTCTAATTCATCCTACCACTCTGTGTCTATAATTTTCTGTCTAAAACTCTCCATATTTAATTTTTTTCAATTATCAAAAAAAATTGACGTCCCGTGGAATCCAGTCAGTAGTGGCTCTAGTCCAGTGGTCGTCAATAAATATCATTACATGTCCACCCCATCTGATTTTCGATGTCTTGGCAAACGAGACAGCATCCCTGATTCTTGAGCATTGACAGAGATCAGACCTCTGTATTCTTTCTCTCATTTGAGTGAAGCATGATACTCCAAAAATAGCTCTTTCAATTCCTCTTTGAGAGACCCTAATAGCGGTCTCATCCTGTTTTCGTAGGGCCCAAGTCTCTGAGGCATATGTTAATGCAGGAAGAACAGTGGAATTGAAGAGATGTACTCAGAGCTGGAGATTTTATGTCCTCTTAGCTATATCTTCAATGCTCTTGAAGGCATTCCAAGCCGCTCTCTTCCTCCTGCATAACTCAGGTGCCAGGTCATTCATCATGTTGATTTCTCGACCTAGGTACACATAACTGTTGCATTCGGAGATGGTCATTCCGTTGAGAGCGAATAGAACGTCAGGAACAAGACTGTTTCTCATGAACATTGTCTTTATGAGATTCAGCTGTAATCTGACCTTTCCACACTCACGGTGGAAGTACGTCAGCATTTGTGCCGCTTGGCTGATGTTTGGTGTTATTAGAATGATGTCATCAGCAAAGCGGAGGTGGTGTAGTTGCTGACCATCTATCTTCACTCACATTCCTTCCCATTCTAGTCGTCGCATGATATTCTCGAGGGTGGCACTGAAGTTTCGGTGAAATAGTATCATCCTGCTGAACCCCTCTCTTGACATCAACGATCTCTTCTTTGTAGAATGGTGAGATCCTGGTAGTGAATCCGTAATACAGCTCACGGAGGATCCTGATGTATTGAAGTTGAACGCCCTGATTGGCTAGGGCTTTGATGACTTCTTCCATCTCAACAGAATCAAAGGCTTTCTTTAAATCAATGTCATTAGACAGAGCGGCATCTTAAACCTCAATGAGCTTGGTCATCGTGTGCATATGGTCAATGGTGCTGAATCCTTTGCGGTACCTGGCTTGCTCGCATGGTTGTCCTTCATCTAGTGTTCTGCCAATCCTATTCAGGATGACTCAAGTGAACAGCTTGTAGGTGACAGACAATAGGCAGATAGGGTGAGAGTTGCCAATGTCGTGGATATCTCCCTTCTTGTATAGTAGTACAGTCTTGCTGGTTTTCCATTGGGATGAAACCTTGCATTAAGACATGTAGCATGTGAAGAGCCGAGCCAGTGTATTGATGAGTACTGATGGTAGGTTCTTCAGGTGTTCAGGTGTGACCTGAGCCAGGTGATCTTTGTTTCTTTACCAAGAAAATGGCGTGTCGGATTTCGGAAGGGAGAACGTTGGGAACGACATATGCATCCTGTGGAATTTGGTATGTGGGCAAGTGGACATGGCTATTAAAGAGATCTGAGTAGAAGTCATGAATAATCTCCACTGCCATTCTGGAAGATGTGACAGATCCATCAGGATGTTGGAGGGCAGTCATCTTGGTCTTGTAGTTGGCAAAGGACAGGCGGGCGTTGCAAATGCTTTTCCCAGCTTCTGCTGCATCTGCCAGCACTGCTGCTCTTCTTTGAGGTCTTCGTTTATCGCTTCTCTCCACTGCTTTACAAGCTCAGACGTTCACTTTCGGTTGCCTGAGGCTTGCACCAAGACACGTTCACAAACGAGCTCAAGAGTTATCAAAGACAGGCATCTTTTTTAGGCTATCTCAATTTCTCTTTCATCATAATTGGATGTTGGTGCCTAGACAACGAAGATAGAAACTGCCAGCAGTGAGTCACATCTATTCAATGTAATCATCCGCTTCAGGTTGTTAGGCATTTGAATTAATCAATGCTCATAGTCAAGTTCATGTTGACAAGGACACCAACACCACGACGCCTCTGTTGTCACATGTTCCAAGAAAGAGTTTTTCTCCAGTGTCCAAAATGGCGAGATGTGATTGATGCCTTCTAGTCTCAGTCAGACCAATAATGTTGTACTTGATCTTTTGCGCTTGTACCATCAAGTCCTCGATGGATGCATCAGATGCCTGTGTATGTGCATTGAAAGTACAGACAGTCATTTTTGCCTTTCTTCGTTTTGGCAGTCTAGTTCGGCCTTGAGGTTTTATCAGCCTCTCCTTCCACAAATTTCTCAACGCTGCCGTATTCAGGGTCAGGGGAATGTGATCCATTGTATGTACCTGATTTGGCATATTGAATACACCATGGATAACTTGCCAGGCTCTGCTGTGTGGGTGGGATATTTTCAGTAGCCTGAAAACACAAATAAACTTTACAGGTGTTTCTACTCAGGCATATGTGCTGGTACGATACTCTTAGTAGCCTGCTGGGTTCTCTGAGAGCGAGAATTAGAGAATAAGAAGTCTGGGAGCTTGGTGTTATAGTTTTTGGATCCTGGCCGTTGATGGGGTTACACGGCAGTTGGTGGGTGTACTGGAAGGCGTAGTCCCAAACCGTGCAGGCTTGAAAATCTCAGCCCCACGTCCCACACACCTGGGTTCCTCTGCTGGTTCCTTTATGCTTGAGGCTCATCCATGCATGTGGAGAATGGTCTCAGCATGGCTTTGGCTGGGTCCCGGAGGTCTTCACGTGTCGGGCCCTGGTGAGGACAGTCAGGCACGGAGATAGGAGAGTCAGCTTTGTTCTCTTCCGTGAGCTTGGTGTGATAGTTTCACACTATCATATCTCACACACAGGATGTCAAAAGATCGCGTGGACGCCCACCTATGAGATGGTCAGACTTCTTCGTGAAGACCCTGAATGATCAGTTTGAGGCTCTTCATGTTCCTAGAATGAACAGATGTCACTGGGCTACGCTAGCACGCAACAGGGATGAATGGAGATATTACTGGTGCCCGCTCGAGCAAATCCATGAGTAACGGGATATCAAGTGATCGAGTGATTAAAAATTTACGGAATTACTGTGAATAACAAAGTTAAAAAACTAATAATATTTGATTCTCAGGAATACAACTTTTGCAACAACAATCCAATCAATAAGTGTCCATTCATTCCTTCAGTGATCATAGTTTATGATTTGTTCCCAGTGTGCCTTAACTCTATGGAAGGCATTCTTTTCTTTTTATTATGCTCTTTCTCAATCTTATTATCTGCCGTTTTATGGCCAGTTGTATATCATCATGCATGTCACTTTCCTTTAATTCAGGACGCAGTTCTGGTCCAGAATGACAACTTCTCTTATTATTATTGTAATGATCCATTTCATGAACTAACATACCTCATCTGCTAGTCTCCCCAACTCACACACAGATGCACACACAACATATATACACACACAGCAAGTGACAAGCTTCCTACTAAGCACCTGTTCTCCTACTCTTTGCTGCCCAGGTTGGTTAAGACAGTGGTACTTCCCAAAAGAAGAGAGAGAGAACAGGGAGGAATGCCCTGCCACAGCGGCAGGGTGGGACGGGGGGGGGATGGGGGGTGGGAGGGATGCTAGGACCCGTGGTGGGGGAGGATGGGCACTGGTGGAGGGATGGGTACTTGATCATTGTATAACTGAAACCCAAGCACAAAAATTTATAAGTCTATAAGTGTACTTCATGGTGTTTCACTAATAAAAAAAATGATTAAAAAAAAGACAGTGGTACTTCAAGGCAAAAGATGCAAATTAAAAATTTTAATATAACGTTTAAGGTGCTCATCTCAACCCCCAAATAATTTTAATATCACAATAAAGATCATCCTGTAGTTTGTCGATTTCCTCAAGCAGGCACCAGTAACGTCTCCTTCTTTCTAACCCTGATATTTTGAAAGAGCCATTCCACTGCTCTTTCAGGATTAGGAGAATGAGACCCATCATTGTTACTGGTATTTGGCATATTGAGTATGACATGGGAAGTTTGCCAGACTCTGCTGTGCGGGCAGGATACTTTTGGTAGCTTGCCAGGTTCTCCAAAAGAAAAATAAGATAATAAGATGCCATGGCCACGAATGCTGCCACACGCTTCCGGGAGCTGGGTTTTATAGTCTCTGCGTCTTGGTTGTTGATGGGACCAACCTGGCGCTGGCAGCAGCTGGTGGGTGTGACGCCTACCGACTGGAAGATGGGGACTGGTTGCAGAGGGCCCAGTCACAATCCGAGTAGGCTTGGAGACTTCAGCCCCAGGACCCGCATGCCTGGGTTCCTCTGCCACTTCTTTCATGCATGAGGCCCATCCGGACGTGTGGAGAGTGGTCCCAGCATGGCCATGGCTGGCTCCGGAGGTCCTCAGCTGCTGAGGCTCTGCTCGGGGCATGAGGGGGGAAGAAACTCAACCCTCCCCGCTCCAAGGGGCCCCAGGTGAGGACAGCCAGGCGCGGGGGCAGGAGACTCTGTGCTGTTCTCCTCTGGGAACTGGGTTTTATAGTCTCTGCGTCTTGGTCATTGATGGGACCAACCTGGCGCCGGTGGCAGTTGGTGGGTGTGATGCCTACCGACTGGAAGATGGGGGGTCCGGTTGGAGAAGGCGCAGTCCCAATCTGAGTAGGCTTGGAGACCTCATCCCCGGGACCCACATGCCTGGGTTCCTCTGCCAGTTTTTTCATGCCTGAGGCCCGTCTGGACGTGTGGAAAATGGTCTCAGCATGGCCGTGGCTGGCTCCAGAGGTCCTCAGCTGCTGGGGCTCTTCTCGGGGCGGGGACAATTTTTATTTTATCGAACCTAGTGAGTTACCAAGGATGTGATAATATGAGATTGTGTCCTGAGGAAACAGGGAGACTTCAAAGCAGATTCAGTGAGTTTTCTGGAACTTCCATTCATTTATGGTTTGATCAACACTTCCATTACCACATAGTGAGCAAAGGTGAAAACAAAACGATCATGTGCCTTGATGGTATTCATGCATTGGAACTACTTATAACTTGATACATGTTTGGTCTTGTGATCAGCACAACTGAATATTAAGGTGCACAGATCAATGGAAGTGAATCCCCTGAATCCAGTTATCATGAACCACAATGGTCATAAGGCTCATGTTTGTGCTGATATTCCATGTCTGAACTTACTTATCTCTGAATCCAAATTGTAACTATGGTCAGGGTTGGCATTTTTTTGAGTATCATAAACTTTTGCCCACACAATAGAAGAGTATACACTTTCTTGAGCCCGGGAAATGCATTCTACAATATGCTGCTGTTCAGGATGATAGCTGTTGCACTGCATAGTTGCTCAAACTCAGTTGTGCAGACTATGGTCATGGAAACCACTTGTTTTCACATGCCTTCTGATATGTGCGTACCATGCATACAACTTTGTGTGGCCTGTGAATGTCTTCATGCTGTATCCCATATGTATATCTCACACATTTGAAGTTGTATCCCTGATGTAGACACTACATACAGTCCACAGAATGATGGCCACTGAAGAAACATTATGATCATGATTATACATAATACTACAACAGAGAGATCTCTGAAAATCTCACACTTTCGTGGGCAGTTTTGCAGAGCATGAAGCTAGTAATTTCCTGCGATGGTCAAAGGAAATATCCTGAATTGAACTTGTGTGGCTTCATGCATTTGTTCTGAAAATCAGTCTCATAACCCCATGCTTAAATTGTAGTATATACAGAAGCAACATGGATAATAGTGGTGTAAATTGTGGAACATCACTCGGGTAATTGGGCTGCTTTGGCCATCCAATACATGTTTTTTCTTTAAATTTTTTATTGAATACTCATTGAATACATAATTGACAATATTGATGAGGAATACGATCGAATGATTCAGCACCTCCATGATTCTGCAAGGAATGCCAAGAGAGAGATAACCAGAAAAAAAGGGACGGGAACTGAGGCCCACCTCTCGGCAAAAAAGCTGAACGTCTCCGGGTACTCTCTCCTCATTCAACCAGGTACAGCACGGCGCCCAGCGACAGGTACCTTTTCCGGAGCCATGGCTACTAACGTGGCCGCGAAATGTTCTCCCTCTACATATGCCAAAGGAACCATAAGCTACCCTCTTAGATGGAACCTTCTCTAGGTTAGCTCAACCACTAGAAACACAGTAGCCAATAAGTCATAAGCCTATCTCAACTCACGCTGCATAACAAGCAGAATAGTAACAGTGAACATGAAGGACTAAACCACACTTGTCACAATGGTAAAGCAATGCAAAAGCCCACCAAACTTTCTTTTTGAAGAGGATAGCCCAGAAGACACCAACAGTACTATAGTGTTAGAAAACCTCTCTGACAAGGAATTCAGAAGAGAGCTACTTAGGATACTTAGGGAAATAAAAGAAACAATGGAAAGCAATGCCAACTTCATAGACTCAAAACCATGGTTACAAGAACAACTAAATGGGCTACTTTAAGGCAAGACAGGCCCCTCAAATACACCAAATTTCAACAGAACAATGTGACAAAACCCATAACAATAATCTCTCTCAATGTCAATGGGCTAAAAGAACCAATGAAAAGACATAGAGTGGCATGATGGATTAGAAAATTGAATCCAACATTCTGCTGCCTGCAAGAAACACATCTCAATAGTCAAAGCAAACACAGACTCAGAGTCAAAGGCTGGAAAACAATCCTACAGGCAAACAGCTCCCATAAAAAAGCTGGGGTAGCCATTCTAATATCAGACCACATCGATTTCAGAGTGAAGAAGTTCATAAGAGACAGTGAAGGCCATTTCTTATTGATCAAAGGATCTGTACAACAGGAAGAACTTACAATAATAAATGTATATGCACCTAATGAGAAACCAGCAAAGTACTCAAAACAACTACCCATAGATTTGGAAAAAGACATCAATAGCAACACAATACTAGTGGGAGACTTCAACACCGCTTTGTCACCTCTTGGTAGATCAACCAGACTCAAGCTTAGCAAGGACATACTTCATCTGAGGGAAACAATGGGAGAAAGGGACTTAGTAGATATATACAGGACACTTCATCCTCAAAAAGCTGAACACATTCTTCTCAAGCGTACATGGAACATTCTACAAGATAGACCACATGCTGAGCCATAAAACATGCCTCCATAAAATTAAGAAGATAGAGAGTGTATCAACAAACTTTGCAGACCATAATGCGCTGAAATTAGAAGTAAATCACACACAAAAACAGAAAACTAAATCAAACACCTGGAAATTAAACAGTGCGCTATTGAACAAGGAGTGGCTTAAAAAAGAAATCAAAGAGGAAATCAAAAGATTCCTAGAAACAAAATGAAAATGAGAACACGAGTTACCAAAACTTATGGGACACAGCAAAAGCTGTGTTAAGAGGAAAGTTTATAGCTCTACAAGCATTCCTCAGGAAGGAGGAGAGAGCACACATAAATAACCTAACCTCACATCTTAAGAGCTTGGAGAAGGACCAACAAAAGGAGCACAACCGGAACAGGAGAAAGTAAATAATAAAACTCAGAGTAGAGATTAACGAGATGAAAACCCAAAAAATAATCCAAAAGATCAATGAAATCAAGAGCTGGTTCTTCGAGAAAATTAACAAGATCGATAAGCCTCTAGCAAAACTCACAAAGAAAGGGAGAGAGAAAACCCTAATAAACCGAATCAGAAATGAAAAGGGGGTCATTACAACAGAAACTACAGAAATTCAAAGGATGCTCAGGGAGTACTTTGAAAAGCTTTATGCCACGGAACATGAAAACGTAAAGGAAATCGATAAATTCGTAGACTCCTACAGACTCCCAAGGCTGTACCAAGAAGACCTGGAATACCTGAACAGACCTATCACCATCAAGGAAATTGAAATGGTAATAAAAAGTCTCCCCAAGCACAAAAGTCCTGGCCCGGATGGATTCACTAGTGAATTCTTCCAAATCTTTAAAGAGGACTTACTCCAAATCCTCTTTAAGCTTTTCCACGAAATTGAAATATCAAAAACACTTCTGAACAGTTTCTACGAAGCAAATATCACACGGATACCAAAAGCAGACAGAGATACCACAAAGAAAGAGAATTACAGGCCGATATCCCTGATGAACACAGATGCAAAGATCCTCAACATACTCCTAGCAAATAGAATCCAACTACTCATCAAAAAGATCATACACCATGACCAAGTAGGATTCATCCCAGGTATGCAAGGTTAGTTTAACGTTCGGAAATCAATCAACATAATCCATCATGTCAACAAACGAAAAGATAAAAAGCATATGATCATATCAATAGATGCAGAGAAAGCATTTGACAAGATCCAGCACCCCTTTATGATGAAAACCCTAGCAAAAATGGGTATAGAGGGGACTTTCCTCAACATCGTTAAAGCCATCTACCCCAAGCCTACAGCAAGCAGCATCCTCATTGGGGAAAAACTGAGAGCCTTCCCTCTAAGATCAGGGACGAGACAAGGATGCCCACTCTCATCGCTGCTGTTCAATATAGTACTGGAACTAATTGCAATACCAATTAGGCAAGAAAGAGATATTAAGGGCATTCAGGTAGGAAAGGAAGAAATCAAGCTCTCACTATTCCAGATGATATGATACTATACTTATAGAACCCAATAAACTCCACCAAAAAACTCCTAGAAACAATAGACTTGTATAGTAAGGTTGCAGGCTAAAAAATCAATACCCAAAAGTCCATGGCTTTCCTATACGCCAACAGTGAGAGCGAAGAAAGCTACATGAAAACAACAATCCCATTCACAATTGTGCCCCAGAAATTCAAGTACCTAGGAATCAGCTTAAGTAAGGAATTAAAGGACCTGTACAAAGAAAACTACAAAATGCTACTTCAGGAAATAAAAAAGGACATGAGGAAATGGAAAGATATCCCCTGCTCATGGGTCGGGAGACTTAACATTGTCAAAATGGCAATACTACCAAAAGCATTGTATGAATTCAATGCAATCCCTATAAGGATAAACATGATATTCTTCAAGAACTGGAGCAAACACTCCTGAAATTTATATGGAACAATAAGCCCCCTGCGAATAGCTAAAGCAATTATTGGGAAAAAGAAAATGGGAGGAATCAACCTCCCTAACTTAAAACTGTACTACAAAGCAGTAATAATTAAAACAGCATGGTACTGGAACAAAGGCAGAACAGCAGACCAATGGAACAGGGTTGAATACATGACATCTTCCCTCAATCATATGATCATCTAATCTTTGATAAAGGTGCAAGAAATGTGAAGTAGAGTAAGGAAAGTCTCTTTAAAAAATTGTCCTGGCATCACTGGACAGCTACATGCAAAAAAATGCTCAGAACTCTGCCTAACACCATGTACAAAAATAAGATCAAAATCGATTAAAGACCTCAGCATCAGACCAGAAACCATAAGGTACATTGAAGACATGGTTGGAAAAACCCTCCATGACATTGAAGCTAATGGTATTTTCAAAGATGCTACACCACTGGCCGAGCAATAAAAACAGAGATAGATAAATGGGACTATCTTAAACTAAGAAGCTTCTGCACCTCAAAAGAAACAGTGACCAAAATACAAAGACAGTCTAGAGAATAGGAAAGGATATTCGCCGAATACACATCTGACAAGGGGTTGATATCAAGGATATACAAAGTACTGGTTGAACTCCACAAGAAGACCACACCCAACCCCACAAAAAAATGGGGCAATGAAATGAACAGAAACTTTCTCAAAGAAGAAATCCGAATGGCAAAAAGCACATGAGAAAATGCTCTACATCATTAATCATCAGGGAGATGCAGATCAAAACCACAATGAGATACCGTCTCACACCTCAGAGACTGGCCTACATTCACAAGGACAAAAGCAACCTGTGCTGGCACGGATGTGGCGAGAAAGGGACACTCCTTCACTGTTGGTGGGAATGCCGACTGGTTCAGCCCTTTTGGAACACAGTATGGACGATTCTCAAAAAATTAGAAATTTAGCTCCCATTTGACCCAGCAATACCACTCCTGGGAATATATCCCAGAGAGGCAAAAATGTATAGTCGAAGTGACATCTGCACTTGTTTGTTCATTGCAGCACTCTTTACAATAGCCAGAAACTGGAAGAAACCTGAGTGCCCAAGATCAGATGACTTGTTAAAGAAACTTTGGTATATCTACACAATGGAGTACTATGTAGCTGTTAGAAACGATGAAGTCATGAAATTTACATACAAGGGGTACAACATGGAAAGAATCATGCTAAGCGAAATGAGTCAGAAAGAGAGGGATAGACATAGAAACATTGCATTCATCTGGGGGATATAAAGTAACACAATATGAGATTAATACCCAAGAATAGCTGAGATCAGCACCAGGAGGATTTCTCCATAGCTTAGAGGCCAACCGGGCATTCTAGGGAAAAGGGCAGCTCAGATAGAGAAGGGAGCACAAAATAAAGAGTGTTTGGAGGATCCTCCCAGGAGGGGAGATGCATGTTGAAATTAGACTATGGACTGAACATGTTTGCCACTCAATGCCTCTTTTGCAGACCATAACACCCAAAAGGAGAGAGCGAACAAAAGGAAATCCTTGCCACAGATGCAGGGGGGTATGGGGGTGGGTGGGTGTGGGAGGGATACTGGGATCCATGGTGGTGGAAAATGGGCACTGATGGAGTGACAGGTATTTGGTCATTGTATAATTGAAACCCGAGCACAAAAAATTATAAATCTACAACTGTACCTCATGGTGTTTCACTAATTAAAAATTTTTAAAAAACGCCTTTCTTCGAACACTCTTGAACTTATTCGCCAACGTGGCTTGGCACATGCCTCAGACAACCGCGAGCAAACTTACGAGCTGGCAAAACAGTGCAGAGAAGCGATCTAGGATGACCTCAAAGACAGGAGAGCAGCAGTGCTGGTAGATGCTGCAGAAGCCGGGAAAAGCATTCGTAATTTCTGCCTGTCCTTTACCAACTACAAGACCAAGATGACTGCCGTCCGACATCCTGATGGATCTATCACATCTTCCAGAAGGGCAATGGAGAAGATTATTCATGACTTCTACTCAGATCTCTTTAATAGCCACGTCCACTTGCCCACATACCAAATTCCGCAGGATGCATATGTCGTTCCCAATGTTCTCCCTTCTGAAATCCAACACGCCATCTCGTCGGTAAAGAAACAAAGAGCACCTGGCCCAGACAAGGTCAGACCTGAACATCTGAAGAATTTACTGTCAGTTCTCATCAATACACTGGCTCGGCTCTTCACACCCTACCTGTCTAAATGCAAGGTTCAATCCCAATAAGAAAACCAGCAGGACTGTACTACTATACAAGAAGGAAGATATCCACGACATTGGCAACTATCGCCTAATCTGCCTATTGTCTGTCATCTACAAAATGTTCACTTGAGTCATCCTGAATAGGATTGGCAGAACACTAGATGAAGGATAATCATGTGAACAAGCTGGGTTCCGCAAAGGATTCGGCACCATTGACCATATGCACACGATAACCAAGCTCATTGAGGTTTCTCAGGAGTTCAAGATGCCTCTCTGTCTAACGTTCATTGATTTAAAGAAGGCCTTTGATTCTGTTGAGATGGAAGAAGTCATCAAAGCCCTAGCCAATCAGGGCGAACAAACTCAATACATCAGGATCCTCCATGAGCTGTATTATGGATTCACTACCAGGATCTCACCATTCTACAAAGAAGTGATCGTTTATGTCAAGAGAGGGGTTCAGCAGGGTGATACTATTTCACCGAAACTCTTCAGTGCCACCCTCGAGAACATTATGCGACAACTGGAATGGGAAGGAATGTGAGTGAAGATAGATGGTTGGCAACTACACCACCTCCACTTTGCTGATGACATTGTTCTAATAACACCAAACATCAGCCAAGAGGCACAAATGCTGACTTCGACTGTGAGTGTGGAAAGGTCGGATTACAACTGAATCTCACAAAGACAATGTTCATGAGAAACAGTCTTGTTAGTGATGTTCCATTCACTCTCAATGGAACCACCATCTCTGAATGCAACAGTTATATATACCTAGGTCGAGAAATCAACATGATGAATGACCTGGCACCTGAGTTATGCAGGAGGAAGAGAGCGGCTTGGAATGCCTTCAAGAGTGTTGAAGAAATAACTAAGAGGACAAAGACCCTCCAGTTCTGAGCACATCTCTTCGATTCCACTGTTCTTCCTGCATCAACATATGCCTACGAAAACAGGATGAGAACACTATTAGGGTCTCTCAAAGACGAATTGAAATAGCAATGCTTGGAGTGTCACGCTTCACTCAAATGAGAGATAGAATCCGGAGTCCCGATCTCCATCAACGCTCAAGAATCAGGGACGCTGTCTCATTTGCTAAGGCATCAAAAATCAGATGGGCTGAACATGTAATGAGGTTTAGAGACAATGGCTGGACTAGAGCCATTACTGACTGGATTCTACGGAATGTTAAAAGATGGTCAATCTTCTTCGTCAAGACCCTGAATGATCGATTTGAGGCTCTGCATATTCCTAGAATGAGCAAATGCCATTGGGCTATGCTAGCACGCAACAGGGATGAATGGAGACGTTACTGGCACCCGCTCGAGTAAATCGATGAGTAACGGGGTATCAAGTGATCAAGTGATTGAATACCCATTAAATAGGACAATGCAAAATTGCTTACGATTGAGTTTCACTAACACAATGGTCCAACACCCATCCCTCCACCAGTGTATATTTCCCAACACAAATTTCCCCCATTTACTTTGCACTATACTTCAACACCACCCCCCTCTTCAGTCTGCTACTTCTCTTCTTTCTCTCTTTCATTTTATTCATTAAGGTTTGGAATATAGGTATTAAGAGGTCAACGTACTTGTTCAGTGTGTTTAGGATTTTTATCGGGAAGATAAGGCTGAAGTAGCATTGTCAAATATGTGGCAGCTTTGCAGTGAGGATGTGATTGCCAAAGATTTTGGAGGTACAGAAAGGTGGGTGAAGGTAGCCCATCCTGACCTTGAGAAAGCCTGGAGATTTCAGTCTCAAAACCAGTATAACCAAATTTTCAGCAGAATATATGTTATTGAGGTCTGTCTGGAGACAATGGAATCTAGCTAGGGTGATGGTGAAGATTTTGGATTATGGATGCAAGTGAATACCGAGGGCTTTGGTTAAGCATGCACAAGGCTGAATACCCCCTCTGATTAACCCCTATCTTTTAGTATTCTTGTGATCTGAGATTAACTATGGCTTTTAATCTATTCTGAGCTTTATTTATGAGTATCTGAAGCAAGGCCAGTAAAAGAGATTACATGGTGGCATTGAAGCTGGCTTGCAGAGTGACTTCTGGTGCTTCCAGGAGTATAGGAAAGTGGTGGGAGCTAGACCATCCTGACCTCGAGAAAGCCTTTAGATTTCAGACACGAAACCCGCATACCTAAATTTTCAGCAGTTTATATCTCGGGCTGGAGCGATAGCACAGCGGGTAGGGCGTTCGCCTTACAAGCGGCCAACATGGCTGACCCGAGTTTGATTCCTCCACCCCTCTCGGAGAGCCCGGCAAGCTACCCAGAGTATTCGATATGCCAAACACAGTAACAACAAAGTCTCCAATGGAGATGTTACTGGGCCCGCTCGAGCAAATCAACGATCAACGGGAGGGCCTTTACCTTTACCTTTACCTATATCTCGGTGAGACAGTAGAGCCTAGCCACGGCATGGCAGCAATTTTGGATTGTATAAGCAAGCATTTTCCAGGGTCTCTGCTTAGGTGGGTATTGGGCTGACCCCTTCCCCTATGATTTATCCTGGTCTGTTTAGTGGGCCCAAGATTAATTTCCGCTTTTTATCTCTTTCAAGAAGTATTAAAATGTCTCTGAAGCAAGGCCCAAAATGAACTTGTATAGCAATGCCCGATATGGTTTGTTGATATAGTTCCCACATACAGAATTGTTGGCTGCTTAGTTCCTCAAAAAACTTTGTCCCGATTTGTTGGGGTCCATCCAGAGGCACAGGGGCAATTTTGTAGTATGAGGAAGCTAGAATGCAGCATCAGACAATAGATACACTGCCCGTTGGGTACAGATTGAATTGGTAGTGGCACCGCACTTCCCCAATGCATATTTTGCTGAAACAAAAGGTGACCATCTCTTTCTGACTCATTTCACTTAGAATGATACTCTCCATGACCATCCACTTATAAGAAAATTTTATAAATTCATCATTCCTAACAACTGCATAGTAGTCCATTGTGTAGATGTACCAACGTTTCTTTAACCAATCATCTGTTCGCAGGCACTTGGGTTGTTTTCCGAGTATGGCTATGTGAACAATGCTGCAATGAACATACGGGCGTAGATGTAATTTCTACTGTGTTTTTTTGCACCCTCTGGATATATTCCCAGAACTAATATTGTGGGGTCATATGGAAACTCAATTACTCAATTTCTAGTTTTTGAAGGGAAATTGTCTTTCATAGAGGTAGGGAAAGGGTTGGAAAGGGGTGGGTGTATACTGGAGTTATTGGTGGTAAAGAATGTGCACTGATGGAGGGATGGGTGTTTGATCATTGTCTGAGTGAAACTCAAACGTCAAAGTTTTGTAACTGTATCTCATAGTGATTCAATTTAAAAAAAGGTAACTATTCAATGATATCTTGTTTCTCTCCAAAGAGCACATCAAAGAGCACATTTGATTTTCATTCTTTTGTTTGGTTTCATTTTAATTCTAAATCCAGAAACTTCTTCTGTAACCTATTAACACATGTCCAGTTTTTTTTCAAAAGTAGCTCACATTTGTTATCTAAATATTGATACACATCGACTGCTAGTAGCACTGCACTTCCCCAATGCATGTTTTGCTGCAACAAAAGGTAACCATCTCTTTATAACTCATTTCACTTAGCAGGATACTCTCCATGACCATACAATTATAAGCAAATTTCATAACTTCATCATCCATAACAGCTGCATAGTAGTCCATTTTATAGATGTACCATTTCTTTAACCAATCGTCTTTTCCTCAGCTTCCATTTTTAAAATGGCATATTTCTACGCAAAGCCATTGGATCAAAGGTAAATGACTAGGGTTTTTGGAATTCTCTAAGTTGTCTCAAAGAGAGTTCCATTTTGGCTATAGAGTCATGCTAATTTGATATAGTGCTATTTCTCGGAAAGCAAAAAGCCTTTCGGTTTTCTGTATGTATAATTCAATAGGCCACTGATTTGATTTCAAACAGGATCAATTGTTTATCTCACAAATGACTCAAAATTGTCACTAAGAATTATCCAGCAATTCAGTTTTATTCCAAGAGAGCTCTGTGCCAAGAGACCTAGACTGAGCCTCTACACACGTTGTTACCATATAATAATGGAAGACTAATTGACATAGAAAAAGGAGGGCAGATAAGGGGAAGAACAGAAAGGGTGGATCACTGGGCTTATTCCCAGAGAAAAGAAGCAGCAGTAGAGAACAGGCACTTGACACTTTGAAAGACTTAGCACTGGCCCTGATTTCACTTCTCACACCAAGACCACTGTTGTCCTTCTGTTTCTCATTGCACAGTGTGGACCTGAGTGTTTCTGCTTCTCTGATTCCTCACTATGTGTCTGCACCTGGACTCCACAGCCACCCAAACTTTAAGACATCCTGTCACTTCCTATAACCCCTCTGTACCTGTTCACAAGAAGACTCAGTAAACATCTGTACCTTTGTGTTCATAGAGCTTTAAAGTTTCTTTTATCAGAATGTTTTGATCCCCTTTGTGTTTCTGAATATACTTCCCCATTCAGAAAGCCACACTGGCCATTCTGGGTCAAGCTAATGGTCAATCTACTCACCATAGCACACAAAGTTATGTGACTATGGCATCAATAAACATGTCATTATGAGTCCTGATGCTATGGTTGCATGTGAGAACTCAAGAGTAAATGGTACTCTTCCTACCAGATGGAGTTTGCCTTGTGTACCACCAGACACAAGAAAGTCATGGATATATGATCAAAAATTTAAATACAACAATAAATGCCCTTAACTTTTAAAGAAATTCAACATGAAAATTTGTCAAAACTTTAAATGAAATTATTCTTTGATTTCCAACGTGGAAATAATGTGACTATAGACTGGACTAGAATATTTTTGCATTAAAAATCTAATAATAACCAGATTACTGCAGAAATATGTGCCTATCAAAAGGTTTTTGACCCACCTAAGAATGTCCACTGCATAGAATGTATTAGCTTTTGTCCACTGCATAGAATGTATTAGCTTTTGACACCCTTTCGGCATTACCACTTTTTTTCCCTCCAGATGAATATTATTCATTTTGGGGGAATATAAACTCTTTTACATATAGTTCCAGGTTACACAGAATGTATTTCTACATTGGAATTCAAGAAATAACTTCATTTAAATACTTTACAATATTTTTATTGAATAACTGTGAGATAGAGTTCTAAAGTTGTCATGTTCAGATTTCAGTCATACAGTGTTTGTAATTCCTCCATCAGTGTACATTTTCCACGACTAACATCCCCCTTATACATCCTGCTCTCCCCACTATCCTGCATCTATGGAGGCACTTTTCTTCTTTGTCTAACACTATACACTGTAAAGCATTAGAGTTTGCACAACAGATACTGAGAGGCCATCACATTTGGTGGTTTACCCACTTTCCTTACACATCTCCCATTCAGAATGATCCCTATCAATCATCACTGTCATAATGGTCCCTTTCTATCACAACTGGCTGTCTCCCACAGCCCTAGAGGCAGGCTTTCGAGCGTTGACCAATACTCCTGTCCCTTGTTTCTACTGTCCTTGGATGTTAGTCTCATACTATGTATTTTTATCCCACAAATGAGAGCATTCATTCTATTTCTGTCCCTCACCTACTGACATGTTTCATTCAGCACAATACTTCACATATCAATCCATTTGTAAGCGAATTTCATGACTTCATTTTTTCTGATGACTGTATAGAAGTACCATATTTTCTTTAGCCAGTCTTCTGTTCCCAGTCACTCAGAGTCCTTCCAGATTCTGGATATTGTGACCAGTGTTGCAAAGATCATACACATGCTGATGTCCTTTCTGTTGTGTGTTATTGCATCCCTGGGGGTATACTCAAGAAACAGTTTTCCTAGGTCATTTTGTAGTTCAATTTCTAATTTTTTGAGAAATGCTGTATTTTTTTCCAGAATCTCTGGGCAAGTCATCATTCCCACAGCAAAAATGAATGAGAGTTACTTTTTCCCTGCATCCATAACAGCACTGATATATATATATATATATATATGTATATATATATGCTATATATTTGCTTTTTGGGTCACACCCGGAAATGCTCAGGGGTTACTCCTGGCTCTGCACTCAGGAATTAATCCTGGCGATGCTCAGGGGACCATATGGAATGCTGAGAATCGAACCCGGGTCGACCGCTTGCAAGGCAAATGCCCTACCCACTGTGTTATCACTCCAGCCCCTGTTCTTAATATTTTTACTGTGTGCCAATATTTTTGGTGCAAGGTGATATCTCATTTATTTTTATTCGCAACTCCTTGATGACTGGCGATGATGAGCATTTTTTTCATGCTCCTTTTGACCATTTGTTTTTCTTCTTTGAGGAAGTTTCTGCTTACATGTTCTCTCCATATTGAGATGGCTTTTGAGGTTTTTTCTTTTAAAGTTGTATGAGTGCTTTATATATCTGGGATAATAGCCACTTATTAGATAGGTATTAGCAAGTATTGTTTCTCATTCCATGAGCTATTTTTATATCAGGTAACTGGTTCTCTTGAGGTGCAGAAGCACATCAGCTTAATGTAATCCCATATGTTTATCTTTGTTTCAACTTGGTTGGTCAGTGGTGTTTCATCATTAAGTTGTCTTTAACTTCAATGTCATGGTGGATTCTTCCTATATTTCCACCATATATCTTATGGATTTATGTTTGATATTGAGTTCCTTAATCCATTTTAATCTAAATTTTGTGCCTGGAACCTAAGAAAGAGGTCTGAGTTCATTTTATTGGCATGTAGCTGTCGAGTTTCCCCAGAACCCCTTGTTCGAAGAGTCTTTCCTAGCTCCACTTCACATTTCTTGCTTCTTTATCAAAGAATAAGTGATCATATATTTGAGGGTCTTTGTATTTTCACCTCTATTCAATTGGTCTGTGGGTCTGTCTCTACTCCAGTAACCATATTGCTGCTTTGTTTTGAAGGGCTGTTTGCTTTAAGAATTTATTTCGGTGGTATCGTGCCACCAGCAGGTCAATCTGTACCTGTGAGGAGAGTGCATCAGCAGCCTGATGGCACTGTGAGACTTTCAAATACCCCCAAATTGCTGCTGTGCCTTTGGCCAGACCCCAAAAACTTGGGGCAAAGTTGACCAAGAAAGTAAACGGCCAAAGTTAGGTATGTGGGAGACACACCCACAAACAACCTCCGGCTCAGCTATATAATTGGAGGCATGGCCTCTCTGGTTCCTAATCGAACTGCTTAACGGCCATGATCCCAGAGACTCAGAAACGAATCTTGGAACCCAAAGTCTTTTGGCAGAAATGCGTCCTGTTTCTGCAGTAGGTTACTGGCGCTGGACCACTCCAGGTGGGAATAGGTTTTGTGCCTTGGCCTGTTCCTCCTGGCGGCACGGTGACCGCCATCCTCCAGAGACCACTGAACAGTCAGGTTTGGGCCTGCAATGATGAGACACACAGGGCCTCACCAGATGGGGGTGGAACCGGCCCTTTCCTCCCCATCCCAACAAGACCCCGAGTTGCCGCCTACAAACAGTCTCTCTGGCTCTTGATCAAGCTGATTAATGGCCATGATCTCAGAGACTCAGAAACAAATCTTGAAACCCAGCAGCTTTTGGCAGAAATGCATCTAGACCGCATACAATGTGGCCACTCTCTCAGAGCTTATAGGAAAGTCAGGTACGAGCCAGCTGTAACGGGGCAACTGCAGTCTCATGGGAAGGGGATGGTACCAGCTCATCCTTCACGCCCTACTGAGGTCACGAGTTGCCCCCCACAAGTGGTTCTCCAGCAGGGCCACGCCTCCAGAGGCAAAAGGACTTAATCCAGAGTTTGGCAATTTGCGGCAGAAAAGTGAATGGACCATGTATTAAATTACGATGCCATGCCCCCCCAGGAGGGAAAGGGTGTTGCTCCCTTTCACCTTTTCCCCCCCAGCAGCAAGGTGGCCACTGCCTCTTGCTTATTGGAAAGCCAGGTAGGAGCCAGCAGTGATGGGGCAACTACAGTCTCATGGAAAGGGGTACAGTACCGGCTTGTCCTTCACACCCTACCGAGGTCACGAGTTGCCCCCCTCCCCCATGAGAGACTCTCTGGCACGGCCATGGCTCCAGAGGCAAAAGGACTTAATCCAGAGCCCGACAGTTTGCAGCAGAAAAGTGAATGGTCCATGCCTTAAAGTCCATGCCCTCCCAGGAGCGAAAGGGTGCTGCTCCCTTCTGCCTTCCCCCTCCCGCCCCAGCAGCAAGATGGCTGCCGCCTCAGAGCTTATAGGAAAGCCAGGTAGGAGTCAGCAGTGACGGGGCAACTTCAATCTCATGGAAAGGGGGACAATACTGACTCCTTCACACCCTACCGAGGTCACGAGTTGCCCACCACGAGTGGCTCTCCTGCACAGCCATAACACCAGATGCACAGAAACCAATCTGGTAATTACCTGGCTCTTTGCAGAAATCCAAAATCGTGGACGCATGACATTATATGATTCTCATAACCAGCTATATAAAACAATTATTTCACAATGCCTTTTCAGCAATTCTGATTGTGGGAAAGGGGAATTCTAAACAATAATGGTGCATCTTTTGTCGAAATAATGAATGTAATCAATGTAGAGAAGAGTTAAGTAGAAATTATCTGCCTCACAGGCATTGGCAGGGGTGGGAGGGGGTATATTGGGGTTCTTGGTGGTGAACAATGATTACTGGTAAAGAGAGAGGTGTTTGATCATTGTATGACCGAGACAAACATGAAAGCTTAGTAACTTTTCCCACAGTGATTCAATAAACAAATATAAGAAAAAAATAAATAAAATTATGAAAAAAAGTAAGGTGGAGTTCATGCCCAATTCAATCAGCTAATCAGTGGCTGAATAAATAGCAGTACTACTACATAAAAAAAGAATTTATTTTCTCCCAGGCCTGGCAGCCAAACTCCACAACCCAGCCGCCGCCATGCTCCAGGCCACTTTCCACATGCTCGGGCCAAGCTTCACATACGAGTGAACATATTCCTTATGACACGTAATAAGACACTCCCTACTCATTTTTCATAATTACCACACCATATTTTATGGGGTTCAGACAGTAGGCAACAAACCATAGAGGTAAATATATATGCATATATATGCCTATATACATATAGCACAGCAGGTAGGGCGTTCGCCTTACAAGCGGCCAACATGGCCGACCCGAGTTCGATTCCTCCGCCCCTCTCGGAGAGCCCGGCAAGCTACCGAGAGTATTCGATATGCCAGACACAGTAACAACAAAGTCTCCAATGGAGACGTTACTGGGCCCGCTCGAGCAAATCGACGATCAACGGGAGGGCCTTTACCTTTACCTATACATATTTTTAGACATATGTACCAAAGCTCACATCACCCAAACTTTAACATGTTAATGACATTCTATAGAATGTCTTAATGGCTCCTTGCAAAATATAACAATCTTCACACTGTTTTCTATATGAACACTCTTTTGTAAGCATGTTCAGAGGTTCTTCATAACAGCCAACACAAAATATATTCTTTCATTTGTATTTTGGGACAGAGCTTGGGGCTTTGGATGGATACATCCCGAATTTGGTGGTGGGAAGGTATAATGGTGCTGGCATTGGTGTTTGAATATTAAATGTAATAAAATATTTTGAAGAACTGATAAAAATTAAAATAAAAAAGAATTTATTTTCTAACCTTTGGTTTTGAGTATGTGTTTGCTCTTACTGTGGAAAAGTATTTCTTGTAGACAACAGTGAGTTTGTTCAGTTCAAGTTTCTAATGGATTCTGAAACTCTGCTGTCTCTTATTTAACACATTAACCGTTGTCACTGAATAAGATTATTGTGATGAGCTTTTTTGCTCCATCTTTTGCAGGATTTGGGTGTGTTGATGGGGTTAGTCTTGTTTAAGCAGTCCATTCCATTTCATTCTCTATTGAACGATGATTTTGAACCTATGAAGTTCCTGAGGTATCTGTAAAATTGGTACTGCTACTTCAAATATAAATGAGAGTCGATTGGGTCAAGAGTTTTTTGATGAGGCTATCATTTCATTGAGTTTTATCACTCCTTCCCACAAATTTCTTCTGGCATGGAGGGTTTCTTTTGATAAATCTGCTGTGAATTTTCCGGATGCTCCTTTGCATACAATTTCCTACATTGATCTGGATGCACTATTATATATGTGTGGTCTTCCACTTTCTGATTAGGATGTGGCTCAGAGTATCTTTGGGCTTCCTTGATTTCAGTGGATGTACTCTTCAGCTATGGGCACTCCTCTGAAATTATGCCTATGACTTTTTTTTTCTCATCAGGGTTGACTTCATCAGGGTTGACCCCCTCAGTCCCAGATGATTCTGATGTTATTTGTCAATTTACTCCAAAATTCTCCTGCCATGTGTTGGTTTATTTTGAGGACTTTTTCCTTCACTACTGTTGTCAGGACATTTTCTGCATATCTTCTTGGAACTCACTGAATCTCTCCTCAGCAGCTGTTAAACTGCTGCTGATTCCTTCCAAGGGAGTTTTTATTTTCTCCTACAAAACAGTTCAGATTGCTCACTTCTGGTTTCATTTCATCATTTATGATCTCAATCCTCTTATGTTTGATTTGAGGTGTTATCTATTATTTCTTTGAGCTCCTTATACATTCCCAATAATTCTTCTGGAAATTCCTACTCTGACACTTGATATAGCTGGTGATTACTAGATGAACTCTTCTCGACTAGCATCTTCACTATGCCTGTTGGATTTCTGCTTTGCATTATCATTGTGCCATTTGCAGTTTGGAATTGGTTCTTTAGTAATTTTGTGTGTAGGTTAGTTACCTATAGTTATTATGATTTTGTATGTTTGTGGTGATATACAAAGAGGCAAATAATGCATTTCAGTGTGCTTAGTAGAACTGCTGAGCTTATCTTGTACTGGTTGGGGTGGGGTCATGTAGGGGAAACTCTGACCTGCAGAGCAAAATGGAGATACTGAGAAAAATTCAGTACTTCAGCTTCTTTGAATTCTTCAGTGGCCTGGATCACAGTCTGGGTGGAGCCAAGTCAGGTCAGCTAAGAAACCCTCTCCTTACTTTTCCACTCTATAGACAGTAGGCGTATATTATTGTTTTTTCAAGATTATGCGGCTAAATTTTCATATCTTTTTCCCAATATTCATATTTTAATTATTTTAATTGCAGTACATTTTGATCAGATGTGCTATGTGCTATTTTATCTATATTCTTTAAAAGGATAGGTTTGGTCCCCAGAATCACCTCTCCTGCCAGGCACTACCCTGTCACTCATCAATCTAACATCTTAAACTCAGGTGTGTGAATCGTGGATGACTCTTCACCATTCCCGAGTGAGTCTGATGTGTGGCTCCTATACACAAAGAGAAGTCTGGATCTTCATCCTTCTTCAGTGACCTGGAGCATGGACTGGGCAGAGCCAACTCAGGGCAGCTAAGCAGCATTCTCCTACCTTTATCTACTTTGTAAGTAGGAGGTATATATAATTGATTTCTCAAGACTATATTGAATAATTTTTACATCTCTTCCCAAATTACATTTATATTATTGTTTAATTTCATTACATTATACTCAGATATTATACATTATTAGTTTCCATTTTTAAAAGGGTAGGTTTTGTTCTTGGAAACGACTCCCCTTTCAGTAACCACCCCCAATCCATCAATCTAACATCTTAAACACAGGTGTGGTATCATGGCATAATCTTCACCCTCCCCCAGCAGAAGCCTGGCCCTCACACACAAAGGGAAGCCTGAACCCTCAACCTTTTGTCCCTGGAAATCGCTTCTCATTCCTTGCACCATTGATCTAACATTTTAAACTCGGATTGCCACCCATACAAGAAACTACAAGAAACAACTCCTAAAAACAAAGGTCGCAATGATAAATAAATGCAGAAACTTACCAGGCTTAGTTAGTGAAGAGAGGGGGAGGGAGAGAGAGTGATTCCATGAATCATCATATTCATCCACAAAAATCAGTGACTATGAAAACAGAAGAGGAGGGGTTGGAGCGGTATCACAGTGGGTAGGGCGTTTGCCTTGAACGCAGCCAACCCGGCTTCAATTCCCGGCATCCCATATGGTCCCCCCAGCACCACCAGGAGTAATTATTGAGTCCAGAACCAGGAGTAACCCCTGTGCATCACTGGGTGTGGCCCCAAAATCAAATAAACAAATAAATAAATAATCAGAACAGGAGAACAGGAGATCTGGTGTACTGAGAAATGAGCAAAGCTAGTGGGTGTGGTGTGGTTAGGCAGGGTCTCTGGGACATTGGTAGAGACGTGTGGGCACACAGAGAAGGTGTGTTTGGAACAACGCCTTCGTAAGACTATCACTGATGGGGACTGGAGCTAAAGTACAGTGGGTAGAGTACTTGCCTTGCACATGACCAACCCGGGTGCAGTTCTCGGTATCTCATATCATACAGTATCCCAAACACTGCCAGGAATAATTTCTGAGTGCAAAGTCAGGAGTAACCCCTGTGCATCACCGGATATGACACAAAAAGCAAAAAAAAAAAAATCACTGACAGCACAGACCCCAGGGTCTCTATAAACAGGGGCTCAGGAATCCATCTAACAAGGGAACTCCTTGCACGACTCTGGCCTTTTACAGATAATCTGGCCTAGGGAGACTCTTGGAAGCTTTTTGCTTATTCTGTGTTTTTGGAGAGATTGGAGAAATTCTAGGAAAGGTAACTAAGCAAGAAAAGGGCCTCTGGGCTGTGGACAACCTCCATCCACCCCACCCACGGCTGCCATGTTAGCTTTCCATCTCAGACAGCTGTTCTGGCCGCCGCTTAGATAGTTCTGATGACAAGAATCTCAGTGACAATTGCTCCTGAGATCAATATGCCTTCATATTCTTCTGTAACAGTCCTGAAGCTTCTGGGAAAACATCCTCAAACCTAAAAGCGTTTGGACTTGGCTGTCTGACTGAGCTGTCTTGACTGCTTCCTGTTTGCTCACTTTCTGCCTCAAATGGAAGATGGGTTTAGGAAACTTTGGAGAAAGTACGTTAAATCAACAGAACCTAAATATATAACAACTGAGTCTCCTACATCAATGTGGTTCTCTCTTGAAGAATATGGAACATCTTGGGCTAGACCTCGGAAACTGAGCACTTTCTTTGTTTTGTCTGTTCTTTTGATATCTCAAAATTTTCTGCCATTTTTCCCTCCACTCTTGTTTTCTATAACTTAGGTATGATGGTTATAATAATGTTAACTTTTGTGGTTTTAATATACACAGTGGACCAGCGCGATAGCATAGCAGGTAGGGCATTTGCCTTGCACGTGGCCAACCTGGGTTTGATTGCTCCGCTCTTCTCAGAGAGCCTAGCAAGCTACCAAGAGTATCTCACCCGCATGGCAAAGCCTGGCAAGATACCTGTGGCATATTCAATATGCCAAAAACAGTAACAAGTCTCACAATGGAGACATTACTGCTGCCCACTCAAGCAAATTGGTGAACAACTGGAGGACAGTGCAGTGCTACAGTGATGCTAGCAAGAACATAGTAAGCTTCTCTGGAATAAACACTTAGGTTAATATTCAACAATCTAAAATAGATTTAATAGGTATATATGTCTGACTGAGTATGGCTTGATTAAATACGTGTGATATGAAGTAACACAGTCTTCTTAAACAGCACTCCTATTTTTAATGTTGGTATATCAATAATTACGAGTTAGTTATTATTCTTACCATTAAGCCATTCATTCTTCTTAGCAGTTTACTTGTTGCACAAATACCACGTGCCAGATACTATGATAACCACTCAACATACAATCATGCAGCTTAAAACAGTTATTTGTTTGAACTGGGAGAGTAGTCCTGCTGAGCGAGTTTAATTCCTTATAAACAATATTCAGTGATCCTTCATACCTTTACAAACGGACTGGAGCAATGGCACAGCTGCAGTGCGTTTGCCTTGAGCGCAGCCAACCCAACCAAGCCAGGTTCGATTCCTCCGCCCCTCTTGTAGAGCCCGGCTTGCCACTGAGAGTATATTGCCCACACGGCAAAGCCTGGCAAGCAAGCGTGACATATTTAATATGCCAAACACAGTAACAAGTCTCAAAATGGAGACGTTACTGGGAATGCTCAAACAAATTGATGAACAATGGGAGGACAGTGTGACAGTGACAGTTAGTGAAGTCATGAGCCCCCGATTAACCAAGCATTAGCAATGAACTATAAAATCTTTCATCTAGGGAATTTAGAATAAAGCTGTTAAGGATGCAGAAGGAACTTAAAGAAACAGTGGAACACAATGCCAACAAAATACAAGAGGATATAAGAGCAAAAGTCTGGAAATTAAAAATTAAAGAACAAGCAGAGAGGATAGATCTGAAAAACTTGGTAGGTGAAATGAAAAATTCACTGGAAGGCCTCAGCAGCAGATTAACAACTATAAGAACAGAGCCAGTGAACTCAAAATGAGGTACTGATAATCTTCAGACAAAGCAGAAAATAGAAAAGATCCTTAAAATAAACCAACAAATATAAAGTGAATATTGGAATGAAGCCAAGGGAATAATTTAAGAATCATTGGAGTCACGGAGAGACAGGAAAAAAACTCTGATTAAGAAGAAACTGTCGGCGGGACAGGAACGGAGGCCCAGCTGTGGGCAACAAAGCTGAACGGCTCCAATTCCAAACAGGTACAGCCCGCCCCCAAGGGCCTGGAACCCTCTCTGGGCATGCGCAGCTAGATCCAGCCCCTAGAAAGCCGGTTTTCAACCCCTGATCTGCGCGGGACGGGCACGGAGGCCTAGATGTGGGCAACAAAGCTGAACGGCTCCAATTCCAAACAGGTACAGCCCGCCCCCAAGGGCCTGGGACCCTCTCTGGGCATGCACAGCTAGATCCAGCCACTAGAAAGCCGGTTTTCAACCCCTGATCTGCGCGGGACGGGCACGGAGGCCCAGCTCTGGGCAACAAAGCAGAACGGCTCCAATTCCAAACAGGAGACCTTCCCAACTCCTCTCCCAGTGCCAGGGACTCTTTCCGGAGCCAAGGCCGCTAACGCAGCCGCGAAATATTTTCCCACTACGTATGCCATAGGAACCATAAGCTACCTTCTTAGATGGAAACTTCTGTATTTTATCTCAGCCACTAGAAACACAGTAGCCAATAACTCACAAGCCTATCTTAACTCACACTGCATATCAATCAGAATAGTAACAGTGAACGTGAAGGACTAAACCACACCTCTCACAATGGTAAAGCAACGCAAAAGCCCACCAAACTTTCATATTGAAGAGTCTAGCCCAGATGACACCAACAGTACTGTAGTGTTAGACAACCTCTCTGACAAGGAATTCAGAAGGGAGCTACTTAGGATGCTTAGGGAATTAAAAGAAACAATGGAAAGCAATGCCAATAGAAGACAAGAGGATCTGAAGGCAGAAATGAGGAAAATGCAATCAGAAATGTCAGACCTGAAAAATCTCGTAGGCGAATTGAAAAGCTCAGTGGAAGGCCTCAGCAGCAGAGTAACAGCTGCTGAGAACAGAATCAGTGAGCTCGAAGATGAAGTTCAGAGACTCTCCAGAAAAGAGCAGAAAATGGAAAAGAGAATCACAATTCGGGAACAGATGGCAAGAGAAGATCGTGATGAAGCCAAGAGGGGTAACATAAGAATTATTGGAGTCCCAGAGGTACAGGAAGAAAACCTTGATGAAGAAGAAACTGTTAAAGACATCATTGCTACAACGTTTCCAGAGCTGAAGAAAACTTGTGACCACATTCAGAAGGCCCGAAGGGTACCAGCTAGAAGAAATCCGAATAAAAATACCCCAAGACACATTCTGATCAAAATGACCAAAACCTTAGACAGAGACAAAATTCTGAAAGCAGCAAGATCAAAGAAAGAAATCTCTTACAAAGAAGCATCCTTAAAATTCACAGCTGATTTTTCTGATGAAACCCTCATGGCCCGAAAACAGTGGTGGGACATAGTGAAAAAACTCAATGAACTAAATGCCTCCCCAAAAATACTTTTCCCAGCAAGACTCTCATTCATAATAGAAGGAACAACACACAGTTTCACAGACAAACAACAGCTCAGGAACTTCATAGACTCAAAACCATGGTTACAAGAACAACTAAATGGGCTACTTTAAGGCAAGAAAGGCCCCTCAAATACACCAAACTTTAACAGAACAATGGGACAAAATCCCATAACAATAATCTCTCTCAATGTCAATGGGCTAAACGCACCAATTAAAAGACATAGAGTGGCAGGATGGATTAGAAAATTGAACCCAATATTCTGCTGCCTGCAAGAAATGCATCTCAATAGTCAAAGCAAACACAGACTCAGAGTCAAAGGCTGGAAAACAATCGTACAGGCAAAAAGCTCCCATAAAAAAGCTGGGGTAGACATCCTTATATCAAACCACATCGATTTTAGAGTGAGGAAGGTCATAAGAGACAGTGAAGGACATTTCTTATTGATCAAAGGATCTGTACAACAGGAAGAACTTACAATAATAAATGTATATGCACCTAATGAGAGACCAGCAAAGTACTCAAAACAACTACTCATAGATTTGGAAAAAGACATCAATAGCAAAACAATACTAGTGGGAGACTTCAACACTGCTTTGTCACCTCTTGATAGATCAACCAGACTCAAGCTTAGCAAGGACATACTTCATTTGAGGGAAACAATGGAAGAAAGGGACTTAGTAGATATATACAAGACACTTCATCCACAAAAAGCTGAATACACATTCTTCTCAAGCGTACATGGAACATTCCCCAAGATAGACCACATGCTGAGCCACAAAACATGCCTCCATAAAATTAAGAAGATAGAGATTGTATCAACAATCTTCTCAGACCATAATGCGCTGAAATTAGAAGTAAATCACACACAAAAACAGAAAACTAAATCAAACACCTGGAAATTAAACAGTGCACTATTGAACAACGAATAGATTAGACAGCAAATCAAAGAGGAAATCAAAAGATTCGTAGAAACGAATGAAAATGAGAACACGAGTTACCAAAACTTATGGGACACAGCAAAGGCTGTGTTAAGAGGAAAGTTTATAGCTCTACAAGCATTCCTCAGGAAGGAGGAGCGAACACACATAAGTAACCTAACCTCACAGCATAAGAGCTTGGAGAAGGACCAAAAAAAGGAGCACAACCTGAACAGGAGAAAGGAAAAAATAAAACTCAGAGCAGACATTAACGAGATGGAAACCCAAAAAACAATCCGAAAGATCAATGAAACCAAAAGCTGGTTCTTTGAGAAAATTAACAAGATCGATAAGCCTCTAGCAAAACTCACAAAGAAAGGGAGAGAGAAAACCCTAAATAACCGAATCAGAAATTAAAAGGGCGTCATTACAACAGAAACCACAGAAATTCAGAGGATCCTCAGGGAGTACTTTGAGAAGCTTTATGCCACGGAACATCAAAACCTCGAGGAAATGGATAAATTCCTAGACTCCTACAGACTCCCAAGGCTGAACCAAGAAGACCTGGAATACCTGAACAGACCTATCACCATCAAGGAAATTGAAATGGTAATAAAAAGTCTCCCCAAGAACAAAAGTCCTGGCCCGGATGGATTCACTAGTGAATTCTTCCAAATCTTTAAAGTGGACTTACTCCCAATGCTCTTTAAGGTTTTCCACGAAATTGAAATATCAAAAATACTTCTGAACAGTTTCTACGAAGCAAATATCACACTGATACCAAAAGCAGACAGAGATACCACAAAGAAAGAGAATTACAGGCCGATATCCCTGATGAACACAGATGCAAAGATCCTCAACAAACTACTAGCAAATAGAATCCAACTACTCATCAAAAAGATCTTACACCATGACCAAGTAGGATTCATCCCAGGGATGCAAGGATGGTTTAACCTTTGATAATCAATCAACATAATCCATCATATCAACAAAAGAAAATCTAAAAAGCATATGATTATATCAATAGATGCAGAGAAAGCATTTGACAAGATCCAGCACCCCTTTATGATGAAAACCCTAGCCAAAATGGGTATAGAGGGGACCTTCCTCAACATAATTAGAGCCATCTACCACAAGCCTACAGCATGCATCATCCTCAATGGGGAAAAACTGAGAGCCTTCCCTCTAAGATCAGGGACGAGACAAGGATGCCCACTCTCTCCACTTCTGTTCAATATAGTACTGAAAGTACTTGCAATAGCGATTAGGGAAGAAAAAGATATTAAGGGCATTCAGGTAGGAAAGGAAGAAATCAAGCTCTCACTATTCGCAGATGATATGATACTCTACTTAGAGAACCCAATAACCTCCACCAAAAAACTCCTGGAAACAATAGACTCGTATAGCAATGTTGCAGGTTATAAAATCAATACCCAAAACTCCATGACTTTCCTATACGCAAACAGTGAGAGAGAAGAAAGCAACATGAAAAAAACAATCCCATTCACAATTGTGCCCCAGAAAATCAAGTACCTAGGAATCATCTTAACTAAGGAAGTAAAGGACCTGTACAAAGAAAACTACAAAACGCTACTTCAGGAAATATAAGAGGACATGAGGAAATGGAAAGATATCCCCTGCTCATGGGTCGGGAGACTTAACATTGTCAAAATGGCAATACTACAGAAAGCATTGTATAAATTCAATGCAGTCCCTATAAGGATACCCATGACATTCTTCAAAGAAATGGAGCAAACACTCCTGAAATTTATATGGAACAATAAGCCCCCACGAATCGCTAAAGCAATTCTTGGGAAAAAGTAAATGGGAGGAATCAACCTCCCGAACTTCAAACTTTACTACAAAGCAGTAATAAATAAAACAGCATGGTACTGGAACAATGGCAGAACTGCAGACCAATGGAACAGGGTTGAATACTCTGACATCTCCCCTCAATCATATGATCATCTAATATTTGATAAAGGTGCAAGTAATGTGAAGTGGAGTAAGGAAAGCCTCTTTAACAAATTGTGCTGGCATCACTGGACGGCTACATGCAAAAAAATAGGCTCAGAACTCTGCCTAACACCATGTACAAAAGTAAGATCAAAATGGATTAAAGACCTCAACATCAAACCAGAAACTATAAGGTACATTGAAGATAAAGTTGGCAAAACCCTCCATGACATTGAAGCTAATGGTATCTTCAAAGATGCCACGCCACTGGCCGAGCAAGTGTAAACAGAGATGGATAAATGGGACTAACTTAAACTAAGAAGCTTCTGCACCTCCAAAGAAACAGTGACCAAAATACAAAGACAGTCTACAGAATGGGAAAGGATATTCACCGAATACACATCTGACAAGGGGTTGATATCCAGTATATACAAAATACTGGTTAAACTTCACAAGAAGAAAACATCCAACCCCATCCAAAAATGGGGCAATGAAATGAACAGAAACTTTCTCAAAGAAGAAATCCGAATGGCAAAAAAGCACATGAGAAAATGCTCTACATCATTAATCATCAGGGAGATGCAGATCAAAACCACAATGAGGTACCATCTCACACCTCAGAGACTGGCCCACATTCAAAAGAACAAAAGTAACCGATGCTGGCGTGGATGTGGCGAGAAAGGGACATTCTTTCACTGTTGGTGGGAATGTCCACTGGTTCAGCCCTTCTGGAAAACAGTATGGACGATTCTCAAAAAATTAGAAATTGAGCTCCCATTTGACCCAGCAATACCACTCCTGGGAATATATCCCAGAGAGGCAAAAATGTATAGTCGAAGTGACATCTGCACTTGTTTGTTCATTGCAGCACTCTTTACAATAGCCAGAAACTGGAAGAAACCTGAATCCCAAGAACAGATGACTGGTTAAAGAAACTTTGGTACATCTACACAATGGAGTACTATGTAGCTGTTAGAAAAGATGAAGTCATGAAATTTACATACTAGTGGTACAATATGGAAAGTATCATGCTAAGCGAAATGAGTCAGAAAGAGAGGCATAGACATAGAAAGATTGCATTCATCTGGGGGATATAAAGTAACAAAATATGAGATTAATACCCAAGAATAGCTGATATCAGCACCAGGAGGATTACTCCATAACTTAGAGGCCAGCCGGGTATCCTAGAGGAAAGGGCAGCTCAGATAGAGAAGGGAGCACCAAATAAAGGATGTTTGGAGGATCCTCCCAGGAGGGGAGATGCATGTCGAAAGTAGACTATGGACTGAACATGTTTGCCACTCAATGCCTCTTTTGCAGACCACAACACCCAAAAGGAGAGAGAGAACACAGGGGATTGCCCTGCCACACAAACAGGGGGGATGGGGGGATGGGGGTGGGGGGATATTATCCATGGTGGTGGAAAATGGGCACTGGTGGAGGGATGGGTATCTGATCATTGTATAATCGAAACTCAAGCACAAAAAATTGTAAATCTACAATTGTAATAAATAAATAAATAAATAAATAAAGGGAAAAAATAAATTAAAAAAAGAAGAAGAAACTCTCAAAGCCATCAGTATTGAGATGTTCCCAGAGCTACAGAGTCCATGCACCCAGATTCAGGAATCCCAAATGTACAGGTAGAAGAAATCCAAAGGAAAAAGAATAGACCAAGATATATCAAAAGATAGAATGTTGAAAGCAGGAAGATCAAAGGAGCATCATTAAGATTTACAGCATTCAACTTCAAACTTCAGCATGGTATTGAAATATAGGCAGTACTGCAGATTAATAGAATAATGTTGAATATACTGACACAGAATCTCAAATATATGATCACTTAATCTTTATCCTTGACACAGGTGCAAGAAATGTGATGTATATTAAGAAAATCCTCTTTAACAAGTGGTGCTGGAAACACTGGATAGCTACATGTATATAGGCCAAACATGATGGCCTCTTAGTATCTGTATTGCAAACCATAATGCCCTGAAGGGGAAAGAGATATTTTGAGAAAGAGAGGGGGGGGAGAGAGGGAGAGAGAGAGAGAGAAAGATAGAGAGTGGGGGAGAGAGAGAAGAAAATCCCCTGCCATACAGGCAGACTGTTGGGCGTGGGATAGCACGAGGGATATTGGAGATACTGGTGATAGAAAATGTACATCTGGCTAAGGATGGGTATTGGAACATTTTAGGACTGAAACCCAAAAGTGAAAACTTTGTAACTGTATCTAAAAGTGATTCAATTAAAAATGGAAATAATAAAAGGATAGGTTTGTTTTATAACCAAGAATTCTATTTGGTAGAGTATCCCTGAACTACTGTGAAATATAAATTAATCTATTATAATATAGTTGTCACTGTAGCACTGTCCTCTCGTTGTTCATCGATTTGCTCGAGCAGGCACCAGTAACAACTCCATTGTGAGGCTTGTTGTTACTGTTTTTGGCATATCGAATACATCACGGGTAGCTTGCCAGGCTTTGCCTTGCAGGCGGAATACTCTTAGTAGCTTGCCAGGCTCTCCGAGGGGGGTGGAGGAATCGAACCCGGTTCCGCTGGGTGCAAGGCAAACACCCTACCTGCTATGCTATCGCTCCCATAATTGTCATATAGATCTTAATTCTAATTTATCTAAATTATTTATTATTCAAGTTGTAATGGCAGTTTACATTCTACGTAATTGTTCTATTCAATTTGGGAAGCGGATTATTATTGAAATCTCACCTCTATTGCTTACTTACCTTCTATTCTCAAATGGCAGTTCTTCAATTCATTGGTTGGGATGTATTTGGGAAATAGATAACAGTGCTCAAGAACTATCCCAGGTGCAAACTTTCAGAATTGCTCCTAAAGTAAAGCAATCAAATCCAGGCCTCTCACATGATAAAAGAATCATATCAGTAAAGTAAGTCAGAGGGAGCCCCAAGCCATCGCCAAACTGATTTCAGATGGAAATCAGAAGAGGAACCAGTGACAGAGGACCGGCATCAAAGGCCTCTTGCTCCTTTAACATATCATGAGGTCACATTAAGTACATACTTATATTCCTCTTTTACAGATTGTGGATTGGACAATGCCAGGACCTTGTATTTTGGTTTAACAATTCCTTGTCGTTACCCTTTCCTTGGAATTCACAGGTGCCTCAGTTCCTGAAGGAGGAAGGAATGACTTTTAACAGGAACACCTTTTCAGTTATCTCCAGGAAATCCTTTTGTTTTGGAGTTTCCTTCTGTCTTTTTCTCTACCCTCAGGATTGGAAGCCAAACTGCAATGTTCAAAGCCTCTGATAAATTTAAAAACAGTGTTTGTTCTCAAACATAAATTAGGTTGCACATCTATGACTGCCAGTGAACCTGACCAGAGAATGGCTGCATGACCCTGCTGAAGAATTCCTGAAAGAAACTGTGATGCTCCTGATCCAGTGCTCTATGCCTGATCCAGTGCTCCCTGAAGTTTATAGGACTCAATAACTGCTTGCCAGGAACACATTGCTGTGACCCCTACTGCTGTTGTTGCAGAACAACTCTTCAAGTTTGATACGAGTACTTCATTTCTTCAAAACATGACTAAATGACTCTCATCACCCCTGGACAGTGCAGGACAACTGGACACTTTGCAATAAGCACTGCTCTGGGTTCGGGGGTGGATTGAAGTTTTAGTACAACAAATGAGACAGTTTTGTGATTGGAATTGGTCCTCTTCCTATTTCAAGTTTTTGTGTTTTTGTAAAAAGAAAAGGAAAAGATGTGGGATAACATTACTTTGTCATGTCTGCTTTGCCACAGAGAGCTAAGTTTGCTGGTTTACTCCCATCACAATGCTCCCATTCCTCTGTGGTTATTTGTAACCTCTTTCTCTGTGCTCTACTACCCCTACCAGTCAATAATCTTTATCTACTACTCAGAATCTCTTAACTTGTAAATATTGCTTTTCTCTTCTCCTTAAGTTATTTACATAGCTAATTAAGAGCAATGTCCTTTTTGCATAGACACAGGAAGACAGTTAATGCTATGCTTTTTAAATTTGGGAGTTAATTGACTCTGAATGATATTCACTTCTGGGCCTCTGTTCTCTCAACTCAATCTCAGTTGCCCTTACTTCCTAGTACCCCAAAAACAGGGTCCCAAAAAAGGAGCTGAATGGACCCAGGGCAAGCTGTGAGCTACCCTGATATCGAAACGGGCCAGGCCAAAGCGTCATAATACTTAACCCTAAGTTAAGAGCATGGTCTTGGACAAATTCTGTCATGATCCCAAAAGTAACAACTGAGTTGGGACCTTTCTAGGATTAGAAAACATTAATTTGGCCTGAGGAGTGTAGTCTGAGATATATAGTGAGATGTTCCTAGGAGATCCATCTTACAAGCTTAACGTATCTCTTATTGTGTCCATACAAAATGACTACTGCTAAGAAGTAGAATTAAGATGTTAAGTAAGATGTTAATTAAGCTATTGAACTAAAGGAAGGAGAAACACCCCTATGTGGTATTTTGCCCTTGAACCAAAGAAGAGTTTTCAAATGCTGATTGTTCCATATGAATTTCAGTAGTGTTTTGTCTATTTTATTGAAAAAATGTCATGGATATCTAGTTGGGATCACATAGAATTTGTATAGTCCTTTGGGCATTATTGTCATTTTGATAATGTTAATCCTCCCTATTCGTGAGCAGGGGATAAACCCCCACATATAGCTAAAGCAATGCTTGGGAAAAAGAAGATGGATGGTATCACCGTCCCCAACTTTAAACTGTACTACAAAGCAGTAGTAATTAAGACACCATGGTACTGGGCTAGAAACAGACCTGCAGACCAATGAAGCAGAGTTGAACATTCTGTCACAGACTCCCAAATATATGACCACTTAATCTTTGACATAGGAGCAAGGAATGTGAAGTGGAACAAGGAAAGCCTCTTGAACAAGTGGTGCTGGGAAAACTGGATAGCTACCTGTAAAAACATGAAATCTGACCACTGTATAATGCCAGGCACAAAAGTCAGATCGAAGTGGATTAAAGACCTCAATATCAACATCAACATGAATCCATAAGGTGTATAGAGGAAAATGTAGGCAGAACTCTCCACGACATTGAAGCTAAAAGCATCTTTAAGGATGAAACAGCACTGACCATGCAAGTAGAAGCAAATGTAAACAAATAGGACTACATCAAAGTAAGAAGCTTCTGCACTTCAAAGGAAACAGTGACCAAAATACAGAAAGAGCCCACGGAGTGGAAAAGAATATTTACCCAATACCCATCTGATAAGGGATTAAGATCCAGGATATACAAGATACTAGTAGAATTGTACAAGAAAAAACCTCCAACCCCATCAAAAAATGGAGAGAAGAAATGAACAGAAGTTTCCTCAAAAAAGAAATACAAATGGCCAAAAGGCACATGAAAAAATGCTCCACATAGCTAGCCATCAGGGAAATGCAAATATCATCTCACACCACAGAGATTGGCACACATTCAAAACAACAAAAGCAACCAGTTCTGGCGTGGATGTGGGGGAAAAGGGACACTCTTTCACTGTTGCTGGGAATGCCCACTAGTCCAGCTTTTCTGAAAAACAATACGGGCAGTCCTTCAGAAACTAGAAATTGAGCTTCCATATGATACCGCAATACCACTTCTGGGAATATATCCCCAGGATGCAAAAAAGCACAGTAGAAATGATATTTGTACCTATATGTTCACTGCAACACTGTTCACAATAGCCAAAATCTGGAAACACCCCAAGTGCCCTAGAACAGATGACTGGTTAAAGAAAGTTTGGTACATCTACACAATGGAATACTATGCAGCTGTCAGGAGAGATGAAGTCATGAACTTTCTTATAAATGGATAGACATGGAGAGTTTCGTGCTAAGTGAAATGAGTCAGAAATAGAGGGACAGACATAGAAGGATGGCACTCATTTGTGGAGTATAAAACAACATAACATAAGGCTGACACCAAAGGATAGAAGATACACGGGACAGATAGATTGGTCCATAGCTGGAAGCCTGCCTCATGAGCAATGGGGAGAAGGTAGCTGGAATAGAGAAGGGATCACTAAGAAAAAGATGGCTGGAGGAATTGGTTGGGATGGAGATGTGTGCAGAAAGTGAATAAAGGACCAAGCATGATAATCTCTCAGTGTCTGTATTGCAAACCATAATCCCCAAAAGTAGAGAGAGATTATGGGGAATAATGTCTCTTATGGAGGTAGGGGGAGGGTGGGAAAGTGGAAGTATACCAGGGATACTGGTGCTGGGGAATGTGTGCACTGGTGGAGGGATGAGTGTTTGATCATTGTGTGATTGTAACCTAAACATGAAAGCTTGTAACTATCTCATGGTTATTCAATAAAATTCAAAAAAGAACATTATAGTACTGAAATCCTCCCCCCAAAAAACAAAACAAACCAAAACAAAGAAACAAATGCTGATTGTGCTACCAGAGGATAGGACAGGGTGTGGTGATTACCTCCAATGCGCTGAGCCTGAGGGAGAGGAGAGAGAGATCAAGGTGGCGAGTTGGAGTATGGAGAGATGAGCGGGACAGATAGGAGATGGGAATGAGGGACAGTAGAATATTGGAATGGGGAGCTTAGAGATATTGGAACAGGCACGTTGGGAGAACGGAATATAGGGCAATTGATCACCAACTGGCCTGACCTTCGTTTTGTCCTTCTTCCACCCTTGGCATTTGGCTGTACTTGGTTCGGAAATGGCCCAAGGCTACCGAACACAGGCCGTGAGAGAGAGCTGTGGGGATTTCCTAGCTGTTTGGTGAATACACAGCAGAGGAACAGTCATATAATGCTCACAGTCCTTTCTGGGATATATAAAACATTAGTAGGATAATAATTCCCAGAGGCAATAGAAATGAGGGCCAGCGAGGAATTTTGCCGCAATGGGGTGGGAATATAATTAGAACTGAAAAAGGACGACTGTGAAAATGAAGTTGGAAATGATAACTCTGGACCACAACTAAGTGCTGATTGGAGGCAAAATCATATGCATTAGAGTCCTTATTAACAGTACTGCAAACCACAGTGCCTAAAAAGAACAAAAGGAAAATGGAGAGAAAATAAAAAATGTCTGCCTTAGTCAGGCAGGCAGGGTGTATGTAAAGAGTAATGAAAATTAGGTTCTGTAGTGGCACGAAATTCACACAACAAAGGGGATGAGGTTTGAAATCTCAAACAAATTCGTAACTGTGATTCAGTTAAGTTTTTCAAATAGAAATTGTAAAAAATTCCCACTTTATTTAAATACCATGGTTTACAAAGTTGTTTATGATCATTTGTTTCCGGGCACTCAATATAACAACACCAATTCAACTACCATAGTCACATTCTGTCTACCATTGTCCTTATTTTCCAAGCCCTCCTCACTTCTACCCCCTTAGCAGACCCGCAACAATTAATTTTGTATTTGCTTGTGAGCACTAAATGGATGATGGAGTGTTAAAAAATAATTCCAGGAAAGACTCTTTGTGAAAAATCTTGTGTTTCAACATTGGGAATTTAAGTCCTCGTCTGAGGGTTTCCTAAGGTGTTGTTGGAGATAATTTTTTTTGTTGATGTATTTTTTAGTGAAGATTACTTGGCTTTTACATTACGTTGCCATCCAATCTTATGTGTTCCTACTGAGATATTAGTATTGTAGAGTCTGGTGACCTTGCTCAAAAATTACCCAGTATATATAACTGGGCAGGGAGTTTACATGGAAGTGGCAATAGTTGGTGGGTGGTTGTCAGGGATTCCTTGAAGTACAGGGTGGAGAGGGGGAGGTTGTCCAACCTGACACTGAAAAACCCAGAGCTTTAAGCTAAAAAAATATGATTTACTTGAAATTTTTTCATATTAACATCTCTGTGGAACTCAGTTGTGGGGTGGTAAAGACTGACTATAGACATGGTAGAAGCTGTTGAGGTGTGAATGTGACTACTGGGGCTCGAGGAAGGTGGGATGTTGGCCCTCCCACTTATCCAGATTGTCCTGGAGTTCTCATCAGGGTAATGGTTTAACTGAGAAATTTTTGCCTCTAGTTGAGCTGTGTTGAGGTTTCATTATGAGTCCCAAAACCAGGTGGTAGATGAGTTTACATGGCAAAGTCATGGAGATGTGGGCCAATAAAAATACTGAAATCATATTTTTAGCTCCTTGAGTATCTACATGTACAAGATTGAAATTAGTGATACTATTCCTATACACCACCTTTGGCATACTGTTAAACTCAGTTTTTTTTTCATTTATTCCAAGAGCACAATTTATATAACTCATATGATTGTAAAGGTTGGAGTGCTGATTGGATTCTGAGTTTAAAGCTGCTATCAAAGTCACTCAATATTATTCCTACCCCCACCCAAGCAAATAAATGTCTCAAGATGTATTATTTGAAAGTATGTGATTACCATAGTATTTGGCATATAGCTTTTATGCAACAAATAATCTGGTATAAGCCAAATGAACAAAATGTCGATGGCTGGGTGATCAGAATAATGACATATTCATAGTTACTGTGTTACCATGAACAAAAATAGGATTGATGTTTAGTTAGCCTGTGTCATCTTTAGTTCAGATGTACACTTATCAGGCTATCTTAGATTATCTTTCTGCTCAAGTAGGATCCTGGGGAACTCCCACTTGTATGACCATTCTTCGTTTGTTGTCAATATGCCAAAGAAAGGGACTTCTTTCCAGCAAAACTGGAAAATTATATAGACACGGAGACCAATCCAGTATCCAATGATGGAGTTCCTACTACTTCTATGCTTAAGCTCCATCATGTCCCTTTCTTATTTCAAAAAATTTGTCAGTACCCAGAAAATTTTAGCAAGCTTTGGTTTAATTTCTATTACTATGGGGAGTTTAATGATATAAAAAGATAGGGCTGCTATAAGAAAATGTTGGGGAATAATTTTATTGATCATAAGTGATGACATTCTAATTAACTGATGAGCTGTTTCAGTTTTTGACACCATAATAGGGAATGCTATTAAGCATATGTAAACATGCATAGGATGTGCCAACAGCAAACCTTTTACCAGAGTAAACATTGAACAGTAGCATATTTATTATTCAGTCTGGCTTCAATCATTATGAATCCATGTTGCGGAATTTCCCTAAGACTCAATATTCATTGCTTAAAAATGGAGGACACATCTATCTGCCAGAAAAACACCACTTCAGCTGGTTTGAGCTGTAGCCAGCCCCTTAGGGCCCCAGGGAATCTTGCGAACAAGAATGGAATTCTGATGCAACCTAGGGTCAAATTGCTGTACCAGGAGCCTAGATCACTGTATCACTGTATCACTGTCATCCAGTTGTTCATCAGTTTCCTCAAGGAGGTACCAGTAATTCTTCCTAGCCCTGAGATTTTAGCAAGTGCCATGTAGGCGTCTCTTTCAGGGTCAGGGGAATGAGACCCATCATTGTTACTGGGTTTTGACATATCGAATATGCCACAGGGAGCTTGCCAGACTTTGCCATGTGGGCAGGATACCCTAGGTAGCCTGCTGGGTTCTCCAAGAGTGAGAACTAGACAATAAGAAGTCACTTCTCCAATAGATACAGAGATGAAAGAAGGGAAATAAATGCTGTTCAAAAGCATAGTTATATATGTAATCTTTTGTATTTCCAAATATTTCTACCTAATCCACACAAGTTTGGTTAGCTTTTCTGGGTAGTGAGAAAAAGTGATCTTTCTTTTTTAGCTCATTTTACTCATGTGTGATAAAATGCTAAGAAAAATGTAAATGATGACATCTATATAATTGATTTCCTAGTCTCCGAGTGTCTGTCATCTGAATACCTGGTTCTAAAACTGTACATTTTGTGTAACTATTTCTTTGTGGTGTCAAAATGAACCTGCGTCAAATACACATGCAAATGTTAAAAAAAAAAAAAAGAAGAAAAAAGGAAGTCGCTTCTGGGAGCTTGGTTTTATAGTCTCTGGGTCTTGGCCATTAATGGGATAACGCAGCGCCAGGGGCAGTTGGTTGGTGTAACACCTAGTTACTAGAAGATGGGGGATCTGGGTGGAGGAGGCCCAGTCCCAATCCGAGCAAGCTTTGAGATCTCAGCCCCAAGTCCCACATGCCTTGGCTCCTCTGCCGGTTCCTTCATGCGTGAGGCTCGTCTGATCATGTAGAGAGTGATCTTAAGCATGGCTGTGGCTGGTTCCAGAGCTCTTCAGCTGCTGGGGCTCTGATCGGGGTGGGGAGAGAAATTCAACCCACCTCCCTCCAAGGGGCCCCGGTGAGGACAGCCAGGAGCAGGGGCAGGAGACTCTATGTTGTTCTCTACTGCGAGCTTGGCTTTATAGATCCAAAGTGTACTAGCTCAATAGTATGGAAAAAAAGGAAGCACAATTGGCAAGTTAACATGTTCCTAGTCATTCCAATAGATGGTGGGTAAAATGAGTTTTATTTTCTTTTTTTAGTGAAACATCATGAGGTACAGTTATATACTTAAAAATTTTTGTGCTTGAGTTTCAGTTATACAATGATAAAGTACCCATCCCTCCACCAGTGCCCATTTTCCATCACCACGGGTCCCAGTATCCCTCCCACCACCACTTCCCTCCAATACCACCCTTTTGTTCTCTCTCTACTTTTGGGTCTTGTGGTTTTCAAGAGAGGCATTGAGTGGCAATCATGTTTGGTCTATAGTCTACTTTCAGCATGCTTCTCCCATCCTGGGAAGATCTTCCCAACACCCTTTATTTGGTGCTCCCTTCTCTATCTGAGCTCCCTTTTCCCCTAGCACATGTAGCTGGCCTCCAAGCCATGGAGCAAAATTCCTGGTACTAATCTTGGCCACCCTTGGGTGTTAGTCTCCTATTTTGTTACTTGATGTTCCCCAGGGGCTGGGGCGATAGCACAGTGGGTAGGGCGTTTGCCTTACACACAGCCAACATGGCTGACCCGAGTTCGATTCCTCCACCCTTCTCGGAGAGCCCAGCAAGCTACCGAGAGTATCTCACCTGCATGGCAAAGCCTGGCAAGCTCCCCGTGACCTATTCGATATGCCAAACACAGTAACAAGTCTCACAATGTTACTGGGCCCACTCGAGCAAATCGATGAACAACGGGAGGACTGTGACCCCTTGATGTTCCCCAGATAAATATAATCTTTCTGTGTCTATCCCGCTCTTTCTGACTCATTTCGCTTAACATGATACTTTCCACGTAGTACCACTTGTATGTAAATTTTATGACTTCATCTTTTCTAACAGTTACATAGTACTCCATTGTGTAAATGTACCAAAGTTTCTTTAACCAGTCATCTGTTCTCGGGCATTCAGGTTTTTTCCAGATTCTGGCTATTGTAAACAGTGCTGCAATGAACAAACAAGTGCAGATGTCACTTCGACTATACTTTTTTGCCTGTCTGGGATATATTCCCAGGAATGTTATTGCTGGGTCAAATGGGAGCTCAATTTCTAATTTTTTGAGAATCGTCCATATTGTTAAAATGAGTTTTAGATGTGCAATGTTCATGAACTGCTATGCAGAAGAGACCTTCTGAAGATTCCTTTGGTAAAAACAACTTCTGCTCCTGTCCACCCATTTACATCTTTACAATGGCCAGTTAGTTAGGGGTCACTATGAGTCAGAACACTGGGTTTACATTTGCTGTGAGCTGTATTATGACTGCTTTGCAATCTCTCTTTCAGTGCACTGAAAATTTGCTTAAAATAACACCTTCTTCCACCACAGTTGTATATAAATAGTGTAACAATATGAAAAATGTTTATCTTGATATATGTAGGACAAATAAAAAAATTGGATGGAATTTCACTGAAAATCATCACATTGCTCATCTCCAAAGGAATTTTCATAAAGATATTTTAGCAACACCTGAAAAGATAGCATGACTATAGAGATACAGCTATTAATGTGTTTACCACAATATCATGCATTTAACATGGCATAATTTTAGAAGGCCACACACTCTTACACTTTGTATGGTTTCAAGGCAAAAATGTTCATGCTTTGAAATAGAACTTCATAATTGTAAACTTAAAATAGTTTGGATTTCAGCTTTATTTTTTGAGAAGCAATACTCTGTAATTTGATTATATTTCAAATTATATTTAATCTTTTTGTTTGAATTACTTCTTGATTACTTCGTGCCAGGCTGTGGGGTGGGTGAGATCCCTCTCTACCCCATGGGATCCAGCCCTGGCAGCCGACCTCCACTGCTCAACCACCGCCATGCTCCAGGCCGCTTTCTGGACGCTCAGGACGAGCCTCACGCAAGAACGAAGTACCATGGTATCTAGATAATAAGGAACGTTGTGACCCTGGACTCTGGACTCAACGGGACCCAGAACAGAGATCCTCTGCCTGATTCCCCCAGTCTCTGGTGATTCAGGTATCACACCCATAAACCACACCCTGCCAGCACCAGATCATCTCCACATTGGCCACCCTCCAGAACTCACAGATGCTCCTGCCAGACAGGAGTATAAAAGGAGGCTCCCAGAACCATGCCACCAGACTCTGTGCCAGACTGTGGGGCAAGTAAGAGCCCTCTCCACCCCAAAGAGACCCAGCCCCAGCAGCAGACCTCCACTGCCCAACCACCACCACGCTCCAGGCCGCTTTCCAGACTGCGAGGTTGCAAAGCATTATAATACACTCCCTGCCCATTTATGCCTCTTGGAGAGCCTGGCAAGCTACCGAGAGTATCCCACCCCCAACGGGCAGAGGTTGGCAAGCTCTCCGTGGCATATTCGATATGCCAAATACAGTAATGACAATAGGTCTCATTCCTCTGGCCCTGAAAGAGCCTCCAATAATTGGGAAAAGACGAGTAAGAAGAGGCTGCTAAAATCTCAGGGCTGGATGGAATGGAGTCATTACTGGCGCCCGCTCGAGTAATTCGCCGATCAATGAAATGGCAGCGATACAGAGATACTGCTTGATTACTATAAACAAGACTCTCCTATTGATAATCAAAAGTTGGAATTCAGTAAGAGGGATGCAGACCATAAATCTCTTTTCATTAAAAAAAAAGTAAAAGAAGAAGACCACCTCCGGAACCAGCCACAGCCATGCTCAAGACCACTCTCCACACACTCGGATGAGCTTCATGCATGAAGGAACCGGCAGAAGAACCCAGGCATGCGGGACCCATGGCTGAGATCTCCAAGCCTCATCAGATCGGGACTGGGCCTCTTCGACCCAGATCCTCCATCATCCAGTAGCTAGGAGTTACACCCACCAACTGCCCCCAGCACCGTGTTATCCCATCAACGGCCAAGACCCAGATGCCTAGATAAAATGAAAAAATATCCAGGTCTAATACTACTAGGTGTAAAGTAGGAAATTCAATTTCCTGAATACTTCAGTGTCATTTCAAGGCCAGAGTGCAACATGGAAGCTTCAGACCATACTCAAAACCAGAGACTCAGCTAAGAGCCAGTGAAGGTGACTTGCTGGACATTGATATAGCATGCTGGACATCTCCTGCACCACCATGATAGTGTAGGCTCCTATCTTGGAGAAGGAGTACTTGGCTAACCCAGTGCATTCATGGGAGTGCTATTCTATCTGGGTTGAGATTTCTGCTTCTGTGGAATATTCCGGCTTATTGCTTCATCTCATAGTAAATTTGTGGAGACCCTTTTCATAGTGTTGACTCTGTGGCAGAAGGGTGTTATTCTGGAAAGGGATCTCAGTCAGACTTGCATCATGGTGGATCTCCTCAAAGCTCACTTTTTTTTTCTTTTTGGGTCACACCCAGCATTGCACAGGGATTACTCCTGGCTTTGCACTCAGAAATCACTCCTGGCGGTGCTCAGAAATCACTCCTGGCGGTGCTCAGGGGACCATACGGGATGCTGGGAATCTAACCCGGTTCGGTCACGTGCAAAGCAAATGCCCTACCCGCTGTTCTATTGCTCCAGTCTCAAAGCTCACTTTTAAACCTGTAATCTTGTTCCAGTACTCATGATTTAGTCAGTATTTTCTTCTCACTGTGTAAAAAAACATCAGAGAAACTGTGCACCTGGAGATGTGGAACTATGCAACCAGTGCCATAGTAGCATGAATCCGTGGGGGAGATGTTCAGTTATCTAGACTATTGTAGCCTCATTTTCACAGTAACAACCAAGGACGAACTCAATTTTGCCTCCTCCCCCCAAAATTTTGTGAATGGGAGTGAAGAGGTGGGGCAAATTGACTTTACTTTCACTTGGACCACTGCTCTGTTTTTTTTAAAGCCACATGAACTGCAGTGAGTCTCTTATTTCTGGTGAGTATGGTAGAAATATCACTTTGACCAGCAGGCATCAGGTGGAACTCAACAGCAGACACCAGGGCACCATGTTCAGTGTTGTGAAGGTGACAGTCCGTGAGCTACCATTCTGAGGAAGGCCACAAGAAATATGAGCTATCCATTGGCCTGTATGGATCCTGGATGAGGAGAATAAAAAGAAATTCCACATAAAAAAGCAGAAGTTCCTATGTTCCAACCAGAGTCCCTTTATGCTGAACAAAATGGGAAAGACTGAATGTTATTTGATAGGTGGAGACACTGGCTGCAAAACATGTGTCAATGGAACGTAATAAACCATTTTCTTCTACTATTTATGACTTTCTCTTCTTTCTCTGACTATAGTCATAATCTTGGCCAATTAGTTTTCAGTTCAGCATGAATCTTGAGACTTTTTTGTATTTTTTATCATTTTTTATTGAATCACCGTGATACACAGTTTTAAAACTTTCATGTTTGAGTTTCAGTAATACAATGATAGAACACCCATTCCTCCACCAGTGCACAATTTCCACCACCAATATCCCCAGTAACTTCCCTTTCCCAACCCTCTCCTTGCCACTATGGTAAATAATTTCTCCTACACTCTCTACTTTTGGACATTATGGTTTACAATATAGATACTGAGAGGCTATTTAAGGCTGACCCAAACCGGTGAATCGCCTATGCAGCCAGTCAATGGCAGACATACTTGAAATACTAAGACTTATCTTACCCATTTATCCCTTGAAATTCAAGTTCTGAAACCAATCCTTACCTCAGATTGCTAATTTCAACCACGTAGTGTGATTTCAGAGTTTCAAGCCTGACCAAAACCAGGAGATGCTTATTGTTGCCAGACAAGAATGCCATACTGGGCATCTACTGCACCATTCTGGCCATGAATTACATCATCCTGGACATGCTCCTTCGTATTCTAGATTAAAAGCACCATCAAGACTTTCCTACTGACACCACTGGAGTCCTCTCCTCTTCTTTATGGGGAAAAATTCCTACCAGTGGAAAACCCACTCTACTAGGCAGAAGTTTGCAGATTCATAGGTTGGACTCCATGAGATTGTTTTTCTTCTGGCAATGTGACCCAGCAGGCACTCTTGTAGTGATAATTATCCTAAGAGCCTGTTTTTCTAAATCACGTCTTATCCTAGAACTTACAATTTCATGAATATATGAATCTTTCAATAAAAAACCTTCAGTGAAGCCGGATGTGGAGTTATGCCCCCCAGTGCCTTCATTGGCCTGAGACCATCTGGAAGGTTCTTTGTCATCCAGGCTTTTGTCCCCTAATTTACTCATTGTGACTGAAGACATGAAGGTGTAGAGCTATACACCCAGTGCCTTAGTTGGTCTGAGCGAGGGGGTAAGGTTTTTTACTGTTTTTATTTCCTCAGTGCCACCGAAGAACAGCGTCAGTTGTAACTGCTCCCCTCATCTCCTTTGATTAATATTAAGGATGTGGAAGAGCTGAGCTACGTTTCCACTTAGACCATTACCACAGACCTTGAAAGCTTCTTTTTCTGTGGTTCTCAGTTTTATTGCTGTGACTTTGCTATGTCTATTCCCTTGCAGCAGAAACAATACTTTCAAGTGCACCAGCAAACACTAGGACCCCATGCTCAGTGATGTCACAATCATATTCCATAGGTTGTCACGGTAAAGAAGTCCACCAGAGATATAAGTCCTCCCTTAAGCTGAAGGCTCCAGAATGAGACAGCTCTTTTCATGAAAAGAGAAGCAATTTATACGAACTGAAATGAATGTGGGCCAACATTTGGTCCTCAGACAGGGAAGGTCTTCACCTTCTAAATCAACAAGGAGAAGAGGAGGTCTACTGAGGCCTGTTCTGGATTTGCATAGAGGGGAACTTCTCAGGTTCCAACTAGAGCCCAAATCTTTTGAACACCATGAGAAACACAGAATGTCATCAGAATTTGAACTTAGAATAAAATGATTAACAAATACTAACCATAATGAAGTATAGTGGCAAAATATTTCTTTGAATCAAGAAGGACCCAATTTCTCCCAAGTCTCCCCTATGCCCACCTTCTTTGAAGCATACTGCCACGAGTACACCCCACACCGGCTGACTCACCACTGGGGCTGTCAGCCAGGATGCAGCCCTGAAAATGGAATATCATGTAAATCAGCAGGTCTGTGACAATGCAGCCAATCAGAGAACAAGACATAGAAGCTTTCACTGGTGCTCAGTTCATGGGTAAGTAGGATGGTGAAATGTTGACACATATCTTGCCAAAGGAAGTGTATGGAAGACATGAGAACAGAATATGATAAAGGAATATGATTAAGAATATGATTAGTTGCTCAACTCCCTGGTATGAGCAACTAATGTTAATTGGTCTGATTTTCAAGAGGGTTTTCTGAGAATGCCCATGTTCTGCATGATATTACTGTCACTTCCCTTACATTATCGAGTGACTCCTGTCTCCTCACAAAGTGACAAAATATTTGATATAAAATCAAATTCTGTGATAAATTGACATTGTCTCTGATAGGGTCTTTCTTCACAATTTCTTAAATGGGCTCCACTCCTCACACCTACCACTTAGAAATTCTGACCATAGCCTAGGCTTAAACTTAGCAATTAGCCTAAATTTAAGAAGTTCTGGATCCTTAGCTAGCATTTTTAGCTTTGCATGCATTGGAATCTATTCATACTCCCTACCAAATCCATAGCTTTCACACTAATCCAACCCTTAACCATAGCTCTAATCCTAATATTCTTAACCTATACCAAGCCTGAGTCTAGCCAAGGCTATCTACTACCTATCAGCCTAATTGCAACATATTCCCAAAACTTCACTTGCATTTTTAAATGATAAATACAGAAATATATGAAACCTTAACCCTACTCATCTAACAGTAACCCTAGGACAAACACTAATTCTATACTAACCCCAACCCAGTATCAACCCTATCTCATACCTAAATCTAACTAAATCTAACAACTAGCCTAAATTTTAACTGTCACATCATCGTTTCTTTTCAATTTTACTTTTAAGTATTGTCAAACATATCAAATAACTGCAACACAAATGGAACAATACATTTAACCCTTAAATTAATCGTAATATGAACTATAACCACTTATCATGCCTGATTATGGCCTAGATTTAAACCTACGAATAACCCAAAATTTAACAATCACCCACATCTTGACTGAATTTTAAATAGTAACTTTTATTTTAAACTGAAATATACAAAATTAAATAGCTAAATCATACAAACCCTAACCCTAAACCAATCCTAATCCTAATTCTAATCTAATATTAACCTTGACATTAAATGAAGACTAAAACTACAAAATCACCTCAATTTGACAACCAATTATCTTAAATTTAACTATTTCCTTATACTTAACTTACATTTTAACTGGAACAAACAAAATGGTGTCACTTATCAAGTATATAAATATAAGCTAACCCATATTCTTAACACATTTTTATTAATCCCAATCGTATAATTTCCATGAACAATGATAAACATAAATTAACAATTAACCTAAATTAGAAATTTTGATATACTTTCCTTTGTTTTTGAATATTACATACTAACAAATCTAACACATAACACATATGCAACTGTAACACTAAACAAAATACTAACCTAAACCTAACCAAATTGTAAGCCTATCCAACATAGTCCCAAACCTAACAAGTAGTAAAATTTAATAATCACCTAAATCATGAATTGTTTTTAACTTCGAATTTAACAAAACATAACGCCTGTCCTGTATACAAAGAAAACCCTAACTACATTCCTATTCCTAATTCTAATCCGCACCTATACCAACCCTGACACTAGTCTGAGCTTTAACTTTCCAAGTAGCCTAAATGTAACTATTGTCCTATACTTAGCTTTCATTTTTAACTAGAAAATTGAAAACCCTGTCACAGAAACACAATATACACTACCACTAACCTTAACCCTAATAAAAATGTTCATACTAACCATAAAGTTATACTAAATTTATCAATGCCAAAACCTCAAAATCTCAATTTGCCTCAATTTAACATTTTCCATATATTTTGTTTTTATATATAAGTTACTTTCTATTTTCTAATAAGATAGAAAAATAGATTTATGCTTTTTTATTTTTACATTTGAAAACACTTTATTGTTATCTAAAAATAACAAGATATCAGCATTCATACATGCCATAATTTTAAAATCTGACATTACTTTTTAAAAGAATATTATATTTATGAGGCATTTTACAGGAAAATACACTTGTTTAATTAGCAGATATCAAAATAAGGTTGACATATACACGCAAAATGTGAGTCTCCAGTATACAACATAGCTAGTTTTAGAAAAAGAGGCTTATACATTTTTTAATACATGTTTTTTATTATCATTTTTTTAATTAGTGAAACACCATGAGGTACAGTTATAGACTTATAAATTTTTGTGCTTGGGTTTCAGTTATACAACGATCAAGTACCCATCCCTCCATCAGTGCCCATCCTCCCCCACCACGGGTCCTAGCATCCCTCCCCCAATCCCACCCACCCCCCCCCCCCGTCCCACCCTGCCGCTGTGGCAGGGCATTCCCCATTGTTCTCTCTCTCTTCTTTTGGGTACTGTGTTTTGCAAGAGACGCATTGAGTGGCAATCATGTTTGGTCTATAGACTACTTTTAGCACGTCTCTCCCACCCTGGGAGGGTCTTCACAACACCTTTTATTTGGTGCTCTCTTCTCTATCTGAGCTTCCTTTTCACCTAGCACATGTGGCTGGCCTTCAAGTCATGGAGCAAAATTCCTGGTACTAATCTCAGCCATGCCTGGGTGTTAGTCTCCCATTTTGTTGCTTTATGTTCCCCAGATGAATGCAATCTTTCTGTGTCTATCCCGCTCTTTCTGACTCATTTCGCTTAACATGATACTTTCCATGTAGTACCACTTGTATGTAAATTTCATAACTTCATCTTTTCTAACAGCTACACAGTACTCCATTGTGTAAATGTACCAAAGTTTCTTTAACCAGTCATCTGTTCTAGGGCAGTCAGGTTTTTTCAGATTCTGGCTATTGTAAAGAGTGCTGCAATGAACAAACAATTGCAGATGTCACTTCGACTATACCTTTTTGCCAGTCTGGGATATATTCCCAGGAGTGCTATAGCTGGGTCAAATGGGAGATCAAATTCTAATTTTTTGAGAATCGTCCATACTGTTTTCCAAAAGGGTTGGACCAGCCGGCATTCCCACCAGCAGTGAAGGAGGGTCCCTTTCTCGCCACATCCGCGCCAGCACCTGTTGCTTTTGTTCTTGTGGATGTGGGCCAGTCTCTGCGGTGTGAAATGATATCTCATTGTTGTTTTGATCTGCATCTCTCTGATACTTAGTGATGTAGAGCATTTTCTCATGTGCCTTTTTGCCATTCGGATTTCTTCTTCGCGAAAGTTTCTGTTCATTTCCTCGCCCCATTTTTTGATGAGGTTGGATGTTTTCTTCTTGTGGAGTTCAACCAGTACTTTGAATATCCTTGATATCAACCCCTTGTCGGATTGGGTGAATATCCTTTCCCATTCTGTAGACTGTCTTTGTATTTTGGTCACTGTTTCTTTTGAGGTGCAGAAGATTCTTAGTTTAAGATAGTCCCATTTGTCTATCTCTGTTTTCACTTGCTCGGCCAGTGGCGTGACATCTTTGAAGATACCATTAACTTCAATATCATGGAGAGTTTTGCCAACTTTGTCTTCAATAAACATTATGGATTCCGGTCTGATGTTGAGGTCATAAATCCATTTCGATCTTACTTTTGTGCATGGCGTTATGCAGAGATCTGAGCCCACTTTTTTGCATGTAGCCGTCCAGTTTTGCCAGCACAATTTATTAAAGAGGCTTTCCCTGCTCCATTTCACTTTTCTTGCCCCCTTATTGAAGATTAGATGATTATATGTTTGGGAGGAGATGTCAGTATATTCAACTCTGTTCCATTGGTCTGCAACTCTGCCTTTGTTCCAGTACCATGCTGTTTTGATTATTACTGCTTTGTAGTAGAGCTTGAAGTTAGGGAGGTTGATTCCTCCTATTTTCTTTTTCCCAAGAATTGCTTTAGCTATTCGTGAGGGCTTATTGTTCCATATAAATTTCAGAAGTGTTTAATCCATTTCTTTGAAGAATGTCATGGGTATCCTTATAGGGATTGCATTGAATTTATATAATGCTTTCGGTAGTATTGTCATTTTGACAATGTTAAGTCTCCCGACCCATGAGCAGGGAATATCTTTCCATTTCCTCGTGTCCTCTTTTATTTCCTGAAGTAGCGTTTTGTAGTTTTCTTTGTACAGATCCTTTACTTCCTTAGTTAAGGCGATTCCTAGGTACTTGATTTTCTGGGGCACAATTGTGAATGGAATTGTTTTCTTGATGTCACTTTCTTCTCTTTCACTATTTGCATATAGGAAAGCCATGGATTTTTGGGTATTGATTTTATAGCCTGCCACTTTACTATACAAGCCTATTGTTTCTAGGAGTTTCTTGGTAGAGGTTTTAGGGTTCTCTAAGTATAGTATCATATCATCTGCAAATAGTGAGAGCTTGATTTCTTCCTTTCCTACCTGGATGCCCTTGATATCTTTTTCTTGCCTAATCGGTATTGCAAGTACTTCCAGTACTATATTGAACAGCAGTGGAGAGAGTGAGCATCCTTGTCTCGTCCATGACCTTAGGCGGAAGTTTTTCCCCGTTGAGGATGATGCTTGCTGTAGGTTTGTGGTAGATGGCTTTAACTATATTGAGAAAAGTCCCCTCTATCCCCATTTTGGCAAGGGTTTTCATCATGAATGGGTGCTGGATCTAGTCAAATGCTTTCTCTGCATCTATTGATAGGATCATATGATTTTTATCTGTTTTTTTGTTGATATGATGGATTATGTTGATTGATTTCCGAATGTTGAACCATCCTTGCATCGCTGGGATGAATCCTACTTGGTCATGATGTATGATCTTTTTGATGAGTTGTTGAATTCTATTGGCTAGTATTTTGTTGAGAACCTTCGCATCCGTGTTCATCAGGGATATCGGCCTGTAGTTTTCTTTTCTTGTCGTGTCTTTGTTTCCTTTTGGTATTAGAGAGATATGGGCTTCATAGAAACTGTTTGGGAGAGTTTCCGTTTTTTCAATTTCCTGGAAAAGCTTGAGAAGAACTAGCAATAGGTCCACTTTAAATGTTTGGAAAAATTCGCTAGTAAATCCATCTGGACCTGGGCTTTTGTTTGGGGGAAGACTTTTGATTAAAGTTTCAATTTCCTTGATGTGAATAGGTCTATTCAGGTACTCTATATCTTCTTGATTCAGCTTTGGGAGATGATAAGAATCCAGGAATTTATCCATTTCTTCTAGGTTCTCTTGTTTCGTGGCATACAGACTTTCAAAGTAGTCTCTGATGATCTCTTGAATTTCTTTAGTTCCTGTTGTGATATACCCATTCTTATTTCTGATTTGATTTATTAAGGCTCTCTGTTTATTTGTGAGTGTTGCTAGTGGTTTATCTATCTTATTTATTTTCTCGAAGAACCAGCTCTTGGTTTCATTGATCTTTCGGATTGTTTCTTTGTTTTCCATGTGGTTGATTTCTGCTCTAAGTTTTATGATCTCTTTCCTTCTGCCTGATTTAGGCTCTTTCTGTTGATCCTTTTCTAAGGTCTTCAGCTGTGAGGTCAAGTTGTTTATGTGCATCGTTTCTACAGTCCTAAGATATGCTTGCAGAGCTATAAATTTTCCCCTTAATACAGGTTTCGCTACATCCCATAAGTTCTGGTAGTTTATGTCTTCATTCTCATTTGTTTCCAGGTATCTTTTGATTTCGTCCTTGACTTCGTTCTTGACCCACTCATTGTTCAGCATCGAGTTGTTTAATTTCCAGGTGTTTGATTTTGTTCTCCGTGTCAGTGTGTGATTCACTTCCATCCTCAGTGAGTCATGGTCTGAAAAGATGGCTGATACTATTTCTATCTTCCTGATTCTGTTGAGGTATGTTTTGTGTCCTAGGACGTGGTCTATTTTGGAAAATGTTCCGTGCGCACTGGAGAAGAATGTGTATTCTTTCTTTTTGGGGTGTAAAGCCCTGTATAGGTCTATTAGCCCTTTCTCTTCTATTTCTTCTTTCAAAGCCAATAATTCCTTGCTGGGTTTTGTTCTTGTTGATCTATCCAGAGTTGATAAGGCGATGTTGAAGTCTCCAAGTACTATTGTGTTGGTAGCGATGTCCTCCTTAAAATCTGTTAGCAGTTGTTTTAGATATTTAGCTGTTCCCTCATTAGGTTCGTACACATTTAAGAGTGTGATTTCTTCCTGCTGTACATATCCCTTGATGAAGAGAAAATAGCCTTCACTGTCCCTTCTAATCTTTTTCAATGTGAAATTAATGTTGTCAGATACTAGTATGGCCACCCCGGCTTTTTTTGAAGGAGCTGTTTGCTTGCAGGATTGTTTTCCATTCTTTGACTTTGAGACTTTGAGTCTGTGTTCGTTCTGGCTGTTGAGATGAGTTTCTTGTAGGCAGCAGAATGTTGGGTTCTGTCACTGTATCCATTTTGCCACTCTGTGTCTCTTAAATGGTGAATTTAGACCATTGACATTGAGAGATAGAGTATGGTTATGGGGTTTTGTGTCATTTTCTGTGCGGGTGTGTTGTGGTTGAAGGGTTTGTCTTGTCTTATAGTAGCCCCTTTAGCCCTTGCTTTAGGTTCGGTTTTGAGTCTATGAAGTTCCTGAGCTGCTGTTTATCTAGAAAATAGTGTACTGTTCCTTCGATTTTGAGGGAGAGTTTAGCTGGATAGAGTATTCTTGATGAAGCATTCATTTCAGTGAGTTTTTTGACTATATCTCGCCACTGCCTTCGGGCTTGTAGGGTTTCATCTGATAGGTCTGCTGTGAATCTCAGGGGTGCTCCTTTGTATGTGATTTCCTTTTTTGCCCTTGCTGCTTGCAGTATTGTGTCTCTATTGGCAACATCGATCATTCTAACTATGATATGTCTTGGAGTGTTTTTGTTGGGGTCTATTTTAGCTGACACCCTTCGGGCTTCTTGAACCTTAATGGCTGCATTGCGGAGCTCTGGGAATTTTTCAGCAATGATTTGTTTGACGGTGTTTTTTTTCATTGGGATTGTTTCCCTGAGCTTCAGGTAGTCCCATGATTCTAATGTTGTTCCTCTTGGAATCATCTGCTAGGACTCTGATTCTCTGTAAAGCTATTTTGAGGTCCCTTGCCACTGTTTGTTGTTCCGTGTTGGCTTGGCGCAGCTGATCTTCCAGTTCACTGATTCTCTCTTCAGCTGCGGTCATTCTATTTTTAAGAGAAGAAACTGAGTTTCTCATTTCATCTATGGAGTCTTTTAATCGTGACATTTCTGCTCTCATTTCTTCGCGTAATTTGTCGATTTTTTCTGTGGTGTTACTGGCTGTCTGTCTGACTGTTTCATTGAGTTGATTGAACATCTTGATGACTTTGTATCTGAATTCTATGTCAGAGAGGTCCCTTAGGTGAGCTATATCGACAGAATGTTCTGGATTGTTTTGGTTGTCCTCCACTTGTGGTGGGGATTTTCTTTGTTACTTCATATTGCTGAGTAGGTTGGGGACTAAATTCCTTGGGAACTAGGTTCCTTAGAATGGGTAAACAAACTGCGGCCGGAAAATAGGCCACACCCACTTCTGAAGCCACACCCACTTCTGAAGAGGCCACGCCTCTACGGAAAACTGGGTTTGAGATGAGATGGGCGCCACATGAGGAGTAAAGAGGGGATGGCAGACGCTCACGGCTGCTTTTCTCCAGGCGTCTGCGGGGACGCCTGAGGTCCCGAAGGGAGAGATGGAAGTCCGGGGCCACACACCAGAGGCTGAGCTGACCTGGGTTTGAGATGAGATGGGCACCGCGTGAGGAGTGAAGAGGGGACGGCAGACGCTCACGGCTGCTTTTCTCCAGGAGTCTGCGGGGACGCCTGAGGTCCCAAAGGGAGAGATGGAAGTCGAAGAGCGATTTATGCTTTTAAAAATTCTTCTGGGAAGAGCAGCGGGCTCGTCTGTGGCTTCGCTCCCGGCAGCACACAGAGTGCAGGCTGTGTTCGCTGCGCCTCCCGTCGAGTGCCCGGAGTGTGGCCAATGCCGCAGGCCTGGCTGCGCGTCCCCACCGCCCCGGCGCTCCCGGGCTCCCGGCTCTGCGGCCCATGGCACTGCCCAGCTATGAGATTTTTCTCAGGCCTGGAACAAGAGCACAGCAGGTAGGGCATTTGCCTTGCACGTGGCCAACCCGGGTTTGATTCCTCTGTCCCTCTCCGAGAGACTGGCAAGCTACCGAAAGTATCCTGCCTGCACAGCAAAGCCTAGAGTTTGACAAGAAACCGAAGTTTTGATCAGACATTTTGAATTTGAAATCAGACATGTTTTAGAGTTTAGATTCTTTCATTTGCTTAAGGTACAGCCCGCACCCAGGGCCTGGGACTCTCTCTGGGCATGTGCAGCTAGCTTGATCTCATAGAACAGCCGGTTTTCTCCCCTGATCTGCGTGGGATGGGAACTGAGGCCTCCCTCTCGGCAACAAAGCTGAATGTCTCCGGGTACTCTCTCCTCATCCCAACCAGGTACAGCCTGCCCGCAGGGACTGGGACCCTCTCTGGGCGTGCGCTGCTAGCTCGATCTCATAGAACAGCCGGTTTTCTCCCCTGATCTATGCGGGACAGGAACTGAGGCCTACCTCTCGGCAACAAAGCTGAACGTCTCCGGGTACTCTCTCCTCATTCCAACCAGGTACACCCCGGTGCCCAGCACCAGGGACCCTTTCTGGAGCCGTGGCGGCATTAGCAGCCGCGAAATACTCTCCCACTACATATGCCATAGGAACCATAAGATACCCTATTAGATGGAATCTTCTCTATTTTAGCTCAGCCACTAGAAACACAATAGCCAATAAGCTTATTGTAGCACATAAGCCTATCTCAACTCACACTGCATATCAAGCAGAATAGTAAGAGTGAACGTGAAGAACTAAACCACACTTGACACAATGGTAAAGAAAAGCAAAAACCCACCAAACTTTCTTATTGAAGAGTCTAGCCCAGAAAACACCAACAGTACTGTAGTGTTAGACAACCTCTCTGACAAGGAATTCAGAAGGTAGCTACTTAGGATGCTTAGGGAACTAAAAGAAACAATGGAAAGCAATGCCAATAAAAGACAAGAGGATTTGAAGGCAGAAATGAGGAAAATGCAATCGGAAATGTCAGACCTGAAAAACCTGGTAGGTGAATTGAAAAACTCAGTGGAAGGCCTCAGCAGCAGAGTAACAGCTGCTGAGAACAAAATCAGTGAGCTTGAAGATGAAGTTCAGAGACTCTCCAGAAAAGAGCAGAAAATGGAAAAGAGACTCACAATTCGGGAACAGATGGCAAGAGAAGATCGTGACGAAGCCAAGAGGGGTAACATAAGAATTATAGGAGTCCCAGAGGGACAGGAAGAAAACCTTGATGAAGAAGAAACTGTCAAAGACATTATTGCTGCAACGTTTCCAGAGCTGAAGAAAACTTGTGACCACATTCAGGAGGCCCAAAGGTTACCAGCTAGAAGAAATCCGAATAAAAATACCCCAAGACAAATCCTGATCAAAATGACCAAAACCTTAGACAGAGACAAAATTCTGAAAGCAGCAAGATCAAAGAAAGAAATCTCTTACAAAGAAGCATCCTTAAAATTCACAGCTGATTTTTCTGATGAAACCCTCATGGCCCGAAAACAGTGGTGGGACATAGTGAAAAAACTCAATGAACTAAATGCCTCTCCAAAAATACTTTACCCAGCGAGACTCTCATTCATAATAGAAGGAACAACACACAGTTTCACAGAAAAACAACAGCTCAGGAACTTCATAGACTCAAAAACATGGTTACAAGAACAACTAAATGGGCTACTTTGAGGCAAGACAGGCCCCTCAAATACACCAAATTTCAACAGAACAATGGGACCAAATCCCATAACAATAATCTCTCTCAATGGCAATGGGCTAAACGCACCAATGAAAAGACATAGAGTGGCATGATGGATTAGAAAATTGAATCCAACATTCTGCTGCCTGCAAGAAACACATCTCAATAGTCAAAGCAAACACAGACTCAGAGTCAAAGGCTGGAAAACAATCCTACAGGCAAACAGCTCCCACAAAAATGCTGGGGTAGCCATCCTAATATCAGACCACATCGATTTCAGAGTGAAGAAGTTCATAAGAGACAGTGAAGGCCATTTCTTATTGATCAAAGGATCTGTACAACAGGAAGAACTTACAATAATAAATGTATATGCACCTAATGAGAGACCAGCAAAGTACTTAAAACAACTACTCGTAGATTTGGAAAAAGACCTCAATAGCAACACAATACTAGTGGGAGACTTCAACACTGCTTTGTTACCTCTTGATAGATCAACCAGACTCAAGCTTAGCAAGGACATGCTACATCTGAGGGAAACAATGGGAGATAGAGACTTAGTAGATATATACAGGACACTTCATCCTCAAAAAGCTGAATACACATTCTTCTCAAGCGTACATGGAACATTCCCCAAGATAGATCACATGCCTAGCCACAAAACATGCCTCCATAAAATTAAGAAGATAGAGATTGTATCAACAATCTTCTCAGACCATAATGCACTGAAATTAGAAGTAAATCACACACAAAAACAGAAAACTAAATCAAACACCTGGAAATTAAACAGTGCGCTATTGAACAACGAGTGGCTTAGAAAGGAAATCAAAGAGGAAATCAAAAGATTCCTGGAAACAAAATGAAAATGAGCACACGAGTTACCAAAACTTATGGGACACAGCAAAAGCTGTGTTAAGAGGAAAGTTTATAGCTCTACAAGCATTCCTCAGGAAGGAGGAGAGAGCACACATAAATAACCTAACCTCATAGCTTAAGAGCTTGGAGAAGGACCAAAAAGGGAGCAAAACCCGAACAGGAGAAAGGAAATAATAAAACTCAGAGTAGAGATTAACGAGATGAAAACCCAAAAAACAATCCAAAAGATCAATGAAACCAAGAGCTGGTTATTCGAGAAAATTACCAAGATCGATAAGCCTCTAGCAAAACTCACAAAGAAAGGGAGAGAGAAAACCCTAATAAACCGAATCAGAAATAAAAAGGGGGTCATTACAACAGAAACTACAGAAATTCAAAGGATCCTCAGGGAGTACTTTGAAAAGCTTTATGCCACGGAACATGAAAACGTAAAGGAAATCGATAAATTCGTAGACTCTTACAGACTCCCAAGGCTGTACCAAGAACACCTGGAATACCTGAACAGACCTATCGCCATCAAGGAAATTGAAATGGTAATAAAAAGTGTTCCCAAGCACAAAATTCCTGGCCCGGATGGATTAACTAGTGAATTCTTCCAAATCTTTAAAGAGGACTTACTCCCAATCCTCTTTAAGCTTTTCCACGAAATTGAAATATCAAAAACACTTCCGAACAGTTTCTACGAAGCAAATATCACACTGATATCAAAAGCAGACAGAGATACCACAAGGAAAGAGCATTACAGGCCGATATCCCTGATGAACACAGATGCAAAGATCCTCAACAATCTACTAGCAAATAGAATCCAACTACTCATCAATAAGATCATACACCATGACTAAGTAGGATTCATTCCAGGGATGCAAGGATGGTTTAACGTTTGGAAATCAATCAACATAATCCATCATGTCAACAAACGAAAAGATAAAAAGCATATGATCATATCAATAGATGGAAAGAAAGCATTTGACAAGATCCAGCACCCCTTTATGATGAAAACCCTAACCAAAATGGGTATAGAGGGGACTTTCCTCAACATCGTTAAAGCCATCTACCACAAGCCTACAGCAAGCATCATCCTCAATGGGGAAAAACTGAGAGACTTCCCTCTAAGATCAGGGACGAGACAAGGATGCCCACTCTCTTCACTGCTGTTCAATATAGTACTGGAAGTACTTGCAATACCGATTAGGCAAGAAAAAGATATTAAGGGCATTCGGTAGAAAAGGAAGAAATCAAGCTCTCACTATTCGCAGTTGATATGATACTATACTTAGAGAACCCAATAACCTCCACCAAAAAACTCCTAGAAACAATAGACTTGTATAGTATAGTTGCAGGCTATAAAATCAATACCCAAAAGTCCATGGCTTTCCTATACGGCAACAGTGAGAGAGAAGAAAGCTACATGAAAGAAACAATCCCGTTCACAATTGTGCCCCAGAAAATCAAGTACCTAGGAATCACCTTAACTAAGGAAGTAAAGGACCTGTACAAAGAAAACTACAAAACGCTACTTCAGGAAATAAAAGAGACATGAGGAAATGGAAAGATATCCCCTGTTCATCGGTCGGGAGACTTAACATTGTCAAAATGGCAATAAGACCAAAAGCATTGTATAAATTCAATGCAATATCTATGAGGATACCCATGACATTCTTCAAAGAAATGGAACAAACAATCCTGAAATTCATATGGAACAATAAGCCCCCACGAATAGCTAAAGCAATTCTTGGGAAAAAGAAAATGGGAGGAATCAACGTCCCTAACTTAAAACTGTACTACAAAGCAGTAATAATTAAAACACCATGGTACTGGAACAAAGGCATAACAGCAGACCAATGGAACAGGGTTGAATACACTGACATCTCCCCTCAGTCATATGATCATCTAATCTTTGATAAAGGTGCAAGAAATGTGAAGTGTAGTAAGGAAAGCCTCTTTAACATATTGTGCTGGCATCACTGGACGACTACATGCAAAAAAATGGGCTCAGAACTCTGCCTAACACCGTGTACAAAAATAAGATCAAAATGGATTAAAGACCTCAACATCGGACCAGAAACCATAAGGTACATTGAAGACAAAGTTGGCAAAACCCTCCATGACACTGAAGCTAATGGTATCTTCAAAGATGCCACGTCACTGGCTGAAAAAGTGAATACAGAGATAGATAAACGGGACTATCTTAAACTAAGAAGCTTCTGCACCTCCAAAGGAACAGTGACCAAAATACAAAGACAGTCTAGAGAATAGGAAAGGATGTTCGCCGAATACACATCTGACAAGGGGTTGATATCAAGGATATACAAAATACTGGTTGAACTCCACAAGAAGAAAACATCCAACCTCATCAAAAAATGCGGCAATGACATGAAAAGAAACTTTCTCAAAGAAGAAATCCGAATGGCAAAAAAGCACATGAGAAAATGCTCTACATCATTAATCATCAGGGAGATGCAGATCAAAACCACAATGAGATACCATCTCACACCTCAGAGACTGGCCCACATTCAAAAGAACAAAAGCAACCGATGCTGGCACGGATGTGGCAAGAAAAGGACACTCCTTCACTGTTGGTGGGAATGTCAACTGGTTCAGCCCTTCTGGAAAACAGTATGGACGATTCTCAAAAAATTAGAAATTGAGCTCCCACTTGACCCAGCAATACCACTCCTGGGAATATATCCCAGAGAGGCAAAAATGTATAGTTGAAGTGACATCTGCACTTGTTTGTTCATTGCAGCACTCTTTACAATAGCCAGAAACTGGAAGAAACCTGAATGCCCAAGAACAGATGACTGGATAAAGAAACTTTGGTACATCTACACAATGGACTACTATGTAGCTGCTAGAAAAGATGAAGTCATGAAATTTACATACAATTGATACAACATGGAAAGTATCATGCTAAGCGAAATGAGTCAGAAAGAGAGGGATCGATATAGAAAGATTGCATTCATCTGGGGGATATAAAGTAACAAAATATGAGATTAATACCCAAGAATGTCTAAGATCAGCACCAGGAGGATTACTCCATAGCTTATAGGACAGCCAGGCATTCTAGGGGAAAGGGCAGCTCAGATAGAGAAGGAAGCACCAAATAAAGGGTGTTTGAAGGATCTTCCCAGGAGGGGAGATGCATGTTGAAAGTAGACTCTGGACTGAACATGTTTGCCACTCAATGCCTCTTTTGCAGACCACAACACCCTAAAGGAGATAGAGAACACAAGGGATTGCCCTGCCACGGAGGCAGGGTGGGACGGGGGGATGGTGTGGGAGGGATATTATTCATGGTGGTGGAAAATGGGCACTGGTGGAGGGATGGGTATTTGATCATTGTAGAATTGAAACCCAAGCAGAAAAAATTGTAAATCTACAACTGTACCTCATGGTGTTTCACTAATAATAAAAAAAATTAATTCTAACTTACTTGCATGGTCACGGAGGAGCCTGGCAACCTACCTGAGACTTATTTGACATGCCACAAACAGTAACAGTAAGGGGTCTCATTTCCCTGACTAAGAAAGAGCCTCTAATACGGCAGTGTCAGGAAGGATTTGTAAGGCGAGGCCACTAAAATCTCAGGATTGGGACGAATGGGAACGCTACTGGCACCCGCTCGAGCAAATCAATGATCAATGGGATGACAGTGATACAGTGACAGTGATGTATTACTTAAATACTCCCAACCATGGAGCCAGAAAGATAACACAATGGTTTATGACTAAGCCTGGCATGCAGTTTACCTCAGTTGAATCCCCAATATACCATATGTTCCCCAGAGTATGCCTTGAGTTATTCTTGAATGTAGCATCTAACATCTAACACCTAAGTAAACCTAACATCTAATTTCTCAACAGAACAACCAAAACCCTACCCCTAATTCTAATATTAATTCTACCTGTACTAACACTAACCCTTGACTTTGTCTTTAACTGTCAAAAAGCCTCAATTTAGCAACCACCATATACATTTTGTCCATTGTTAACTAGAAAAACTGTCAAACCAAGCACACTATTCCTACACAATCCCTAAATATAACTCTAACCATAACTGAATCCTATTCTTAATGCTAATCCTTGCAATGTTTGATCCTAGCCTATGCCAAAAACTACAAACACTGTCACTGTCACTGTCCTCCCATTGTTCATCGATTTGCTCGAGTGGGCCCAGTAACGTCTCCATTTTTTTGAGACTTGCTGTTACTATGTTTGGCATATTGAATATGTCACGGGTAGCTTGCCAGGTGGAGGGATCGAACCCGGCTCAGCCGGGCTGGATGCACACAAGGCCAACACTCTACCACTGTGCTATCACTCCAGCCCTAAAAAAAAAACTACAAAAACTACAAATCAGACTAAAATTAACAATTAAGCTGTATTTTCATCTTTAACTTTACTAACAGCCAAACCCAGCACAAAGCCCTTCACAATATAAACACTACCCTAGACCTGAACAAAATCCTCATTCTAACCCCCACCACATATTAACCTGAATGTAGCTTTAGTCTAAACATACCAATTAGCCAAAAGTTAACAGTTGCCTTATACTTAATGTACATTTTAAGTATAGAAAAAAATAACACCCAGTTTTTATACTATTTTAGCCCTAACCTGGCCCTCTTCTTAATTCAAACTCTGTAATAATCCTGAAAATAGCATATGCTTAAAACTATAATTTGGACTAAGTGTAATAGTGCCCAATACTTCATTTTTAATCCTAAAACACATAATCTCAAATAAATAGAAAACCAAAAATAGAGAAAAATAAAACTAAACTTGATCACTTGATCACTTGATCACTTGACATCCCATTACTCATCGATTTGCTCGAACAGGTGCCAGTAATGTCTCCATTCGTCCCTGTCGCATGCTAGTGTAGCCCAATACTATCTGCTCACTCCAGAAACACAAAGAACCTCAAACCGTTCGTTCAGGGTCTTGATGAAGAAGTCTGACCGTCTCATAGATGGGCAGCCATGCATTCTTTTAATGTCCCATGGAATCCAGTTGGTAATGCCTCTAGTCCAGCAGTCATCTTCAAATCGCATTACGTGTCCAGCCCATCTGATTTTCGACGCCTTGGCAAACAAGACAGCTTCCCTGATTCTTGGTCGTTGACAGAGTTGGGACTCCGGATTCCTTCTCTTGCTTGAGTGAAGCATGATACTTCAAGCATAACTCTTTCGATTCCTCTTTGGGAGACCTGAATAGCATTCTTATCCTGTTTTGGTAGGTCCCAGGTCTCTGAGGATATGTTAGTGCAGGGAGAATCATGGAGTCGAAGAGATGTGCCCAGAGCTATAGGTTCTTCGTTCTCTTAGCTATTTCTTCAATGCTCTTGAAGGTGTTCCAAGCGACTTTCTTCCTCCTGCGCAACTCAGGTGCCAGGTCGTTCATCATGTTGAGTTCTCGACCAAGGTACACATAACTGCTGCATTCGGAGAAGTTCGTTCTGTTGAGAGCGAATGGAACATCAGGAACAAGTCCCCATTTCATAACCATTGTCGTCGTGAGATTCAGCTGCAGTCCCATATTTCCACACTCACGGTCAATTTGGCCAGCATTTGTGCCACAGCACAAGTGGATGGCTTTGAAGCCCCTACTGAGCATGCTGTGGGGATGAGTCTGACTCTTAAAAATTAAACTAATAGAAGAAAACAGCCAAACTTTACACCTAAAATGATACCTAAACATATCTTTAAACTCTACTAGACTTAAAATCATAACACTGTACTAGCTGTGACCTGAGGCAAAAACCTACCAATTAGCCTATATTTAACAATAACGGGATTTTTTCACATTTTTTGTCAAATCACAATGAGATACATAGTAACAAAGTTGTTCATAATATGATTTCACTCATACAATGTTTCAACACCCATCTCTCCACCAGTATACATTTCCCACCACCAATGTTTCCATTTTCTCTCCTGCCCCTTCCCAGGTTGTCTCTATAGTAGGCACTTTTGTATTCTCTCTCTCTCTCTCTTGCTCACTCACTCTATCTCCCTTTCCTTGTCATTATTATGAATTAGAATCCTTTTACTGAAACTATAACCCACTTCTAAACCTGAAGTTTGAGACTGAACATACAAAAAAATAACACTTATCCCCTGATGTAAAAACCGTCAACTAACCCTAGACCCTACCCTGATTTTACCCTATTTTAATCCTGATCCTACTGTATTCTTTAAACAAACCACAAGCCTATATTGAATAAAGGCCTACATTTAATTTTTACTAGAAAGACAATTAAACCTAAACCTACAGAACACCTAAAACCTACAACTAACCCAAAGTGAATTTAATTCCGAAGCTTATAACCTATATTTACTCTAATCTGAGCTGTGTCCTAAAGTTAACAATCATCCAATGCTTACCTTGGATTTTTAACTTGAAAATAGGAAAACCTAATACCTAATACTGGCACTAACATTATCCTCAATTTAGCCCTAATTATCACCTAAATCTATCCTTTACTAATCCATTTCCAGGCATGGCTTGAAATGCCAATTAGCTAACATTTAATACTGCCTGATACTTTAATTGCATTTTTAAGTATGAACACAGAAAATCCTTAGACCTAGCTCCTGGAGAAACCTAGCCCTACTCCTCACATGAAATCTAATCCTAATATATTTCCCTAACCTAATACAAACCCTGTCTTTAGCCAGTGCTTATAACTACCAACTAAACTAAATTTAAAATTACTGTATATTTTACTTTAATTTCAAACTTTAAGCACAGCCAGATCTAACACTGGGCTTCTATGCAAATATAATCCTAGACCTAGGTCTAACCTTGATCCTAAGCATAACCTTATACAAACCCTACCCTAGCCTAGGCCAAAACCTACTAGTTATCATGATTTGAACAATAATTAAACACTTCACATGTATCTTTAGCTTTGTACACATCAAAATTAATACCTAAAATTAATACAAGCCCTCAACCTAACCCTAACCTATGTTTTAACCCTAACCCAAATTAATCCTAATGCCAGACTTTGCCTTCCACTGCCCATAAGCCTAAATTTAAAAACAGCACTATATTTAACTTATTTTAACATGATATACACCTAATCTTAACACCTATTACCAAGATAATCGATACACATAACCTTAATGCAAAGCCTAATCCTAATCCTAAATCCAAATGTTAACTGGTGTGACCCAAGTCTAGGATTAAAACCATCAATAACACTAAATTTAAAAAATCACCCTACACTTACATTGTTACTTTAACTGGATTTTTTCTGAGAATTTATGACTTAGTGGATGTGTGAATTTCATAAAAGAAGACCAGCGGTGAGTCTGTAGTTACCAAGATTCAGATGTATGTCCTGATGCTTTCTTTAGGTGTCCTGAGTAATTGGGAACATCTTCTGCTTTTTAGGAGGTGGTTATTTCCTCGTTTCATCAGTAACATGAAAGGACAAGGTCAATGTTGCCACCTCCCAACATATCCTGTGGATGAGAGTGAAAGAGGTGTAACAGCTTGGTTTTATTTACAATGAGATCACTGCAAAATTGTGTAAGCCTCTTGGCAAGCAGTGTGCTGCATTCTTTTTTCTGTCATTGGCAGGCATACTTTCAGGAAGAGGAAGCAGCAGTTGGATGTTTAGCAATAGCCACCAGGATACCATGCTCAATGATGTCACAGTTACGTTCCATGGACTGCCATTATGAGTAGGGTCGCCAATTTTGAGCCATTGCTCACACCATGAAGGTTACTGGATGAGGCTGATTTTGGCAGTGAATAAAAGGAACCTTCAAGAGCTAAGATTGTTTTCTCAGTCATTCAAGATTTTCTAGGTAACTGAAACAATCTCAGTTTCTATGACGCAAATATCACCGCAATACCAAAGCAGACAAATGGCACCCCATAAAAGATAATTAAAGACTGATAAATCTGATGAACACAGGTGCAAATATCCTCAACAAAATACTAGAAAATAGAAAACCACAACTCATTAGAAAGATAATACTCTGTGACCAAGTAGGATCATTCCAAGGATGCAAGGAGGGTTTGACATTCACAAAGCAATGAATATAATCACTTGATCACTTGATCACTTGACTTCCCATTACTCATCAATTTGCTCGAGTGGGTGCCAGTAACGTCTCCATTCGTCCCTGTCACCTGCTAGTGTAGCCCAATGGCGTCTGTTCATTCTAGGAACACGAAGAGCCTCAAACCGATCATTCCGGGTTTTGATGAAGAAGTCAGACCATCTCATAGGTGGGTGAACACGTGTTCTTCTGACTTCCCATGGAATCCAGTCGGTAACAGCTCTAGTCCAGCGGCCGTCTCTAAATTGCATTACGTGTCCAGACCATATGATTTTCGACACCTTGGCAAACGAGACAGTGTCCCTGATTCTTGATTGTTGATGGAAGTTGGAACTCTGGATTTCTTCTCTCACTTGAGTGAAGCGTGGTATTACAAGCATAGCTCTTTTGATTCCTCTTTGGGATAGATGAATAGCATTCTCATCCTGTTTTTGTAGGGCCCAGGTCTCTGAGGCATATGTCATTGTAGGAAGAACAGTGGAGTTTAAAAAATGTGCCCAGATCCAGGGGTGCTTTGTCTTCTTAACAACTTTTTCGACACTCTTGAAGGCCGTACACGGCACTCTCTTCCTCCTGTGCAGTTCAGGTGCCAGGCCATTCGTCATGTTGAGTTCTCGACCTAGGTACACATAACTGCTGCATTCGGAGATGTTTGTTCTGTTGAGAGGAAATGGAACTTCAGGAACTAGTGTATGATGAACATTGTCTTCATGAGATTCCACAGCAGTCAAAACTTTCCACACTCTTGGTCAAAATCAGCCAGCATTCGTGCCTCTTGGCTGAACTTTGGTGTTATTAGAACGATGTCATCACAGAAGCAGAGGTGGTGTAATTGCCAAACATCTATCTTCACTCCCATTCTTTACCATTCCAGTCAGCGTATGGCATTCTTGAGGGTGGCACTGAAGAGTTTCGGTGAAATGTTACAGCCCTGTTGAACCTCTCTCTTTACGTTGATGATCACTTCCTTGTAGAATGGTGAGATCCTGATGGTGAATTTGTATTACAGCTCGTAGAGGATCCCGATGTAATGAGTTTGAATGCCCTGTGTGGCTAGGGCTTTGATAACTGCTTAGTCTCAACAGAATCAAAAGCCTTTTTTAAATACATGAAAGTTAGACAGAGCAGTATCTTGAACTCTTGTGAAACCTCAATGAGCTTGGTCACTGAGGGAATGTGGTCGATCGTGCTTTTTTTATATTAATTTTATTAATTCACCGTGAGAGAGTTATAAGCTGTCTTGTTTGGGTTACAATCACACAATGATAAAACACCCATCCCTCCACCAGTGCACATTCCTCACCAGCAATATCCCTGGTATAATACCCCTTTCCCACCCTCCCTCTGCCTCCATGGAAGATATGATTCCCTATAATCTCTCTATACTTTTGGGCATTATGGTTTGTAATACAGACACTGAAAGGTTATCATTTTTGGTCCTTTATCTACTTTCTGTACACATCTCCCATCCTGACCGATTCCTCCAGCCATCTTTTTCTTAGTGATCCCTTCTCAATTCCAGCTGCCTCCTCCCCATTGCTCATGAGGCAGGCTTCCAGCTATGGAGCAACCTATCTGTCCAGTGTATCTGCTGTCCTTAGGTGTCAGCCTCATGTTTTTTATACTCCACAAATGAGCGGAGTCTTTTTATGTCTGTCCCTCTCTTTCTGATTCATTTCACTTAGCTGGGTACTCTCCATGTCTATCTATTTATAAGCAATGTTCATAACGTCAATTCTCCTGACAGCTGCATAGTATTCCATTGTGTAGATGTCCCAAACTTTCTTTAACCAGTAATCTGTTCTAGGGCACTTGGGTTGTTTCCAGATTTTGGCTATTGTGAACAGTGCTGCAGTGAATATATAGGTAAAGATGTCATTTCTACTGTGCTTTTTTGCATCCTTGGGATATATTCCCAGAAGTGGTATTGCAGTGTCATATGGAAGCTCAATTTCTAGTTTCTGAAGTCCATATTGTTTTCCAGAAAGGCTGGACTAGTGGGCATTCCCATTAACAGTGAAATAGTATCCCTTTTTCTTCACATCCATGCCAGAACTGGTTGCTTTTGTTCTTTTGAATATGTGCCAGTCTCTGTGGTGTGAGATGATATCTGATTGTTGTTTTGATTTGCATTTCTCTGATGGCTAGCTGGGCTGGAACAATAGCACAGTGGTAGGGCATTTGCTTTACAAGTGGCTAACATGGCCGACCCGAGTTCGATTCCTCTGCCCCTCTCGGAGAGCCCGGCAAGCTACCGAGAGTATCTCGCCCACACGGCAGAGCCTGGCAAGCTACCCGTGACATATTCGATATGCCAAACACAGTAACTACAAGTCTCATTACGTTACTTGGCCCACTCGAGCAAATCGATGAACAACGGGAGGACCGTGACCGTGACTGTGATGGCTAGCTATGTGGAGCATTTTTTCATGTGCCTTTTTGCCATTTGTATTTCTTTTTTTTAAATATTTATTAGTGAGATACCATGAAGTACAGTTGTAGACTTACAAATTTTGTGCTTGGATTTCAATTATACAATGATCATTGTATTTCTTTTTTGAGGAAACTTTGATTTATTTCTTCTCCCCATTTTTTGATGGGGTTGGAGCTTTTTTCTTGTACAATTCTACTAGCAACTTGTAAATTCTGGATATTAATCCCTTATAAGACGGGTATAGGGTAAATATTCTTTCCCATTCTGTGGACTCTGTCTGTATTTTGGTCACTGTTTCTTTTGAAGAGCAGAGGCTTCTTAGTTTGATGTAGTCCCATTTGTTTATGTTTGCTTCCACTTGCATGTTCAGTGCTGTTTAATCCTTAAATATTTTTTTAGCTTCAACGTTCTGGAGAGTCCTGCCTACATTTTCCTCTATGTACCTTATGGATTCATGTCTGATATATTGAGGTTTTTAGTACACTTTGATCTGACGTTTGTGCCTGGTATTAGACAGAAGTCAGATTTCATGTTTTTGCAGGTAGCTATCCAGTTTTCCCAGCACCATTTGTTGAAGAGGCTTTCCTTGTTCCACTTCGCATTTCTTGCTCCTTTGTCAAAGATTAAGTGGTCATATCTTTGGGAGTCTGTGACAGAATATTCGGCTCTTTTCCATTGGTCTGCATGTCTGTTTCTAGCCCAGTACCATGCTTTCTTAATTAATACTGCTTTATAGCACATTTTGAAGTTGGGGTGGGTGATGCCACCCATTCTCTTTTTCCCAAGGATTTTTTTAGCTATTCGTGGGGGTTAATTGTTCCATATGAATTTCAGGATTGTTTTGTCTATTTCTTTGAAAAATGTCATGAGTATCCTGATAGGGACCACATTGAATTTGTATAGTGCTTTGGGCAGTATTGCCATTTTGATAATGTTAATTCCTCTATTCATAAACAGGGGATGTGTGTAAATTTCCTAGTGTCATCTTTTATTTTTTGAAGTAGTGTTTTGTAATTTTCCTTGTATAGGTCCTTCACCTCTTTGCTTAAGCTGATTCTGAGGTACTTGATTTTCTGAGGTAGTATTGAGAACGAGATTTTTTAAATGTCTCTTTCTTCTCTTTTGTTATTTATATATTAGAAAACCATGAACTTTTGGGTGTTGATTTTGTAACCTGCCAATTTACTAAACCGACCTATTGTTTCTAGGAGCTTTTCTATAGAATCGTTAGGGTTTTCTAAATAGTATCATATCGTCTTCAAATAGTGATATTTGACCTCTTCCTTTCCTATCTGTATTCCCTTGATACCTTTCTCTTGCCTAACTGCAATGGCCAGGACTCCCAGTACTATATTGAATAGGTGTGGCGAAAGAGGGCAACCTTGTCTTGTGCCTGATCTTAGAGGGAAGGCTTTTAGTTTTTCCCCATTGTGAATGATACTTGCTGTGGGCTTGGGGTAGATGGCTTTAACTATATTGAGGAAAGTTCCTTCATGCCTGTTTTGGTGAGAGTTTTCATATAAATAGGTGCTGTATCTTGTCAAATGCTTTCTCTGAGTCTATTGATATGAGCATATGGTTTTTTATCTTTTCTTTTGTTGATATGATGGATTATGTTGATCAATTTCCGAATGTTAAATCATCCTTGCATTCCTGGAATGAATCCTACTTGGTCATGGTGTATGATCTTTTTGAGGAGTTGTTGGATTCTATTTGCTAATTGTTTTTTTGAGGATCTTTGCTTCTGTGTCCATTAGGGATATCAGCCTGTAGTTCTCTTTCTTTGTGGTATCTCTGTCTGCTTTTGGTATCAGGGTGACCTTTGCTTCATAGAAACAGTTGGGAGGAGTTTTTGATATTTCAATTTCGTGTAAAAGCTTAAAGAGGATTGGGAGTAAGTCCTCTTTAAAGATTTGGAAGAATTCACTGGTGAATCCAGCTGGGCCACAAATTTTGTGCTTGGGGAGACTTTTTATTACCATTTCAATTTCCTTGATGGTGATAGGTCTGTTCTGGTATTCCAGGTCTTCTTGGTTCAGCCTAGGGAAGCTATAGGTATCTAGAAATTTGTCCATTTTGTGATGGTTTTCGTGTTCTGTTGCATAAAGCTTCTCAAAGTACTCCCTGAGGATCCTTTGAATTTCTGTAGTTTTTGTTGTAATGACTCCCTTTTCATTTCTGATTCGGTTTATTAGGGTTTTCTCTCTCACTTTCTTTGTGAGTTTTGCTAGAGGCTTATCGATCTTGTTTATTTTCTCGAAGATCCAGCTCTTGGTTCCATTGATCTTTTGGATTTTTTTTTTGGGGGGGGGGTTCCATCTCGTTTATCTCTGCTCTGAGTTTTATTATTCCCTTCCTCCTGTTCAGATTGGGCTCCTTTTGTTGGTCATTATCCAAGCTCTTAAGCTGTGAGGTTAGGCTACTTATGTGGGCTCCCTCCTCCTTCCTGAGGAATGCTTATAGAGCTATAAACTTTCCTCTTAACACAGCTTTTGTTGTGGCCTATAAGTTTTGGTAACTCATGTCCTCATTTTTCTTCGCTTCCAGGCATCTTTTGATTTCCTTTCTAAGCCACTCTTTGTCCAATAGTGAGCTGTTTAATTTCCAGGTGTTTGATTTAGTTTTCTGTTTGTGTGTGTAATTTACTTCTAATTTCAGCGCGTTGTGGTCTGAGAAGATTGTTGTTACAATCTCTATCTTCTTCATTTTATGGAGGTATGTTTTGTGACTCAGCATGTGGTCTATCTTGGAGAATGTTCCATGCACACTTGAGAAGAATGTGTATTCAGCTTTTGAAGGATAAAGAGTCATATATATATATATATATATATATATATATATATATATATAGTCCCTTTCTTCCATTTTTCCCTCAGATGAAGTATGTCCTTGCTTGAGTCTGGTTGATCTATCAAGAGGTGATAAAGCGGTGTTGAAGTCTCCCACTAGTATTGTGTTGCTATCGATGTCTTTCTCCAAGTCTATAAGTAGTTGTTTTAAGTACTTTGCTGGTCCCTCATTATGTGCATATACATTTAGTATTGTAAGTTCTTCCTGTTGTATATACATTTAGTATTGTAAGTTCTTCCTGTTCCCTTGATCAAGAAAAATGGCCTTCACTGTCTCTTTTGACTTTCTTCAGTTTGAAATCAATGTGGTCTGATACTAGGATGGCTACCCCAGCTTTTTTATGGCAGTTGTTTGCCTATAGGATTGTTTTCCAGCCTTAGATTCTGAGCCTGTGTTTGCTTTGACTATTGAGATGTGTATCGTGCTGGCAACAGAATGTTGGGTTCAATTTTATAATCCAATCTGCCACTCTGTGTCTTTTAATTGATTGCGTTTAGCCCACTAACTTTGAGAGAGATTATTGTTATGGGTTTTTCCCCATTTTTCTGTTGAAATTTAGTGTATTTGAGGGACCTGTCTTGTCTTAAAGTGGCCTATTTAGTTGTTCTTGTAACCGTGGTTTTGAGCCTATGGAGTTCCTGAGATGTTGTCTGTGAAACTGTGTGTTGTTCCTTCTATTATGAATGAGAGTCTTGCTGGGTAAAGTATTTTTGGTGAGGCATTTATTTCATTGAGTATTTTCACTATATCCCACCACTGTTTTCGGGTCATGAGGGTTTCATCAGACAAATCAGCTGTGAATCTTAAATATGCTCCTTTATAAGAAATTTCTTTCTTTGATCTTGCTACTTTCAGAATTTTGTCTGTATCTAAGGTTTTGGTCATTTTGATTAGGATGTGTCTTGGGGTATTTTTATTCGAATTTCTTCTAGCTGGTACCCTTCGGGCCTCCTGAATGTGGTCGCATGTTTTCTTCAGCTCTGGAAACATCGTAGCAGTGATGTCTTTGACAGTTTCTTCTTCATCAGGGTTTTCTTCCTGTCCCTCTGGGAATCCAATAATTCTTATGTTACTCCTCTTGGCTTCATCACATTTTCTCTTGCCATCTGTTCCAGGATTGTGAGTCTCTTTTCCATTTTCTGCTCTTTCTGGAGAGTCTTTTCACTTCATCCTCGAGCTCACTGATTCTCTCCTCAGCAGCAGTTACTCTGCAGCAGCAGCAGAAGCAGTTACTCAGCAGCAGTACTCTGCTGCTGAGGTCTTCCACTGAGTTTTTCAATTTGCCTACCTGGTTTTTCAGGTCCGACATTTCCATTTGTAATTTTGTTTGCATTTTCCTCATTTCTACCTTCAAATCCTCTTGTCTTTTATTGGCATTGCTTTCCATTGTTTATTTTAGCTCCCTAAGCAACCTGAGTAGCACCCTTCAAAATTCTTTGACAGAGAGGTTGTCTAGCACTTCATTAACGTTGGTGTCTTCTGGGCTAGCCTCTTCAATAAGTAAGCTTGGTGGGCTTCTGCATTGGTTTACCATTGTGACCTGTGTGGTTTAGACCTTCATGTTCACTGTTACTATTCTGCTTAAGATGCAGAATTAATTGAGTTGGGCTCAATGAATTATTGGCTAATGTGTTTCTGGTGGTTAAGCTAATCTAATGAAAGTTCCATCTAAGAGGGTAACTTATGTTTCCTATGGGGTATGTAGGGTGAGAAAAACTCCCGAAAGAGGCCCTGCCACTGGGCTTGTACCTGGGTGAATGAGCAGAGGGTGCCAGAATGGCTCCGCTTTGGGTTCGCGTGGTGTGCCTCAATTCCCTTCCCCTGCAGACCAAGGATGAAAACTAGCCATTCTCAGGAGATCTAGTAAGACACAGCTCCGGGAAAGGGCCCTGCTGCCAGGCAGGTTCCTGGATGAGTGAGAAGAGCGTGCCAGAATGGTTGAGCTTTGGGTTTGTGCGGTGTGTCTCAATTCCCATCCCCCGCAGACCAAGAATGGAAACCAGCCACTATCAGGGGATCTAGTAAGATGCTCAACCGCAGTAAGGGGCCCTGTTGCCGCGTGGGTACCTGAATGAGTGAGCCGGCCAATCATGCTTGATCTTTTCGGAACCCAACTTGCTCACATGGTTGTCTTTTGTCTAGTGTTCTGCCAATCCTATTCAGGATTGGAAAAAAGGTCAGGTACAAAACAATTTGCTCACTGTGCTCACTTATATTATCTACATTACTAGAAGCATTTAACATAGCAGTTAGACAAGGAAAATATGTCAAGGGCATCCAAACAGGGAATGAAGAAGTCAAATTTTGACTGTTTGCACATGAAATGATACTATGTTTATAAAATGCAAAAGGTTTTACAAATAAAGTTCCTAGAAACAATACATTTGTAGTAAAGTCGCATTTTAAAAAAATCAATACCCCAAACTATATAGAAATAAAAAAGAAAAGAAACATATATTTAAAAAAACAATCCCATTCAAAATTGTACCAAAAATCAAGTACTGTGGAATCACCTTAAGTAAACAGGAGAGGGACCTATACAATGTAAATTACAACGTACTACTTCAAGAAATAAAATATGGCATGAGACATTTAAACACGTCCTGAGAGAACAATTTCAGTAAGTCAAGAGAGTAAGGCAAGGTTTCAGTAGGGCAAGACAAACCCCACAAACACAACAAACTTCTATAGTAGATGGCACAAAATCTCAAGACAATAATCTCTGTGTCAATGAACTAAATCCAGCAATTAAGAGACACAGAGTGGCAAAATGGATTGCAAAACTGAAACAAACATTCAGATGGCATAAAGGAACACATTCCAATAGTCTGAGTGAATGCAGACTCAAAATCAATGTGAGAAAATAATTCTTTATTTAAATTTTTATTTTAATGAATCACCATGAGATACAGTTACAGACTTAGAACTTTCATGATTGCATTTCAGTCATACAATGTTCAAGTACCCATTCCTTCACCAGTGCCTATTCTACATCACCAATGTTCCGAGTATCAGTCCCGCTACCCTTACCCCTTCCCACCCCCCTGCCTCTGTGGCAGGTACATTAACTCTAACTCTCTCTCCCTCTCATGTTAGGCGTTATGATTTGGAATACAGGTACTAAACGATCATCATGTTTGGTCCATAATCTACTTTCCACATGCATCCAACATCGCGAGTGAGCTCTCCAACCATCATTTACTTAGTGGTCCGTTTCTCAAACCCAGCTGCTGGAGAAACAATTTTTTAAGCAGACAACTCCTTTAAAAAGGACAGGGTGGCCACATTAGTATCTAATGACATAGATTTAAGGCAGAATATGGTGAGAAGAGACAGTGAAGGCCAGTTCTTAATAATCAAGTGATATGCATATCGTTAAGAAATTACACTACTAAGTGTTTATGCATCCAATAAAAGGCCAGAAAAATAATTAAAACAACTTCTAGTATATGTAGAGGAAGACATTTATAGAAAACAACAATTCTAGCTGGAGGCTTCCACACAGATTTTTCACATCTTTATAGTTTGAGAATAAAACTAAGCAGGGAAAGACTGGCTTTAAAGGATATTTGTATGACATTTGATCTCCCCAAAATAGAATACACATTCTTCTCCAGTAAACATGAGACATTCTCCAAGATAGATCATATACTGGACAAAATTAACAGGGGAGAATTTATACGAACAATCTATTCAGACCTTGATGCACTGAAAATCAAATGATCACTTGACATCCCGTTACTTGTTAATTTGCTCCAGCGGGTTCTAGTAACATCTCCATTCATCCCTGTTACGTGCTAGTGTAGACCAATGGTGTCTGTTTGTTCTAGGAACACAAAGAGCCTCAAACTGATCGTTCAGGGTCTTGATGAAGAAGTCTGACCATCTCGTAGGTGGGCAGTCATGCGATCTTTTGATGTCCCGTGGAATCCAGTTGGTAATGGTTCTAGTTCAGTGGTCGTCTCCAAATCTCATTACGTGTCCAGCCCATCTGATTTTTGATGCCTTGGGAAGTGAGACAGCGTCCCTGATTCTTGATCTTCGATGGGGTCAGGACTCCAGTTTCTTTCTCTCACTTAGATGAGCGTGATACTCCAAGTATAGCTCTTTCGATTCCTCTTGGGAGATCTGAATAGTGTTCTCATCCTGTTTGCGTAGGCCCAGTTCTCAGAGGCATATGATAACGCAGGAAGAACAGTGGAATCGAAGAGATGTGCCCAGAGCTGGAGGTTCTTCATCCTCTTGGTGGTTATTTCTTCGATGCTCTTGAAGGCATTCCAAGCTGCTGTCCTCCTCCTGTGCAACTCAGGTGCCAGGTCATTTATCATGTTGACTTCTCGTCCTAAGTATACATAACTGCTGCATTTGGAGATGCTTGTTCCATTGAGAGTGAATGGTATGACAGGAACAATACCATTTATGATAAACATTGTCTTCATGAGATTCAGCTGTAGTCCGACCTTTCCACACTCACAGTCGAAGTTGGCCAGCATTTGTACCACTCGGCTAATGTTTAGTGTTATTAGAACAATGTCATCACCAAAGCGGAGGTGGTATAGTTGCTGAACTGACTATCTTCACTCCCATTTCTTCCCATTACAGTAGTCGCATGACATACTCGAGGGTGGTACTGAAGAGGTTCAGTGAAATAGTATCACACTGCCAAACTCCTCTCTTGACATTAATGATCAATTCCATGTTGAATGGTGAGATCCTGGTAGTGAATCCGTAATACAGCTCACGGAGGATCCTGATGTATACTGAGTTTGAACGCCCTGTTGTCTAGGGCTTTGATGACCTCTTCATTCTCAACAGAATCAGAGGTCTTCTTTAAATCAATGAAGGGTTGGTTAGAGCGGCATCTTGAACTCCAGAGAAACCTCAGTGAGCTTGGTTATCATGTGGATATGGTCCATTGTGCTGAATCTTTTTCGGAACCCAGCTTGCTAACATGGTTGTCCTTCATCTAGTGTTCTGCGAATCTTATTCAGGATGACTAGAGTGAACAGCGTGTAGACGACAGAAAATAGGCAGATCAGGAGATTGATGCCAATGTCGTGGATGTCACCCTTCTTGTACAGTAGTGCAGTTTTGCTGGTTTTCCATTGAGACGGAAACTTGCATTCAGACCGGTAGCATGTGAAGAGCCAAGCCTGTGTATTGATGAGTACTGAAGGCAGGTACTTCAGGTGTTCAGGTCGGAACTTGTTTGGGCTGGGTGCTGTTCACTTTTTACCAATGAAATGGTGTGCCAGATTTCAGAAGGGAGAACGTTGGGAATGACATAATCATCCTGTGGAATTTGGTATGTGGGCAGAACCAAGTAGAAGTCATGGATAATCTTCTCCATTGCCCTTCTGGAAGATGTGACAGATCCATCAGGATGTCGGAAGGCAGTCATCTTGGTCTTGTAGTTGGCAAAGGACAGGCGGGCATTGCGAATGCTTTTCCCAGCTTCTGCTACATCTGCCAGCACTGCTTCTCTTCTTTGAGGTTTTTGTTTATCACTTCTCTCCATTGCTTTACAAGCTCAGACGTTCGCTTGTGTTTGCCTGAGGCTTGCACCAAGCCACGTTCACAAACAAGCTCAAGAGTTACCAAAGACAGGCATCTTTTTTTTTGGCTATCTCTCTCAGCATTCCTCGCACAATCGTGGAGGTGCTGAACCAGTCGATCATATTCTTCGTCAATGTTATCAATGACAGCATCTTCCCATGTTGCCGCAATAGTGCCGAAGAGCTCCCAGTTGTTTGTCGTTCTGGGAGTTCTTTGCTTAAACTTTCCAGCCCTTTCTCCCTGCTTCGTGAAATAGAATTTTGCACGAAGGAGTCGGTGGTCCGATCCCGTTTTGAATTTTGGGACAACAGAGACATCGGTCAGGCAAAACCGTCAATTGAATAAGATGTGGTCAATTTCGTTGTGGGACCATCTACCAGGAGACTCCTATTCCCAACGTTTAGATTCGGCCTTCTGGAACTGTGAGTTAGTTACCATGGATGGTCTTGGTCGACATGATGAACTCAGACAGTCTCTCACCCTGTTCGGTCCATTCTAGGCCATGGGTCCCAAAGTGGAGTTCTTTGGCTGATCTTCTCGGTCCTATCTTGGCATTAAAATCACCGACAATGATCTTGTAGAAGGTGTGGTCTTCTTTAAAGAACTTCTCCAGCTCCATGTAGAACTTCTCAATTTCTCCTTCACCATAATTCGATGTTGGTGCGTAGACAATGAAGATAGAAACTGCCAGCAGTGAGCCACATCTATTCAAGTGTAATTGTCGATTCAGGTTGTTAGGCATTAGAATCAATCAATGTTCATGGGGAAGTTCGTGTTGACAAGGACACCAACACCACCGACACCTCTGTTGTCGCATCTTCCAAGGAATAGTTCTTCTCCTGTGTCAAAAATGGTGTGATGTGATTGATGCCTTCTGGTCTCTGTCAGACCAATGATGTCATACTTGATCTTTCGTGCTTGTACCATCAGGTTATTGATGGATGAATCTTATGCCAGCATATGTGCATTTGAAGTACACACAGTCATTTTTGTCCTTCGTCATTTTGGCAGACTAGTTCGGCCTTGAGATTTTATCAGCCTCTCCTTCCTCATCCTTCTTAACGCTGCCATATTGGTGGCTCTTTCAGGGTTAGAGGAATGAGACCCATTGCATTTACTGGTTTTGGCATAACAAATATGCCACAGATAGCTTGCCAGGCTCTGCTGTGTGGGCAGGATATTCTCAGTAGCTTGCTCAGCTTTCCAGCAGGGATAGAGGCTTAGAGCTGTCTCTAATCACCCTTTCATGTTTTCCCATGGTTCAAACCACATTTGAGCTCCATAAAATATGGTGCAGTAATCGTGGTAGATGGGTATTATCTTATGGTGTGTCTCATGGACGGTTTGTGGCTGCGTGGTCCGGAAAGTGTCCTTGAGCATGGCAGCGGCTGGGTAGTGGAGGCAGTGGAGATAGTGGAGGTCTTCCCATGAGGTATTTATCTGGTATCGGTAGGTTAGGTCTTCTCTGTGTAATCCCTGGGTCACCGAAGATTGGTGGAAGCAGACAGTGCAGAGTAGGGTGGGGCTTCTGGGTTTAATCTCTGGATAGCTGGAGATTTATGGGAGGTAGCAGAGGATCTCTGTTCCCGGGTCCTGTTGAGCCTAGAGTTCTGCTTACCTGGTTCTGTGGAGCTTCACCCGTGCGTGAGTCTCGGCCCAAGAGTCCAGAAAGCGTCCTGGAGTGTGGTGGCGAGTGGGTAGTAGCGGTACTGAAAATAAGACACTAAAAAACAGAACCAGAGAATGAAACAAATAAATGTGGAGCTAATCAATACACTACAAAAACACCAGTAGATTAGCACTGTAGAGCACTGTCGTCCAATTGTTCATTGATTGGTTCGAGCAGGTACCAGTAACGTCTTCATTATGAGACTATTGTTATTGTTTCTGGCATGTTGAATATGCCACAGGGAGCTTGCCAGGATCTGCCGTGTGGATGGGATACTTTCAGTAGTTTGCCAGGCTCTCTGAGAGCGATGGAGGAATCGAACCTGGGTTGGCCACATGCAAAGCAAACACCCTACCTGCTGTGCTATATTGCTCAAGTACAACCAGTAGATCAGAGAGAAAATTAACAAGGAAACCAAATAATTTCTGGCAACAAACGAGAATAAGTACATGGAATACCAGAACTTGTGAGAGACAGCAAAAGCACCTAATGAGGAATCAGCTAAATACTTAAAACAACTGCTAACAGATTTTAAGGAAGACATTGCCAGCAATACAATAGTAGTCAGAGACTTCAATATCACCTTTTCACCTCTGGATAGATCAACAAGAACAAAACTCAGCAAGAAAACCTTGGCTTTGAAGGAAGAAATAGAAGAGAGAGGACTAACAGACCTATACAGGGCTTTATACCACAAAAAGAAAGAATACACATTCTCTTCCAGTGCACACAGAACATTTTCTAAACTAGACCACGTGCTGGGTCACAAACCATACATCAATAGAATCAGTACGATATAAATTGTATCAACTATCTTTTCATACCACAATTCGCTGAATATAGAGGCGAATCACACACAGACATGGAGAACCAAATCAAACACCTGGAAATTAAACAAGTCAGTGTTGAACAATGAGTGGGTCAGGAAGGAAGTCAAGGAAGAAAGCAAAAGTACCTGGAAGCAAATGAGAATGAAGACACGAGCTACCACAAACTATGATACACAGCTGAAGCTGTGTTAAGAGGAAAATTCATAGCCTTGCAAGAATTCCCCAGGAAGGAAGAAAGGGCCAACATAGAGAACTTGACTTTACAGCTTAAGATCTTAGAAAAAAGACCAATAAATAGAATCCAAGCCCAGCCAAGGATAGAAATAATAAAACTTAATAGCAGAAATTAACGACATAGAAACCCAAAAAATCTGAAAGGTCAATGAAACCAAGAGCTTGTTCTTTGATAAAATAAACAAGATTGATAAAACACTAGCAAGACTCACAAAGAAAGAGAGAGAAAAAACCCTAATAAGCCGAATCAGAAATGAAAAGGGGGAAATCACAACAGAAATCAATGAAATTCAAAAGATCATCAGAGACTACTTTGAAGACTGTATGCCACAAAACAAGAGAAATTAGAAAAATGAATAAATTCATGGATTCCTACAATCTCCCAAGACTGAGTCAAGAAGACTTGGAATACCTTGAATAGACCCATCCATATCAAGGAAGTCAAACCGTAATCAAAAGTCTTCCCTTGGGGGTATGGTGCCGCCAGCATGTCATCCTGTACCTATGGGGCCAGTGTACCAGCTGCCTGATGGTGGCTTCAGGCTTCCAGATACCCCGAAATTGATGCTCTGCCTTTGACCAGACCCCAACAACTTGGGGCCAAGTTTACCAAAAATTAAACGGCCCAAAGTTAGGTATGTGGGAGCCATACCCACAAATCACCTCCGGCTCAGCTATATAAGCCCACTTATTGTCCTTATTTAAGAGACCCATAAATCTTGAAAGAGATCAAAAGATGCAGTTAGAGCCTGTATCACGGAGGTAGGCGAGAATATGTGACTGAGATATCCAGGCCCTCTTGGATCAGGACTGCGCCTTTCCCCCAGTTCTCCAGTTTTCCAGTAGCTTGATAGTCACACCTACAGAATACACCTGGCACCTTGCAGTCTCATCGACGGCCAAGACCCAGAAAATATAAACTAAAACTCCTGGAAGAGAGCACCGCAGAATGTTCTGACCCCACGCTAGGCTATCTTCACTGGGGGCATCTCAGAGGGGAGCGGGTTGAGTCTCCCTCCCCACCCCAAGTGGAACCCCATCAGCCAAAAACCTCCATAACCTAACCACCACCATGTTGAAGGCCCCTCTCCACAAGCTTGGACGACCTCTCCTTAGAGGGGACGAGTCTCGCTCAAGACAGCATGAACCTCACTGGAGAGCAGACTGGCCAGAAAATCTAGATATTCATCCAGAGGATGACTTTATGGAACATAATTGGAAACATCAGAGCTGATATTACTGGCAATGGGTAAAGAACAAGTGAAAAGACACAGCAAAGCAGAGGATGGACTTCAAAAATACTTCTAATTTCAGCACTGCCTCCATATCAAAGGCAGTGATAAGTAAGGGATTCTATTCTACCCTGGCCCTTGAGAAGTCTGGTGGTAATAAGAATATATCTCTCCTTGTTGAGCATGCTGAGGTATACCCTGTACAGAGACTTGAGAACCACAAAAATCTCTTTAAAATAACTAATATCACTAAACATGCAGAAATGCGTGCAGGTGGAAAACATCATGAATTTCAAACAGACAGGCAGCTTTCAGAGTTCCATAAATATAAAAGAACAACTTTTAGTAAAAAAGTATGCCTGTAAGGAATATGGCAAAACTTTATTCAAACAACAAACACTCACTGAACATCAAAGAATTCTCAGGAGAGAAATCCTATGAATGTAAAGAACGTCGATAAACTTTTTTATGGAAACCAGGCCTCATTCAGCACCCAAGACTTTGCAAAGGAGAAATATCCTATGACTGTAAAGAGTATAGGACAACTTTGTCACAGGAGTCACACTTCACTCACCATAAGACAATTCACACAGGGAAGAAAGTCTTTGAGTGTAAAGAATTTAGGAAAACTTTCTCAACTAAAGTATATCTCACTATACATGAGAAAATTCACACAAAAGTGAAACCCTATGAATGTAAAGAATGTATGAAATATTTCTCAACAACGTTCCAACTCATAGCACATGAAAGAAATCACACAGGACTGAAATCCTATGAATGTAAAGAATGTAGTAAAACTTACTCAATGAAGGCATACCTCACTAGACATGAGAGATTTCACACAGGAGTCAAACCCTATCAATGGAAAGAATGTATGATAACCTTTGCAACAAAGTCACATATTATAGAACATGAGAGAATTCACACAGGAGTGAAAACCTATGAATGTAAAGAATGTGGAAAAACGTTCTTATGAAAGTCACAACTCTCATCACATGAGAGAGTTCACACAGGAGTCAAACACCATGAATGTAAAGAATGTATGAAAAGTTTCCCAACAAAGACACAACTCACTCCACAGGGGAGAATTCACACAGGAGTGAAACCTATTGAATGTAAAAAATGTAGTAAAACTTTCTCAAAACAGTCAAACCTCACTAGACATGAGATAATTCACACAGGAGTCAAACCCTATGAATGTAAGGAGTATATGAAAAGTTTCTCAAGAATTTCATCTCACAATCAATATGAGAGACTTCATACAGTACTGAAACACAATGCGTGTAAATAATATAGGAAAACTTTCTCCATGAAGCATACCTCACTTGATATGAGAGAAATCACACAGGAGTGAAACACTATGAATTTAAAGAATGTAGGAAAAAAATCCTAGGAAAGTCACAAAGCACAGAACATGAGACTTCACACAGGAGTGAAGACTTATGAATGTAAAGAATGTAGGAAAACTTTCAAAGAAAAAAATTCTCACAGAACATGAGAATTCACACAGGAGTAAAACCCTATGATTGTAAATAATATGGGAAAACTTTCTTCTGTGTGTCGCAACTCACAGCACATGAGAGAGTCACACAGGAGTGAAACACTATAAACGTAAAGACTGTAACAAAACTTTCTCAGAAAAGACAACCTCATTAAACATGACAGAATTCACTCAGGAGAGAACCCTTCTGAATATTCAGAATGTAGGAAAAATATTTTAGAAGTCTTATAAACCTGAGAGAACGCACACAGAAAAAGATAAAAAAGTTGTCAGGAATAAAATCTCAAAATATTTAATAACACATTAATGTAAATCAAGATTGCAGAAACAGATTGCTTTTACTAAAACCAATTGTTCTTTTGAAAAACAGGTATTCTGCACTGTTTCATCCCTAATGACTGTATGTATGACCTGTTGAGCTAATATGATGGAAAATAGGAATATTACAATGGCATTTACTCACTATTTACAATAGGCAGAATCTGGAAAAAACCCGAGTGCCCAAGAACAGATGACTGGTTAAAGAAACTTTGGTTTATGTACACAACGGAATATTATGCAGCTTTTAGAAAAGATGAAATCATGAAATCTGCATACAAGTGGATGGACATGGAGAGTATCATGCTAAGTGAAATGAGTCAGAAAGAAATGAAGAGACATAGAATGACTGCACTTATTTGTGAAATATAAAGTAACATAATAGGAAACTAACGCCTAAGGATAGTAGAGATAAGGACCAGGAGGATTACTCCACATCTTGGAAGTCGATCTCATGAGTTGGGGAAAAAGGCAGCTGTGATAAAGAAGGGGAAACTAAGTAAAGGATGGTTGGAGGGCTGGCTCGGGATGGTCGATGCATGCTGAAAGTAGACTATGGACCAAACATGATGGCCGCTGTCACTGTTACTGTCCTCCGTTGTTCATCAATTTGCTCGATGGGCTCAGTAACGTCTCCATTGTGACACTTGTTACTGTGTTTGGCTTATCGAATATGTAACGAGTAGCTTGCCAGGCTTTGCTGTGAGGGCGGGATATTCTCGGTAGCTTGTGGGGCTCTCCGAGAGGAGCAGAGGAATCGAACCCAGCTCAGCCGGGCCGAGCAGGCCACAAACCTGTATTGCAAACCATAACACCCAAAAGGAGACAGAGAGTAAGAAGAAGTGTAACTTCCACAGAAGGGGTGGGGGTGGCTGGAGGGACACTGGGAAAATTGGTGGAGGAGAATGTGCACTGGTAGAGGAATAGTTACTCGAATATTGTATGACTGAAACGTAATCACACAATTTTGTAAGTCTATAAATGTATCTCACAATGATTCATTAAAAATTTTAAAATTTTAAACAGTCTTCCCAAAAACAAAAGCAACAAAGCCAAGGACACAGATTGATTCACTAGAGAATTCTTCCAAACATTTATAGAAGAAATTTTGACTGTTCTGCTCAAGATATTCCAGGAAATTGAAAAAACAGGAACTCTCCCAAACAGTTTCTATAAGGGACATATCTCCCTAATACGAAAAGCAAATAAAGACACCACTAACAATGAAAATTATAAATCAATATCTCTGATGAACACGGATGCAAATACCCACAACAAAATATTAGCAAATATAATCCAACAACTCATCAAAAAGGTCACATACCACGACCAAGTGGGATTCATCCCAGGGATGCAAGGATGGTTAAACATTGGGAAATCAATCAACATAATCCATCATATCAGGAAAAGAAAAGATAAAAACTACATGATCATATCAATATATGCAGAGAAAGCATTTGACAAGATCCAGCACCCGTTTATGATGAAAACTCTCACCAAAATGGGCTAATAGGGAACTTTCCTCAAAGTAGTCAAAGCCTTCTACGACAAATTATGGCAAGCATTATCCTCAATGGGGAAAAACTAATGGTGTTCCGTCTATGATCAGGGACAAGACAAGGATGCCCACTCTCATCACTTCTATTCAATATAGTAATGTAAATACTTGCAATAGCAGTTAGGCAAGAAAAAGAAATTAAGGGCGTCCAGATAGGAAGGAAGAAATCAAGCTCTCACTATTAACAGATGATATGATACTATATCTAGAGAATCCTAAATCCTGTGCCAAGAAACTCCTAGAAACAATAGACTTGTACAGTAAAATCTCAGGCTACAAAATCAATACCCAAAACTCCATGACTTTCCTATACGAAAAAAAATGAGACAGAGGAAAGAGACACGAAAAAAGCAATCCCTTTCACTACTGTGCCCTAGAATATAAATACCTCGGAATCAGCCTAACTAAGGAGTTAAAGGACCTGTACAAAGAAAACTACAAAACACTACTCTACAAAACAAAACAAGACATGAGGAAATGGAAATACATCCCCTGCTGGGGTAGAAAGAATTAACATTGTCAAAATGGCAACACTCCCCAAGGCACTATAGAGATTCAATGAGATCCCCATAAAGATACCCATGAAATTCTTCAAAGAAATGGATCAAGTACTCCTGATACTCATTTGGAACAACAAACGCCCATGAATAGCTAAATCAATTCTTGGGAAAAAGACAATGGGAGGCATCATCCTCCCCAAACTCAAACTGTACTACAAAGTGGTAACAATTAAAACAGCATGGTACTGGAACAAAAGCAGAGCCGCAGACCAATGGAACAGGGTGGAATATCCCTACACACAATCACAAATGTATGAACATATAATCTTTGGTAAGGTAGCAAGAAATGTGAAGTGGAGAAAGGAAAGCCTCTTTAACAAAAGGTGCTGCCTTAACTGGACAAAAACATGCAAAATGATGGGCTTAGACCTTGACTTAACACCACGCACAAAAGTCAGATCAAAATGGATTAAAGACTTCAACATCAGACCAAAATCCATAAGGTACATTGAAGACAAAGTCAGCAAAACCCTCCATGATATTGAAGCTAACAGTATCTTCAAAGACAACACTCCACTGACCAACCAAGTGGAAACAGAGATAAACAAACAGGGCTATCTTAAATTAAGAAGCTTCTGCACCTCAAAAGATATAGTGACCCCTCCCGTCCAGGTGGGTAGGGGGAGCCCAAGCCAGGATCGCTGCTCCTCCCCTCCAGCCCCGCGGCTTTTCCTGCTGTACCCTACAGCCCCCAGCGGGGGACACCTGCTGCAGCTCCATGGGACAGTCCATCACCTAATCGGCCCCTCCCCTCCAGATAGGTAGGGGGAACCCAAGCCGGGAGTCGCTCCTCCCCCACAGCCCCACGGCTTTTCCTGCCGTACCCCACAGCCCCCAGCGGGGGACACCTGCTGCAGCTCCATGGGACAGTCCATCACCTAATCGGCCGCTCCCCTTCAGGTGGGTAGGGGGAGCCCAAGCCGGGATCGCTGCTCTTCCCCCCCAGCCCCCGTCTTTTCCCTCCGAACCCCACAGGCCCCAGCGGGGTACACCTGCTGCAGTTCCGTGGGACTGTCCATCACTCCTCCTCCATTCCAAGATCCTGGGTGGGAGTGAACCTGGGATGGGATGGGGGCGTGGCCACCAAGATGGGGCGTGGTCTCCCAGAAGTGGACGTGGCCTTCTCCTGGGCGGGCAGCGGCTCACGCAGCCACAGTTATATTTCCCAATCCAAGCACTCAGGACTTTCATCCCACACCTTGTAGCCTAATACCGACCAAAAACTTCTGACCACCTCTACTACAATACAACATCCCACTCGCCTACTCTATTTCTAACAAAAGACCTGTATGAAATGAGCTGTGCAAGCTCAATACTAAAAAGCACCTCCTTCAAAGTTTCACTCAATGTCGGTTATAAAATAAAGAATAACACCTGATTGAGAAGAAGGTCGGACTCTAGAAAGCGAGAAGGATTACTACCTTCGACCAACCTTATCCAAAATCCTTTCCCATGATAAGAGGAAACAGTACCTGTGATTTCAAGTTTCTACCTCTAGGCAACCAAAACAACATGAAGAAACAGCGCAAATCTCCACTACAAGGAGAATACGAAGAAAAGAATCCCGAATACTCAACCGAGGTTGTCCACAATTATGCTCCCTTCAATAAAGAATTCCAGCATGAAATGCAGAGGTTGTTCAAGGATCTACTCAAAGAATCAATGGAAGAGATATCCAGAAAACTAAAAGAAGAAATGAAATAAAAAATAGAACAGATAGTCGAGAAAATACAGGAAAAAAATGAGAGCAGAAATAAAAAAGCTACAAAAAGAAGTGTCACAATAAAGGATTCAGTAGATGAAATTAAAAAGTCAGTAAGTGTCGTTAGCAATAGGATAAGTGCAGCTGAAGAGAGGATCAGACAGCTTGAAGATGAGCAATAGAAATCCCATAGGGAACAACAAGCCATAGGAAAAGACCACAAAATGGCTCTAAGGAGAATCAGAGACCTAGGGGATGACGCCAAGAGGAACAGCATTAGAATCATTAGAGTACCAGAACGACAGGGAGACAACCCCAGTGAAAAAGCTACAGTCAAAGAAATCATTGATGAAAAGTTCCCAGAGTTAAGGAATACAGACATCCAGATCCAAGGAGCCAGAAAGGTACCAGCTAAAAGAGACCCCAGAAAAAAAACACTCCAAGGCATATCATAGTCAGAACGATGGTGCTGTGGATAGAGACACAATATTACAAGCAGCAAGGTCAAGGAAGGAAATTACATACAACGGAGCACCCCTTAGATTCATAACAGACCTATCAGAGGAAACCCTCCAAGCCCGAAGGCAATGGTGGGATATAGTGACAAAAACTCAATGAAATGTACGCATCACCAATTATACTCTATCCAGCTAAACTCTCACTCAAATTCGATGGAACGATACACCACTTTGTAGATAAACAACAGCTCAGGAACTTCATAGACTCAAAACCAAATCTAAAAGAAGGACTAAAGGGGCTCCTGTAAGATAAGAAGGAAATCACGTATAAACACAACCAACTCCTACAGAAAGATGGCACAAAACCCCATGACAATAATCTCCCTTAATGTCAATGGTCTAAATGCACCTACCAAGAGACACAGAGTGGAAAAATTGATCCATAAACGGAAATCAACATTCTGCTGTCCACAAGAAACTCATCTGAACAATCAGAGCAAATACAGACTCAAAGTTAAAGGATAAAAATAGTCCTGCAAGGAAACAGCTCCCTCAAAAAAGCTGGGGTGGCCATACTAGTATCTGACAACATTAATTTAAGGCTGAAAAAGATTAGAAGGGTCAGCGAAGGCCATTTTCTCTTCATCAAGGTATACGTACAACAGGAAGAAATCACACTCTTAAATGTATACGCACCTAATGAAGGAACAGTTAGATACTTAAAACAACTGCTAACAGATTTTAAGGAGGACATTGCTAGCAACACAACAGTAGTTGGAGACTTCAACATCGCCTTATCACCTCTGGATAGATCAACAAGAACAAAACTAAGCAAGGAAACATTGGCTTTGAATGAAGAAATAGAAGAGAAAGGACGTATAGACCTATACAGGGCTTTACACCCCAAAAAGAAAGAATACACATTCTTTTCGAGTGCGTACGGAACATTTTCCAAAATAGACCATGTCCTAGGCCGTTATGGAAAACAGTATGGACGACTCTCAAAAAATTAGAAATTGAGCTCCCTTTTGACCCAGCAATTCCACTCCTGGGAATATACCCCGTAGAGGCTAAAAAGTATAGTCAAAGTGACATGTGCACTTCTTTGTTCATTGCAGCACTGTTTACAATAGCTAGAATATGGAAAAAACCTGAGTGCCCGAGAACAGATGACTGGTTAAAGAAACTTTGGTACATCTACGCAATGGAGTACTATGTAGCAGTTAGAAAAAATGAAGTCATGAAATTTACATCCAAGTGGTACTACATGGAAAATATTATGCTATGCGAAATCAGTCAGAGAGGGGCAGACATAGAAATATTGCATTCATCTGGGTGACATAAAGTAACAAAATAAGAGACTAACACACAAGAACAGCTGTGATAAATACCAGGTTGTTCACTCCATGGATTAGAGGCCAGCCGCACATGCTAGGGGTAAAGGCAGCTCAGATAGAGAAGGGAGCACCAAATAAAGGGTGCTGGGAAGATCTGCCCAGGATGGGAGATGCCTCTGAAAGTAATCAATGGACCAAACATGATTGCCACCCATTGTCTCTTCTGCAGAACACAGCACACAAAAGGAGAGAGAGAACAAAAAGTGTGCCCTGCAACAGAGGCAGGGTGGGATGGGGGATGGGGTGGTGGGAGGGATACTGGGATTGGTGGGGGTGGAGAATGGACACTGGTGGTGGGATGGGTACTCGATCATTGTATAACTGAAACCCAAGCACAACAATTTGTAAGTCTCCAACTGTACCTCATGGTGTTTCACTAATCACGATCACGACTATCCTGTTATTCGTGGATTGCTTAGAGCAGGACCCAGTAACATCACCTTTGTCCTAGCCCTGAGATTTTTTTTAAAAAGTGCCATATTCAAGGCTCTTTCAGGGTTAGGAGAATGAGACCCATCATTGTTACTGGTATTTGGCATATTGGGTACGTCACGGGGAGTTTGCCAGACTCTGCCGTGTGGGCAAGTTACATTCGGTAGCCTGCCAGTTTGTCCAAAGTAGGAATGAGTTAATAAGATGTCATGCGGCTGCAAATGCGGCTGCGCACTTCCGGGAGCTAGGTTTTATAGTCTCTGAGTCTTGGCTGTTGATGGGATTACACGGCACCAGGGGGCCAGTTGGTGGGTGTGACCCCTGCCTACTGGAATTTGGAGGATCTGGGTGGAAGGTCTGGTTTCACAAATAAAACAAAGAAAGAAACTATGGTAAAAATATATAGTTACCAGAATACAAAGACAATCCACAGACTGAGAAAGAATATTCATCCAATACCCATCTTATAAGGGGTTGATATTAAGGATATACAAAGAACTCTTTGAATTCCACAAGAAGAAAACATCCAACCCCATCAAAAAATGGGGAAATGAAATGAATAGAAACTTTATCAAAGAAGAAATTCGAATGGCTAAAAGGCACATGAGAAAATGCTTGACATCACTACTCATCAGGGAGATGCAGATCAAAACAACAGTGAGATATCACCTCACACCACAGAGACTGGCCCACATCCAAAAGAACAGGGGCAACCGGTTTTGGCATGGATGTGGTGAGAAAGGAACTCTCCTGTACTGCTGGTGGGAATGCCGACTGGTTCAATGCTTTTGGAAAACAGTATGGACGATTTTCAAAAAATTAGAAATTGAGCTCCCATTTGATCCAGCAATACCACTTCTGGAAATATATCCTGGAGAGGCACAAAAGTATAGCCGAAGTGACATCTGCACTTCTAAGTTCATTGTTGCACTGTTCACGATAGCCAAAATCTGGAAAAAACCCGAGTGCCCGGGAAAAGATGACTGGCTAAAGAAACTTTGGTGCATATATACAATGGAATGCTATTCAGCTGTTAGAAAAGACAAAGTCATGAAACTTACATACAAGTGGTACTATATGGAAAGTATCATGCTAAGTGAAATGAGTCAGAAAGAGAGGGACAGTCATAGAAAGATTGCATTAATTTGGGGAATATAAAGTAACAATATAGGAGACCAACATCCTAGAATAGTAGAGATAAGTTACAGGAGGTTTACTCCATGACTTGAAGGCCAGCCGCACATGCTACAGGAAAGGTCAGCTCAGATAGAGAAGAGAGCACCAAATAAAGGGTGTTGGGAGGATCCACCCAGAGATGCATGCTGAAAATAGACTGTAGACCTCTCAATGCCTCATTTGCAAACCTTAGCAACCAAAAGGAGAGAAAGAACAAAAGGGAATGCCCTGCCATATAGGCGGGATGGGATGGGGGTATGATAGGGGTGGGAGGATCACTGGGATCATTGGTGGTTGACAATGAGCACTGTTGGAGGGATGGGCACTCGATAATTGTATGACTAAAACCCAATTACAAAAACCTGTAAGGTGAACAACTGTACCAAATGGTGTTTCACTAATAAAAAATTAAATAAATAAGGTACTGGTTGAACTCCACAAGAAGAAATCACCCAACCCCATCAAAAAATGGGGCGAGGAAATGAACAGAAACTTTCTCAAAGAAGAAATTCGAATGGCAAAAATGCACATGAGAAAATGCTCTACATCACTAATCATCAGAGAGATGCAGATCAAAACAACAATGAGATATAATTTCACACCACAGAGACTGGCCCACATCCACAAGAACAAAAGCAACCTGTGCTGGCGCGGATGTGGCGAGAAAGGGACCCTCCTTCACTGCTGGTGGGAATGACGGCTGGTCCAACCCTTTTGGAAAACAGTATGGACGATTCTCAAAAAATTAGAATTTGATCTCCCATTTGACTCAGCTATAGCACTCCTGGGAATATATCCCAGAGAGGCAAAAAGGTATAGTCGAAGTGACATCTGCAATTGTTTGTTCATTGCAGCACTCTTTACAATAACCAGAATCTGGAAAAAACCTGAGTGCCCTAGAACAGATGACTGGTTAAAGAAACTTTGGTACATTTACACAATGGAGTACTATGTAGCTGTTAGAAAAGATTAAGTTATGAAATTTACATACAAGTGGTACTACATGGAAAGTATCATGTTAAGCGAAATGAGTCAGAAAGAGCGGGATAGACACAGAAAGATTGCATTCATCTGGGGAACATAAAGCAACAAAATGGGAGACTAACACCCAGGAATGGCTGAAATTAGTACCAGGAATTTTGCTCCATGACTTGAAGACCAGCCGCACGTGCTGGGTGAAGGGGAAGCTCAGATAGAGAAGAGAGCATCAAATAAAGGGTGTTGTGATGTCCCTCCCAGGGTTGGAGAAGCATGTTAAAAGTAGTCTATAGAACAAACATGATTGCCACTCAATGCCTCTCTTGCAAAACACAGTACTGAAAAGAAGAGAGAGAACAAGGGGGAATGCCTTGCCACAGAGGCAGGGTGGGACGGGGGGGTGGGGGTGGGGGGTGGGAGGGATGCTGGGACCCGTGGTGGTGGAGGATGGGCACTGGTGGAGGGATGGGTACTTGATCATTGTATAACTGAAACCCAAGCACAAAAATTTTTAAGTCTATAACTGTACCTCATGGTGTTTCACTAATAAAAAAATAAAATAAAAAAATAAAAAGCAATGATTGAACTCTACAAGAAGAAAACATCCAACATCATCAAAAAATGGGGTGATGAAATGAACAAAAACTTTCTCAAAGAAGAGATCTGAATGGCTAAAAGCACATGAGTAAATGCACTACATCACCAATCATCAGGGAGATGTATATCAAAACACAGAGAGTGGCCCACATCCAAAAAAAACAAAAGCAATCGTTGTTGGCAATGAAGTGGGGAGAAAGAGACTTTCATTAACTGCTGGTGGGAATGCCAACTGGTTCAGCCCTTTTGGAAAACAGTATGGACGATTCTCAAAAATTTAGAAACTGATATCCCATTTGACCCAACTAGGAATACTACTCCTGGGAATATAACCCGGAGAGACAAAAAAAATTATAGTGGAAATGACATCACTTGTATGTTCATTGCTGCACTTTCACAATAGTCAAAATATGAAAAAAAATCTCGAGTGCCCGAGAACAGATGACTGGTTAAAGAAACTTTGGTACATCTACACAGTGATATATGCGATATATGCAGCTGTTAGAATTGATGAAGTCATAAAATTTGCAAACACGTGGTTCTACATGGGAAGTATCTTGTTAAGTAAAATGAGTCAGAAAGAGAGGGACAGACATAGAAAAACTGCACTCCTCTGGGGAACATAATCTAACAGAAGAGGAGTCGAACACCCAAGAATAGTTGAGATAAGTACCAGGAGGTCTGCTCTACTGCATGGAAGCCGGCAGCACATGCTGGGGGAAAAGATAGCTAAGATAGATTAGAGAACACCAAGTAAAGGGTGTTTGGAGGACTCGCTCGGGATGCGAAATGCGTGATGAAAGTAGATTATAGATCGAACATAAAGGGCACTCCATACCTCTACTGCAAACTACAACACTCTAAAGGAAAGAGAGAGAAAAGGGGAATGCTCTGCCACAGAGGTGGGGGCGGGACTCTGTGCGGGTGGAGAGAGAGAGGGCTACTGGTTTCATTGGTGGTGAATAATGGGCACTGGTGGAGGCATGGGTACTTGATCATTATATAACTTAAACCCAAGCACGAAAGTTTGTAAGTCAACAACTGTACCTCTAGGTTTTTCACTAATAAAAAAATGAAAGAGGGGATCACAACAGAAACCACAAAAACTCAAAGACGCATCAAAAAGTGCTTTGATGGATAGATGGGTATTTGACCATTGTACAATTGAAACCCAAGCACAAAAATTTGTAAATCTACAACTGTACTTCATGGTATTTCACTAACAAAATTTTTTTTAAAAAATGTAAATGATGAAATCAGTTACTACCTCTGCATCTGTGGATGAGTCTGACTCCCCTCAACATCCAGCCTATATATATATATGTGTGTGTGTATATATATATATGTGTGTGTGTGTGTACATACACATATGTGTATATATATTATATTCTTTTAACGTTTGGTGATAGTAATTTGGATCTCCTGCTTTCAATGTTGTTCATTATGATGTTGAAATATATATGATATCAATGAGTCAGACTGGGAGGTGGGAGGGAACCTGGGAAGACTGGTGGGGGGAAGGTGACACTAGTGGTGGCATTGATGCTTGAATATTATATGCCTGCAATGACTTTGTAAATAATTCTACCTTAATAAAATTTTTTAGAAAAAAAAATGTAAATGATGGACAATGGGCACTGGTGGAGGGAAGGGTACTGGATCATTGTATAGCTGAAACCCAAGCTCAAAAATTTGTAAGTCTACAACTGTACCTCATGGTGTTTCACTAATAAAAATTTTAAAAATATATAGTTTTAAGTCCTCTCTCAAAAAAAGTGCTTTGAGAATATTTATGTCCTATTGTAAAAGAACTTTGAAGATACAGGTAAGTTTCCGGTTTCCTATAACTTCCCAAGGATGAACCAAGAAGATTTGGAATAATTGAACTCAACTATATTGATTGAGGAAATTGAAATAGTAATCAAAAGTCTCCCCCAAAACAAAACCCTGAACCAGGTGGATTCACTAGTGGATTCTTCCAAGCCTTTTAAAGACAACTTACTGCAAATCTACTCAATTATTTCCAGGAAACTGAAAAAGCTGAAACAGTTCCAAAGTGTTTCTATGAGATATACATCAAGCTGAGAACATAAGCAGGCACAGATACAACAAAAGAAAAAGAAGAAGAGAAAGAAAAATGCAGGTCATTATCATAATGAATACAGTTGTAAAGATCTTCAACAAAACCTTAGTACATAGACTCTAATAACTAACAAAAAGATTATACACCATAAAAAATTTAGGATTAATCCCAGGGATACAAGGATGGTTAACATTCAAAGTCAAACAACATAACACACCATAGCAATAAACAAAAATAACTTGACTTCACACCTCAAGATCTTATTAAAGGACCAACAAAAGGAACCCAAACCAGGCAGACGGAAATATATGATAAAACGTAGAGCAGAAATTAACGACATGGAAACCCAAAAACCAATCTGAAAGATCAAAAAAACCAAGAGCTGGTTCTTTGAGAAAATAAACAAGATAGATAAAATACTAGCAAGACTCACAAGGAAAGAGAGAGCCCTAATAAACTGAACAGGAAATGAAAAGGGGAACATCATAACAGGAACAAAAGGAATTAAAAAGATCCTCAAAGACTAGTTTGGAAGTCTGTATGCCATGAAACAAGAGAAACTAGAAGAAATGGAAAAATTCCTAGATTCCTATAATCTCCCAAGGCTGAACCAGGTAAATTTGGAATACCTGAATAGACCTATTACTATCAAGGAAATTGAAACCATAATCAAAATTCTTCCCCAAAACAAAAGTCCATGTCCAGATTGATTCACTACCAAATTAAAGCATTTAAAGAGGACCTATTTCCAAACCTATTTCCAATTCTTCTCAAGCTTTTCCAGGAAATTAAAGAAACACAAACTCTCCCAGTTTCTATGAGTCACATATCTCTCTAATACCTAAAGCAAACATAGAAACCACAAAAAAGAAAGTTTCAGGCCTATATCCACGATGAACATGGAGGTGAAGATCCTCAACAAAATATCAGTGAATAGAATCAAACAACTCGACAAAAAGATTATATACCACGACCACGTGGGACTCATCCTGGGGATGCAAGGATGGTTTAACATTCATAAATCAATCAACATAATCCATCATACCAACAAAAGAAAAGATAAAAACCATATGATCACATCAATAGATGCAGAGAAGGCATTTGACAAGATCCATCACCCATTTATGATGAAAATTCAAACCAAAAAGGTATGGAAGAACTTTCCTCAATATAATAAAAGTCATCTACCCAAGCTTATGGAAAGCGTTATTCTCAAGGGAGGAAACTAAGAGCTTTCCCTCTAAGATCAGAGACAAGAATGCCCATACTCATCAGTTCTGTTCAATATAGTAATGGAAGTAGTTGTAATAGCGGTTAGAAAAGTAAAAGATATTAAGGGCATCCAGATAGAAAAGGAAGAAATCAAGTTCTCACTATTTGCAGATGATATGATGTTATGTTATGCAGATGATATGATGTTATGTTATGCAGATGATATGATGATATGCTCGAGCGGGCCCAGTAACGTCTCCATTGAAGACTTTGTTGTTACTGTGTCTGGCATATCGAATACTCTCGGTAGCTTGCCGGGCTCTCCGAGAGGGGCGGAGGAATCGAACTCGGGTCGGCCATGTTGGCCGCTTGTAAGGCGAACGCCCTACCGCTGTGCTATCGCTCCAGCGATATGATGTTATGTTAGATATGATATGATGTTATGTTAGAGAACCCTAAAGCCTCTACCAAAAAACTACTAAAAACATTAGACTTGTAGAGTCAAATCGCAGGCTATAAAATAAATACCCAAAAGTTCATGGCTTTCCTATATGCAAATAATGAGAGAAGAGAATGACTTGAAAATAAAACCCCTTTCACAATCTTGCCTCAGAATCAGCTTAAAGAACCTGTACGAAGAAAACTACAAAATGCTGCTTCAAGAAATAAGATATGAGGAAATCGAAACATATCCCCTGCTTATGGATTAGGAGAAATGGCATTGTCAAAATGGCAATACTCCCCAAAGCATTGTACAGATTGAATGCAATCCCTATAAGAATACCCATGAAATTCTTCAAATTAATGGATCAAACACTCCTGAAATTCTTTTTTTTAATGTACGAGTACTGCTATTTATTCAGCTACTGATTAGGCTGAATGAATTTTGAATGAACTCCACCTTACTTTTCCCCCCATTTTTTATAATTTTATTTGTTGAATCACTGTGAGAGCAGTTATAAAGCTTTTGGGTTTATATCTCGGTCATACAATGAAACACCCGTAACCTTCACCAGTGCCCATTCTCCGTCAGCAATATCCCCAGAACACTCTCATCCCAGACCGCCCCCCACCTGTGGGGCAGATGATTTCCAAATTACTCTCTCTCTACTTTGATTACATTCAATATTTTGACACCAAACCCACCATTATTATTTGGGATTTTATCCTAACATTCAGATCTTCCGAAAAGGCAACAGTAGACAATTTGTTTTCTATTCTGGTTATGAATAACATACAATGTAGTGTGGCTGCAGTAGTGGCCGTGCAATTTTGAAAGCACGAAATTTTAACAATTAAATCTGGATGGATTTCTTGCCAAAACTTTGCTACTGAGTTCCAAGATTTGTTCCTGAGTCTCTGGGATCACGGACGTTAAGCAGCATGATCAGGAGCCAGAGAGGCCATTTGTGGGCGGCAACTCGGGGACTCATTTGGACGGGGAGGAAAGTGCCGGGTCCACCCCCATCCCGTGAGACCCTGCCTGTCTCATCACTGGGCCCGAACCTGACTGTCCAATGGCCTCTGGAAGATGGCAGCCTCTGAGCCGCCTAGGTGGAGCAGGCAGAGAAACAGCACCGATTCCGCCCTGGGATGGCCAGACGACAGTAACATACCACAGGGACCGGACGCATTTCTGCTGAAAGCTGCTGGGTTTCGAGATTTGTTACTGAGTCTCTGGGATCATGGCCGTTAAGTAGCTTGATCAGGAGCCAGAGAGGCCATTTGTGGGTGGCCACTCGGGGTACGTTGGGATGGGGAAGAAAGCTGGCTCCATTTCCATCCCATAAGGCCCCATGTGTCTTGTCATTGCAGGCCCAAACCTGACTGTCCAGTGGCCTCTGGAGGATGACGGCCACCAGGCCACCAGGGGGAACAGTCTAACACACAAAACCTATTCCCACCTTGGATGGCCTGGCACCGGTAACCTATTGCAGGGACTGGACGCATTTCTGCCAAAAGCTTTTGGGTCTCGAGATTTGTTTCTGAGTCTCTGGAATCATGACTGTTAAGCAGTTCGATCAGGAACCAGAGAGGCCATGCCTCCAATTATATAGCTGGGCCAGAGGTGGTTTGTGGGTGTGTCTCCCAGATACTTTGGGCCATTTACTTTCTTGGTAAACTTTGCTCCAAGTTTTTGGGGTCTAGCCAAAGGCACAGCAGCAATTTTGGGATATCTGGAAGCCTGAAGGTGCCATGAGGCTGCTGATGCACTCGCCTCACAGGTACAGATTGACCTTCTGGCGGCACCATACCCCTCTGAAAATCTTATGGAACAACCCCCCCCCCCCCCACGAATAGCTAAAATAGTTCTGGGGAAAAAGAAGATGGGCGGCATCACCTTCCCCTACCTCAAACTGTACTACAAAGCAGTAATAATTAAAACATCATGGTACTGAAACAAATGCAGAGCCATGGACCAATGGAATAGTGCTGAATATCCTTACACACACCCTGAAATATATGATCATCTAATATTTGATAAGGGATCAAGAAATGTGAAGTGGAGTAAGGAAAGCCTCTTTAACAAGTGATGTTGCAAAAATGGACAGCTACATGCAAAAAAATGGGCTCAGACCTCTACCTAACACAATGCACAAAAGTCAGATCAAAATGGATTAAAGACCTCAACATCAAACCAGAATCCATAAGGCACATTGAAGAAAAGGTCAGCAAAATCCTCCAGGACATTGAAGCTGAAGGTATCTTCAAAAAACGACATGCCACCGACCAAGCAAGTGGAAAGAGAAATAAACAAATGGGACTATCTTAAACTAAGAAGCTTCTGCACTTCAAAAGAAACATTGACCAGAATATAAAGACAGTCTACAGAATGGGAAAGGATATTCACCCAATACCCATCTAATCAGGGGTTGATATCAAGGATATACAATTGACTGGTTGAACTCTACAAGAAGAAAACAGTCAATCCCCTCAGAAAATGGGGCGATGAAATGAATAGAAACTTTCTCAAAGAAGAAATCCGAATTGCCAAAAGCACATGAAAAAAATGCTCTTCATCACTAATCATCAGGGAGATGCAGATCAAAACAACAATGAGTTATCACCTCACACCACAGAGACTGGAACATATCCAAAAGAACAAAAGCAACTGCTGTTGGCATGGATGTGTTTATGTGCTTTCCAACAGCCTTATGTAAAGGTAAAGGTAAAGGTAAAGGCCCTCCCATTGTTCATCGATTTGCTCGAGCGGGCCCAGTAACGTCTCCATTGGAGATTTTTGTTGTTACTGTGTTTGGCATATCGAATACATCACGGATGGCTTGCCAGGCTCTGCCGTGTGGGCGAGATACTCTCGGTAGCTTGCCGGGCTCTCCGAGAGGGGCGGAGGAATTGAACTCGGGTCGGCCATGTTGGCTGCATGCAAGGCAAATGCCCTACCACTGTGCTAGCTTACTTCAGCGAACCACGAAGCATAAAATGAAGTCAACGGAAAAAACGAATGATAAAAATTTTTTCTCAGTGAATAATCTTGTTCACTTGATCACTTGACATCCCATTATGCATTGATTTTCTTGAGTGGGCGCTAATAATATCTCATTCATCCCTGTCACGTGCTAGTGTAGCCTAATGGCAACTGCTCACTCCAGGAACACGAAGAGCCTCAAACTGTTCGTTCAGTGTCTTGATGAAGAAATATGACCATCTCATAGGTGGGCGTCCACAGGATCTTTTGACATCCCTTAGAATCTAGTCAGTAATGGCTCTAGTCCAGCGATCGTCTCAAAATCACATTACGTGTCCAGCCCATCTGATTTTCGATGCCTTGGCAAAAAATACAGTGTCCCTGATTCTCGATCATCAATGGAGATCAGAAATCCAGATTCCTTCTCTCACTTGAGTGAAGTGTGATACTCCAAGCATAGCTCTTTTGATTCCTCTTTAGGAGACCCAAATAGTGTACTCATCCTGTTCTCGTAGGGCCCAAGTCTTTGAGGTGTATGTTACTGCAGGAATAACAGTGGAATTGAAGAGATGTGCCTGGAACTGGAGGTTCATCGTCCTCTTAGCTATTTCTTTGATTCTCTTGAAGGCAATCCAAGCCACTCTCTTCCTCCTGCGCAATTCAGGTGCCAGGTCGTTCATCATGTCAGTTCTTGACCTAGGTATTATTGCATTCGGAAATGTTCATTCTGTTGAGAGTGAATGGAACATCAAGAATGAGATCGTTTCTCATAAACATTGTTGGTGAGATTTAGCTGCAGTCCGACCTTTCCACACTCATGGTCGAAGTCGGCCAGCATTTGTACTGCTTGGCTGATGTTTGTTGTTATTGGAACGATGTCAACAGTGAATGGAGGTGGTGTAGATGCAGCCAGTCTATCTTCACTCTTATTCCTTCCCATTCCAGTCATTGCATGATGTTCTCGAGGGAGGCACTGAAGATATTTGGTGAAATGGTATCACCTTGCCAAAACCCTCTCTTTACATCGATGATCATTTCCTTGTAGAACGGTGTGATCCTGGTAGTGAATCCATAATACAGCTCACAGAGGATTCTGATTTACTGACTTTGAATGTCCTGTTTGGCTAGGGCTTCGATGACCACTTCAGTCTCAACAGAATCAAAAACCTTCTTTAAATCAATGAACGTTAGACAGAGCTGCATCTTGAACTCCCGAAAACCTCAATGAGCTTGTTTACCTTGTGGATATGGTCGATGGTGCTGAATCCTTTTAGGAACCTGGCTTGCTAACATGGTTTTCCTCCATCTAGTGTTCTGCCCAATCCTATTCAGGATGACTTGAGTGAACAGTTTGTAGACAACAGACAATAGAAAGATCAGGTGGTAGTTGCCAATGTTTTGGATGTCTCCTTTCTTGTGCAAAATAATGGTCCTGCTGGTTTTCTATTGGGAGAGAAACTTACATTAAGATAGGTAGTGTTTGAAGAGCTGAGCCAGTGTATTGTTGAGTACTGACATCAGATTCTTCAGTTTATTTGGGTCTGACCTTGTCTGGGCTGGGTGCTGTTCGGTTCTTTACTGATGAAATGGCTTGTCAGATTTTCGGAAGGGAAATCATTGGGAACGACACATCCATCCTGCAGAATTTGATATGTGGGCAGGTGGACATGGCTATCGAAGAGACCCGAGTAGAAGTTATGAATAATGTTCTCCATTGCCCTTCTGGAAGATGTGATAGATTCATCAGGACGTAAGATGGCAGTCATCTTGGTCTTGTTGTTGGCTAAGGACAGTCAGGCGTTTCAAATGTTTTTCCCGGCTTCTGCTGCATCAGCCAGCACTGCTGCTCTACTCTCTTTATGGTTTTCCTTTAACACTTCTCTACACTGCTTTGCGAGCTGGGACATATGCTTTGGTTGCCTGAGGTTTGAGCCCAGCCACATTGGCGTATGAGCTCAAGACTTTTCAAAGACAGGCGTTTTTTTGTGGTTATCTCTCTCTTAGTGTTCCTTTCACAATCATGGAGGTGCTGAACCAGTCGATCGTATTCCTCATCAATGCAGTCAATGACGGCATCTTCCCATGTTGCCGCAATAGTGCCAAAGAGCTCCCAGTTGGTGGTCGTTCTGGGAGTTCTCTTTTCAAACTTTGCATTCCATTCTCCCTGCTCTGTGAAGTAGAATTTTGCACGAAGGAGATGGTGGTTCGATCCCGTTTGGAATTTTGGGATAACAGCGATATCAGTCAGGCAAAACCGTTGATTAAATATGATGTGGTCAGTTTCATTGTGGAACCGTCCACTGGGAGACTCCCATGTCCAATGTTTAGATTTGGCCTTCTGGAACTGTGAGTTACCATGGATGGTCTTGGTCGACATGATGAACTCAGACAGTCTCTCACCCTGTTCGTTCCATTCTAGGCCATGGGTCCCGATGTGAAGTTCTTCAGCTGATCTTCTCGGTCCTATCTTGGCATTAAAATCACCGACAATGATCTTGTAGAAGGTGTGATCTTATTTATAGAACTTCTCCAGCTCCATGTAGAACTTCTCAATTTCTCCTTCACCATAATTGGTGTCAGTACGTAGACAACGAAGATAGAAACTGCCGGCAGTGAGCCACATCCGTTCAAGTGTAATCATCTCATTCGCTTTGTTAGGCATTCGAATGAATCAATGCTCATAGCCAAGTTCATGTTGACAAGGACACCAGAACCACTGACGCCTCTTTTGCCGCACGTTCCAAGGAACGGTTCTTCTCCAGTGTCGAAAACGGCTTGATTAGGTAACACTAATTTAGAAAAACATTCTGAAAATATTAATTATATGAAATCATTTCCTACCTCAATCTGACCCTCGATCAAGTATGAATGAATAGTTGATAAGCTCCAGATAAAGAAAAATCAACAGTAATAATGCATAATGTCAAGTGTATATTTCATATCATATGGCATTTTTGGGGTTGGAGTGATAGCACAGTGGGTAGGGCATTTGCCTTGCATGCGGCCAACCTGGCCGACCCAGGTTCAATTCCTCTGCCCCTCTTGGAGAGCCCAGGAAGCTATCGAGAGTATCTCACCTGCACAGCAAAGCCTGGAAAGCTACTAATGACGTACTCATTATGCCAAACCGAGTAACAAGTGTCACAATGGAGACACTTGTTACTGGGCCCGCTTGAAAATTGATGAATAACAGGAGGACAGTGACAGTGACAGTGATGGTATTTGAGGGAGGGTTAAAAAGTGGATTTTAGGGGGTCAAAATGATAGTTCATCAGGTAAGGCACTCGCTTTGCTTGGAGTAGACCTGTGACTGATCCTCCACTTTCACAGGGTACATGGAGCAACACAGTAACCATTCCTGACTGCAGAGCTAAGAGTAACCCTTGATCATCGCCGGACATGCCACACCCAATCACAACCCTTGAATTCTTCAACTTGGTGTGAATAGATTAGATGATCACATGCATGTATTTGGAACCTATAATTGGAATCAGTAAAAGCAAAGATATGATTGTCCCCTGCAAAGAATTGTCTCCAAGATATTTTGAAGAGTCTGTACAAGTTACAGGCTTTCAGAAGCACCATGGATTCTGTTTGCTGTTTGCAGCCATTTCATTCCATGTCTCACAGGTCAGAGAACACGGTGGGTTACTGGCTGCACAAACATGTGCCTTTTAATCAAATGTCATTTAAAAAGTATTAAATTTTGTGTTTTGGGGAAAAAAGGATGAGTTGAGATGATTATATTAACAACACAAAAAGTAGTGAAATATGGTTTCATTGATGAGAAATATCATAATAATATCAAACAATTAGTAAAATTTTCCATCAAATTCATGTCTAGTTTGGGTTAAAACTATGTTGTGATTACCAGTCCTATCTGTCCGCCTCTTCACCATTAGGCACACTGACTTCAGGAGCACGCCACATTCTCATCCATTTCCATGATCCCTGAAAGCACAAAATTTTTCACACAAAAATGAGAGAAGTTTCGCTGAATCAAAGATCTCTTCAACTCACCAAGGAAATGAGGCCAAGATGAAGATATAGAAGACACTACAAGGATATGACCTTAGAACAATGACAGGGAGATGCCTTAGAATTCCCTGTCTGGCCCTAAGTACATTATTTCATGCAACTTTATCAAAATATTTGCTTACATCCAAACATAAGTGCACTTGTTTAATTTCCTTAAAAATCTAATCACCTCTTGAAATACCGTTTCCAAGGGGGAAACTATTAATGCACCGAATGGCTGTCACATAAATGAATTACTTGTACATAATATTTGCCAGCTGAAAACTGTCTGGATATTACTACTTAAAACTGGAAAAGCAAAGACACCAAAATTTCCAGAATTTCAAATAAAAAGTATACAACTCTGTACACAACTCTGTACTGAAATAGCTGCAAGATCCTTGTAGGATTTGTGTAAGAGAAAGTTTGGGCACTCCACAAAAGAGAACACATACGCCTTTTTAGGCGTGTTAGCAGAAATTAATACAGTAAGATCAGATAGAAGACAGGCTCAACTTAAATGGAACACTATATTTAAGAGAGTTATGGAGAAAAAGTTATAGTTAATGATGGAAAACCTTGATTGTCAGTAACTTAATACACAACAAGAGACAGGAGTTAATTCATAAATAGTGAGTGAGTGTGAAAGAACAAACCCATACAATTTCTACCACAATGGCTTGTCAAACTATTAAATAACAAGGACTTAATTAAATATTATAATTGCTTAGCAATATGCAGTATATCACACAAAGGAGTAAATTAATTAATGCTTTGTAAATAACAGGGAATTTATGTTATGACAAATATTTGAATAGAGAACATCTTTTCAGTTATCTTATTTTTTACCTCAATCAACAATCTTTAAAACTAAGTTCACATTGTAAAGAAATATTGCTTTAGCTAGCACTGTAAAAGTCCCAGGACTACCAAAGCAGGATAATTAAAGAAAATATGAATAATAGGTGCAATATATCTTTAAAACAATATATGATTGCTATTTTCTAATTCAAGTTCTACAGGTCTCAATAAAGTTTGCAACTTTAATATAATACAAATCTTTTATCTCACCTTCTACCAAATGCTACCAATTGTATTTCTCATTAGACTGGAACACTGACCTAGTGGCACCTAAGGACACACCTCAATGGCGTAGTATTTGTTTAAATTAATGAAATATTCAGATACCAATATTTGAAATATCACTTGTGATTCCATCCAATTGACTAGAAAATATTAATGGTGAATTTTTGCTTCAGGATTCAAAGAGGATAAAAGAATGAATCTTAAGCTACATAATTGTAAACAACCATTCTATGTTATATTTTCTGAAAACAAAGCCTAGTATTTGAAATTCTATACCTATTTATTAAATAAATAGCATAAATAAGATATAACTTCAAGTAACAACAGGAAACCAAATTGAAATTCCTGATATCTCGCCCCCCACGAACAAATATAAAAAGCAACTTAAAATATTTAATTTTAAGTGAAATTACACGGTTATAATTTTTTGGAATTTTAATTCTGGAGATGAATACAGTATTTTTGTTTTATATTGGAATTATAAAATATACACATTTGGAAATCACAAGGAAACATCACACATAATTGTGCAACCCCCAAAATTAATTGCAAAGAAGTGTGCAAGCACAAGCTGGTGTATAACCTGCGGCAGACACCACGAACATGGAAGTATGATACATAGTCAACATAGCAACAATAACAAAGGAAAAGAGAAAGGTGAGTATAGCAAAATTGAACACACTGCTTGAAATACAATATGAGAAATTCAAATTTTATAGAATTCAATTAATTTTTCTTGGAAAAACAAACATATTGTCTTATATTTTAGGCTGTGATAGAACAAAACTGTTATTAATGAGCATTAGAAATAAAATTCAAATTTTGTGAACACTATAGTGCTATTTTCAAATACAAGAAACCTGATAAAAATTGAATTCTGTTGGCGTCAGTTTCTCAGTCTGACTCTATACACTTCCTGAAAACTTAAAACAACATATCCACTTAGCATATATTCCAATATCTGTGTCTTCAAGTAGGCTATGATCTACATGAGAAGAAGGTTTTGTTGATTTATCATTGGTAATAGAAAGTGGATACTTTATAAATGTCTCTGGGATTATGACTCAATACTGCTAGCAAGCAGGCATTATTCATTGATTACTAAATCCAGTAGTTTTTGAGACATACACCCGAATCTTGGAACCAAGCAGCCTGCTGCAGAGATACCTCCAGACTTGGCAATAGGCTACTTTTGCCGGACCACTCCAGATGGGAGGAGGTGCTGTCCCTCCACCTGCTCCCTAGGAATTGCGGCACCCACCATCTTCCAGAACCCAATTAAAAGCCCAGGTATGTAGGAGCAGTAGAGGCAAACACCAGGTGTCACTGGACAGGGGAGGAGCTGGGTTCTTTTTTTCCCTCTCACTCTTACTGATTGGACTCTGAGAAGACGCCCACCAACTGCCCCTGGCTACTTATTGAGCTCCTAAATGCCTGTGATCCAGAGACACACAAATGAATCTCGAAACTGACAAAGCAGCCAATGCAGAGATCTCTCCAGACCTTAATTATTAAAATTTTAGAATTTCAGGAGTGTGCAGCTGTGCGACATCATATGCTGTTCATAACAAGCAATACAAAACAAATTGTCTAGCATTGCTTTTTCAGCAGGTTTGAGTGGTGATGGGAAAATTCCAAATAATAATGGTGAGAATGGGGTCGAAACATTGAATGTAATCAAAGTAGAGAGAAAGTATTATGGAAATTGTCTGCCACACAGGCAGGGGAAGGGTTGGGATGGGGGGTACTGGGGATTTTGGTGGTATAAAATGTGCATTGGTGGAGGGACGGGTATTTGATCATTGTATGGCCAAAATTCAAACATGAAAGCTTCATAACTGTATCTCACAGTGATTCAATAGAAAATAAATAAATAAATAAATAAATCCAGTACTTTTGTCTTCTTTAGTCAGAAGTTTGATCTGAGAAGTACACTCTTCTATTAAGTTTTTGCTGCTGACAGTTTAAATTTTGATGCTGTTTTGGCTTTTACTTTTTAATCAAAATTTACTATAAAATGTTTTGGTAATATTTGCAAAGAAACAGAACAAAAAATAATTTGTGGGCCTAAGGCTGTAGCTCAATGGCATTCCTGCTTGTGAGCATGTGGTTGAGAGTTCCAATTCCTGGATCCACCCCAGATTCTTCAGGTAATCTCAGGTGACGCTGCTATAGTTATCACTGGCACTGCAAATGTGTGAGATTTCCAGTGCATTGAAACCAAGGCTGTGTGAACACAAAAGCCAATTGTGTGAAAACCAAGGTAAGGAAAAGAAGAAAAGAAAAAGAAAATAATTTGCATTGTTTATTTTATTTTGGTAGGTTTCTTTTTTTTGCTTCTTGGGTCACACCTGGAGATGCACAGGGGTTACTCCTGGCTCTGCCCTCAGGAGTTACTCCTGGCGGTACTCAGGGGACCATATGGGATGGTGGAAATAGAACCCAGGTCAGTCGCGTGCAAGGCAAAAGCCCTACTCGCTGTGCTATCTCTCCAGCCCCCCATTTTGGTAGTTTTTGTAATAGCATAATTAATATCATTTAATTCACAACAAAAATATTTTACATAATAATATAAAATCACACATAATATGAAGATCAAATGTAATTGTATCTCTAGTGCATAGGTAGCTAATGAAAGTCAAAGCTTTGTATTTCTAAAAGAAATTTTTCATTTTAATAAAGACATGATGAAATCATTACAAAAGGATGGCTCTCAATTATCTATTCAAAGAAATGATGCATCATCATATGACATATTTTTCTTGGCTTCAAACTGCTTGTTAAAAAGCAATCAAAATTTTGCCTGTTTCCATTCATAAGATCAAAACTTGGATTCTCCTTTATATGAAATGGAATAAATATGGAAATTGAGAACCAATGTTAAGAATATGAAATAGTGACCTCTTCAGATTTTATCCTATTCTGTATAAGATTTTTTACCATCCAAGGTAAAACTTAAAATTATAAGATTTTTCTGTTATATGAAACTACCAATTAATTTACCATATTTGATTCAACAGTGTTTCTCAAAATTTTAACAATGATTTGAGCTAATCTGATATTATTAAGCAAAAAGTCTTCAATAACTTTTTAGCCATAACCATCTACTTAAATGTTTTTTCTTCTTAATTCCTATATTGAATAATGCCCATATTTCAAAAAAATTCCCGCAGTCTCTCAGGTATTGATATTACCTAGTGCTAATCCTTTCTTTTGTTTGGCTGAATTTTTCATCTCATGTAACGCTATGTATAGAACCTGGTCTGCAAAGTGCAAAGAAAGTATCCTACCTGTTGTATTATCTGTCTGGCTGTCAATTCTCATTTCTGAGTTCTATTCTCCCTGATACTCTATCTCCACTTCTAATGATTATACTTAGTGGTGCTCATTCCCTGTCTTGTCCTAAATGTCAAAATACACACTCTTTCCACTTCATATCTAAACTCTGCAACCTTCTTTTCCCTTCTTATTCGTAATTCCCACTGCCTCTTCTGTGCCTTTAAATTTCTAACTTCCTGCCTTCACGGTTCCCTGTTTCTAAGGTATTCCAGACCTACACTATTTCCATTTCTATGATTTGTCCTTGTCCTGTAACACTCTTTTTGTTATTTCTTTCTGGTTCAGCTCCTCCAATCATCTGTACTATCTCTCTGATTCCTCTGTTTGTAAGGAAATCACACTATTCCTCCCAATCACGTTTATTGCTGTTCATTTTCAGGGCTATACATGGATTATTCCTGGATCTGAGTTCAGTGACCAGCAGGGGGACCCCGTATGCTTCCCTGTCTCTGTAAGTTGTGATACAAGAGCGAAGAGTAAGCCCTGAGCAGTGCCAGGCGTGGCCTGAAAAACAAACATTTTAATATTAAGTTTCTATCTTTTTGGCTTACAATATTATGGATGTATTTTCAGATTCACACCGTTTGTATATGTGTTATTATCACAGCTGAAACCACCAAATTTCCGGTACCATTCCATACAAAAAATCCTTTTCCTCATTCTTCACACTTCCTACTCGTTTTACTCTGTTAATGACCAGACTCGATATTTTTTCCCATTTTGATAGTCAGATTCTTTAGCTCCATCGCTTCACTGCTGTTCTTCCCTATTCTCCAATACCCCTATGCACTCATAGAGCCCCTTAGCTTCTTAACAGGTTGACTCTCGACCTTATACATTCCAGTAGTGGTCACACTTGAGTGATGCTTAGCTCAAATTTCAGCAATGGGAAGTTAACTTAAATTGTGGTCCCAAACTTTACAGAAAGTCACAAAAACTTTGTGACTTAAAGGTATAATAAATACAAGGTATACTATAAAGGTATACTAAATACAAAGATATACTAAATACAAAGGTACTATATACAATACTAAAAGGTATCAGAATCATCATAGCACCTAAAGGTTTCATATCAACCTGCAATGCACATGAGGTATTTTCCGTTTAAGGGGGAAGGTTTAAGAAGCTCTTAGATCTCCATTCCACTGCCCAGTCTATAGTCAAGGGAGTGCGAGCTATTTGGGGCACACTATGCAGACAGGCTGACCAGACATTCACCTCTTTCTCAGAACTTCTTGCTACATTTCTTTCGATTTGTCATACCAGATATTCCTGCGGTCACAGGTACGCTAGACTGTGCTGAAAAAATCAGTATAATACCGTCTGCAGCCTATAGGAAACAGAGCACAGCTCTCGATATCTATTGCCACCAGTCCTTTTCCCCAAGAGTAAAGAGCTTTCCCCAGACTCCGCCACTGCTTGTCCACCCAATGAACACTGAATAAATGTTGATACTTGCCTTTGTTTTGTCCTTATCTAAATTCTTCTCCAGCTCCCTTTCTGACTTCCCCACTGCCAACGCAATACTTGCAACTTTTACCCCCTGGAGTCATGTCAGCTCCATAGCCATGTGAGAGAGCACATGGCTGGCTACACATCTACATGTGCAAGAATGGGATAAGCGCTAGCCTTTCCTACTCAAGTGAAAGGAGAAAATGGCGGACGGGGGGGTACCCAAGTGGTGTGAAGGACGACCCCAGGGCTCTTTTTAACATGTCATCTGACCAAAGATTCAATGTGAGAGCCAGTAAATGCGATGTTACTCATCCCTTCAGTGCTCGGGAACATTAGGGCCACCCAGGTCGCTCTGAGCGATGATGCAATGATTCCTTCAACCAGTGTCAGAAGCCATCTTCCCCACCCATCACAGACTTTCTTTTCTGTTGGTTCTTTTGGGACCACACCAGGTATATCACTCCTGGCGGAGCTTCAGAGCCCATCTGGGTGGTTTAGATGTAGCCCAGTTCGGCCTCATGTAAGGCAAAAGCCCAACCTGCTGTATGATCGCCCTGGTCCAACATTCCAGACTTTTATCCAGGCCTCCACCCCTTTAGGGAACCCTTCTACCCCAATGATCTAAAAAAAGAGGTCTCCTCCGTGGGAAGAAAGTGAAAGCAGAGGGTGGAGGGTCACGGGGCTGTCACGGGCCCAGTGGCCTGTGAAGGGTGAGCCATTTCCAGCCCAGCCCACACTGCCCACCCCAAATCTGAGCCCTAGTCCAATATGTCTCCCACTCAAAACATCGACTAGTAGCAGCTGGGATCCAGGATCCACGTACCTAAAAATATGTCTCTCTGAAACTTCTTCATTCCGTCCTTATTAGGCTCAGCGAGCAACTTTCCTCGAAGTCCTACCGCGAAAAGAGAAGCCATCTTTCCACAGCAACTGCTCCTCACATTCTGTAAGACTCCTGTAGTGGAGCCGACCCTTCGAGCTCCCTGATTGGTTAGACTTCTCAGCCTATCAGCTCACTGTTACCAGGCCCAGGGGGCTGGGCTAGGGATCAGCCCTAACTGAAATTTGCTCAACGCCATTGTAACATCCTTATTCCGTCCATAATAATAAAAAATAAAAATAAATAAATTACAGACTTCTCAACTTACTCTTTTTTATTTTGTTACTTTTTACAGTTACAAAGTTTTTCATGATAGGAATTCATTCATATACTGTTCCAACACACGTCTCCTCACTATTTTATATTTCACACCACCAATGGTCCTAGTTTCCCTCGCACCACTTTTTAAGCCATTTGTCTCCATGGCAGGCACTTTTCCTCTCTCTGTCTTTTCCTCTTTCCTCTTTCTCCCCATCTCTCTCTTTCTGTCTTTCTGTCTCTCTGTTTCTGTCTCTGTCTGTTTCTCTCTCTCCATCTGCTTTTTCCTCCTCCATTATACCCACACTTGCACTTAGCCCATAAACCATAAACATAAAAGTAAGCCATCAGTTTCTTTTTCTTTTGTGTAACTCTTTAAACACTTGACTTTGTTTATTTATTTGATTTTGGTTCCACAGCCGTAGGTGTTTAAAGGTTATTCCTGGCTCTGCACTCAAGAATGACTCCAGGAGGTATTTGGGGGGAACTCTATGGAGTACTTGGAATCCAATTCTTGTTGCAGGGTGCATGTCAATCACCTATCCGATGAACTATTGCTCCAACTCCTGGATCCTTTCTTTAATTGTTTAGAAAAACCATTTACTTCTCCATGCTTTATTAATTAAAATTTAAAAATTAAACCTACACACAAAATAAAAAGAAAATCTTATTTCCCATCTATGTTATTGATGTTCCTGAAATGTAATTTAACCTTACATTATTCAGGAGACTGATTCTTCGCTTCTCATAAACTGAAGAACTGTTACACATATAGCTGTTAGAGTACCTAGGTAGCACCAAAAGATTTTGGATTCTGTAATCAAGTCCCAGAAACTGTCCATGAAAATATAAATCTAGATTATATAAGTCTATAAACTTACAAATATGAATGTATAAATGCTAAGTTTTTTAATTTTTTAATTTTTTAAATTTTTTATGTAGGAGTACTGCTATTTGTTCAGACACTGATTAGCCTGATTGAATTGTGCATGAACTCCACCTTACTTTTTCCCCAGTTTTTATAATTTTATTTGTTGAATCACCGTGAGAGCGGTTACAAAGCTTTTCCGGGTTTAAGTCTCTGTCATACAATGAAACACCCTTAACTTCACCAGTGCCCATTCTTCACCAGAAAAAAACCCCAGTATATGCTCATCCCAGACCCCCCCCCACCTGTGGGGCAGATGATTTCCAAGTTACTCTCTCCTCTACTTTGATTACATTCAATATTTTGACACCAGACCCACCATTATTATTTGAGATTTTTACCCCAACATTCAGACTCACCATTATTGTTTGGGATTTTACCCAACACTCAGATCTTCTGAAAAGGCAACAGTAGACAATTTGTTTTCTATTGCTGGTTATGAATAACATATGATGTCACATGGCTGCCGTAGTGGCCACGCAATTTTGAAATCACGAAATTTTAACAATTAAATCTGGAGGGCTGGAGTGATAGCACACAACTGGAGCGATAGAACAGCTGGTAGGGTGTTTGCCTTGCATGCAGCCAACATGGCCTGAGTTTGATTCCTCTACCCCTCTCGGAGAGCCCAGAAAGCTACCGAGAGTATCTTGCCCACATGGCAAAGCCTGGCAAGCTACCTGTGATGTATTCGATATGCCAAACACAGTAACAAGTCTCACAATAGTACTGGGCCCACTGGAGCAAATTGATGAACAATGGAAGAACAGTGACAGTGACAGTGACAGAAATCTGGAGGGATTTCTTGCCAAAAAATTGCTACTGGGTTCCAAGATTTGTTCCTGAGTCTCTGGAATCATGGCTGTTAAGAAGCTTGATCAGGATCCAGAGAGGCCGTTCAGGGGCGGTGACTTGGGATCTCGTTGGGATGGGGAGGAAAGGGCCAGCTCCAAACCCATCATGTGAGGTGCCGTGTTCCAAACCTGACTGTCCAGTGGCCTCTGGAGGATGGCAGCCACAGGGCCGCCAGGGGGAACAGGCCAAGGAACAAAACCTATTCCTACCTGGGGTAGCCCAGCTCCGGTAACCTACTCCAGGGAACAGACGCATTTCTGCCAAAAGCCGTTGGGTTCCAAAATTTGTTTCTGAGTCTCTGGGATCATGACCGTTAAGCAGCTTAATCAGGAGCCTGAAAGGCCATTCATGGGCGGCGACTTTGTCGTTGGGACGGGGAGGAAATAGCCAACTCCACCCCCATCCTGTGAGGACCCCCGTGTCTCGTCACTGAGGACCCAAACCTGACTGTCCAGTGGCCTCTGGAGGATGAGGACCACTGGACCACCAGGGGGAACATGCCAAGGCACACCTATTCCCACCTGGGGTGGCCCGGCTCTGGTGACCTACTGCAGGGATCAGATGCATTTCTGCCAAAAGCTGTTGGATTTCAAGATTTGTTTCTGAGTCTCTGAGATCATGGCCGTTAAGCAGTTCGATCAGGAACCAGAGAGACCATGTCTCCAATTATATAGCTGAGCCGGAGGTGGTTTGTAGGTGTGTCTCCCACATACCTAACTTTTGGCTGTTTACTTTCTTGGTAAACTTTGTCTTAAGTTTTGGGGGCCTGGCCAAAGACACAGCAGCAATTTTGGGGTATCTGAAAGTCTGAAGGCGGCATGAGGATGCTGATGCATTCGACTCACAGGTACAGATTGACCTGCTGGCGGCACCGTATCCCCAAATGATTTTTAATACCAGTTTTTTAATACCAAATGCTGAGCTTTTTACTATATTTGGCAATGGAGATACTGGTATCAACAAAATATATTTGAGATTCAAAGATGAAAAATTACCTAAGGCATCAAGAAAGTACATTTAAGTTTTTTTTTAAGTGGGAGGTAATTAGAGATGAGGCAACAGTATTTCCTAGCAGAGGGGACAGTGCTAAAATCATTTTGTAGAAAATTAAAGTTCTTGTGTATGATAGAGTGCAGAAAAAAGTGTTTAAAGAGACCAATAAAGATTAGATACTTAAGAACTTCTACATTACCTGAAAGGATAGGGGTATATTGTTGTCAATCAGGTATGTTGACTGATAGAGGTAGAAAGAAAGAGTAAATAGAGATAGAATCACAAGAAAATTGTCATGAATTTTGAGCAGAAAATAACAAATAGAGGATGAACCAGGAAGGAAATAATCAATAAAGAGGGAGAATACTAAGAAGAACCAGGCGATACACTGTGCCAAAAAATTGTAAAAGGAAACTAAAGTCTAAATACTCATAAAATTTGATAAGTAAGACATTTCTCTTTTTTTTCATCTTGAGCAGAATTCTAAAATGCCATCAAATGAGGATGAAGAACTAATAAATTTTTAACAAACATCTAGGATGGCTGCTAGGCACAGTAAAGAGTTTTATAATGTTTTCTCACTTAATCCTCATAATAATTGAATCAGTAACTGGCATTATTTTCTTGTTTTGAACGTAAAATGAAGGTACAGAGACACTAGAAAAATGTTCAAGTGCATATACGTAGTATATAGTGAAACTGATTCATATGCAGGCAGTCTGACTATAGAATTCACACTTTTTACCACAATTTACAAGAGAGAGTAGAGTGGTACTTAAAGAAAATTATATTTAGCATTTAGCATTTATATACTATTGACTGATTTATTTTCAGTATAAACAGGCAGTTCTCAGAATTGACTATTGCCTCTGTGCTCAGAGAACATTCCTGGCTGTGCTCAGGAAACCTTAGTTACTGCTGGAAATCTGAGGAGGGCTGTTGTTGCAAGGTAAAATTATTAAGCCAGTGTTATGTCTCTTGAGTTGAATTTTTAAATTTAAAACATTTCATAAATTAAGAGATAAAGGACCAAACATGATAACCTCTCAGTGTCTGTACTGCAAACCATAATGCCCCAAAGTAGAGAGAGATTATGGGGAATAATGTCTTCGATGGAGTCAGGGGGAGGGTGGGAAAGGGGGGATATATCAGGGATATTGGTGGTGGGGAATGTGCACTAGTGGAGAGATGGGTGTTTGATCATTGTGTTATTGTAACCCAAATATGAAAGGTTGTAACTATCTCACAGTGATTCAATAAAATTTAAAAAATTTTAAAATTTTTCATAAATTACACCTATAGGTAGCACTGCACTATAGCACTGTCCTCCCGTTGTTCATAGATTTACTTGAGCGGGCCCAATAACATATCCATTGCGAGACTTGTTGTTACTGTGTTTGGCATATTGAATACATCACAGGTAGCTTGGCAGGCTCTGCTGTGCGGGCGAGATACTCTCGGTAGCTTGCCGGGCTCTCCGAGAGGGGCGGAGGAATCGAACTTGGGTCGACCATGTTGGCTGCTTGCAAAGCAAACACCCTGGGCTGGAGCGATAGCACAGCGGTAGGGCGTTTGCCTTGCACGCAGCCAACATGGCCGACATCCCTATCTTATTTCCCAAAATTTGTCACTACCTGGAGATTTTTAACAAGCATTGGTATAGTTTCTACTACTATGGTGATTTAAATTACTTTAAAAGATAGTGCTGCTCTAGGAAAATGCTGGGGAATCATTTGACTGACTCTATATAGCGACATTCTAATTAACTCATGTCCTGTTTCAATTTTCGACATTTATGATTGGGAATGGTATTAAGCATATATAAATATGCATACGATGAACCAACACCAAACCTTCTACCAGAGTAGAAGTTCAATGAATTATTAAAAAAAACAGCAATTTTATTATTCAGTCTGGCTGCAATAATTGTGGATTCATGTTTTGAAACTTCACTGATACTCAATATTTATTGCTTCGAAATTGGGGACAAATCTATCTGCCAGCAAATCAATCCTTCAACTGGGTTGAGCTGAATGCAGTTTCTTTTGGCCCCAAGGAACCTTGTGTGTAAATTCAACAATGGGATACTGATGCCACCCAGTGGCAAAATTAGGTCTAATGACATAATATCCAGGCCTAATACGATCAAGTGTAAAAAAGAGAATTCAATTTAGAAGGTGTTCAAAATGTCATGGATCTGGATGAACTCCCCATTCCTTGCTTTCTTTCAGAATATTGTATGCTTCAGTGTCTCTGGCATCCCAATGTGTGACTGAGGGGCCCTGCACATTGGAACCCTAGTGGAGTTCTAGATATGTGCATATAAAGTTCTAGATATGGGCATATAAAGCTTATAAAGTTCTAAATATGCGCATATAAAGCTTATAAAGATTTCCAGAACCTGTGAGTTCACAAAATATGTGGGTGCTGAGCGATGAGAGTGTTAGGTGGCCTCCCCAGCAGAGAGACAGAAAGAAGGGGGAGCACAGACTGATGGTGAAAATGGCTTGTTTAATGCAGAGCTACCAGGATATGTATAGAACATCTGAGAGGTGTTGAGGTACAGGACCTAGGTGTGATTAATCATTTACAGAGATAAAACATTTGGCAGAGGCAATTCTTTTGGGGAGATTAACTTGAGACACTGTCTCCTGGAAACATCTACATTGCTTTTGTCTTTCCCTCTAGTTGTATATGTTAAACAATTAAGTTTACTTCTTATCAGTACTTCCAGTTCTTTAGATAAACACAGTAAGAGACAAAGATCCCAAAACCTAGTTCTCTGGGCTCTGAGAGCAAGTAAGTCTTTTACTGTATATCCCAGACTAAGTCCTCAAGCAAGTTTAGCTTGTCTTTACCCCTGGGTTTCTGTCTGTTAAGTGATAAGAGCTTGAATTAAGACTGTACATTTATGCTTTCTAGACATTCCCATTTTGATGCAAGTGTAGCTTCACCATACGCCCCAGGTCAATCCCAGTCCCACACCTCCCTTTTGGGGTCTTAGGAACTACAGCAACTGAAGTCTGAGTCAAATAATTATGACCAATGCCCAGGAGAAGATATATTTCAGTCAATCAACTCCAAAATATTAGGAGCATAGCATTAACGGTCTTTCTGTGTTTAACTAAAGAACATTGCTCTATAGTAAAATATAAAAAGGCTATAGGAGAAATAGAAAAGGAGGTACAACTACACAGCAATTCAAATACGAAGTACTACAAATATATAGTGCAGATTTACCAGAAAGTCTTAGTTTATATGTAATCAAGACTGACTTGGGGGACTGTGACAATGAGAGGTAAAACACAAAGTATATGTTAAAGATAAACTTTAACTAAATTTGGGATGCTAGCAAGAGCACAGTAATCTTCTCTGGGATGAGGAAGAGGGGCAATTCACTGATGAAGCTTAAAACACTTCGGGTTAATATCCAACAAGAACCCACTCCCTTTTCCCCTCTTCTGGTTCTGACTCTATTCTTGACGTATGCGAGTGAATGTTAAGGCCACAATCCAACATGAATGCTCCAAAGCAGGCACAAAGTAAGAGGCTCTCGCCTGTGTAGTTATCCAGACAAAGACAGATGGCCTCACCATATAGTGCACAAGTCTTGCCTACGTCTGCTTATACTTCTAGCTCTCCGAATATAATCCATGCAGGCTGATTTGAAGGCCAGAACAAATAACAATTTTATATGTTCCTTGAAAAACCTCCAGGGCAACATCAGGGAAGTCATTACAGAACTTAAAAAAAAAGAATATGACACTAAGTGGTTGCTTTATCAACTTTATTTGTTATGGTTCTTTAAGTTTGTGATAATTGAAGAGCGATTTTATCCTTTTACTACCACAGGGAAGGCCTTCTCTTATCCCTTTCTTTCATGTGTAGATGTGTAGTCATCTACCTGCTCCTTGAAATGGCTATGGAGCCAATTTAGCTCCAAGGAATAAAAGTTGCAAGCTTTGTTTTGGGGGTGTGGGATGAAGTGAAGGGAGATGGAGAAGAATTTACCTAAGAAAAAATTGAAAACCACAGGCCTTCTCTCTAGGTTGGTTCATTGGTCAGTCGGTCAGCCGTCCCTGCCCACCCCGCGCCCCACGCCCACTCTGTTGGAAAGCTGGACGGTACCTGGACTAACATCTTGGACTGGCTGGGGGTATGGTCTCCACTGTACGGGTTGTGGCCTCATCAGAAGTGAGCATGGTCTTCTGTGTGGCCATCGCTGCTCACTCAGCTGCAGTTATTTTCCCCATTCCCGGAACTTTCAACTCATATGCCAACCTTTAACACCTAATTGTGTGCAAAACGTCCCGGCCGCCTCAAAAACAATGAGACAACAATTCACTGGCCTACACCAATGCCATTAAAAGACCAGTGTACACAAAAAGCTGTACAAGCTCTATATAAAAGAGCACATCCTCCAAATGCTTCACTAGATGCCTATTATAAGACACAGAATAATGTTTGAGAGGAAGGACGTATTCTAAAAGGGGAGAAGGTGACCACCATTGACCTAGCTTATTCAGATCCCTTTACCGCAATAAGAGGGAACAGTACTAGTGAACTTGAAGGTTCTACCTCTATACAACCACAGCAACATGAAGAAACAACACAAATCTCCACTATGAGGAAAGGATGAAGAAAAGAGTCCTGAATCCTCAACAGGGGTTACCCACAAATATGATCTCTCCAATAAAGAATTCCTAGATGAAATATTGAGGATGTTCAAGGAACTCAAAGAATAAATGGAGCAGAAATCCAGAAAACTAAAGGAAGAAATAAAAGAAACAGTGGATTGGATAGTCAAGAAAATACAGGAAGAAACGAGAGCAGAAATAAAAAAAAATCTACAAAAAAAAGTGTCACAACAAAAGGATTCTGTAGATGAAATGAAAAACTCAGCCCTCAATAATAGAATGACTACAGCCGAAGACAGGATCAGTGATCTTGAAGATGAGCAGCGGAAATCTTATAGACAACAACAAGCAATGTTGAAAAAGACCTCAAACTAGCTCTAAGGCGAATCAGAGACCTAGGCAATGATGATAAGAGGAACAACATTAGAATCATCAGAGTACCAGGACAGGGAGGCAACCCCAGTGAAAAATCCACATTGAAAGAAATAATTGCTGAAAAGTTCCCAGAGGAAAAGAATTCAGACATTAAGATCCAAAGAGCCAAAAGGGTGCCAGCTAAAAGAGATCCTAAAAAACACTCCATCTGCGAATAGTGAGAGCCTGATTCTTCCTTTCCTATCTGGATGCCTTTAATGTCCTTTTCTTGCCTAATCGCTATTACGAGTAATTCCAGTACCATATTGAACAGAAGTGGTGATAGTGGGTATCCTTGTATTGTCCACGATCTTAGAGGAAAGACCTGAGTTTTTCCCCATCGAAAATAATGCTTTCCATGGGTTTGTCATAGATGGCTTTGACTATTTTGAGGAAAGTTCCTTCAAAACCCATTTTGGTGAGAGTTTTCATCATAAACCATTGCTGGATATTGTCAAAGGCTTTCTCTGAGTCTACTGATATGATCATATGGTTTTTATCTTTACTTTTGTTGATATGATGGATTATGTTGATTGATTTCCAAATGTTAAACCATCCTTGTGTCTCTGGGGTGAATCCCACTTGTTTGTAGTGTAAGATCTTTTTAAGTTGTTGGATTCTATTTGCTAATATTTTGTGAGGATCTTCACATTCAAGTTCATCAGAGACATTGGCCTGTAATTTTCTTTGTTAGTGGTGCCCTTGTTTGTTTTTGATATTAGGGAGATATGTGCCTCATAGAAACTGTTTGGGAGACTTTCTCTTTTTTCAATTCCCTGGAAAAGCTTGAGGATAACTGGCAAGAGGGCTTCTTTAAATATTTGGAAGAATTCGCTAGTGAATCCATCTGGACCTGGGTTTTGGTTTTGGGAAGACTTTTAATTACAGTTTCGATTTCCTTGATATGAATGGGTCTATTCAGGTATTCCAAGTCTTCTTGGCTCAGTCTTGGTAGATTGCAGGAATCCAGGAATTTATCAATTTCTTCTTGTTTCTCTTGTTTCATGGCATAAAAACTCTCAAAGTATTCTCTGATGATCTTTTGAATTTCATTGGTCTCTGTTGTGATGTCCCCTTTTTCATTTCTGATTCAGTTTATTAGGGTTTTTAATTTCTCTTTCTTTGTGAGTATTGCTAGTGTTTTATCAATGTTGTGTTTTTTTTTCTCAAAGAACCAGCTCTTGGTTTCATTGACCTTTAGATTGGTTTTTGGGTTTCCATGTTGTTAATTTCTTCTCTAAGTTTTATTGTTTCTTTCCTTCGACCGTGCTAGGGTTCCTTTTCTTGGTCTTTTACTAAGATCTTGAGCTGTGAAGTCAAGTTCTCTATGTAAGCCCTTTCTTCCTTCCTGAGCAATACTTGCAAGGCTATAAATATTCCTCTTTTATTTTTATTTTTTTTCTGTTTTTAAAAATAATTTTTATTTAAAAAACATGATTTACAAAGTTGTTAATTATACAGGTGTTTCAAGAATTTATGTTCCAACACCATCATCACTGGTATTTTTTTTAATAATTTATTTCTTTATTGAATCACTGTGGGAAAAGTTCCAGAGCTTTCGGGTTTAGGTCTCAGTCATGTAAGTATCAAACACATTTCCCTTTACCAATACTTATTTTTAACCGTGAACCCCAATAGAACCCCACCTCCCACCCCTCCCAATTCCTGTGTGACAGATGAGTTCTAGTTAATACTCTATCTACTTTGACTAGATACTTTGTTTCGATAGAAGATGCACAATTATTGTTTAGAGTTTATGACTTCCCCCAATCAGATATGCTGAAACAGCGTTGTGAAATGATTTGCTTTCTACAGCTTGGTTTAAGAATAAAATGATGTCGCGTGGCTGCAATAGCGGCCGCGCGGTTTTGGATTTCTGCTGTTTTACTTATTAACACTGGAAGTATTTCTATTAAAAGTTAGATAGTTAAGAGATTGGTTTCTGTGCTCTGGAGTCGTGGCCGTGCCGGAGAGCCACTCGTGGGGTGCAGCTGGTGACCTCGGTCGGGCGTGAAGGACAGCCCACAACGCCCCCCTTCCCATGAGGCCCCTGCCGCCCCCTGCCCCCGGCTCAGACCTGCTGTCCACAAGGCTCCCTTGCAGCTGCCATCTTTCTTTGCAGAGAGGAGCGGGCGAGCGGGACAACACCCTTTCCCCTCCGGGCAGGCATGGTGGCGTGGTTTAACACATAGTCCATTTGCTTTTCTGCTCCAAGCGGGTGGCTCTCTGTGCTAAGTCCTTGTGCCTCCGGGGCCGTGGCCATGCCAGAGAGCCGCTCGTGGGGGGCAGCTGGTGACCTCGGCCGGGCGTGAAGGACCTAAATTTTCATCTTAACATGGCTTTAGCTGCGTCCCATAAGTTCTGGTAGCTCGTGTCTTCATTCTCATTTGTTTTCAGGTATCTTTTGATTTCGTCCTTGACTTCCTTCCTGACTGACTCATTGTTCAACATTTAGTTGTTTAATTTCCAGGTGTTTGATTTGGTTCTCCGTGTCTGTTTGATTTACTTCTATATTCAGTACATTCGCAGATGATATGATACTATATCTAGAGAATCCTAAATCCTGTACCAAGAAACTCCTAGAAACAATAGACTTGTACAGTAAAGTTGCAGGCTAGGCTACAAAATTAATACCCCAAAATCCATGGCCTTCCTATACGCAAATAATGAGACAGAGGAAAGTGACGTGAAAAAAACAATTCCATACACAATCATGCCCTAGAAAATCAAGTACCTCAGAATAAACCTAACTAAAGAGGTAAAGGATCTCTACAACGAAAACTACAAAATGATACTCCATGAAATAAAATAGGACATGAGGAAATGGAAACATATCACCTGCTCATGGATAGGAAGAATTAACATTGTCAAAATGGCAATACTCCCCTAAGCATGATACAGATTCACTGTGATTCCTATAAGGATAACCCATGAAATTCTTAAAAGAAATAGATCAGGTACTCCTGAAATTCATATGGAACAACAAATGCCCACGAATCGCTAAAGAAATTCTTGGGGGAAAAGACGTTGGAAGGCATTACCCTCCCCAATCTCAAACTCTACTAAAAAGCGGTAATAATTAAAAACAGCATGGTACCAGAACAAAGGCAGAGCCGCAGACCAATGAACATGGTGGAATATCCTTACACAAAACCCCAAATGTATTAACATCTAGTCTTTGATGAGGGAACAAGAAATGTGAAGTGGAGCAAGGATAGCCTTGTGTGGTGCTGGCATAAATGGAGAATCACATACCAAAAAATGGACTTTGACCTTGACTTAATACCATGCACAAAAGTCAGGTCAAAGTGGATTAAAGATCTCAACATCAGGGCAGAATTCATAAGGTACATTAAATACAAGGTCGTCAAAACTCTCCACGATGTTGAGGTTTAATGGCATGTTTAAAGTAGACACTCCACTGACCAACCAAGTGGAAACAGAGATAAACAAATGGGACTATTTTAAACTAAGAAGCTTCTGCACAACAAAAGATACAGTGACGAAAATAAAAAGAAAAATCTACAGAATGGTATTCACCCAATACCCATCTGGTAAGAGGTTGATATCAAGGACATGCAAGGCACTGGTTGAACTCTGCAAGAAGAAAACATCCAACCCCATCAGAATACGAGGTGATGAAATGAACAGAAACTTTCTCAAGGAAGAAATATGAATGGCAAAAAGGCACATGAAAAAAATGCTCTTCATCACTAACCATCAGGGAGATGCAGATCAAAACAATTATGAGATACCACCTCACATCACAGAGATTGGCACACATCCAAAAAAACAAAAGCAACCAGTCTTGGCGTGGGTGTGGCTAGAAAGGGAACCTCCTGCACTGCTGGTATGAATGAAGACTGGTTCATCCCTTCTGGAAAACATTATGGACACTTTTCAAAAAATTAGAAATTGAGCTCCCATTTGACCCAGCAATACCATTCCTGGGAATATATCAGAGAGTGGCAAAAAAGTACAGTCGAAGTGACATCTCATTTGTTTTTTCATTGCAGCATTGTTTACAATTACCAGAATCTGAAAAACACCCTAGTGCCTGAGAACAGATTCCAGTTAAAGAAACTTTGGCACATTTACACAATGGAATACTATGCAGCTATTAGAAAAGATGAAGTCATAAAATTTACATACAAGTGGTTCTACATGGAAAGTATCGTTCTAAGTGAAATGAGTCAGAAAGAGAGGGACATATATAGAAAGATTGTATTTATCTGTGGAATATAATGTAGCAAAATAGGAGACTAACACCCAAGAATAGTCGAGATAAATACCAGGAGTTTCGCTCCATGGCTTGGAGTCCAGCCACACATGCTGGGGGATAAGGCAGCTCACATAGAGAAGGGAACACCAAGTCAAGGATGTTCGGAGGATCCTCCCAGGATGGGAGATGAATGCTGAAAGTAGACTATAGACCGAACATGATTGCCACTCAATACCTCTACTTGCAAACTACAACACCCAAAAGGAGAGAAAGAACAATAGGGAATGCCCTGCCACAGAGGCAGGGTGGGGCATGGGGTGGTGGTGGGATGGATACTGGTATCATTGGTGGTGAAGAATGGGCAGTGGTGTTGGGATTGGTACTCGATAATTACATAACTTAAACTCAAGCACAAAAATTTGTAAGTCTACAACTGTGCCTCATGGTGTTTCACTAATAAAATTTAAAAAAATAAAAATTAAAAAAATTGAAAACTAAAATATCCCAAAAGGGACAGAGAGCGAGAAAGAAAGAGAGAAAGAGAAGCCCCCTAGCAGGCAGGCAGTGTGAGGTGGGGGTGATGGGAGGGAAACCTGGGGACACTAGTGTTGGGAAATGTACACTGGTGAGGGCTGGGTGTTGGGAATACTGTATGACTGAAATCCAATCAGGAATAGCTTTTTAAGGATCTATCTCACAATGATTCAATAAAAAAAATTTCAGAAAAAGAAAAAATCTAGGCAAATTTTAACCCTTTTCAATGTTCAAGGGGAGCAGGAATGGGGAGAGCAGTGCTGAAAGCTGGAGAAAGCACTTTGCTCTAGGCGAAAGCACTGGTGGCAAAGGATAACTTGAGAGCTGAGTTCTGTTGACTACTCTAGGATAACATTGATTTGCCCTCCCTTCCTGGCTGCAGGGAGCTTGGTTTTGTTGACTGCTCCCCAAACCTGTCAATACCTTTGCTTCCTTATCAGACTCTGCTGACTTGTAAATATTTTTTTCTCTTCTCCTTAATGTCCTTTGCATGGTTAGTTACTTCATAGCAATTATTTTTTGTATGGACACAGGAAGATAGTTAAAAAGATAGGCCAGTAACTTGGGAGTTAATGCACTCCAGATAATATTACCTCCCTAGCATCTGCTGTTTCAACTTAAGCCTCAGTTGCCCTTACTTCCTAGATCCCCAAAAGCAGGGTCCCGATGAGGGACTGGGTGGTCCCAGGACAAGTGGTGAGCTACTCTGGCATCGAAATGGGTATACATGGACGAAGTGCCATAACGCTTAATTCTACATTAAGAGCATGGTCATGGACAAATTCTGTCATGATCCAAAAAGTAATAACTAGATTCGTACCCTGCTAGGGTTACGAATGATTAATCCTGCCTGAGCTGAATTTGAGTCTGTGGCAAGATGTCCCCAGGAGAGTCATCCACCAAGCCTAATTGTGTCTTTTACTTGTGTCCATACAGAATGGCAAATATTAGGAAGTAGAATTAAGATGTTAATTAAGTTATGGGTCTAAGGAGAGGAGAAACACACCTTAAATGCCGTTTTGCCCGCATTGGCTGCAAGTGGTCAGGAAGACTGGAAAAATATGTCGATTGCACTTCCGGGGGTCGGGGGGGTGCGTGGCCTGGTTTGGGAGGATGGTTAGAAAAGAGGTAGTCTGTTTCACGCAGTGCGCCCCAGAGGTGGCTGTTGAGAGCTCTCCCCACCCTGAGGGACCCAGACCTGACAGCCAAAAACTTCTAGAACCCAACCACAGTCACACTCAAGGCTGGTCCCCAGACCCTCTGACTGAGCCTCACATATGAGTGATCAAATTCCTGGACTGCACGAACAAATCATAAGACACTCCCTACCCATTCTCCATAAGTACCACATCACATTTGATGGGGTTAAAATAGTAGGCAACAAATCATAGAGGGATATATATAATTATATATGCATATATAGTTTTATATATATATATATATATAAACTCACATCATTCAATCTTTAATAATATGTTAGTGATATTCTAAAGAATGACTTAATGGCCCCTGCCAAAGTAGAACAATGTTCACATTGTCTCCTCTATGGATACTTTTGTAGCATCTTAAGTGGTTTTCCATAAAATACAATACAGAATATATTATTTCAGTTGTGCCTTGGGACAGGGATCGGGGCTTGGAATAAAATCATCCCAAATTTGGTGGTGGAAAAGTGTAATGGTGGTGGGACTGATGCTTGAATATTAACTGTAATCAAATATTGTGAACCACTTTATAAAATAAAAAAAATAAAAATAAAAGAGAAGAAGTAGTAAAAGTGGTGGCTGCGGAGAGTTGGAAAGGTAGAGAGTTTGATAGAAGCAGAGTGGGAGCTGCGGGTAGAGCGAAAGACATAGTTACAGAGAGGGAGTGGGAGAGAGACTTACAGGGAGAAAAGAGGTGGATAGTATTGTGGAGAGAGAGAGGGTTGGAAAGAGCTAGGACAGAGTTGAGCAGAGTTTCTGCGGCGAGTTGGGGAGAGAGTTGTGAGAGTTGTGGAGAGAGTTTAGGAGAGACTAGAGATGGAATAAATGCCAATTTATCACCAACCAGCTTGGCCCACATTCCTCCTTCGTCAGCCCAAGGCAATGGCCATCCCAGTTTGGGGAAGCAGTTTGAGAGCACCGAACGTGGGCGACGAGAGAGAGCCACCTAGAGAGCCCGCAAATATCCGTTAACATGTTATCACTCATAGCTCACCTGAGCTAAAAAGTGTTTACACACCTACAACATGAAAACAGTTTCGTAATAATTTTGCGGCACAGTATAGTGTGCCTACAACTGCAGGACTGTCTGATGTGCCAAGTTGCAAGAATTATAGCAAGCATTTCTGAAAAATAGGTAGATGTGTGATAAGCCTGTATGCATAGTTGTGCTCAAATAGCTCACAGAACCTGGGAGTGCTCCTAAGTAAAAGGCTGCAAAAAACTAACATTAGGGACTCCATATTAGACATAGTTCCACACTGCAATAATTTAATGTGATACAGGCATATTGAAAAGGATACCCAGGTTTATTTTTAACCTAGCTAACACATTCACTGGCATAAGTTCTAGGAAATCAGAAGAATAAGTAAAGGTGAAGGACCATAAAAGGAAAAGCAGAAGGCTATAGCCTAAAAAGGCAAAAGGAAGTCAAATTGGGTAATCTGAGTTAGCAGGTGAGGGTAGCAAAGAAGGAATAAGTCAATCAAGAAAAAACAAAACACTAGGATCCTGGGAGGAAGCCAATACAAGGCAGGAAAGTCTGATCACAAGTAAAGGAATAAAAGGGGATGCTTGCAGGGAGATGGGATCGCCCTCTGTGCAGGGGACCCTGATCGACCGGTACATGTGTTTGGTGTGAATAAAGAATTTTCTTGCATTTTCGACTGTCTTGTTCCTTGGATCATGGACCCTAACACTAAATTCCATCCATATTGGGCAAAGGAGGGGGAAACCTAAGACATTAAATCTTTCCCTTTTTAATGAGAGAATTGCAGTGGAAATCAACAGGGGCTATTGGTGTTAGAAAAATACCTCAGGTGCATTGCAGGTTGACTTGAATCCTTTAGGCGCTGTGTTTCAGAAAATTTTTCATGTTGACATAGTTTTTGTGACTCCTTATAAAATTTGGGCCCACATTTACGGTAAAACCCAGAGCTGCAGTTTTTGTTAAACTACACGCAAGTGTGAGTCACCAGTGATACTATGAAGCTAAGGGCTACATGAGCTAGTACGTATGTGTGTGACACAGGGAGTGCGGGGAGATGGAGGGGGTACGAGGGAATAAGGAAGAGAAGCAGAACAGGAAAGGAGATAATGAATGCTGAAGGGTTTCCAAATGGAAAATAAAATTAAATCTGGTGATTAACAGAGGATAACTTGAAAGATGTGTAAGGAATGAGGAAAGACTGTTTTGGCGAGATGGCACCAGAACTTTGTTGGTGTGAGCCCTGATAATAAAACATATATAAAAAGGTGTTAAGTGAAAAATTCATAATATTGTAAGTCAAAGATAAATGAATGATAATTAGAGGAAAACAATGTTTCTATTTCTTCCTTTTTTGGCTGAACCCATTGATGTAGGCAGTCGAGGTAGATAGAGAAAGCCCCCTTCCTTAAGACAATGACAATGAATTTCCTGAGAAATAATATCAGAGGCTCTGAAGCTTCAAATAGTCAACTTTGCAGAAAATAGGAACTAAGGCCTGAAACAACTTTCAAATGGCCAGCAACAGACCCAGAGAAGGCTGGAAACTCCTCTGATAGAAGCTCCAACAGAAAGAAAAGGACAGGAAAGGAATTTCAAAGAAGACCATTGACCATTCCCGGTACTACACCCCTTGGCAACCTCTCTAGCAACAGACTTTTACATGCGTAGAAACCCCATGTGGGGCAAGTTGGAAAAATCCTATAAAAGCCACCTTGAATAAAGGAAGGGCACTCAAGTGTTGCCCGAGCCCAATTGCTGCTTATGCCCACTTGGCATAGCATATGTGTCTCCCGAGCACATGTGTTGCCCCCTTCTCTCCTCTTGAGATGTATGCTTTCAAATTTCCTATCTAATGATGGGATGTGTGTAGGGGCTCTCTCCACTCTTGGAGAAGCCCGGGTTCTTTCTCTCTTGAGCACATTATTCTCCACTCTGTCTCCAAATTTCTCTCCCTCCTCCTCTTCAAAAACCTATAAATAAAATCTGTTTTACTTCACTACTTATCACTTCTGAAATCATTTTCTCTGTGGAGACACAAGCACCCAGTAAGCCTGGGTCCTGGGGTGGGTGGCAGAGTTGGATCTGGAGAAAATGACCGGCTTTCTCCTCACCGCTTCACATAAGTCACCCGTGAGATACAACAACAACACCGGCAATGCTCACAGCTTACTCTGTGCTCATGCATCACTCCTGCCTGGATTAGAAGACCATATGATGAGCCAGAAACCTAACACATTTTACTGCTTACAAGACACATGCACTACCCACTGTACTATAACTCTACCTTTGAGATTATACTTTTTTTATAAAAAGAAATGTGAGAGAGTAGCTCATCAGTGATGGAGATATTCATAAGTTGGGGAGGAGCAAGTCAGGCAAGTCTTGGAGTGGGAGATTTCACTTCAGCCAAGAATTTGGAGGAGTCATGCTTAAGACTTGCAAGAGTACTTCTTATCTGTTCCAGTTGTTAGATGCATAAAGAACATCTCCCTTGAAAACAGTATTTCAAGAAATGAAAATGTTCTTAAGTTCACAAGTCTATTGGGTCTTTTTTATTTGGATGTAAGCAGTCATTTAGTAATGTTTTCATCTCACAATGAGCTTGAGGGCCAGAAAATTCTAAAGCATCTCTCTATTATTATTCTAAGAACATCTTCTTGTAAAGTCTGGTACAATTTCATCTTGATCTCTTAACCTTGGTGAGTTAAAGAGGTCTTTAACACTACTGTAAGTTATGTGGGAAGAACTTTGTGGTTTCAGGGATGGAGGAAAAAAGTGAGAATTTGGAATGCTTCTGCATTTAGTGTTCCTGTTGGATCTGAGTTGGACAAAGGGGACTTACTTTTTCCCTGACACCACTTACTCTTCATTCTTGAATTATTGTGATACATCTTCTTCCATTCAAACAGTCTTACACTTTGGAGTCTCATTTTATTTTTCATTTAACACCTGATCACAGGTGAATATCTCTCCGAATGATAAATTTAATAATATCACTCTTCTGTTGTGTGAGTATTCTCCATTACTAACAGTAGTCATTTGTAATACCTTTAAAATCACATTTTATGTTGTTTTTCCCCTTGTTAATAGATCCAGGGTTCAAACACATGATGGTGATGCATCAACACATTTGCCTAAAGTGTACTGGAGATCTCAATTACCTTGGTACCAGGGATCATACTGGCAGTGCCAGGGAACATGCTTTATGATATGGGTTTTGATATAGAGTAAAAATATCCCAATGCCTGTATGCAAAACAGATTGTGTACAGCTAAGTCAAATTCCCATTCAATTATTTTCAGTCTGGACTAGTAAATAGCAAAATTATGCGGATGACTTAAAAATACTGATACTTTTTTGCAACCAAAATTTATTTATTTATTTTATAAATATTTTTTATTGAACCACTGTGAGTTAGACCCTTACAAAGTTGTTCATGATTACATCTCAGTCATACAGTGTGACAACACTCATCCCTCCACCAGTGTATGTTTCCCAGCTCCAATCTCCCCAGTTTCCATCCCATCTTCCATCTTACTTTCCTTACCTCTCTCTTTCTCCCCCCTCTCTCCCTCTCTTTCTTCTCCCCCTTTTTATTCATTGTGGTTTTAAATACATATATTGAAAGATTATAGTGTATATCCCTTTTACCCTCTTTTTACACTCAGTTTTGTACTCTATGATTATCTCTAACTATTATTGTCATACTAGTGCCTTCTCGATCTTACTTAACCTCATCCTCACACATAGTTATTGTATGTTCCAACAATTGATCAGCCCACCTAGCCCTGGTTTTCCCTGGCCATAGACATTAGTCTTCTACTATATGTGTTTTATATAATACAAATGAATGCATCATTCTATATGTGTCCCTCTCCTTCTGATTTGTTTCACTCAGTAGAATATACTCTATGTCCATCCCTTTGTAGGAAAATTTTATAAATTTATTTTCCTAAGAGCGGCATAGTATTCCATTGTGTATATATGTCATAGTTTCTTTATCCATTCATCGGTTCTCAGGCATTCAGGTTTTATCCAGACTCCGAATAAAGTGAGTAGTGCTGCAATGAACTTAGTGTTTCTGCTGTGTGTTTTGGGGGCCCCAGGTTATATTCTCAGAAGTATTCCCAGAAGTGGTACTGTTTTTACTTTTTCCCATCTGAAAATAACGTGGAAAAATATATATGGAGAGAGAGAAAGAGAGAGAAAGAGAGAAATTTTGTCTCCCAAAAAGTCCAATCAATACACATTCTTCTCCAAAGCACATGGGACATTCTCTAAGATAGATCACATGATGGGCCACAAAACATAATTTTACAAAATTAACAAGAGAGAAATAATACAAACTATTCAAACTATGATGCACTGAATATAAATGTTGTTCATACACAAAACCGGAGAATGAATCAAATACCTGGAAATCAAGCAACTCACTACTGAACAGATTAGTTAGGTTAGAGAGGACATTAAAGCAGAAACCAAAGGGTTTTTTGGAAACAAACGATATTAATCACATGAGCTACTAGAACTTGAGGGACACAGCAAAAGCACTGTAAAGAGGAAATTTTATAGCTTTCTAAGCATTTATCAGAAAGGAAGAATGGGCTCACATAAACAACTTGAAGTCACAGTTTAAGATCCTGGAAAATGACCAACAAAGGAAACACAAACCAGGTTAGAGTAAGAAAATACTAAAACTTAGAGCAGAAATTAACAAGCTGTTATTCCAAAGAAAAAAATCCAAAAGATCAATATAACCAAGAGCTGGTTCTTTGATAATGTACATATGTTCGATGAACCACTAGCAAGACTCACAAAAAGAATGAGAGAGAAAAACCTAATAAACCAAATCAAACATGAAATGGGGGGATAGCACAAGAGAAACCACAAACATTTAAAGGATCATCAGAGAGTACTTTGAGAATATTTATGCCATGAAAGAAGAGCACTTTAAAGAAACAGATACATTTTTGAGTTCCTTTAACCTCCCAAGGCTAAACCAAGAAGATATGCAATGCCTGAATAGAACTATCACAATTGAGAATATTAAAACAGTAATCAAAATCCACTCCCTCCCACCTCCAGCCAAAAAAAAGCACTGACCCAAATGGATTCACTTGTGAATTCTTCCAAGCCTTAAAAGTGGACCTACTGCCAATCCTTTTCAAGCTTTTCCAGGAAATTGAAAAGGCATGAGCCTTGTTGTTACTATTTTTGGCATATCAAATACACCACAGGGAGCTTGCTCTCCAAGAGGGATGGAGGAATCAAACCCAGGTTGACCGCGTGCAAGACAAACGCCCTACCTGCTGTGCTATTGCTCCTTGTATGCATTCGACCCAGGTTCAACTCCTCCGCCCTTCTCAGAGAGACCGGTAAGCTATGGAAAGTATCTCGCCTGCACAGCAAAGCCTGGCACACTCCCCATGACATTTTTGATATGCTAAAAACAGTAAAAACAGTAACAAGTCGCAAACCACAACACCCAAAAGGAGAGAGAGAAGGAAAGGGAATGCTCTGCAACAGAGGCAGGGTGGGATGGGGGGATGGGTGGTGGGAGAGGATACTGGGATCCGTGGTGGTGGAAAATGGGCACTGGTGGAGGGATGGGTATTTGATCATTGTATAATTGAAACCCAAGCACAAAAATTTGTAAGTCTACAACTGTACCTCATAATGTCTCACTAATAAAAATTTAAAAAATCCATTTCACAATTTGCCTCAGAAAAATTATCACCTTTGAATCAGCTTAATTTAAGAGGTAAAGGATGTAAAAAAAGAAAACTGCAAACACTACTTCAAGGGATAAAACAGAAGACAGAAAATGGAAACAAAACACAGAAAATGGAAACAAAACAAATTCCCTTTTTCTGGATCAGGAGGGCTGACATTGTCAAAATTGCAATATTCCCCAAGCATTATACAGATTCACTTGTTCCCTATATGGATACTAAAGCCATTTTTTCAAAGAAATTGTTCAAACACTCCTGAAATTCATATGGAACAGTAAACCCCCATGAATACCTAAAGCAATCCCTGGAACAAAAAGATGGAAGGTGTCATCTTCCTGAATTTGTACTAATAAAATGTGGTAGTAATTACACCAGAATGGTATTGAAATAAACACAGACAGTCAGACCAATGAAATAGAGGAGAATGTTCTGACAAAGATGCTCAAATATATGATGACTTTGGTATTGAATCAAGAAATATAAAGTCTATAAAGGGCATAGTCCTCAACAATTCACGCTGTAAAAAACTGGCAGCAACTTGCAAAAAATCAACTCAGAATTCTCTCTAATGCCAAACACAAATATCAGATCACAATGAATTGAAGATCTAAAATATCAGACCTGAATCCATGAAGCATATGAAAAAAAAAACAAACAGAAACCTCCATGACATTTAATCTAAAGGCATCTTCAAAGTGCCATTTTCCCACAATGTTAATCTTATTTGATAGAATGTTGTTTCCACTCTTGTTAAAGTAAAACTTCTTTCATCTCCTGGATGTATAATTAAAGAGGCCAATGACTGGATTCTAAAGGAGATAAAAAGTTTCTTCTACAAATGGATCTAATCTGTAATCCAAAGAGACCCAACAAGCCAGGTTCTTTCAATGAGATATTTGTGTCGTCAGACTCAGCAGAGACTCTTCTCACCTTTGCTCACATAGAGAAATGAGAGATTGGCAGCGTTAGAGGGAAAGGAGAGATAGGCAGAAAGAGCAAAGATGGTGGTGCACTTGGTTCTGTCCCTGAGAAGGGAAGAGACAGTATAGCACAGACACCTGAGATTTTAAAGGACCTAAGACCAACCCTGATTTCTCTTCTTACACCAAACCACTTCATTCTTCCTTTTCTCACTGCCTAGAATGGATCTGATACTCTCTGCTTTTCTAATCACTCAATATGTACTTCACCATCCTGATTCCATAGCCACCCAATCTCTAAAGACATTTCTTCCTGCTTCTTCTTATAAACCCTCTGCACATATCCACAATAGCACTGTAGCACTGTCCTGTTGTTCATTGTTTTACTCAAGCGGGCACCAGTAATGTCTCCATTGTGAGACTTGTTGTTACTGTTTTTGGTGTATCGAATATTCCACAGGAAGCTTGCCAGGCTGTGCCGTGTGGGAAGGATACTCTTGTTATCTTACCAGACTCTCCAAGAGGGACAGAGGAATCAAACCCAGGTCAGCCACGTGCAAGGCAAACGCCCTACCCTCTGTGCTATTGCTCCAGCCCACATGTCCACAATAAGTCTCAGTAAATAACTGTACCTTTGTTTTCATAGATGTTTCAGAGTGTTTGTTTTCTTCTCTATATGTGTTTATTCCCTTTGTGTCCCAAGGATGCTGTCCAACCCAGAAGGCCTCAGTGTCCACTGAGGCTCAAGCCTGCAGTCACCTTCCTCACCAAGGCAACCAAAGGTAGTTGGCTGTGATATCACTAGACATGTTACCATGTGCACGGTTGGTATGGTTGGATTTGGTGCTAATATTTAAAGGGGGCACTCCATATCCTTTCACCAGAAAGATTTTGACCTGTGTAGGACAAGAGATTTTAATGATTCTGATTACTCTGAAGGCTTTTTGAAGGGAGCTTGTTTGCTTTAAGAGTTGTTTTTCAATCTTTTACTTTGAGTCTTTGTTTGCTTTGAGTGTTCAAATGTTTCTTCCACGAAGCAGTGTGTTTTGGGTTGCAAATTTATAATCCATCCTAAATTTCTGTTGTCTCTAAGTTGGTGCATTTAGCCATTAACACTGATAGACATTATTATTATTATGGAATTCCGTGCCATCTTTCTGCAGGAGTTTGTGTGTATATGGGGCTATTCTTGTCTAAAGTAGCCCATTTGGTACTTCATGTGACAATAGTTTTGAGTCTATGAAGTTTCTGACATCTTTTTATTTACCGCAGAAGTTTTAATGTTTTTTCAAATCTGAATGAGAGTCTGATTGGGTCAATAATTATTGGTGAGACGTTAATTTTATCGAATGTTTTCACACTATCCTACCACTTTTTTGTATTCTAATTCTATTATTAGTAGCGGGAACTCGATGTCTGGAGATTGTATTATGGGTCTCCGGAACAGGGCAAGGAAATGAGCTTACACGGGAGCAGCAAGGGGGGGGGGGTGTGAAGATTCAATAAAGATATTGAAATTTTTTCTCTAGTTCCATTACTTAACTCCCAGGTCCATTCATATGTCTGATATTGGAATTAGTATTAATTTCTCATTGAAACACTTTAGATGTTCTGTTCATTTCAGTTTTTCTCATGTATGCCATGAATACCATTGTAACTTCCTACATGATTGTGAGTGTTTAAAGGATTATTGAATTGTGTTTGTAAAGCACCCGACAAAGTTACTCATGTTACTTCTCTACCCATTCAATCAAATAACCATTTCAAGGTGGATTATTGTGTCTTCAGTGATTATCATTCACCTGGCATAAGGTGTTTGTGCAATAAAAAACTGGAGTGATATACAGGTGATTAGAAAAACTATCAATTCCTAATTATTAATTTATTGATCTGAAAAAATAAGACTAGTGATCAAGAAGATTATATAACTGCATCTTACACTTACCAAACAAATCATATATACTATACTATATATATAAAAATATATCTTATTTTTTCAGATCAGTAAATTAATAATTAGGAATTGATAGTTTTTTTAATCACCTGTATATCACTCCAGTTTTTTATTAGGTATAGTTTTAATAGGTATACTAATAGGTATACCTATTAATAGGTATATACATATGAATCATAAATCATATGTATACTTATTAAGCTATCCCAGATCACCTAAGTGCTCAAGTAGGACCTTGAGTAACTCTTGCTTAAAAACTGTTCTTTAATTCCCAGAAGGTCTAGGGAAGGGTATTCCAAGTGAAGTTTATATAATGCAGTGAGTTATTGTACTGTGTATTTATAACGCAATTGGGAAAGATATGAAACTTAAAAACTATATATTAATGCAAAGATGGCACTTCAAAACTGAATTTACTAAATTTGACAAAATATCATGGCAGGTAATCAAAACTCTAAGGCTTGCAAGGCAGCCTTGCAGAAGTCCTTTGTCAAGATCTATCTCTGCAGAAATTTTGTGCAATATTCTTGCAATATCTCATTTTGGGGAAAAATTCTTATAGGGACATTTAGGATTATGGCAAGGTTTTCAGAATAATATTATTACATATGACATAAACCCACTCATCATCCAATTGGGGGATCCTACTAGATCCAAGGTGAGAACCAATCACATCCTATACATATTTCCCAAAATCTGTCAGTACACTGAAAATTATAGAAAGCCTTGGCTTCTTTCCTATTACTAAGGTGACTTTAAAATTTACAAAAGATACTTTTTATAAAAATGGTGGATAATCTTTTCATTGTATGCATATGATAGTAAATGATGATATTATGATTAACTCATGAGCTGTTTTAATTTTTGGCAGAATGTTGTGCAATGATGATAAGGTTATTTATGCATAAAATGCAACAATACCACATCTTCTACCAGAGTGTCAATCCTTGACTCTACATCCAGGTAGTCTTTCAATGGAGAAACTCTGGTGGTGGATGTCATGTTGAAACATTGTTAAAATTGCACCCTACCATTAAGGAGGTCTAAGTCTTGTGTACTAGGTTTTTTTTTTTTTTAAAAAAGCTAGTATTTTTCTTTAGGTTAAAGATTTTATTTCTGAAACAAATGACCAGGTTGGTGTAGAATCTAATGAATGAGCCATGAAATTCTAAACAAAATGTTGATTCCTCTACTAACAATTGAAACCAATAATCCCATCATTGGTCTACCAGGCAAGCACAGGATGACACAGCAGACAGAGAAAAGAGAGAATATAGGTAGAAAGGTGCACCAATAGAACATTGACAAGCAATGGTGCAAGAAACGTCTTCAAATCTGATATCAGAGAATGGGTGGATCTCTCATCATCAGTATCTTTATTGTTCAATCAGACCTCACTACATGTTAGGCCATGTTGCAGACCATCCCTGAGATACAATATTAATTTCCTGTAAATAGACAACAAATCTATCTCACAGATAAACTAAGCAGCGGGATTTGAATACTGCTCACGTAATCACTTAATCACTTAACTTCCCGTTAGTCGTCGATTTGCTCCAGCAGGCGCCAGTAACGTCTCCATTTGTCCCTGTCGCGTGCTAGTGTAGCCCAATGGCATCTGTTCGCTCCAGGAACATGAAGAGCCTCAAACCGATCGTTAATGATCTTGACGAAGAAGTTTGACCATCTGGTAAGTGGGCGGCCATGCGGTCTTTTGACATCCCGTGGCATCCAGTCGGTAACAGCTCTAGTCCAGCGGTCGTCTTTAAATCTCATTACGTGACCAGCCCATCTGATTTTCGACACCTTGGCAAATGAGACAGCGTCCCTGATTCTTGATTGTCGATGGATGTCAGAACTCTGGATTCTTTCTCTCATTTGAGTGAAACGTGATATTCCAAGCATAGCTCTTTCTATTCTTCTTTGGGAGACCTGAATAGTGTTCTCATCTTGTTTGCGTAGGGCCCAGGTCTCTGAGGCATATGTTAATGCAGGAAGAACAGTGGAATCAAAGAGATGTGCCCGGAGCCGGAGGTTCTTTGTCTGAATACTGCTCATGTAAGGATAATATTTTATTGAGTTAAGAGTATTTTTAGTTTATCACTCGCATGTTTATAAAGCATTGTACTCTGCAGAGAAAAAATTCAGTGGACCTCATTTTCCATTTTTTTAAAATTGGTGCAATTTTCTCTATATTTCTTCCTACCCATAAGTACTTTTGAGACATTCTAGCTTACTCAAAAGTTGATTGTCAAAACTGAATTGAAATATAAGGCATTTATAAAGGTACAAACAAAGGTCAAGGTGCACCGTCTTTTATGTCTGAAAGAAAAACAGGACATAACAGCAGATAAGAATAATAAGAACAAAGCTATTATTTCAAAACTTTTCTAAAAATATTCTGTAAAAAATTGAAAGGGAAACAGATGATGCAATGTGATCAGGATTATGTGGCAATACTGTCCCAAAATTATTCTCCTATATTTAAAAAGAATTAGTAAGTTGTTGTTTTCCAGAGCCAAAAGTAGTTTCCTAATCAGAGCTATTTCTTAGGAATCATTAAAAAACTAACAAGCAAAGAAACATAAACCCTAAAGATAGCTATAATGTTTGTTCTAATAAACAAATGAACTGATTCCTATATAGTATAACTTCAAGACATAACTCAGATTGTCTATTTCAAGGTAAAAAATATGTTGTCAATTATTCAGTTTAGTGCTCTTGTTCAATTAATTTGGTTACCTGCTATATAAAGTTGCTATGAACATAGCATCCCATGTTTTAATTTTTTCAATTAAATTTATTTTTCTTGAATCACAGTGAATGATAAAGTTAAAAATCTATTCAAGGTTGGGTCACAGGCATACAAGCTTCCAACCACAATCACATCACCAGTGTCCATTCCTTCCACCAGTGTCCACAGTTTTCCTTCTGTAACCCAGTCTGCCTTGCCTACATGGTAGGCACTGTTCGCATTTTCTTGATGCTTCCCTTACCCCCACCTACTTTATGCACTTTTCTTTCCAATACTGGTATACTTATAGTGTCTCATCATGCATGTCACTTTACCTAATTTCAGGACCAAGTCCTGGACCAGAATGACAACTTCCCTCTACTATTGTTGTAGTTATCCATTCCTTGTACTAACATACTTCATTCCCATTCCACCCAACACACATACAGACACACAGATAGACACACACACAACCAATTGCAAGTTTTCTATGAAGAAACTGTTGCCTTGCTCTTCGCTGCCCAGTATTTTTCAGCATCAAGCAAAGTTCTAACATGCCTTGAATTCAAGATTAATAAAATAATACATTTTAACATAAATCTATGTTTAACTGTCAGGCACAGCTAAGAGTTTAAAAAAATTCTCTTATTTTATCCTTACAATAACTGCATCAATGACTAGCATTGTTTACTTTTTAAAGGTAAAAAAATGAAGGTACAGAGACACTAGAAAAATGTTCAAGGGCACAAATGCAATGTATAGTAGAATTGATTGAAACACGGACTGACCAGAGAACTCATATACTTTACTACTATTTAAAAGCTATGAAATAGAATGATATTTAAAATAAATCCCTAAATTTACCATTTATATATTCATTGACTGTTTTATTTTAATTATTATTAAATAGGCAGTGCTCAGGAGATCCGTGCTCAGGGGACATTCCTGACTGTGCTCAAGAAACTTTAGTTACTGCAGGAACTCTAAGGAGGCCTGGCATTGCAAAGTAAAAACCTTATATCTGTGTTATCTTCTTGGACCTCAATTTTGTGAACTGGAAACATTTCGCATACTATATTTATAGGTAATGGGAAATTTTATACAGAATCTTAAATGAAGGAAATACTGTAAGGAAAACTTAACTAATACATTTTCTATTATCAAAGAAACAGAAATGCCTGAGATAAGAAAGCAACTAGAATAATTAATATCCAATCAAGAATCAACAGATACCAAAGAGAATTCCCATATATGTCAAAAGGCCTGTTAGTTCCAGACATTTTCTAGGTTTCACCTTCAACTTGTCAGTATAAAGAGGAATCACATAATACTTTATAATAGGATAAGAAAGGCATCCTTACTCCTACCTTGCTAAGGGATTTTTACACAGTATTAATAATAAATTGATCTCTGATTATATTAAATGTTCTATATTAAATTATCTTATATTCTATATGATTAGTTGGTGTTCTAAATTAGATCAGATTTGATGCCTTTGGAAATTTTATGAAATCTGTTACTGATTAGTGTAGACACTTATACATTATCTATACTATATTTTCTTTTCTTTTTAATTTTTAACAGAAAAACAGTATGAGGTACAGTTGTATGCTTACAAATTTTTGTGCTTGGATTTCAATTACACAATGTCTGAGTACCCATCTCTCCATCAGTACCCATTTTCCACCACCACTGATCCCAGTATCCCTCCCACCCCCACTTCCACCCCATCCCACCCTGCCTCTGTGGCAGGGCATTCCCTTTTGTACTCTATCTCTCCTTTTGGGTGCTGTGGTTTGCAAATGAGGCATTAAGTGGAAATCATGTTCGGTCTATAGTCTACTTTCAGCATGCATCTCCCAACCTGGGCGGATCCTCCCAACACCCTTTATTTGGTGCTCCCTTCTCTGTCCGAGCTGCCTTTTCCCCTAGCATGAGCGGCTGGCCTCCAAGCCATGGAATGAACCTCCTGGTACTTATCTCGGCTATTTCTGGGTGTTACTCTCCTATTTTGTTACTTTATTTTCCCCAGATGAATGCAATATTTCTATGTCTGTCCCTCTCTTTCTGACTCATTTTGCTTATCATGATACTTTCCATATAGTATCGCTTGTATGTAAATTTCATGACTTCATCTTTTCTAACAGCTACATAGTACTCCATTGTGGAGATGTACCAGAGTTTCTTTAACCAGTCATCTGTTCTCGAGCACTCATGTTTTTTCCAGATTCTGGCTATTGTAAACAGTGCTGCAATGAACAAGCAAGTGCATATGTCACTTCGACTACACTTTTTTGCCACTTTGGGATATATTCCCAGGAGTGGTATTGCTGGCTCAAATGGGAGATCAAAGTCTAATTTTTTGAGAATCATCCATACTGTTTTCCAAAAGCGTTGGACCAGTTGGCATTCCCACCAGTAGTGAAGGAGGGTCCCTTTCTCACCGCATACGCACCAACACCAGTTGCTTGTGTTCTTTTGGAAGTGAACCAGTCTCTGCGATATGAGATATCTCATTGTTGTTGTGATCTGCATCTCCCTAGTGATTAATGCTGTAGAGCATTTTCTCGTGTGCCTTTTTGCCATTCGGATTTATTCTTTGAGAAAGTTTCTGTTCATTTTGTCATTCCATTTTTTTGATGGGGTTGGATGTTTTCTTCTTGTGGAGTTCAACCAGTACTTTGTATATCCTTGATATGAACCCCTTATCGGATGTGTACTCAGGGAATATCCTTTCCCATTCTGTAGACTGTCTTTGTATTTTGGTCACTGTTCCTTTTGAGGTGCAGAAGCTTCTTAGTTTAAGATAGTCCCATTTGTCTATCTCTGTTTTCACTTTCTTGGCCAATGGTGCGACATCTTTGAAGATACCATTAGCTTCAATGTTATGGAGGGTTTTGCCAACTTTGTCTTCAATATACCTTATGGATTCGGGTCTGATGTTGAGGTCTTTAATCCATTTTGATTTTACTTTTGTACATGGTTTTAGGCCGAGATCTGAGCCCCCTTTTTTGCATATAGCTGTCCAATTTTGCCAGCACAATTGTTAAAGAGGCTTTCTTTGCTCCACTTCACATTTCTTGCTCCCTTGTCGAAGATTAGATGATCATATGTTTGGGGGTAGATGTTAGTATATTCAACACTGTTCCATTGGTTTGCAGCTCTGCCTTTCTACCAGTACCATGCTGTTTTAATTATTACTGCTTTGTAGTAGAGTTTGAAGTTAGGAAGGTTGATATATTATATATTTTCTAATAGAAAAAGAGTATTTCCTTTCTTAGGATAAAACATTTTTGCTTTTATAGACCTATTCATATTTCCCCCATTATATTTTTAGATTCTTTTCACTGTTACTAAATTTTGCATTGGTAGGCATCACATTCTTCAAACAAACTCTAAAATATTATCATGTGATTTTTTTTCATTTTAATTAAGTGATTTGAATTAATCTTCAAGGGAGCATTTTACATACAGTAAAAACAAAGCTTATCTTCTTTTTTTCCTCTATTTACTAATCACACCTTCAAATGTAAACTTCTCTACTTGCCCCTTATCTCTCCCTTATCCTTCCCTTCCCTTCAGCAATAGCTGGTATATCCACTTTATTAAACTACAGATAATCAGAAATTACTGACGAGTGTGAATGTTTAGCACATAATATTTTAAAAAGCTTTATGTATGACAAGAAAGCCATGATAATTACTATAGTGAGTTCCAAATAAGTAAAGGCCGATTTGCTCGAGCGGGCCCAGTAACGTCTCCATTGGAGACTTTGTTGTTACTGTGTCTGGCATATCGAATACTCTCGGTAGCTTGCCGGGCTCTCCGAGAGGGGCGGAGGAATCGAACTCGGGTCGGCCATGTTGGCTGCGTGCAAGGCAGACGCCCTACCTGCTGTGCTATCACTCCAAATAAAAAATAAAATTTAATGTAATATATTTTAGATACCAGTATTGAGGCCTTATTTATGCATATGAGGACAGTCACTATATTTCTTGAAATTTTATCAATTTACTAATGTAGAATAAATCATATAGAACTCAATCATCACAAATTGACTTTTATTGGTTTGTTTACTTTTATTGATTTATTTTCTCTTCATTACATTTGCCATGCCTGTATGTTTTATTACAGTAGGCAGAGAAGATCTTGGGAATGAGAGGGAATCTGAAGATATTGTTGGAAGGAAAGGTACACTGGTGTACTGGTGTTAGAATAATTTATTTAAAATTTTTCTACATTTTATTTTCATAAAATAATTCACAATAATTCACTGCAGATAATACTTAAACACCAATCCCACCACCAAGCACCTTCCCACCACAATAGAGGGAAAGGCATGAAGGTTGTTGTATCTTGTTGTATTTAATTCTGGAGCAATTTAAGCCCGTATATAAAAGAATGCATGCGGGCCTAGAGTGATAGCACAGCAGGAAGGCGTTTGCCTTGCATGCAGCTGACCAGGGATCGATTCCCAACATCCCATATTGTCCACTGAGCATCATCAAGAGTAATTCCTGAGAGCATGAGCCCTGTGCATAACCTGATGTGAGCCAAAAAGCAAAAAATATATATAGAGAGAGAATGCATGCAAGTATATTAAGTAAGTAAAAGTAAGTAAAGGCCCTCCCGTTGATCGTCGATTTGCTCGAGCAGGCCCAGTAACGTCTCCATTGGAGACTTTGCTGTTACTGTGTCTGGCATATCGAATACTCTCGGTAGCTTGCCGGGCTCTCCGAGAGGGGCAGAGGAATCGAACTCGGGTCGGCCATGTTGGCCGCTTGTAATGCGAACGCCCTACCCGCTGTGCTATCGCTCCAGCCCCGCAAGTATATTAAAATCAAACAAATGTGTGCTACTTTTGATACATAAGTGGGCCCTGGTAAAAAGGCCACACACCAGGAAGTTCTTCATCACTCTCTTCCAGGAGGTTTGGTTTATTGTCTGTGGGTCTTGGCCTGTTGATGAGATTACATGGCGCTGGGGAGAGTTTGCGGGTGTGACTGCCAAGCTACTGGAAAATTGGGGAGCTGGGGAGAGAAGACCCAGTCCCGATCCGAGTGGGTTTGGACGTCTCAGTCACGGGGCCCACATACCTGGGATATTCTGCCGGATCCCACTTGGGAGAGGCCCGTCCTAGTGTGGAGGGTGGCCTTGAGCATGGCGGCAGTTGGGTTCTGGAGGTTTTCGACTGCTGGAGCTCTGCTTGGGGCAGGGAGGGAAACTCAACCCGTTCCCCTCCGAGGTGTTCAAGTGAAAACAATCTGGTGTGGGGTCAGGAAGCTCTGGGTTTAGAATATATTATGCCTGAAAGTTTATTATGCGCAACTTTGCAAATCATCATATATAAATAAAAATATTATTTTCAGAATAAAAACTTTAAAAATAGAATCAATTTCAATAGTTTGAAATTTCATGTCTCCTTGTTTTAATTTCTTTTTCACATTAACTATATGAAACCTTGTTTCATTCATTGCCATCGTAACGTGGATTACACACATGCCCAAAACGGGGAATATGCAGGCCATAACTCTGGGACATATAGCAGCCACCAAACTCCAGCAAATTAAGCAAAGACATCTTTATTCATTCATGTTTCTGTGCTATCTTCTTCAAAAAGCATTCATGTATTATAGATATATACCCGGAACAATGAAATATGTTTTCTATGACTCCAAACTGAATAGATAAAAACACATTAAAATTATGCACTGGTTGTAGAAAAGTAAGAACACAAAAAAAGTAAGAACCGGGACAGATCTTGTTGCTCAGAGAACAGGAGCAGCTGTTACCTCCTGCTCCTCAGCAGCCTGGTTGTGCTGTGGTCAGGAACACCATGTTGTGGCAGTCCCACACCTGAGGTGGATATTGGGTGGCATCCTGAACACAATGTATGCAGTGCGGGGAAATTGGGCATTATTGGACCTTCCTCTTTTATCCGGAAGCCATAGCCCATCCTCTCTTTTAGGATGATTAGTACTTGTTCACTGCCATTTCATTCCACCACCATATGTGTTTGCCAGCTCATAGCTCACCTCACATGTGGTGTCCTGTTTTTCCTGCTGTTTTAAACATATAGGCCCTCTAGATGGTACTTGCGGAACTTTTCTCAGTCCATATCTACAGAAGGCCTCAGAAGATTTCTTTCCCTTGGTGCTCTGAGAGGATGAAACCCTGTGCTCTTTGGGGACCAAGTGCTGTCCCTTGTTCCTCTAAAGTCTTGAAGAATCCTTATCTGCCATGACAAAATTTGCCTCATTCAGAAATATGCCTGGCCTGAGAGAGGGCTCAAACCTCCGGTGGATCCTCTGCACCATGACAGACCATGAAATGTGCCTGTGATATTGGTGAGCATGGTGTCCTCTTGGTTGCTGTTGGGATCCCAACTGTTGCTTCCTCTTCAAGAAGGTACACCTGCCTGTGCCAGAGGAAGGAAGCAGCACATTGCATGTCAAGGGAATTTTGAGAAGGAAACAATTGTCTAAGTGAAAATCAAAGCCTATCTCTGCCACATCCTTCACACTCACCCACAGGATATGTGGGGAGTTGGTGCCATTGACAATGTCCTTGCATGCCACTGAGGAAATGGGTGAACAATCACCTCCTAAGCAGAAGAATATGTTTCCAGTATCTTAGACCACCTAAACACCAGGCACAAATGTCTCAATCTCGGTGAGTAAAAACTAACTAACTGTGAGGTTTTCACATTCATTCAGTCATGAATTCTCAGACAAATCTAGTGTTCAATGTCAAAATATAAGCATAAGATGATTTTTTATTGTAGTATAATTGACACTTTTAATCCTAGAAAATGGTCACGTTTAGTAACAGATGGGATTAAGATTAGTATTGTTTCACTGTATCACTGTCATCCCGTTGTTCATCAATTTACTCGAGTGGGTTCCAGTAACGTCTCTATTCATCACAGCCCTGAGATTTTAGCAGCCTCTCCTTACTCGTTTTTCCCAATGATTGGAGGCTCTTTCAGGGTTATAGTTACTGGTTTTGGAATATCAAATATGCCACAGAGAGTTTTTCCAGGCTCTGCCCAGGCAGACAGGCAGACAGGATACTCTCGGTAGCTTGCAGGGCTCTCCAGGATATATATATATATCTCTATGATTTGTTGCCTACTTCTGTCTGAACTCCATCAAACATGGTGTGGTAATTATGGAAAATGGGTAGGAAGTGTCTTATGATGTTTCAGTACCAGCCAGGTGTTAGCTTTGGCTGTGTTTAAAATTTTTAATGAAAGTAATTTAAAGGGCAACACTGCAATTTATGTTACTTGATAGGTATAGACAGAAGCTAAGGACAGTTTTGGTATTAGTTTCGAGAAAATACCCCAATCCTAATATTTCGAGAAAATGCCCCAATCCTAATATTTTCTCTAAACTAATACCAAAACTTTCCTTAGCTTCTGTCTATACCTATCAAGTAACATAAATTGTAGTGGTGCCCTATAAATTTGCGGCCGCATGGTATACGGAAAGTGGCCTGGAGCATGGTGGCGGTTGGGTAGTGGAGGTCGGCTGCTGGGGCTGGGTCCCTTGGGGTGGGGAGGGCTCTCACCTGCCCTCTGGGGCACCCTGAGTGAAAACAGCCTGGTGAAGAGTCCAGTGGCACGGTTATGGGGGCCTAATTTTATACTCCCATCTGGGAGGAGCAGCCATGAGTTCTGGAGGGCAGTACATGAGTAGATCATCTGGTGCCAGCAGGGTGTGGCTTATGGGTGTGACCCCTGTGTTACCAGAGACTGGGGGAAGCAGGCAGAGGATCTCTGCTCCTGGGTCCCCTTGAGTCCAGAGTCCAAGGTCACAAAGTTCCGCATTACCTGAGTTCTGTGGGACTCCTTCATGAGACTCGGCCCGAGCATCCAGAAAGTGGCCTGGAGTATGGTGGTGGCTGGGTAGTGGAGGAGGTCGGATGCCAGGGCTGGGTCCTTGGGGCGGGCAGAGCTCTCGCTCACCCCCCATGATTGGCTGTATTTCACATTAAATATAAAGTTATTTGTAGCGCTTTTTTTTAAAATATAGGCTTAATAGCCATTGAAGGCAAATGCGAGAAACAGGTTTAATTTGTATTAGGGTTGAAATGAGCATTGGGGTTTGGTTGAGGGTTTCTATAAAGTATAGTGTTAGGTTTTGCTGTGCACAAAGTAAAAAATTCATGTCAAGTATTTAGAGATTATTAAATTTAGGCTAATTTGTAGGTTCAGACCTAAGCTAGGACCAAGGTTAGTATAGGGCTAGGGTTAGAATCAGGGTTAGGCCTAGGTTAGGGGTTATGTTTGAGTACAAGCCAAGTGTTAGCTTTGGCTGTGTTTAAAATTTTAAATGAGCATAATTTATAGAGCAACACTACAATTTATATTACTTGCTAGGTATAGGCAGAAGCTGAGGACAGTTTTGGTATTAGTGTAGAGAAAATATTAGGATTGAGGTAGTTCTAGGGTTAGCGTAGGAATTAATTGTAAGGAATTCCTGTGTTCACACATAAAAATGAAAATTAAATATTGTGCTTAGATAACTTGAAACTACTTGACATTTAAAGCTAAGACAGGGTCAGAATTGGTATCTAATACACTTAGGAGAAGGAGTTGGTTAGATTTTGGGTTACATTTGTTTGGGTGTTAGGATTAAAGTTTTGCATCTTCGTATTGTAAATCAATGCTAAACATTGGGTGATTGTTAAATTTAGGCTAATTGGTAGGTGTGAGCCATGGCTATGATGAAGGATAGTATAGTATTAGGGTTTGGATTAGAATTCAGTTTTCATTTAGGTATAGTTTTAAGTGTTTTTAGGTGTTATTTTTATCTGTCTTTCAAGGAAATATTGAAAGTTAAGTATAGGTCTTTTGTTTAATTTAGGCTTTTATGTTGTTTTAAGGATATGCTAGCATCAGGATTAGAATAGGTTAAAATCAGGAGAGGAGCTAAGGTTAGTATTAGGATTAGATATTATGTCTTTGTATGTGGAACTTCAGAATGCAAGTTAAAACTTGAATTATTGTTTTAGTACTTGAATTGTAAATCACAATGCCCAAATGGGGTTAAAGAGAGAGAGAGAGAGAGAGAGAGAGAGAGAGAGAGAGAACTACTTGCCATAGTAGCATGCTGCTGTAGATCAGGTGTGAAATATGATATTGATGATAAGAAATTTGCACTGGTGGAGGGATGGGTCTTGGGACATTATTTGATTGAAGCCAAACCATGAACAACTTTGTAGCTGTGTATCTCACGATGATTCAATGAACACTTTTTAAAGAATGTGGTTATTATTAAATTTAGACAAATTGGTAGAATTTGTCCTAGGGCAGATTTAGCATAGTGTTATATTTATGATTAGTTATTAGTTTTGGTGTTTGTTTTGGCTGTATTTTTTCTATTTTTTTAGTATTTATTTTTCACTTTCTGGTTTTCTAAGTTTGTTATTAGTTGACAATTAGAGATTTACAGTTAAAAATTAATTAATGGGGATTATTGAACAAGATAAATTTTAGTTTTAGGTATATGCTATGGTCAGGATTAGTATAATAGTAACAGGATTAGTATAACATACTAATATATTAGTTTTTGCATTTAAGATGAGGGTAGGGTTAGGGTTAAGATTTGTGTAGAGCTCTTTCTCTTCGTCCCCCAAGCTGTGCTGGTCTTTTTCCCCACCCAGGTCAGTTTATCCACCAGTATTCGAACTTGCGACTTGGCTTTCTCCATGCAAGTGCCCCAGGCGTCCTCTTGGACCTTGGGCCAAAAGCAGCCCTGAGCCTCTGCCTCTTCCTCTTCATCCCCCAAGCTGTGCTCGTCTTCTCACAACCCAATCTTTACCCCCACACACAACCAGGTCTCCATGGGGACGTGGCCTCTTCAGAAGTGGACATGGCTTCGAAGAAGTGGGCGTGGCCTAATTTTAGGTGGGCTAATGCTCTCGCGGCCAGAGGTAGTTTAGTCATACCAAGAAATCTAGTCACCATTCCTACACACCAACATGAAGAAACAACGCAAATCCCCACCTCATGGGGAGAACGATGAAAAGAGTCCAGAAGCCTCAGTAGGTGCTAATCACCTAAGGGATGTCTCTGACAAAGAAGTCAGATATGAATTCATGAAGATGTTCGATGAACTCAATGAAACAGTCAAACAGATATCCAGTAACATGACAGAAAAAATCGACAAATTACGGGAAGAAATGAGAGCAGAAATATCACGAATAAAAGACTCTGTAGATAAGATAAAAAAAAAAAACTCAGTCTGTGCCCTCAACAGAAGAATGACCACAGCTGAAGACAGAATCAGTGAGCTGGAAGATAAGAGGCACCAAGCCAGCAGGCAAAAACAAACAATAGCAAGGGACCTCAAAATAGCACTAGAGAGAATCAGAGTCCTAGAAGATGATTGAAAGAGCATCAACATTAGAATCATTGGAGTACCAGAAGTTCAGGGAAACAATCCCAATGAAAAAAGCCACGGTTAAAGAAATCATTGCTGAAAAATTCCCAGAGCTCTACATTGCAGCCATTCAGACTCAAGGAGCCCGAAGGGTGCCAGCTAAAACCGAACTTAACAAAAACACTCCAAGGCATATCATAGAATGATCGATGCTGCCAATAGAGACACAATACTGCAGACAGGAAGGTCAAAGAAGGAAATCACATCAAAGGAGCACTCCTTAGATTCACAGAAATCTATCAGAGGAAACCCTCCAAGCTCGAAGGCAATGGTGGGATATAGTGAAAAAACTCACTGAAAAGAATGCTTCACAAAGAATACTCTATCCGGCTAAACTCTCACTCAAACTCAAAGGAACGCTACACTCTGTTCTAGAAAACAACAGCTCAAGAATTTCATAGACTCAAAACCAAACCTAAAAGAAGGGCTAAAGGGGCTACTATAAGACAAGACAAACCTACAAGCACAACAGATCCTTAAAAAAGATGACACAAAACCCCATAACAATAATCTCCCTCAACGTCAATGGTCCAAATTCACCAATTAAGAGACACAGAGTGGGAAAATATATTCAGGGACAGAACTCAAAATTCTGCTGTCTACAAGAAACTCATCTCAACAGTCAGAACAAACACAGACTCAAAGTTAAAGAATGGAAAACAATCCTGCAAAAAAACAGCTCCCTCAAAAAAGCTGGGGTCGCCATACTTATATCCGACAACATTAATTTCAGGTTGAAAAAGATAAGAAGGGACAACGAAGGCTATTTTCTCTTCATCAAGGGATACGTACAACAGGAAAAAAATCACACTCTTAAATGTATACACACCTATTGAGGGAACAGCTAAATACTAAATACTAAATCTAAAAGGAAGATTACAAAACACTACTTCAAGAAATAAAAGAGAACATTAGAAAATGGAGAAAGATCCCCTGCTCATGGATAAGGAGGATTAACATTATCAAAATGGCAATGCTGGGCAGCGAGAGCGCCATGTTTCCGCCATGAGTTGGGTGCGGCGCGACCGCCATCCGCAGCTCCATCCAGGACACCACCCGGTGATGGTCGCTGGGGTCGGGGCCCCATCCCGAAGGTCAGTTGGGAGCTCCGGTAGTCCGACCGACTGGGGGATGGTGCAGCTCTAGCAGCACCGGTACCGGAAGTGGAGGGGCCGCCCGCCAGCCATGGCTCAAATAAGCCTTCATGGAAAAACAATGAAGCGCGCTGTTCCAGTTTTTAAAAACCTTGATATGCTTTCCACTGAGAAAGAATTCTGATTTTGCACACAGCCATACAGAGAGAAGAAGGACCACATGGAGGTCTGGCTCCACAGCTCCCGGAGAAGAAACCAGGTTCCAAAAAGAGCCGAGATTACCGGGAATTCCTAGATGGGGTAGGTGCTGCATCCCGCTTCCCCCAGATGGAACCCCGGTGACCAGAAGCCTCCACAAGCATAGCTCGAGTATGCGGGAACTAGGACTTTTCCTCCAAACTGCCGGGACCATCCCGGCCCCCAAATAACCTCTGATCCTGGAAGTCACGCCCACGGCCCGCCCCCCAGCGCCATGTTTACAGCACACTGCCATACAGAGAGAAGAAGGACCACATGGAGGGCTGGCTCCACAGCTCCCGGAGAAGAAACCAGGTTCCAAAAAGAGCAGAGATCACCGGGAAGTCCCAGATGGGGTAGGTGCCGCATCCCGCCTCCCCCAGATGGAACCCCGGTGACCAGAAGCCTCCACAAGCATAGCTCGAATATGCGGGAACTAGGACTCTTCCTCCAAACCGCGCTTACGCGACATCTCTGTATATACAAAGTGATCAATGGGAAGTAAATCACCCAACGTTTCTCCCTGAAAATCAGGGTTAAGTTTGGAGCACGGCCACAGCCCCAGAAGCACAAGGACTTAATGCAGAACCCAGCAGCTTGGAGCAGAAAAGTGAACGGACTATGCGTTAATCCAGGCCATCATGTCTGCCTGGAGGGGAAAGCGTGTTGCCCCATTCGCCCTCTCCTCTCTGGAGAGAAAGATGGCGGCCGCATGGGAGCCTTGTGGACAACAGGTGTGAGCCGGGGTTATGGGGGCGACTAAAACCTCATGGGAAGGGGGGTGTTCTGGTCCGTCCTTCACGCCCTACCGAGGTCACCAATTGCCCCCCACGAGCGGCTCTCCAGCACGGCCTCGGCCCCAGAAGCACAAGGACTTAATGCAGAACCCAGCAGCTTGGAGCAGAAAAGTGAACGGACTATGCGTTAATCCAGGCCATCATGCCTGCCTGGAGGGGAAGGGGTATTACTCCCTTCTGCCCTCCTCCCTCTGGAAAGAAAGATGGCGGCCACATGGGAGCCTTGTGGACAGCATGTATGAGGCAGGGGTGCGGGGGCGACAAAAACCTCATGGGAAGGGGGACGTTCCAGTCCATCCTTCACGCCCTACTGAGGCCACCAGTTGCCCCCCATGAGCGGCTCTCCAGCACGGCCACGACTCCAGAGCACAGAAACCAATCTCTTAATTATCTGACTCTCAGTAGAAATACTTCCAGGGTTAATTAGCAAAATAGTGGAAATCCAAAACCAACATTTAATTCTTGAACCCAGCTGTAGAAAGTGAATCACTTCACAATGCTTTCTCAGCATGTCTGATGTGGCGGGAGGGGGTAAATTCTAAATAATAGTGGTGCATCTTTTATTGAAACAATGAATCTAATCAAAGCAGATAGAGTGTCAACTAGAATTCATCTGCCTAGCAGGCATTGGGAGGGGTGGGGGGTAGGGTTTTATTGGGGTTCTTCGTGGTAAAAAATAAGTATTGGTAAAGGGAAAGGTGTTTGATATTTGCATGACTGAGACCTAAACCTGAAAGCTTTGTAACTTTTCCCACAGTGATTCAATAAATAAATAAATTATTTAAAAAATGGCAATACTGGCCAAAGCACTATCCAAATTTAATGCAGTCCCTATCAGGATACCTAGGGCATTTTTCAAAGAAATAGACTAAACACTCCTGAAATTCATATGGAAAAATAAACCCCCATGAATAGCTAACGCAATCCTTGGGGAAAAGAATATGTGTGGCATCACCTTTCCCAACTTGAAACTGTACTACAAAGCAGTAGCAATTAAAACAGCATGGTATAGGGCTAGAAACAGACCTGAAGACCAATGGAACAGAGTGGAATATTCTGTCACAGACCCCAAAATATATGACCACTTAATCTTTGACAACGTAGCAAGAAATGTGAAGTGGAACAAAGAAGGCCTCTTCAACAAGTGGTGCTGGGAAAACTGGATAGCTACCTGCAAAAAATGTACAGTGACCTTTGTCTAATGCCTGGCAAAAAAGTCAGATCAAAGTATATTAAAGACCTCAATGTCAGACATGAATCCATAAGGTACAAAGAAGAAAATGTAGGCAGAACTCTCCACGACATTGAAGCTAAAAGCATCTTTAAGGATGAAACAGCACTGACCATGCAAGTGGAAGCACACATAAACAAATGGGACTACATCAAACTAAGAAGCTTCTGCACTTCAAAGGAAACAGTGAACAAAATACAGAAAAAGCCCACAGAGTGAGAAAGAATATTTACCCAAAACCTATGTGATAATGGATTAATATCCAGGATATACAAGACACTAGTAGAACTGTACAAGTAAGAAACCTCCACCCCTATCAAAAAATGGGTAGAAGAAATGAACAGAAGTTTCCTCAAAAAAGAAATACAAATGGCCAAGACGCATGTGAAAAAATGTTCCACATCACTAGTCATCAGAGAGATGCAAATTAAAACAACAATGAGATATCATCTCGCACAAAAGATACTGGCACACGTTCAAAAGAACAAAAGCAACCAGTTCTGGATTGGATGTGGGCGAAAAGGGACGCGCTTTCACTGATGGTGGGAATGCACACTAGTCCAGCCTTTCTGGAAAACAATATGGACAGACCTTCAAAAACTAGAAATTGAGCTTCCCTATGACCCCACAATACCACTTTTGGGAATATATCCCAAAGATGCAAAAAAGCACAGTAGAAACGACATCTGTACCTATATCTTCTTTGTAGCACTGTTCACAATAGCCAAAATCTGGAAACAACCCAAGTGCCCTAGAACAAATGACTGGTTAAAGAAAGTTTGGTACATCTATACAATGGAGTACTATGGAGATGTTAGGAGAAATGAAGTCATTAAATTTGCTTATAAGTGGATATACATGTAGAGTATCTTGCTATGTGAAATGAGTCAGAAAGAGAGGGACAGATGTAGGACTGCACTCTTTTGTGGAGTATAAAAGAACATAACATGACACTGACACACAAGGGCAGTAGGTATAAGGGCCAGGAGGATTTCTCCTTAGCTAGAAAGCCTGCATCATGAGAGGATTGGAGAAGGCAGCTGGAATAGAGAAGTGATAACTAAGAAATTGATGGCTGGAAGACTCGGTCGGGATGGGAGATATGTGCAGAAAGTAGTTAATGGACCAAACATGATGACCTCTCAATGTCTCTATTTAAAACCATAAGGCCCAAAAGTAGAGAGAGTATGGGGAATATTGTCTGCCACGGAGGCAGGAGGAGATTGAAGACGAGGGCTTATACTCGGGAGATTGGTACTGGGAATGTGCACTGGTGGAGGGATGGGTGTTTGATCATTGTGTGATTGTAACCCAAACATGAAAGCTTGTAACTATCTCATAGTAATTAAATAAAATTTTTTAAAAAGCTACTTTGACATCAAAGGCACTAATACAAAATGATTAGAAATTCTTCATGTTTATCTGCTTTACCTTTCCCTTACAGAATCTATTTTTTAAATGAGTATGCCATGGTACCCTGAATAAGATTATGCTCTTAACCATCCTATATTAACTCATAGAAGTAGAATCAGACAACAGTAAGCATTCTAAAAAAGTGCAAACTATTTCTCATTTTATTTTCCTCTCTTTCAGTAAAAACAAGTTGTCTAATTTGTATTCATTACTCATAGAATAGATTCTTTTGGGTCATGTAAGTGCAACTCCCTCCTCCAAAAAATAGTAGCATAAAAACACATATAGAAGTACCTGTAGGATCGATCCATGGCTTGGAGGTCAGCCACACATGCTAGGGGATAAGGCAGCTCAGATAGAGAAGGGAGCACTAAATAAAGGGTGTTGGGAGGATCCTCCCAGAATGGAAGATGCATACTGAAAGTAGACTATAGACTGAACATGATTGCCACTCAATGCCTTATTTGCAAACCACTTAATCACTTAACTTCCCATTAATCGTCGATTTGCTCAAGCAGGTGCCAGTAATGTCTCCATTTGTCCCTGTTGCGTGCTAGTGTAGCCCAACGGCTTCTGTTCGCTCTAGGTACATGAAGAGCCTCAAACCGATCGTTCATGATCTTGATGAAGAAGTCTGACCATCTGGTAGGTGGGCGGCCACGCGGTCTTTTGACATCCCGTGGAATCCAGTCAGTAACAGCTCTAGTCCAGCGGTCGTCTTTAAATCTCATTACGTGACCAGCCCATCTGATTTTTGACACCTTGGCAAACGAGACAGCGTCCCTGATTCTTGATCATCGACGGATGTCAGAACTCTGGATTCTTTCTCTCATTTGAGTGAAATGTGATATTCCAAGCATAGCTCTTTCAATTCTTCTTTGGGAGACCTGAATAGCGTTCTCATCCTGTTTGCGTAGGGCCCAGGTCTCTGAGGCATATGTTAATGCAGGAAGAACAGTGGAATCAAAGAGATGTGCCCGGAGCCGGAGGTTCTTCGTCCTCTTAGCTATTTCTTGGATGCTCTTGAAGGCGTTCCAAGCCGCTCTCTTCCTCCTGTGCAGCTCGGGTGCCAGGTCATTTGTCATGTTGACTTCTCGACCTAGTACACATAGCGGTTGCATTCGGAGATAGTCGTTCCGTTGAGAGCGAATGGGGTGTCAGGAATGAGGCTGTTTCTCATACACATTGTCTTCGTAAGATTCAGCTGTAGTCCTACCTTTCCAAACTCACGGTCAAAGTCGCCCAGCATTTGTGCCGCTTGGCTGATGTTTGGTGTAATTAAAACAATGTCATCAGCAAAGCGGAGGTGGTATAGTTGCCGACCATCTATCTTCACTCCCATTCCTTCCCATTCCAGTCATCTCATGATGTTCCCAAGGGTGGCACTGAAGAGTTTTGGTGAAATGGTATTACCTTGCCGAACCCCTCTCTTGACATCAATGATTACTTCTTTGTATAATGGTGAGATCCTGGTAGTGAATCCGCGATACAGCTCACGGAGGATCTTGATGTATTGGGCTTGAATGCCCTGATTGGCTAGGGCTTCAATGACCGCTTCCGTCTCAACAGAATCAAAGGCCTTCTTTAAATCAATGAACCTTAGACAGAGCAGCATCTTGAACTCCCGAGAAACCTCAATGAACTTGGTTATCATACCTCAACTGTACCTCATGGTGTTTCACTAATAAAAATTAAAACACACACACACACAGCTTTAGAACAAGAAAATTTTGAAAATTTTCTTTTTTATTAGTGAAACACCATGAGGTACAGATGTAGACTTACATATTTTTGTTTGAGTTTCAGTTATACAATGTTCAAGATTTTCTCATTCCTACTTTGGACAAACTTGCAGGCTGTCGAATGTAGCCTGCCCACAGGGCAGAGTCTGGCAAACTCCCCGTGGCCTACCAAATATGCCAAATACCAGTAACAATGATGGGTCTCATTCTCCTAAAGAGCCCTGAATATAATCTCAGGGCTAGGATGAAAGAGACGTTACTGGGGCCTGCTCGAGGCAATCGACGATTAACAGGATGATGAAAAATGAAATGAAATGTTCAAGAACCCATCTCTCCACCAGTGCCTATTCTCCACCACCAATGAAACCAGAAACCCTCCCCCCACACCCCAGCCCACTCCACATCTATGGCAGGGCATTCCCTTTTTCTATCTCTTTCCTTTAGGTGTTGTGGTTTGCAATAGAGGTATTGAGTGACCATCTTGTTTGGTCTATAGTCTACTTTCAGCGCGCGTCTCACATCCCTAGCGAGTCCTCCAAACACCCTTTACTTGGTGTTCCCTTCTCTATCTGGGCTGTGTTTTCCCCCAGCATGTGCTACTGGCTTCCAAGCCATGGAACAGAACTCCTGGTACTTATCTCAATTACTCTTGGGTGTTCTTCTCCCATTATGTTACTATATATTCCCCAGATGAGTGAAGTCTATGCCTGTCCCTCTCAATCTGACTTATTAAACCTTGCATGATACCTTCCATGTAGAACCAGTTGTTCACAAATATCATGACTTCATCTTTCCTAACTGCTGCATAGTATTCCACTGTGTATATATACCGAAGTTTCTTTAACCAGTCATCTGTTCTCGGGCACCTGGGTTTGTTTCAGATTTTGGCTATTGTGAACAGTACAGCAATTAATATACAAGTGCAGATGTCATTTCAACTATACTTTTTTGCCTCTCTGGGATACATTCCCAGGTGTGGTGTTGCTGGGTCAAATGAGAGCTCAATTTCTATTTTTTTAGTATTTTTTTCAGTCTCTAATTTTTTAGAATAGTCCATACTGTTTTCTAAATGGGCTGAACCAGTGGACATTCCACCAGCAGTGAAGGAGGATCCCTTTCTCGCCACATATGCACCAACACCGGTTGCTTTTGTTTTTTTAGATGAAGGCCAGTCTCTGTAGTGTGAGATGATATCTCACTGTTGTTTTGATGTGCATCTCCCTGATGATTAGTGATGTAGAACATTTTCTCATGTGCCTTTTAGCCATTTGGATTTCTTCTTTGGAAAGTTTCTGATCATTTCATCATCCCATTTTTTGAATGGTTGGATATTTTCTTTTTGTGGAGTTCAACCAGTGCTTTGTATATCCTTGATATCAATCCCTTATCTGCTGGGTATTGGGTGAATATCCGTTCCCATTCTTAGATTGTCTTTGTACTTTGGATTTTGGTCACTGTAGTTTTTGCGGTGCAGAAGCTTCTTAGTTTAATATAGTCCCATTTGTTTATCTCTGTTTGCACTTGGTTGGTAAGTAGCATGTCATTTTTTAAGAAACGGTTAGCCTCAAAAAAGTATAGTCTAAGCGACATCTGCAGTTGTCTGTTCATTGCAGCACTGTTTACAATAGCTAGAATCTGGAAAAAAACTGAGTCCCCAAGAACAGATGACTGGTTAAAGAAGCTTTGGTACATCTACACAATGGAATACTATGTAGATGTCAGAAAGGATGAAGTCATGAAATTTACATACATGTGGCGCTACATGAAAAGTATCATGCTAAGTGAAATGAGTCAGAAAGAGAGGGATAGACATAGAAAGATTGCATTCATCTGGGGAACATAAAGTAACAAAATAGGAGACTAACACCCAAGAATAGCTGAGATAAGTACCAGGAGGATTACTCCATGGCTTTGAGGACAGCCGCACATGCTAGGGGAAAAGGCAGCTCAGATAGAGAAGAGAGCACCAAATAAAGAGTGTTGGGATGTTCCTCTCAGGATGGGATTTGCATGCTGAAAGTAGACTATAGTCTGAACAAGATTGCCACTCAATGTCTCTTTTGCACACCACAGCACTCAAAAGGAGAGAGATAAAAAAGGGAATGCCCTGCCACAGTGGTAGGGTGGGATGGGAGGAAGGAGGTGGGAGGGATACTGGGACTGGTGTTGGTGGAGAATGGGCACTGGTGGAGGGATGGGTAATCGATCATTGTATAACTGAAAGCCAAGCACAAAAATTTGTAAGTCTACAACTGTACCTCATGGTGTTTCACTAATAAAAATTTAAGAAAAAAAATCAACAAGTCTCAAAAAAATAGATACAAAAGAAAAGAAACGGTTAGCTTCAATATTGTGGAGGGTTTTGCCGATCTTGTCTTCAATGTACCTTATGAATTATGGTCTGATATTGATGTCTTTAATTTATTTTGTTCTGACTTTTGTGTGCGGTGTTAAGTCGACATCTAAGCCCATTTTTTGCATGTGGTTGTCCATTTATGCTAGCACCATTTGTTACAGAGGCTTTCCTTGTTCCACTTCACATTTCTTGCTCCCTTATCAAATATTAGATGTTCATATATTTGGGTTTGTGTGTAGAGATAATCAACCCTGTTCCATTGGTCTGCGGCTCTGCCTCTCTTCCAGTACCATGTTATTTTAATTGTTACCTCTTTGTAGTAGAGTTTGAGGTTGGGGTGGGTGTTGCCTACCATCATCTTTTTCCCAAGAATTGCTTTAGCTATTCGTGAGCGTTTGTTGTTTCAAATGAATTATAGGAGTGCTTGATCCATTCTTTGAAGAATTTCATGGGTATCCTTATAGGGATCTCATTGAATCTGTGTAGTGCCTTGGGGAGTATTGCCATTTTGACAACGTTAATTCTTCCTATTCATGAGCATGGGAAATGTTTACATTTCCTCGTGTCCTCTTTTAGTTACTGAAGTTGAGTTTTGTAGTTTTTTTTTTTGTAGAGGTCCTTTAACTCCTTAGTTAGGTTGATTCCGAGGTACTTGATTTTCTGGGGTGCGATTTTGAACGGGATTGCTTTTTTCATATCTCTTTCTTCTGTTTCATTATTTGCGTATAGGAAGGCTATGGATTTTTACATATTGATTTTACAGCCTGCAACTTTACCAGAAGTCTATTGTTTCTAGGAGTTTGGTGATAGAATCTTTAGGATTCTCTAGATATAGTATCATATCATCTGCTTGATTTCTTCCTTTCCTATCTGGATGCCCTTAATATATTTTTCTTGCCTAACTGATTTTTCAAGTACTTACAGTTCTATATTGAACAGAAGTAGTGAGAGTGGGCATCTTTGTTTGTCCCTGATCTTAGAGGTAAGGCCCTTAGTTTTTCCCCATTGAGGATAATGCTTGTCATAGGTTTGTCATAGATGGCTTTGACTATCTTGAGGAAAGTCCGTTCTAAGCCTATTTTGGTGAGAGTTTTCATCATAAATGTGTGTTGGATCTTATCAAATGTTTTCTCTTCATCTATAGATATGATCATATGGTTTTATAGTTACTTTTGATGATGTGATGGATTATGGTGATTGATTTCTGAATGTTAAACGATCCTTGCATCCCCGGGTTGAATTCCACTTGGTCATGGTGTATAATCTTTTTGATGAGTTGTTGGATTCTATTTGCTAATATTTTGTTGAGGATCGTCCCATCTGTGTTCATCTGAGATATTGGCCTGTAATTTTCTTTGTTAGTGGTGTATTCCTTTTGATATTAGGGAGATATGTGCCTCATAGGAACTGATTGGGAGAGTTTCTGTTTTTTTTTTTGATTTCCTGGAAAAACTTGAGGATAACTGGCAACAGGTCTTCTTTAAATGTATGGAAGAATTCTCTAGAGAATCCATCTGGGCCTAGGCTTTTGTGTTGGGGAAGTCTTTTAATTATGGTTTCGATTTTCTTGATATGAATGGGTCTATTCAGATATTCCAAGTCTTCTTGGCTCAGTCTTGGTAGATCGTAGAAATCCAAGAATTTATCCATTTCTTCTAGGTTCTTTTGTTTCTTGTTTTGTGGCATACAGCCTCTCAAAGTAGTCTCTGATGATCTTTTGAATTTCACTGGTTTCTGTTGTGTTGTCCCTTTTTTTCACTTCTGATTCAGTTAATAAACCGAATCAGGGTTTTCTCTTTCTTTCTTTGTGAGTCTTGAAATTGGTTTATCAATCTTACTTATTTTCTCAAAGAACCAGCTCTTACTTTCATTGACCTTTTGGATTGTTTTTTTGGGTTTCCATGTTGTTAATTTCTGCTCTAAGGAGCGATAGCACAGCGGTAGGGCATTTGCCTTGCACGCAACCAACATGGCCGACCCGAGTTCGATTCCTCCGCCCTTCTCAGAGAGCCCGGCAAGCTACCGAGAGTATCTCGCCTGCACGGCAGAGCCTGGCAAGCCCCCCGTGATGTATTCGATATGCCAAACACAGTAACAACAAAGTCTCCAATGGAAACGTTACTGGGCCCGCTCAAGCAAATCGACGAACAACAGGAGGGCCTTTACCTTTACCTTTACCTTTACCTTTACCTTTACCTTTACCTTTACCTTTACCTTTACCTCCTTCTGCATGGATTGGGTTCCTTTTGTTGATCATTTTCTAAGATCTAGAGTTGTAAAGTCAAGTTCTCTATATAGGCCCTTTCTTCCTTCCTGAGGAATGCGTGCAAGGCTATAAATTTTCCTCTTAACATGGCCTTATCTGCATCCCATTGGTTCTGATAGCTCGTGTCTTCATTCTCATTTATTTCCAGGTATCTTTTGATATCTTCCTTGACTTCCTTCCTGGTCCAGTCATTGTTCAACATTGAGTTGTTTAATTTACAGGCGTTTGATTTGGTTCTCCACGTCTGTGTGTGATTTGCTTTTATCTTCAGTGGATCGTGGTCTGAAAAGACAGTTGATACAATTTCTATCTCCCTGATTCTATTGAGGTATGTTTTGTGACCCAGCACGTGGTCTATTTTAGACAAAGTTCCGTGTACACTGGGAAATGTGTATTCAGTCTTTTTGGTGTGTAAAGGCCTGCATAAGTCTTTTAGCCCTCTCTTCTATTTCTTCCTTCAAAGCCACTGTTGCCTTGCTGAGTTTTGTTCTTGTTAATCTATCCAGAGGTAATAAGGTGATGTTGAATTCTCTGACTAGTATTGTATTTCTGGCAATGTCCTCCTTAAAATCTGTTAGCAGTTTTTTTTTAAGTATTTAGCCAATCCCTCATTAGCTGCATATACATTTAAGAATTTGATTTCTTCCTGTTTTACATATACTTTGATAAATAGAAAATGACCTTATATGTCCCTTCTAATCTTCTTCAACCTGACATCTATATTGTCAGATACTAGTATGGCCACCCCTACTTTTTTAAGGGAGTTGTTTGCTTGTAGGATTTTTTTCCATCCTTTAACTTTGAGTCTGTGTTTGATTTAAATGTTCAGATGTGTTTCTTGTAGGCAGAAGAATGGTGGTTTCAGTTTCTGGATCCATTTTGCCACTGTGTTTATCTTAATTAGTGCATTTAGACCATTGACATTGAGAGAGATTATTGTCATGGTGTTTTATGCCATTTTCTGTAAGGGTTTGTTGTGCTTATGAGTATTTTTTCCTTGAATTACAGGATTCCCTTTAGTCCTTCTATTAGGTTTGGTTTTGAGTCTATGAAGTTCCTGTGTTGTTTATCTATAAATTGGTGTATCATTCCATCGTGTTTGAGTGAGAATTTCGCTGGATAAAGTATTCTTGCTGAGGCGTTCATTTCATTGAGTTTTTTTCACTATATCCCACCACTGCTTTCGTGCTTGGAGGGTTTTATCTGATAGGTCTGTTATAAATCTAAGGGTTGCTCCTTTGTATGTGATTTCCTTCTTTGACCTTGCTGTTTGCAGTATTGTGTTTCTATCCATGGCATCCATCTTCTGACTATGATATGCCTTGGAGTGTTTTTATTAGGGTCTCTTTTAGCTAGTATACCCTTCTGGCTCCTTGGTTCTGGATGTCTGCATTCTTTAACTCTGGAAACTTTTCAGCAATAATTTCTTTGACTGTAACTTTTTCATTGGGGTTACCTCCCTGTCCTTCTGATACTCCACTGATTCTAATGTTCCTCTTGTCATCATCCCCTAGTTCTCTGATTCGCCTTAGAGCTATTTTGAGGTATATTCCCTTTGTTTGTTGTTGCCTGTATGATTTCTGTTGCTCATCTTCAAGATCACTAATTCTGTCTTCAGCTGTTTACATTCTACTGTTGAGGACACCCACTGAGTTTTTAATTTCATCTACCGAATCCTTTATTTGGAACACTTCTTTTTGTAGCTTTCTTATTTCTGCTCTCATTTCTTCCTGTATTTTCTTGACTATCCGTTCCACTGATTCTTTCATTTTTTTCCTTTAATTTTCTGGATGTCTGCTCCCTTGATTCTTTGAGTAGCTCCTTGAATATCTCCAGCATTTCATTTGGAATTCTTTATCAGAGAGATCATATTTGCGGGTAATCTCTGTTGAGGGTTCGGGACTCTTTTCTTTGTTCTCTCCTCATAGTGGAGATTTGTGCTGTTTCTTCATGATGTTGTGGTTGTATAGAGGTAAATCCTTGAGGTTCACTAGTAGTGTTCTCTCTTATTGTGGGAATGGATTCTGAATAAGGTCTGTCGATGTTGCTCAACCTTCTCCCGTTCTAAAATATGTCCTTCCTCTTAGACATTAATCTGTGGTTCATGATAGGCATCTAGTAAAGCATTGGAGGAGGTACTCTTTTATATTGGGCTTGAACAGCTTCTTGCATACTGGTCTTTTGTTGGAATTGGAGTAGGCCAGTGAATTATTGTTGTATTGTGTTTGAGGTGGCCAGGACTTTTTCTAAAGAATTAGGTGATACAGGTTGGGATGTGAGTCGAGAGTGCTGGCTGGGAGTGGGAAATATAATTGCAGATGCCTCAGAGAAGGCCACGCCTAATTTTGAGGAGACCACGTCCCATACGTGGAGGCCATGCCCCCAGTAGATGCTGATGCTAGTCCACAGACCTGGGCCCAAGGACCTGTGCAGAGAGGAAAGGCGTGGTCTGGGTAGGCACGCGCGTGCTGGAACTCCAGAAAGGTGCCCTCAGACTGCTGACTGGGTGGCAGGCGATAGATATTTCCCGGCTGGACGGGACTGGGGGGCACCCAGAAGGACGCACCTGTACAGAGGAAAGGCTGGGGCTGAGTGGGCATGCGTGATGGAACTCCGGGGAGTGCCTGAAAGTTTTCATGCCTCGTTGAATTTGCTTATCTAGTTTTTCACATGATTATGTCTCCTTTTACTGTGTGATTTTTTGGTATACTTTGTTTCTCCCTGCTGCTGATTCCTAAGAGCATCTGATACCTTATCTGAGTTACTATTTCTTTAACTGTGCTTCCTTCTGCTTTTTACTTTGAGTGCATGATCATTTTATATTTTCAAGAATTATTGTGTCTTCTGTATTACAAAATACCTAAGAATGAAATAGAAGAAGAAAAAAAACAAATGATAACAATTAGAGCCTCATGTGAATAAACTGTCCTCCCGTTGTTCATCAATTTGTTCGAGCGGGCCCAGTAATGTCTCCATTTTGAGACTTGTTGTTACTGTGTTTGGCATATTGAATACGTCACAGGGAGCTTGCCAGGCTTTAGCATGCAGGCAAGATACTCTTGGTAGCTTGCCAGGCTCTCCAAGACGGGCGGAGTAATCGAACTTGGCTCGGCAGGGCTGGCTGCATGCAAGGCTAATGCCCTACTGCTGTGCTATTGCTCCAGCCCATAGTCTATTTCTACTTGTCATGAAAACTGATAATACTGAAATAATGAACTTGTAAATCATAATAAAAGTCAAACAATGTTGACACTATAAGGTTGATTTTTCTGGAACAATAACAAGAAAAATTCAGGTCAGAATTTCTAGTCTAGAATTTTCTTAAGCAGCTGTGCAGATCAGTGTTTTAACTATTTTTTTCTAACTGACTCGTTTAGGGCCTTAATTGTATCCAGCCACACACAAACCCATATTATACCCAGCATGGTGCTCCTGAGTCTCATGTCTCAGCCCTCTATGTATGAGATTTTCACTTGTGACACCACAGGGATATCTTGGGGACACGGAGGTAGCCGATTGGTAGTCAGATAACTATGCTTGTGTCTCCACTTAACCAACATTCCTCTACATGTCTACCCTATGCCGTTTGTTGTTTGACATTTAGTTTTGTTGCATATTGCTATCTATCTTAGCTATTATCCATGTATTCTAGACCCTCAATCTACAGTCCCATATTATTATGGTCAATCTAAACAATTCGTTCACCCTCCCCCTCCAACTTGCACACAAAGGCTTGTTATTTCATTAACCAAAGATTATTAGTGATACTCTGTGTATCCTTAATTTGGTTCTCTATGTACAACATGTGAGTGAGCTCATGTGTATTTGTCTTTCTGTCTCTGGCTTATTTCACTCAGTATGATATTCTCAATTCCATTCTCAGTTGAAGTTTCTGTGAACTGAACACTTTATTTTTCTTTGAGGTTGCATAGTTTTCCACTGTGTATATCAATCACAAGTTCTTTATATACTTATCTCTTGTTGGAAATCTCAGGTTGTGTCCTGATCTTGGCTATTGTGCCAAGAGCAACAATAAACATAGGTGTGCATGTATCTTTCCAAATTATTGTTTTTTTATGTTTGTCAAACTGGATCAAATGGGAACTCCATTCTACATTTTGGAGAAATACCCAATTTTTCATAAAGGCTGGACAAAATGACATTGCTACTTTCAGTAAATGAGGGTTCCTTTTTCACTACACATCACCAAGACTTATTTTCAGTTTTAATGCAGTCCATTCTAACGAAGCGTGAAGTACCTCATTATCATTTTTGATTTGTGTTTCCCTGATTCTAAGCAATAATAAATACTTTTCATATGCTTACTGGCCATTCATATCTCCTTTTGGTGAAAGTGTCTATTCATATATCTCTCCAGTGTTTTTTCTTTGGGGGCTATGCCTAGCTATGCTCAGTATTACTCCTAATTCTGTGCTTAGGTGTCTGTCCTGATGAGCTTCAGGTACTAGATGGGCTGGGTATAAACCCAGATCAGCCACGTGTAAGGGCAGTGACTTACCCACTATACTATCTTCCCATACCCATTTCTCCCACTTTTGTGAAAGTATTGGTTTTGTATTTTAGAATTTTGTAAGTGTATTATATATACTGCATATTAGATATTTTATCTATCACTATCACTATCACCCCATTGTTCATCGATTTGCTTGAGCAGGCACCAGTAACCTCTCCGTTTGTCCCTGTCACATGCTAGTGTAGCCTGATGGCATATTGAGGGCTCTTTCAGGATCAGGGCAATGAAGACCATCATTATTACAGTTTTTGGCATATCGAGTTCGCCACAGATAGCTTGCCAGGCTCTCCGAGAGGGATAGAGGCTTTTTGTGCAGCCTCCAATCAGCTTTACAGGTGTTCCCATCCAGGCATATATACGGGCAGGATACTTTTGGTAGCCTACCGGGTTCTCTGAGAGTGAGAACTAGACAATAAGAGGTCATGCGGCTGCAAATGCGGCCATGAGCTTCTGGAGCTTGGTTTTATAGTCTCTGGATCTTGGCCGTTGATGGGGTTACACAGAAGTTGGTGGGTGTAACTATCTACCGGAAGATGGGGGATCTGGGTGGAGGAGGCCCAGTCCTGAACCAAGAAGTCTTGGAGATCTCAGCCCCAGGTCCCGCACACCTGGGTTCTTCTGCCGGTTCCTTTATGTGTGAGGCTCGTCCGAGCATGTGGAGAGTGGCCCTAGTATGGCTATGGCTGGATCCCGGAGGTCTTCAGCTGCTATGGCTCTTCTCAGGGTGGAGAGGGAAACTCTAAATTTATACAAAAGTTTCAATTTTTTTTTCTGTCTTGTGGCCACAACTGGTGGTATTCAGGTCTAAATCCAGGTTCTGCATGCAGAGATAGCTCCCGAATGTTTGGGGGACATATGAGATGCAGGGTATTGTAACCATGTCTGTCTCATTCAATGCAAGCACTCTACCCAGTGTACTATTGATCCAGCCCAATATTTCAGTCTTAATGTCATCCGGATAGGGTAACACAAATTTAAAAAGTTTTAGTTCTGAAAATCGTATAGTATGAATCTATTTCTTACTTAAATCTGACCTCAATGAAGTATGAATGAATAGTTGATTTACATCAGTGAAAGAAGAGTCAACAGTTATAATACATAATGCAAGTGTGTATTTCATACAATATGGGATTTGGGAGGGTTAAAAAGTGGAGTGTAGGAGGTCAGAGTGATAGTTCATCAGGTAAGGCACTTGCTTTGCATGAAGCAGACCTGAGATTTATCCCCAATATCCCACAGGGTACACAGAGCAAACCCAAGAGTCCTTCCAGAGAGAAGAGCTAGGAGTTACCCCTGATCATCACCGGTGTGCCCTACCCAATCATAAGCTTCTTAAATTATTCAGTTTGGTGTGAATAGAGAAGATGATCCCATGCATATGTGTTTAGAACCTATGATTGGGAATAATAAGAGAGAAGATTGGAATGTTCCCTTCAAAGAATTGTCTCCAAGGTATTTTGAAGAATCTGTACAAGTCAATGACTTCAGAGATAACATGGAGTCCATTTGCTGTTCACAGCCATTTCATTTCGTGTCTTACGGGTCAGAGAACATGTGGGATACTTGGCTGCACAAACTTGTGCCTTGTATTCAAATATCTTTTCAAAAGATAGAAATCATGTTTTTTGGGAAAAAATGGGTAAGAGTTATGCTGATTATATTAATAACATAAAAAGGGAAAGAAAGATAATTTCATCATGAGAAATTTTAGTAATAAAAATGTGAAATACAACAACATATTCACTAATCTTTGTGAAATTTGTTGTGATTAAAAGAAGGAAAGGGATGGGGTGGGGGGAATAGTAGAGACACACTTTTGGTGGTGGGTAAGATTATCACCATCAGGTATGTGATCCCAGGACATAGGAATAAGGCAAGAGAAATTAAAGTATGATCTTTAATTTATAGAAAAATGTTAGAAATGGCTATAGTAAGACATCTAGAACACTCAGAATAAAGTACTGAATTATAAATTTTACTGTTTGTAGATAAATTATTCTATTTCTGGAGCTAAACAATACAGTCATAATACAAAATGAGAGGAAGAAGCAGATGCATTGCAATATTTCAAAAATCTAAGATCCAATAGGCACACTGAATGCAGGACATTCCACATTCTCACCCTTTCCCACCATCCTTGAAAGCATACAGTTCACAGTAGTTTTTACTGAATAAATGATCTCTTCAATGCAGCAAGTAAATGAGGCCAAAGTGAAGCAATAAAGGAGTCTACAAGATGTTCTTAGAACAATGACAGGGATATGCCTTAGAATTCTGTCTGGTCCTAAAGTACATTACTTCATAAAACATTATTAAAAGGTTTACTTACATTCAAACATAAGTGCACCAAACAGACTTGTTAATTTCCCTAAACACATATTCACTTCTTGAAATACTGTTTCCAGCGGGAAAATTCTTTTTTTAACCCTTCATTTTTTAAAAAAATTTTTATTAGTGAGACACCATGAGGTACAGTTGTAGACTTACAAATTTTGTGCTTGGGTTTCAATTATACAATGATCAAATACACACACCTCCACCAGTGCCCATTTCTCACCACCATGGATCCCAGTATCCCTCCCACCCCTACCCCCCATACCACCCTGCCTCTGTTGCAAGGCATTCCCCTCTGTTCTCTCTCTCCTTTTGGGTGTTGTGGTTTGCAAAAGAGGCATTGAGTGGCAATCACGTTTGGTCTATAGTCTATGCATCCAAAAACTGGCACACAAATAAAATACTTGTACCTAACACTATTCGATTCGGAGAGCCCGGCAAGCTACCGAGAGTATTTGATATGCCAGACACAGTAACAACAAAGTCTCCAATGGAGACGTTACTGGGCCCGCTCGAGCAAATCGACGATCAACGGGAGGGCCTTTACCTTTTTACCTTTACCTAACACTATTCGATATGCCAGACACAGTAACAACAAAGTCTCCAATGGAGACGTTACTGGGCCCGCTCGAGCAAATCGATGATCAACGGAAGGGCCTTTACCTTTACCTTTACCTAACACTTATCAGCTGAAAACTGCCAGATATGACTACTTAAAACTGAAAAACATATAAAACAAAAGTCGCATGACTTCCAAAAATGGTACACAAATATGTCCCAAAATATCTGCAAGATCCTTGTAGGACATGTAGTCAAAATGAGTAGGATTTGAATACGAGGAAAGATTTGAAACTTCACAAAAAAGAACACAAGAACATTTTATACCAGGAATTAATATAGTAAGTTCTGGTAGATGACAGGCTCTGCTTAAATGGAACATTATATTTAAGATAGTTATGGACAAAAAGTTACAGTATATGATGGAAAACTTGATTGTCAGTAACTAAATACAGAAAAAGAGAGAAGAGTTAAGGAACAAGTAGTGAGTGATTTATGAAAGGAAAAACCGATACAAATTTCTAGGACAATAACTTGTCATACTACAAATAACAAGGACAAATAACGTACTACAAATACAATGAGAACATTATATTTCCTTAGCAATATGCAGCGTATCACACAAATGAGAAAATGAACCAATTCTTTATAAATAATAGAATTTTTATAACTATTATTTAAATGGAGGACATCTTTTCAGTGATCTATTTTTGCCATATTCAACAGTTTTTAAAAACTAAGTTCACATTGTAAGGAAATGTTGTTTTAGCTAGCATTATAAAAGACCCTGTACTTCCAAAAGAGCATAATCAAAGAAAATATGAATAACAGGTGTAATAAATCTTTTAAAGAATATACAATGGTTATTTTCTAATTCAAGTTCTTTATGTCTCAATAAAGTTGAAAGCTTTCATATAATACTGACCATTTATTTCAACTCCTGCCAAATATTGCCTATTCGATTTCTCTCGAACAGTGACATGGTGTCACCTCAGGACCCTTCATGATGACATGGTATTTTTCCAACATTTTAAATACTACATGTGATTTCATTCCAATAAATAGAAAATATTACGGCCAAATTTCTGCTTTAGGAATCAAAGAGGAGAAAAGAATGATCCTCCAGCTACATAATTGTAAACTTATATTCTATGCTTTATTTTCTGAAAACATACTTAGTTTTTGAGGTTCTATAACTGTTAAATTAATAAATGCCATCAGTGAGATATAAGTTCAACCAACATCAGGAAACTATACCTAAGCTTGTGATATCTAAGCCCACTGAGAACAAACATAAAAACAACTTAAAATGTTTAATTTATCTTGAAATTAATTGAAAATTTTAAGTGAAATTACACAGTTACAATCGCTTGGACTTTTGATTTCAGAAACGGATACATTGTTTGTTGTGTTGTATTGAAATTTAAAAATATACAGAGCGGGAAAACACTAAGAAGCCCAACACATAACTGGAAAACCCCCAATGTGGTCTGTAAAGAAGTGTGTAAGCACCAGAGCCTGGTGAAGCACCCATGGCAAAAACCACAAACATGGTGGGTATGGTACCGCCAACAGGTCAATCTGAACCTGTGAAGTGAGTGCATCAGCAGCCTCATGGCAACGTCAGACTTACAGATACCCCAAAATTGCTGCTGTGCCTTTGGGCAGACCCCAAAAATTTGGGGCAAAGTTTACCAAGAAAGTAAATGGCCAAAAGTTAGGTATGTAGGAGACACACCGACAAACCACCTCAGGCTCAGCTATGTAATTGGAGGCATAGCCTCTCTGGTTCCTGATCAAACTGCTTAATGGCCATAATCAGAGAGACTCAGAAACGAATCTTGGAACCCAAAGGCTTTTGGCAGAAATGCGTCCTGTTCCTGCAGTAGGTTACTGGCGCTGGGCCACTCCAGGTGGGAATAGGTTTCATGCCTTGGCCTGTTCCCCCTAGTGGCCTGGTGACCACCATCCTCCAGAGGCCACTGGACAGTCAGGTTTGGACTACAGTGACGAGGCACACGGGGCCTCACCAGATGGGGGTGGAGCTGGCCCTTTCCTCCCCATACCAGTGAGATCCCGAGTCGCTCTCTGGCTCCTGATCAAGCTGATTAATGGCCATGATCCCAGAGACTTAGAAACAAATCTCGAAACCCAGAAGCTTTTGGCAGAAATGCATCTGGACAGCATAAAAGGTGGCCACCACCTCAGATCTTATTGGAAAGCAAGATATGAGCCAGCTGTGAAGGGGCAACTGCAGTCTCATGGGAAGGGGGATGGTACCCGCTCATCCTTCATGCCCTACCGAGGTCACGAGTTGCCCCCCACAAGAGGCTCTCCAGCATGGCCATGGCTCTAGAGTCAAAAGGACTTATTCCAGAGCCTGGCAGCTTGCAGCAGAACAGTGAATGGACCATGCATTAAACTACAGCGCCATGCCTTCCCAGGAGGGAAAGGCTGTTGCTCCCTTCCGCCTTTTCCCCCACTGGCTGCAAGGTGGCCACAACCTCAGAGCTTATAGGAAAGCCAGGTATGAGCCGGTGATGGTGGGGCAACTGCAGGCTCATGGGAAGGGGGGTGGTACCGACTCGTCCTTCACGCCCTACCGAGGTCATAAGTTGCCCCCCACAAGCAGCTCTTCGACATGGCTATAACACCAGACACACAGAAACCAATCACGTAATTTTCTGGCTCTTTGAAGAAATCCAAAATCGTGGCCACGTGACATTATATGATTCTCATGACCAGCTATAGAAAACAAAGTATTTCCCAATGCCTTTTCAGGAATTCTGATTGTTGGAGGGGGGATTCTAAACAATAATGGTGCGCCTTTTGTCAAAATAATGAATGTAATCAATGTAGAGGAGAGTTAAGTAGAAATCATCTGCCTTACAGGCATTGGGAGGGGTGGGAGGGGGGATATATTGGGGTTCTTCGTGGTGAAAGATGACTACTGGTGAAGGGAAAGGTGTTTGATCATTGTATGACTGAGACTTAAACCTGAAAGCTTAGTAACTTTTCCCACAGTGGTTCAATAAACAAATATAAAAATACTAGAAATATGTATGTATGATCCCTAGTTGTCTCATCAACAATAAAAAAGGAATGGGAAAGGGTGACTACAGGAAAATTTATCACATTGCTTGAAATACTACATGAGAAATTCAAATTATATAGAATTCAATTAATTTTTCTTTGAAGGGCATAAACGCTTTCTTATATTTTAAAATGTGATGAAACATTACTGTTCTTAATGAGCATTGAAAATATAATCCAGTTTCTAAACACTATACTGACATTTTTCAAATACTATAAACCTCAAAAAATTTGAAATCTGTTGGCGTCAGTTTTTCAGTCTAACTCTATACACTTCCTAACACTTAAAACAACACATTCAGTTAGCACATATTCCTATAGCTGTCTCTTCAATGAGTCTATGACCTACTTGAGATGAAGATTTTTCTGATTTATCAATGAATAAAATGCTAATAGAGAGTGAGGACTTTATAAATATCTATGGGTCTATGACCCAGTACTGCTAGCAAGCAGAGATTGTACATTTATTTTTTTATCTTTATTATTATTTTTTATTAGTGAAACTATGTGGTACAGTTGTAGACTTACAATTTCTTTTGCTTGGGTTTCAGTTATAGAATGATTGAGTACTCATCCCTTCACCAGTGCCCATTCTCCACCTCCAGTGCTCTCAGTATGCCTCCCACCCCCCATCCTCCCCATCCCAACCCACCACTGTGGCAGGGCATTCCCTTTTGTTTTCTCTCTCATTTGTGTGCTGTGGTTTGCAAAAGAGGCATTTAGTGGCAATCATGTTCAGTCTATAGTCTACTTTCAGCATGCATCTCCCATCCTGGGAGGATCCTCCCAACACCCTTTACTTGGTGCTTCCTTATCTATCTGAGCTGCCTTTTCCCCTAGCATGTGTGGCTGACCTTCAAGCCATGTAGTGAAACTCCTGGTACTTATCTCGAGCTATTCTTGGGTGTCAGTCTCCTATTTTGTTACTTTATATTCCGCAGATGAATGAAATCTTCCTGTTTGTCCCTCTCTTTCTGACTCATTTCACCTTAGCATGATACTTTCCCTGTAGTACCACTTGTATGTAAATTTCATAACTCCATCTTTTCTAGCAGCTGCATTGTACTCCATTGTGTATGTCTACAAAGTTTCTTTAACCAGTCATCTGTTGTCGGGCACTCAGGTTTTTTCCAGATTTTGGCTATTGTGAATAGTGCAGCAATGAACATAGAAGTGCAAATGTCATTTCGACTGTACTTTTTTGCCTCTCCGGGATATATTTCCAGGAGTGATATTGCTGGGTCAAATGGGAGCTCAATTTCTAATTTTTTGATAATCGACAATACTGTTTCCCAAAAGGGCCGAACCAGTCGGTGTTCCCACTAGCAGTGAAGGGGAGTCCCTTTCTCGCCACATCCACGCCAACACAGGTTGCTTTTGTTCTTTTGGATGTGGACCAGTCTCTGTGGTGTGAGATGATATCTCATTGTTGTTTTGATCTGGATCTCCCTGATGATTAGTGATGTAGAGCGTTTTCTCATGTGTCTTTTATTTTTTATTTATTTATTTTTTGCTTTTGGGGTCACACCTGGTGATGCACAGGAGTTACTCCTGGCTCTGCACTCAGGAATCACCCCTGGCAGGGCTCAGGGGACCATATGGGATGCTGGGAATCGAAACCGGGTTGACCGCGTGCAAAGCAAACGCCCTACCCGCTGTGCTATTGCTCCAGCCTCCTCTCATGTGTCTTTTAGCCATTCAGATTTCTTCTTTGGAAAAGTTTCTGTTCATTTCTAAACCCAGTAGTTTCCGCGTCTGTTGTTAGAAGTGTAAATAGTGAAATACACACTAACATTAAGTTGTAGCTGCTAATAATTTTTATTTTGTTCTTCTTTTAGCTTTATACTTGTTAAACAGAACTCACTGTAATACATATTGGCAAATCTTACAAAGAAATAAAATAAAATAAAGTAAAATAAAATAATTCGTGCGACCTGGGTCTGTGGCTCTATGGAATCAAATCAACTTTTAAGCATAAAGCTGAGAGTTGCAATTTCTGGTACTGTCCCACATTACCTCACGAAATCTCAGGTGACAATACTGTGGTGAGAACTGGCACCACAAGTGTTTGAGATTTCCAGTGCATTGAAATCAAGGATGTGTGAGTAAAAAGACCAGTTGTATGATAATCAAGTTAAGGAGAAGAAAGCAAAAAGGAAATAAGTTTTCATCATATCTTTTATTTGTTACATTTTATTTTAGCAGAATCAGTATCCTTCAATTAAAAACAAATAACAGTACACATAAAAATCACATATAATATATAGACCAAATTTAATTCTATCGCTAATGCAAAGCTAAGGAAATATTGTGCTATGTATTCCTAAAAATATTTTCACTTTAATAAAAACATGAGGTAGTCATTACAAAAGTATAGGTCTCTTACCAATTCAAAGAAATGATACACCATTTATGACACATTTGTCTTTGCTTCAAACTGCCTGGTAAGTGCAATCAAATTCTTGCTTGATTCCCTTCATTGTGTCTAAAATTGGATTCTCATTTGTATAAAATCATATAAGTATGTAAATGAAGAATCAAGAAAGTGAAATAGTGACCTCTTCAGTTTTTTCACTACGTTGTATTACAAGACTTTTAACTATCCTATGTAAATCCTGTTATTACAAGATTTTTTCTTGTATTAAACTACCAATTAACTTTACTTTTGATTCAACAGTGTTTCTCAGAATTCAACTTTAATTTGAACCAATCCAATATTTTTAAGCAAAAGTCTCTAATATGTTTTTTTTAGCTATAACCATCTACTTAAATGGCATTTTTCCTTATACCTTGTATTGACTAATACCCAAGTTATTCCAGAAACACACTTCTCTCAGTCTCCCAGAGATTGACATTATCTAGTGCTTACATTTTATCTTTTTCTTGGATGAGCTTTTTCATTTCTCATGTGATGCTGGGGCTAGATCCTGGTCAACAGCATGCAAGGAAAGTACCCTACCTATTGTACTGTCTCTCTCGCCCTGAATTCACATTTCTCTGCTCCTTTCTCCCTCCTCTTCTACCTACATTTCGAATGATTATACTTACTGCTGCTCATTCCCTTTCTTATCTTTAAGGTCAGAATCCACACTCCTTCCATTTCATATCAAAACTCTGCAAGCTTCTTTTCCCTTCTCGTTCATAATTTCCACTGCCTGCTCTACTTTTCCAATATTAACTTCCTGCCTTCATTGTTCCCTGATTCTTTCTAAGGTCTTCCAGCCCTACCCTATTTCCATTTCTGCGGTTTGTCCTTGTCCTTGTAGCACTTTCAGTTCTTTCTTTCTGGTTCAGCTCCTCCACCTAAATAACTCATCACCCTTTTTTTATTCTGGGAGAGGGGCAAACATGGCTGTGCTCAGGGAAAATATGTGGTGTTGGGAACGGAGCCCAAATCAGCAGCATACATGGCAAGAGCCCTCCCGCAGTATTATCTCTCTGCTTTCCCTATTCTAATGTATCTCAACCTATCCCTCCTCATGTCATTTCTTGGTGTTCATTTGGGAATCCATACCTGAAAGTTATCAAGGATTATTCCTGGCTCTGAGTTCAGTGCTCATGAGGGGCACCCCATATGTTCCCCTGAGGCACATATGAACCCACAAGTTATGAAACATGAACACCGAGAATCCCTCAGCTGTACTAAGTGTGGCCCAAATAACAAAGATTTTTAAATAAAGTTCATATCTCCTTTGCTTACAATATTTTGGATGTATTTTCACATTGACACCCATTTCATGTAATGTTATCATGGATCACCCACAAAAGTGGTGCCATCCCACCAGAAAGATCCCTTTCCTCATTCCACAACCTACTCCCTGTTTTATTCTTTTAATCACCAGATGTCATTTTTTTCCATTTTGAAGTCTGCCTCAGTCTTTTACTCCTTCCCTGCTCTGCTGTTCTTCTGCATTTCCCAATACCCTCACCCACTCATAGAGCCCTTAGCTTCTGGTTAACTCCTGACCCCTGTACATACTATTGGTTGCTCACACTTGAGTTTTGTTTAAGACAAATCAGACAGAGTACAAGGAAGTAAACTTAAACTGTGGGTCCAAACTTTACAGGGAGTCAGTAATTTTTGGCAATACCAATAGTATCTGAAGCACAGCACCTAAAGAATTCAAGTCAACCTGCAATGTCCCTGAGGTATTTTTTCTAACAAAAATCACTGCTACTCATTTCCCATTCATTTCTCCCATTAAAGGGGGAGCGGTTTGAGGAGAGAGAGATCAAAAGGGAATGCCCTGCCTAGGAACAGTACCCAGGGGTTGAGCTATTTTGAGAACACTATGCAGACAAGCTGACCAGACATTCACCTCTTTCTCAGACAGACTGACCAGTCATTCACCTCTTTATTCTTGCTACATTTCTTCCTACTAGGCACACCAGACAGTCCGGCAGTTGCAGGAACAATAGTCTGTGCTGTAAAGCTGCTGCAATATCATCTGCAAGCTGTACGCAACAGAGCTCAGTGCTCAAGATATCTATTGCCACCAGTCCTTTCCGAGAGCAAAGTGCTTTCTCCAGACTCCCTCATGATTCCTCACCCAATGAACATGGAATAATGTTTTATACGTGCCTTCATTTTGTTATTAGGTAAATTCTTCTCCAGCTCCCTCTGCAGCCTACCCACCCACCCCTCACCCAAGGCTTACAACTTTTACCCCCTGGAGCCAAGTCTGCTCCATATCAGGGAACCCGAGGCTGGCTACACATCTACATGTGCAAGAACAGAATCAGAGCTAGTTTTCTCTATGTAAGTAAAAAGGAAATGGCTGCATTTGGCTGGGGCAGGGGCATGTCATGTGCAGGACAACTCCAAGGAGCTTCCTTACAGCTCATCAGGCCTGCTATTCAATGTCAGGGCCAGAAAATACCATACTACTTGTCCCTTCAGGGCTGGGAAACATTAGGAACACCCATTTAGCACTGAGGTGTGTCTCAATGACTTTGTTCAACCACAGTCAGAAGCCATCTTCCCCACCTGATAGCAGACTTTCTCTTTTGGTTTGCTTTTGGTCTATAATAGTCATATCATTCCTGGAAGAGCTTAGGCCCAGGTTGACCTTATGCAGTGCAAATGCCTGACCCACTGTGCCATTACCCTGCCCCAACATCCCCCACTTTTATTAAGTATTCCACTCCTTTTCAGAACCCTTCTACCCTAATCACTTAAGAAAGTCTTCCTCTGAGGGAGAAAAGTGAAAGCAGAGCGTGGAGGGGCACAAGGCTGTTGTGAGCCCAGTGGCCTGTGCCTGGTGAGCATTTCCAGCCCAGCCCAGGAGGCCCACCCCAAGTCCATGATGTCTCCCACTCAAAGCAGGAACTAGGAGCAACTTGGATCCAGGATATACATAACCAAAAATATGCTTCTCTGAAACTTCTTCATTCCATCCTTGTTAGGCTTGGAGAGCAACTTTCTACGAAATGCTGCCCTGCAAAATGCAGCCATCCTTCCACAGCACCTGCTCCTCACTTTCTGTAAGACTCCTGCAGTGGAGCAGACCCTCAGACCTCCCTTGATTGGATAGACTGTTCAGCCAATCAGCTCACTGTTACCAGGCCCAGGGGGCAGAGCTAGGGATCAGCCTTAACTGATGGTGCTCAACACCATTGTGTCATCCCTATCCCCTCTATAATAATAATATAAATAAATACTTGCTAACTTATTCTTTTTAATTTTTAACTGAATTACATTAATATACACAGTTTCAAAGTTGTTCATGATAGGAATTCAGTTATATAATGTTCTAAGACCCTTCCCTTCACCAGTGTACTTTTCATACTACCAATGATCCTAGTTCCCCTCCCACCCCCTCCACTCCATCTCACCCACCTCCCTGACTCTATGGCAGGCACTCTCTCTCCCTCTCCCTCCCTCTCTCTCTCTTTCTCTCTCTCTCTCCTCCTTATCCTCTTCCTCCTCCTCCCCTGATATACCCACACTTGCACTGACCCATACACTATGTCCATACCAATAAGCCATCACGTTTTTTCCTTCTGTGTAGCCCTTCCAATCCTTGACTTTATTTGTTGGGTTTTGGTGGGACAGTCTGTGGTGCTCCAAGGTTATTCCCGGCTCTGCACTCAGGAATGACTCCCAGATGTGCGGTGAGGGAGGCTATGAGGTGCTGGAAATGGAACTCTGGTTGCAGCATTGAAGACAGCACTACCCAATAGACTACTGCTTCAGATGCTGGATCCTTTCTTTAATCGTGCATAAAAAAACCATTTTCTGGCTCAGGTGCTTTATTGATTAAAATTGAAAAATAAATAAAACCTACAAACTGAATAGCAAAAAAACCTCTGTTTCTCTTTCGTGCTGTTGGTGTTCCTGGTTGATATAACATCATATTCTTGATATCCTTTGCTTCCATAAACTGAAAAACTGTTACACACAGCTGTTAGAGAACTGTTAGACAACCCAGGTAGCACCAAACGCTTTTTGATTCTTTTATGACATCCCAGAAGCTGTCAATGAAATTTTTTCATGGAAAATATATAATTGTGCCAGTTTGGGCTTCAATATTTCATGCATATGTGCTACTTTAAAATGGTAGACGAGGGGCAGTGTAAGAGTGTAGATATTACCGCATTAGGGCTGCCAACTTTGGTTCCATGCCAAGTACTCCATATAGTCCCTGAGCTCTCCAGGAATTATTCCAGAGTGCAGAGAGAGAAGGAAGTCCTGAGCACTGTTGTGTGTGTACCAGGCAAATATATAAATAAATGGTAGAGGAATTAAAAGCCAGTGAAACTCCGGGGGTGGGGTGGGGATCAATTTAATACATTTTGAAAAAAGGAATTTCAAGTGGTCGTAAGAAGTGTTAGATGAGATCTTAAATTGTAAATTATTTAGCTTATTATAGTTAATATTTTATGTTCCAGGAAGCTCAAGATTCAAAAAGCAATCCTTTTCTCAAGACACATATAGTTACCAAATATAATAAAGAGATGAAAATATAAATCTACATTATATAAGTCTATAAAGTTATAAATGTGAAGGTGTAACCTATAAGTTTCTTTACCACCAAATACTGAGCTCTTACTATATTTGGCACTGGAGATACTCGTCACAGTCACGGTCCTCCTGTTGTTCATTGGTTTGCTCGAGCGGGCCCAGTAAAGTCTCCATTGTGAGACTTGTTGTTTGTTACTGTGTTTGGCATATTAAATACGTCATGGGTAGCTTGCCAGGCTCTCCGAGAGAGGTGTAGGAATCGAACCCGGCTCAGCCGGGCTGGCTGCACGCAAGGCAAACACCCTACTGCTGTGCTATTGCTCCAGCCCAGGAGATACTGGTATCCACAAAATATATTTGAGATTTAAAGAAGGAAAACCTCCAAAGGTACAAAGAAAACGCAGGTAATTCCTGAAAAAAAAAAAACAGGAATAATTGTAATGGATGGAAAGGTATTTCCTAGCAGGGGGAACAATGCTAAAATTTTTTTGTAGAAAGCTAAAGCTATTTTGTATGATAGACTGCAGAAAGATGAATTTGAAGAGACCAGTAGAGATTAGATACATGTATATTTCTACACTATACATATGGTTAGGGGCATATTGTTGTCTATCAAGTATAATGAATCACAGTGGTAGAAAGAAAGAGGATGCATTAAAATTGAGCAGAAAATAACAGATAGAGGATGAACCAGGATATAACTACTTAAAAAAGAGGGAAAAATACAAGAAGAACCAGGTCTTACATTGTGCCAAAATAATTGTCAAAGGAAGCTAGATAAAGAATAAATCTTCATAAAATTTAGTAATTAAGACATTTTTATTCACTTCCAGCAGAATTCTATTCTATATCAAATCAGTATTTACATCTATGGAAATTTTATGCAATGTTTTACTTTGTAATGCAGACACTAAAGCAGTACCTGTAATATATTTTATAACATTAAACCAACATTTCCCTTCGTGGGATCAAACACTTTGTACATTTGTAGACCTATTCATATTGTGCCCATTAATTTGGGAAAATTCTCCTTATTCTCACTAAATATTGCATTTGTAGGTTTCAACTACTTCATACAAACTATAAAATAGCAGCACATGTTTTATACAATAGCTTTATGACAAGGAAGACATAATAATTAATACAATAAGTTCCAAATAAAAAATAAAATTTAATTCAAAATATTTCTTATGCCAGAGTTTAAAACTTTCTGTAAATAAGAATAGGTATTATATTGCAATAGATGCTTTCAATTTATTTAAGTAGGATAAATGATATAGTAAATGTTCATCACGAATTTACTTTTATTTATTTCACAGATCACACAGATCATCCTATTATTCGTCGATTGCCTCGAAGAGGCCCCAGTAACGTCTCCTTCATCCTAGCCCTGAGATTATATTCAAGGCTTTTTAGGAGAATGAGATCCATCATTGTTACTGGTATTTGGCATATTGGGTACGCCACGGGGAGTTTGTCAGACTCTGCCCTGTGGGCAGGCTACATTCGGTAGCCTGCCAGTTGTCAAAGTAGGAATGAGATGTCATAATAAGATGTCACGCGGACGCATTTGCGGCCGCGCGGTTCCGGGAACTGGTTTTATAGTCTCTGAGTCTTGGCCGCTGATGGGATTACACTGCGCCAGGGGGCCAGTTGGTGGGTGTCACCCCCGCCTACTGGAATTTGGAGGATCTGGGGGGAGGATGCTCGACTCCAATCTGAGTAGGCTTGGAGATCTCAGCCCCAGAACCCACGTGGCTTTGTCCCTGTGCCGGTACCTTCAGGTGTGCAGAGAGTGGTCTCAGCATGGTGGTGGCTGGTCCTGGAGGTCTTCAGCTCCCGGGGCCCTGGCCAGGGCGGGGAGGAAAGCTCAACCCGCTCCCCTCCAAGGGGCCCCGGCGAGGAATAGCCAGGTGCGGGGGCAGGAGACTGCGCTCTTCTCCTCTGGGAGCTGGTTTTTATAGTCTCAGAGTCTTGGCTGCTGATGAGATTACAGGGCGCCAGGGGGCCAGTTGGTGGGTGTGACTCCCGCCTACTGGAATTTGGAGGATCTGGGGGGAGGATGCTTGACTCCAATCTGAGTAGGCTTGGAGATCTCAGCCCCGGAACCCACGTGGCTTTGTCCCTGTGCCGGTACCTTCAGGTATGCAGAGAGTGGTCTCAGCATGGTGGTGGCTGGTCCTGGAGGTCTTCGGCTCCTGGGGCCCTGGCCAGGGCGGGGAGGAAAGCTCAACCCGCTCCCCTCCAAGGGGCCCCGGCGAGGAATAGCCAGGCACGGGGGCAGGAGACTGCGCTCTTCTCCTCCGGGAGCTGGATTAAGTCTCAGAGTCTTGGCTGCTGATGAGATTACACGGCGCCAGGGGTCCAGTTGGTGAGTGTGACCCCCACCTACTGGAATTTGGAGGATCTGGGGGGAGGATGCTCGACTCCAATCTGAGTAGGCTTGGAGATCTCAGCCCCGGAACCCACGTGGCTTTGTCCCTGTGCCGGTACCTTCAGGTGTGCAGAGAGTGGTCTCAGCATGGTGGTGGCTGGTCCTGGAGGTCTTCGGCTCCCGGGGCCCTGGCCAGGGCGGGGAGGAAAGCTCAACCCGCTCCCCTCCAAGGGGCCCCGGCGAGGAATAGCCAGGTGCGGGGGCAGGAGACTGCGCTCTTCTCCTCCGGGAGCTGGTTTTTATAGTCTCCCCGCCCTGGCCCAGTGATTCAGTGATTGGGTTTCAGTCAGTCTCCTGCCCCTGCGCCTGGCTGTTCCTCTCTGGGGTCCCTTGGAGAGGAGCGGGTTGAGCTTTCCTCCCCGCACCGACCAGGGCTCCGGCAGCCGAAGACCTCCAGGACCAGCCACCACCATGCTGAGACCACTCTCCGCACATATGAAGGTACTGGCAGAGGGACAAAGCCACGCGGGTTCCGGGGCCGAGATCTCCAAGCCTACTCGAATTGGAGTCGAGCATCCTCCACCCAGATCCTCCAAATTCCAGTAGGCGGGGGTCACACCCACCACCTGGCCCCCTGGTGCCGTGTAATCCCATCAACGGCCAAGACTCAGAGACTATAAAATCCAGCTCCCGGAACCGCGCGGCCGCAAATGCGGCCGCGCGACATCTTGTCAGGACATCTTTTTATGATATCTTATTATTTCATTCCTACTCTGGACAAACTTGCAGTCTATCGAATATAGCCTGCCCACAGGGCAGAGTCTGGCAAACTCCCCGTGGCGCACCAAATATGCCAAATACCAGTAACAATGATGGGTCTCATTCTCCTAAAGAGCCTTGAATATAATCTCAGGGCTAGGATGAAAGAGACGTTACTGGGGCCTGCTCGAGGCAATCGACGAATAACAGGATGATGAATGAATGAATGTATATCTTGATTTATGTTCATGGGGCTGTAGTGATAGCACAGCACATAGGGCATTTGCCTTGCACGTGGCCGACTAGGGTTTGATTCCTCTGTCCCTCTTGGAGAGCCCAGAGAGCTACCGAGACTATCCCGCCTGCACGGCAGAGCCTGGCAAACTCCCCGTGGCATATTCAGTATGCCAAAAACATTACCAAGAAGTTTCACAATGGAGACATTACTGGTGCCCTCTCGAGAAAATTGATAAACAATGGGAGAACAGTTCTACAGTGATACAGTGCACTTATGTTCATATATGCATAATCTTTATTAAACCATTGCACCACATACCTACAGCTTTTTTGTGTATGTATAAGATTTAATGTCTTATTTTTGATTTATTAACTTTAATCGAATCACTGACAGATACAGTTACAAAGCTTTCAGATTTTAGTTTCAGTCACACAATGATTGAAGTTCCATCCCTCCACCTGTGTACATTTTCCACCATTAATGTTCCCAGAATCCCTCCCCCATCCCACCCCTCTGCATGCCTTTATGGCAGACAGTTTCCCTCTTACTCTCTCTCTACTTTGGGGCAATATAATTTGCAATACAGATACTGAAAGACCATCATGTTTGTTCCTTTGTCTACTTCCAGCATACATCTCCCATTCCAAGAGATCCCTTCAACCATCATTGACTTAGTGATCCCTCCTCTATCCCAGCCGCCTTCTCCCCCAGCTCATGAGGCAGGCTTCCAAGCATGGAGAAATATTCCTGGCCCTTATATCTACTGTTCCTGGGTGTTAGTCTCATATTATTTTATGTTATATCCTCAAATAAGTGCAATCATCTGTCCGTCCCTCTCTTTCTGACTTTATTCACTTAGCGTGATTACTCTGCATGTCCATTCACTTATAAGCAAATTTCATAACTTCATCTTTCCTAACATCTGCATAGTATTCCATTGTGGAGATGTACCAAAGTTTCTTTAACCAGTCATTTGTTCTCAGGAACTCTGGCTATTTCCAGATTTTGGCTAGTGTGAACAGTGATGCAATGAACATATAAGTGCAGATGTCATTTTTACTGTACTATTTTATACCCCCGGGAGATATTCCCAGAAGTGGTATTCCTGGGTCAAATTGAAGCTCAATTTCTAGTTTTTTGAGAAGTGCCCATATTGTTTTCAAGAAAAGCTGGACAAGTAGGCATTCCCATCAACAATGAAAGAGAGTCCCTTTCTCCCAGCATTCATGCCAGCACCGGTTGTTCTTGTTTCTTTCGATGTGTGCCAGTCTCTGTGGTGTGAGATGATATTTCATTGTTGTTTTGATTCGAACCTCCCTGAATATTAGTGATGCAGAGAATTTTTTCATGTGCCTTTTGACCATTTGTATTTCTTTTTTGAGGAAGTCACTGTTCATTTCTTCTCCCCATTTTTATGGTGTTGTGGGTTTCTTTCTTGTACAGTTCTACTAAAGTCTTGTATATCCTGGCTATTAACCCCTTAACTGATGGGTATTTAGTAAATAGTAAATAATAGTAGTAAATAATTAGTAAATAATTAAATAATTATTAGTAATTAGTTTTTCCCATTCTGTTGGCTCTCTAAATATTTTGTTCACTCTTTCTTTTGAGGCTCTCTAAATATTTTGTTCACTGTTTCTTTTGAGGTGCAGAAGCTTCTTAGTTTAATGTAGTTTCCATTTTTAATGGAAAAATGGTTTTTAACTAATATTAAATTATTTAATATAGTTTTCCATTCTTAGTTTATGTTTGTTTCCACCTGCTTGTTCAGTGATATTTCAACCTGAAAAATGCCTTTAGAAATGGAGACTCATTCCCTGATCATAGATTTGGAGGATGAACGTTGTCAAAATGGCAATACTCCCAAAAGCATTATACAGTTTTATAGTGGTCCGTATAAGGACACCCATGACATTCTTTAAAGACATAGACAAAACACTCCTTAAATTCATATGGAACAATAAACACCCACGAATACCTAGGGCCACAGAATGAACCTCCTGGTACTTATCTCGGCTATTCCTAGGTGTTAGTCTCCCATTTTGTTACTTTATACTCCCCAGATAAATCAATCTTTCTATGTCTGTCCCTCTCTTTCTGACTCATTTCTCTTAGCATGATACTTTCCATGTAGTGCCACTTGTATGTACATTTCATGACTTCATCTTTTCTAACAGTTGCATAGTAATCCATTGTGTATATGTACCTAAGTTCCTTTAACCAGTCAACTGTTCTCGAGCACTTGGGTTTTCTCAATGTTTTGGCTATTGTGAATAGTGCCGCAATGAACATAGAAGTGAAGATATCATTTCGACTGTACTTTTTTGCCTCTCTGGGATATATTCCTAGGAGTGATTTGGTCAATATTTTATTTTCAGGTGCAGAAACTTCTTAGTTTAATATAGTCCCATTTATTAATCTGTGCTTCTACTTGTTTGATAAGCGGTGTTTAATCTTCAAAGATGACGTGAGCTTAAATATCATGGAGGGTTTTGCCTATACTTTCTTCTACATAGCTTATGGATTCATGTCTGATATTAAGGTCTTTCATTCATTTTGATCTGTGGTGTGTTTCTTTTTATTTAAAAATTTATTAGTGAATTACTGTGGGGTACAGTTACAGACGTACAAACTATCGTGCTTGTGTTTCAGTCATACAATGGTCAAGAACCCATCCCTCCACCATGCAAATTTTCCACCACCAATGGTCCCAGCATCCCTCCCCCCACCCTCGTCCTGTCCTCTCCAACCCACCCCGCCTCTGTGGCAAGACATTCCTTTTGGTTTTCTCTCATTTTTGGTGTTGTGGTTTGCAGTAGAGGTATTAAGTGGACATCATGTTCAAGTTTATAGTCTACTTTCAGTCTGTAACTCCCATCTGGAGCGGGCCTTCCTAGCATCCTTTACATGGTGGTCCCTTTTATATCTGAGTTGCCTTTTCCCCCAGCATGTGAGGCCGGCATCTAAGCTGTGGAGTAATCCTTCTGGTACTTATCTCTACTGTTCTTGGGTGCTAGTCTCCCATTCTCTTACTTTATATTCCACTAATGAGTGTAATCTTTCTATGTCTGTCCCTCTCTTTCGAAACTCATTTCACTAAACATTATACTTTCCATGTTTATCCACCTATATGCAAATTTCATTACTTCATCTTTTCTAACAGCTGAATAGTATTCTATTGTGTAGATGTACCAAAGTTTCTCTGACCAGTCATCTCTTCTCAGGCACTGTGGTTTTTTCCAGATTCTGGCTATTGTAAACAGTGCTGCAATGAACATATAAGTGCAGATGTAATTTCTACTATACTTCTTTGAATCTCCGGGATAAATTCCCAGAAATGGTGTTGCTGGGTCAAATGAGAGCTCACTTTCTCATTTTTTGAGAAGCGTCCATAGTGTTTTCCAAAAGGGCTCAACCAGTCGACATTTCCACCAGTTGTGAAAGAGTCCCTTTCTCCCCACTTTCGTGCCAATACTGGTTGCTTTTGTTCTTTTGGGTGTGGGCCAGTCTCTGTGGTATGACATGGTATCTCATTGTTATTTTGATCTGCATCTCCCTGATGATCATTGATGAGGAGCATTTTTTCATGTGTCTTTTGACTATTAGGATTTCTTCTTTGATAAATTTTCTGTTCATTTCATCGTCCCACTTTCTGATGGGGTTGGATGCTTTCTTTTTGTGGAGTTCAACCAGTGCCTTGTAAGTCCTTTATATAAACCCCTTTTCCATGGGTATCCTTTGTCATTCCATAGACTGTTATTGTATTCTGGTCACTATATATTTTGAGGTGGAGAAGCTTCTCAGTTTAAGGTAGTCCCATTTCTTTATCTCTGTTTCCATTTGCATGGCCAATCGTGTGTCAATGTTAAAGATACCTTTAACTTCAATGTTATGGAGGATTTTCCCGACCTTGTATTCAATGGATTATTCTGGTCTGATGTTGGGGTATTTAAAATATTTTGATGTGACTTTTTTGCATGCTGTTAGGTAGAGATCTGAGCCCATTTTTTGCATGTAGTTGTCCAGTTTTACCAACACCATTGGTTAAAGAGGCTTTCCTTGCTCCCTTATAAAAATTAGCTGATCATATAGTGGGGGGGGGTGTCAGTATATTCAACCCTGTTCCATTGGTCTGTGGCCCTGCCTTTTTCCAGTGTCATGCTGTTTTATTTTTAAAAAATATTTGTAAACTTTATTTTTTTAAATTTTTATTAGTGAGACACCATGAGGTACAGTTGCAGACTTACAAATTTTGTGCTTGGGTTTCAATTATACAATGATCAAATACTCCACCATTGCCCATTTCCCACCACAACGGGTCCCAGTATACCTCATAACCCCCATCCGCCTATCCCACCTTGCTTCTGTGGTAGGACATTCCCCTTTGTTCTCTCTCTCCTTTTGGGTGTTGTGATTTGCAAAAGAGGCATTGAGTGGCAATCATTTTTGGTCTATAGTCTACTTTCAGCATGCTTCTCCCATCCTGGGAGGATCGTCCCAACACCCTTTATTTGGTGCCCTCTTCTCTATCTGAGCTGCCTTTTCCCCTAGCGTGTGTGGCTGGCCTCCAAGCCATGGAGCAAAATTCCTGGTACTAATCTCGGCCATTCTTGGGTGTTAGTCTCCTATTTTGTTACTTTATGTTCCTAAGATGAATACAATCTTTCTATGTCTATCCCTCTCTTTCTGACTTATTTCGCTTAGCATACTTTCCATGTAGTACCACTTGTATGTAAATTTCATTACTTCATCTTTTCTTACCGCTACATAGTACTCCATTGTGTAAATGTACCAAAGTTTCTTTAACCAGTCATCTGTTCTCTGGCACTCAGGTTTTTTCCAGATTCTGGCTATTGTAAAGAGTGCTGCAATGAACAAACAAGTAGTACCATGCTGTTTTAATTATTACCGCTTTGTAGTAGAGTTTGAGGATGGGGAAGGTGATGTCTCCCATCCTATATTTCCCAAGAACTTCCTTAGCTATTTGTAGTGTTTTGTTGTTTAGTATGAATTACAGAAGTGTTTGCTCCATTTTTTGAAGAATGTCATGGGTATACTTATAGGGATTGCATTGATCTTGTATGATTTGTTGGAATTATTACCATATTGACAATGCAAATTGTCCCAATCCATGAGCAGGATATATCATTCCATTTCCTAGTATCCTCTTTTATTTCATGAAGTAGCATTGTATAGTTTTCTTTGTACAGGTCCTTTACTCCTTAGTTATGCTTATTCCAACGTACTTGATTTTCTGAGGCATAACTGAGAAGGGGATTGCTTTATTCATATCACTTTCTTCTCTCTTATTATTTGCGTATAGGAAAGCCATGAACTTTGGGGCATTAATTTTATAGCCTGCAACTTTACTATACAAGTCTATTTTTTCTAGGAGTTTCCTGGTAGAGGTTTTAGGGTTCTCTAAATATAGTATATCACCAGTGAATAGTGGGAGCTTGATATTTTCTATTCCTACCTGAATGCCTTTAATATGTTTTTCTTGCTTAACAGCTATGGCAAGTACTTCTAGTACTATATATTGCAAAAATGGTGAGAGTGATAGTTTGTTGATGTTACTTGTATCTTCATGATTCTATTGAGGTATGCTTTTTGGCCTAGCATGTGGTCTATTTTGGAAAATGTTCTATGTGCACTGGAAAAGAATGCGTATTCTTTCTTTTGAGGGGTTTGAAGGCCTGCATAGGTCTGATAGTCCTCTTTCTTCTATTTCCTCCTCAAAGCCAATGTTTCCTTGTTGAGTTTTGTTCTTGTTGATCTATCCAAAGGAGATAAGGAGGTGTTGAAGTATCGGACTACTTTTGTATTGCTAGCAATGTCCTCCTTAAAATCTGTTAGAGGTTTTTTTTTAATTATTTAGCTGGTCCCTCTTTAGGTGCGTACACGTTTAGGAGTGTGAGTTATTCCTGATGTACATATCCCTTAGTAAACATGGCCTTTTCTATCCGTCTAATCTTTTTCAACCTGAAATCTTTGTTGTCGGATACTAGTATGGCCACTCCAGCTTTGTTGAGGGAGTAGCTTTTAGCTTCAATGTCATGGAGAGTTCTGCCTACATTTTCCTCTATGTACCTTATGGATTCATGTCTGATATTGAGGTCTTTACTCTACTTTGATCTGACTTTTGTGCCTGGCATTAGACAGAGGTCAGAGTTCATTTTTTGCAGGTAGCTATTCAGTTTTCCCAGCACCACTTGTTGAAGAGGCCTTCTTTTTTCCACTTCATATTCCTTGCTACTTTGTCAAAGATTAATTGCTCATATATTTTGGAGTCTGTGACAGAATATTCCACTCTGTTCCATTAGTCTTCAGGTCTGTTTCTAGCCAGTACCATGCTGTCTTAATAACCACTGCTTTGTAGTACAGTTTGAAGTTGGGGATATTGATACCACCCACTTTCTTTTTCCCAAGGATTGCTTTAGCTATTCTTGGGGGTTTATTGTTCCATATGAAGTTCAGGAGTGTTTCGTCTCTTTGTTTGAAAAATATCATAACTATCATGGGTCCCTGATAGGGAACGCATTTAATTTGTATAGTGCGTTGGGCAGTATTGCAATTTTGATAATGTTAATCCTCCCTATCCATGAGCAGTGAATATGTCTCGATTTCCTAGAGACCTATTTTATTTCTTGAAGTAGTGTTTTGTAATTTTCCTTGTATATGTCCTTCATCTTTTTGATTAAGCTGATTCCTAGGTACTTTATTTTCTGAGGTACTATTGTGAACGGGATTGTTCTTTAATGTTTATTTCTTCTCTTTCGTTATTTGAATATAAGAAAGCCATGGACTTCTGGGTATTGATTTTGTAGCCTGCCACTTGACTAAATCGACTTATTGTTTCTAGGAGCTTTTGTGTAGAGTCTTTAGGGTTTTCCAAGTATACTATCATATAGTCTGCAAATAGTGATAGCTTAACCACTTCCTTTACTATCTGTATTCCCTTTATGCCTTTTTCTTGCCTGAGTTCAATGGCCAGGACTTCCAGTACTATATTGAATAGGAGTGGCGAAAGTGAACAACCTTGTCTTGTGCCCGGTCTTAGAGGGAAGGCTTTCAGTTTTCCCCATTGAGAATGAAACTTGCAGTGGGCTTGTGGTAGATGGCTTTGACTATATATATTGAGGAAAATTTTTTCGATGCCTATTTTGCTGAGAGTTTTCATCATAAATGGGTGCTGGATCATGTCTAATGCTTTCTATGCATCTATTGATATGACCATATGGTTTTTATCTTTTCTTTTGTTGATATGGATTATGTTGTTCAATTTCCGAATATTAAACCATCCTTGCATCCAGGGATGTATCCTACTTGGTCATGGTGTATGTTCTCTTTGATAATCTGTAGGATTCTATTTGCTAATAGTTTGCTGAGGATTGCTGATTCTGTGTTCATCAGGGATTTCTCCCTTTAATTCTCTTTTTTGTGGTATCTCTATCTGCTTTCGGTATCGGTGTGATATTTTCTTCATAGAAACTGTTCGAAAGTGTTTTTGATATTTCGATTTCATGGGAAATCTTAAAGGGGATTGGGAGTAAATCCTTTCTTTAAATATTTGGAAGAATTCACTAGTGAATCCATCTGGGCCAAGACTTTTGTGCTTGGGGAGACTTTTTGTTACCATTTCAATTTCCTTGATGGTGATAGGTCTGTTCATGTATTCCAGGTCTTCTTGGTTCAGCCTTGGAGGCTATAAGAATCTTGAATTTATCCTATTTATCAATTTATCAATTTATCATTTATTGATTTGGAATAATGGATAATGGAAAATTTGGAATAATGGAATAATGGATAATGGAATGGATAATGGAATTGTCCATTATTCCAAATGGATAAATGGAATTTATCAATTTCCTCGAGAATTTAGTGTTCCGTGGCGTAGAGCTTCTCAAAGTACTCCCTGAGGATCCTTTGAATTTCTATAGTTTCTGTTGTAATGTCCACCTTTTCATTTCTGATTCGGTTTATTAGGGTTTTCTCTCTCCCTTTATTTGTGAGTCTTGCAAGAGGCTTATCGGTCTTGTTTATTTTCTCGAAAAACCAGCTCTTGGTTTCATTGATCTTTCAGATTGTTTTTTGGGTTTCCATCTCGTTAATTTCTGCTCGGAGTTTTATTATGTCCTTTCTCCTGTTTGTATTGGGCTCCTTTGGTTAGTCATTCTCCAAGCTCTTAAACTGTTAAATTAGGTTACTTATGTGCACTCGCTCCTCCTTCCTGAGGAATGCTTGTACAGCTATAAACATTCCTCATAACACAGCTTTTGCTGTGTCCCATAAGTTTTGGTAACTTGTGTCCTCATTTTCGTTCTTTTCCAGGAATCTTTTGATTTCCTCTTTGATTTCCTTTCTAAGCCACTCCTTGTCCAATAGTAAGCTGTTGAATTTCCAGGTGTTTGATTTAGTTTTCTGTTTGTGTGTGTGATTTACCTCTAATTTCAGCGTATTATGGTCTGAGAAAGTTGTTGATAAATTCTCTATCTTCTTAATTTTATGTAGGTATGTTTTGTGGCTCAGCATGTGGTCTATCTTGGAGAATGTTCCATGCACACTTGAGAAGATTGTATATTCAGAACTTTGAGGATGAAGTGTCCTGTATATATCTACTAAGTCCCTTTCTCCCATTGTTTCCCTCAGATGAAGTATGTCCTTGCTAAGCTTGAGTCCAGTTGATCTATCAAGAGGTGATAAAGCGGTGTTGAAGTCTCCAACTAGTACTGTGTTGCTATTGATGTCTTTCTTCAAGTCTATGAGTAGTTGTTTTAAGTCCTTTGCTGTTCCCTCATTAGGTGCATATACATTTAGTATTGTAAATTCTTTCTGTTGTACAGATCCCTTGATCAGTAAGAGATGGACTTCACTGTCTTTTGTGATCTTCTTCAGTCTGAAATCAATGTGTTCTGATACTAGGATGGCTACACCAGCTTATTTTTTGGTAGTTTTTGCCTGTGGGATTGTTTTCCAGCCTTTGACTTTGAGCCTGTGTTTGTCTGACTACTGAGATGTGTTTCTTGCAGGCAGCAGAACCTTGGGTTCAATTTTATAATTCATCCTGCCATTCTGTTTCTTTTCATTGGTGCATTGTTCCCATTTATGTTGAGAGAGATTATTGTTATGGGGTTTTGTTCCATTTTTCTGTTGAAATTTGGTGTATTTGAGAGGCCTTTCTTGTCTTAAAGTAGCCCATTTAGTTGTTCTTGTAACCATGGTTTTCAGTCTATGACGTTCCTGAGCTGTTGTTTGTCTGTGAAGCTGTGTGTTGGGTGAGCAGCTCGGGCCCACCCTGAATGTGGGCGGCTAGGGGAAGCGCCATCAGAGTCTCCCCCTGGCCGTACCTAAAGATTTTATACAGTAATGACCAACTTTTCATTTCTGATTCGGTTTATTAGGGTTTTCTCTCTCCTTTTCTTTGTGAGTTTTTCTAGAGGCTTATCAATCTTGTTTGCTTTCTCGAAGAACCAGCTTTTGGTTTCATTGATCTTTCGGATTGTTTTTTGGATTTTCATCTCGTTAATCACTGCTCTGAGTTTCATTATTTCCTTCGTCCTGTTCGGATTGGTCTCCTTTTGTTGGTCATTCTCCAAGCTCTTAAACTGTGAGATTAGGTTACTTATGTGGCATTGCACCTCCTTCCTGAGGAATGCTTGTAGAGCTATAAACTTTCCTCTTAACACAGCTTTTGCTAAGTTTTGCTAACTCATATCCTCTTTTTTGTTCGTTTCCAGGAATCTTTTGATTTCCTCTTTGATTTTCTTTCTAAGCCACTCATTGTGTAATACTGTTTAATTTCCAAGTATTTGCTTTAGTTTTCTGTTTGTGTGCGTGATTTACTTCTAATTTCAGCGCATTGTTGTCTGAGAAGATCGTTGATACAATCTCTATCTTCTTCATTTTATGAAGGAATGTTTTGTGGCTCAGCATGTGGTCTATCTCAGAGAATGTTCCGAGCACACTTGCAAAGAACGTGTATTCAGCTTTTTGAGGATGAAGTGTCCTGTATATATCTACTAAGTGCGTTTCTTCCATTTTTTACCTTAGATCAAGTATGTCCTTGCTAAGCTTGAGTCCAGTTGATCTATCAAGAGTTGATAAAGCGGTGTTGAAGTCTCCCACTAGTATTGTGTTGCTATCGATGTCTTTTTCCAAGTCTATGAGTAGTTGTTTTTAAGTACTTTGCTGGTCCCTTATTAGGTGCATATACATTTAATATTGAAGTTCTTCCTGTTGTACAGATCCCTTGATCAATAAGAAATGGCTTTCACTCTCTCTTGTGATCTTCTTCAGTCTGAAATCTATTTGGTCTGATACTAGGATGGCTACCACAGCTGTTTTTATGGGAGTTGTTTGCCTGTAGGATTGTTTTCCAGCCTTTGACTTTGAGCCTATGTTTGCTCTGACTATTAAGATGTGTTTCCTGCATGCAGTAGAAACTTGGGTTCAATTTTCTAATCCATCCTGCCACTCTGTGTCTTTTAATTGGTGTCTTTATCCCATTGAAATTGAGAGATTATTGTTATGGGGTTTTGTCCCATTTTTATGTTGAAATTTCATGTATATGAGGGGCCTTTAATGTCTTAAAGTAGACCATTTGTTTGTTCTTGTAACCATGGTTTTGAGTCTATGAAGTTCCTGAGCTGCTGTTTGTCTGTGAAAATGTGTGTTGTTCCTTTTGTTATGAATGAGAGTCGCTGGGTAAAGTATTTTTGGTGAGGCATTTATTTCATTGAGTTTTTTCACTATATCCCACCACTGTTTTTAGTCCATGAGGGTTTCATCAGAAAAATCATCTATGAATTTTAAGGATGCTCCTTTGTAAGAGATTTCTTTCTTCGATCTTGCTGATTTCAGAATTTTGTCTCTGTCTAAGGTTTTGGTCATTTTGATTAGGATGTGTCTTGGGGTACTTTTATTCGGATTTCTTCTAGCTGGTACCCTTCGGGCCTCCTGAATGTGGTCACAAGTTTTCTTCAGCTCTGGAAATGTTGTAGCACTGATGCCTTTGACAGTTTCTCCTTCATCAAGGTTTTCTTCCTGAAAAATCAGCTGTGAATCTTAAGGATGCTCCTTTATAGGAAATTTCTTTGTCTGATCTTCGTGCTTTCAGAATTTTGTCTCTATCTAAGGTTTTGGTCATTTTGATCAGGATATGTCTTGGGGTATTTTTATTCGAATTTCTTCTAGCTGATTCCTTTTGTGCCTCCAGAATGTGGTCCCATGTTTTCTTCAGCTCTGGAAACATCGTAGCAATGATGTATTTGACAGTTTCTTCTTCATCAACGTTTTATCCCTGTCCCTCTGGGACTCCAAAAATTCTTTTTTTTACATACCGTATTCGTTGTGTGTTTTTTATTTATTATTTTATGATGGTGATGTCCTTAATTTATTCTACCAAATATATCTTTTACCCACTTTTTTAGGGACTGCTTTCTTTTTTTTAAAATTTTTATTAGTGAAACACCATGAGGTACAGTTGTAGATTTACAAATTTTTGTGCTTAGTTTTCAATTGTACAATGACCAAACAACCATCAATCCACCAGTGCCCATTTTCCACCACCACGGGTCCCAGTATCCCTCATACCCCACATCCGCCGATCCCACCCTGCTTCTGTGGCAGGGTATTTCCTTTTGTTCTCTCTCTCCTTTTGGGTGTTGTAGTTTGCAAAAAAGGCATTGAGTGGCAATCATGTTTGGTCTATAGTCTACTTTCAGCATGCCTCTCCCATCCTGGAGACCCTCCGAACACCCTTCATTTTTTGCTCCTTTCTCTATCTGAGCTACCTTTTTCCCTAGAGTGTGTGGCTGGCCTCCAAGCCATGGAGCAAAACTCCTGGTACTAATCTAGGCCACTCTTGGGTGTTAGTCCCCTATTTTGTTACTTTATGTTCCCCAGATGAATGCAATCTTTCTATGTCTATCCCTCTCTTTCTGACTCATTTCTCTTAACCTGATACTTTCCATGTAGTACTACTTGTATGTAAGTTTCATGACTTCATCTTTTCTAACAGCTACATAGTACTCCATTGTGTAGATGTACCAAGGTTTCTTTAACCCAGTCATCTGTTCTCGGGCACTCAGGTTTTTTTCCAGATTCTAGCTATTGTAAAGAGTGCTGCAATGTACAAACAAGTGCAGATGTCACTTCCACTATGCTTTTTTTGCCTCTCTGGTATATATTCCCAGGAGTGATATTGCTGGGTCAAATGGGAGCTCGATTTCTAATTTTGTGAGAATCGTTTATACTGTTTTCCAGAAGGGCTGAACCATTCGGCATTACCACAAGCAGTGAAAGAGGGTCCCTTTCTCGCCACATCCGCACCAGCTCCTATTGCTTTTGTTCTTTGGGACTCCGATAATTCTTATGTTACTCCTCTTGGCTTCATCACATTTTCTCTTGCCACCTGTTCCCGGATTGTGAGTCTCTTTTCCATTTTCTGCTCTTTTCTGGAGAGTCTCTGGACCTCATCTTCGAGCTCACTGATTATGTACTCAGAAGCTGTTACTCTGCTGCTGAGTCCTTCCACTGAGTTTTGCCTACCATGTTTTTCAGGTCCGACATTTCCATTTGTAATTTTGTTTGCATTTTCCTCATTTCTACCTTTAAATCCTCTTGTCTTATATTGGCATTGCTTTCCATTGTTTCTTTTAGCTCCTTAAGCATCCTGAGTAGCACCCTTCTAAATATCTTGTCAGGTTGTCTAGTACTTCATTACTGTTGAGATTTTCTGGGCTAGCCTATTCAATAAGTAAGCTTGGTGGGCTTCTGCATTTTTTTTACCATTGCGACGTGTGTTGTTTAGACCTTCACACTCATTACTATTTTGCTTATGATGCAGAATTAATTGAAGTTGGATTAATTAATTATTGGCTAATATGTTTCTTGTGCTTAAGCTAACTTAGTGAAAGTTCCATCTAAGAGGGTAACTTATGGTTCCTATGGGATATGTAGGGGGAGAACAACTTACGGCCACGTTAGCCGCAGCAGCTCCGGGAAGGGGCCCTGCTGCTGGGCGGATACCTGGGTGAGTGAGCAGATGGTGCCCATCTAGACTTTCTTTCATATTTGAAAGAAAAATACACAGATTCACAGTAAAAAAATAACAGACATTTCATAAGCTGAAAAGCATTCTTAAAGAAAAGCTAATACAAGATAAGAAAAACACCTCAAAACACTCAAAACACCAAACTCAAAAAAAAATAACCACCAAACTCCTGCAGAAAGAGTGGGAAAAAATCCAATAACAATAATGTATCAAAATATCAATGGGCCAAACACACCTTAGGAAACAAATTGGCAGATTGTGTTGGAAAATTGAACCTAACACTTTGCTCCCTTCAAGAAACATATCTGAACTGTCAGAACAAAAACAGACTGAAAGTCAAATGCTGGAAAACATTTTATAAGCAAAAATGAACCCTAAAAAACATCAGAGTGACCATTGTAGTATCAGAACACATAGAATTCAGGCTGAAGGTTTTAAGAGACATTGAAGGAAATTTCTTAAAAATCTAGGGATCTGGTTTCTGGCTATTGTAGAGTGCTGCTATGATCAAACAAGTGCAGATGTAACTTTGGCTAATTTTTTTTGCTTCTCTGAGATATATTCCCAGGAGTGGTATTGCTGGGTCAAATGGGAGCGCAATTTCTAATTTTTTAGAATCGCCATACTGTTTCCCAAAAGGGCTGAACCAGTCGGCATTCCCACCAGCAGAGAAGGAGGGTCCCTTTCTCGCCACATCTGCATCAGCACTGGTTGCTTTTGTTCTTGTGGATGTGGGTCTGTCTCTGTGGTGTGAAATGGGTGCTCGAGAACAGATGACTGGTTAAAGAAACTTTGGTACATTTAAACAATGGAGTACTATGTAGCGGTTAGAAAAGAAGAAGTCATGAAACTTACATACAAGTGGTACTACATGGAAAGTATGCTAAACGAAATATGTCAGAAAGAGAGGGATAGACATAGAAAGATTGCATTCATCTGGGGAAGATAAAGTAACAAAATAGGAGACTAACACCCAAGAATGGCCGAGATTAGTGCCAGGAATTCTGTTCCATGGCTTGGAGGCCAGCCACACAGGCTAGGGGAATAGGGAGCTCAGATAGAGAAGGGAGCACCAAATAAAGGGTTTTGGGAGTATCCTCCCAGGATGGGAAAAGCATGCTGAAAGTAGACTTTAGACCAAACATGATTGCCACTCAGTGCCTCTTTTGCAAACCATAACACCCAAAAGGAGAGAGAGAGCAGAGGAGAATGCCCTGCCACAGAGACAGAGTGGGATCGGGGTGAATGAGGGGTGGGAGGGATGCTGGGATCCGTGGTGGTGGGAAATGGGCACTGGTGGAGGGATGGGTATTTGATATTGTATAATTGAAACCAAAGCACAAGATTTGTAAGTCTACAACTGTACCTCATGCTGTCTCACTAATCACTTAATCACTTAATCACTTAACTTCCCGTTAGTCGGCGATTTGCTCGAGCGGGCGCCAGTAACGTCTCCATTTGTCCCTGTCGCGTGCTAGTGTAGCCCAATGGCATCTGTTCGCTCCGGGAACATGAAGGGCCTCAAACCGATCGTTCATGATCTTGATGAAGAAGTCTGACCATCTGGTAGGTGGGCGGCCACGCGGTCTTTTGACATCCCGTGGCATCCAGTCGGTAACAGCTCTAGTCCAGCAGTCGTCTTTAAATCTCATTACGTGACCAGCCCATCTGACTTTCGACACCTTGGCAAATGAGACAGCGTCCCTGATTCTTGATTGTCGATGGATGTCAGAACTCCGGATTCTTTCTCTCATTTGAGTGAAACGTGATATTCCAAGCATAGCTCTTTCTATTCTTCTTTGGGAGACCTGAATAGTGTTCTCATCTTGTTTGCGTAGGGCCCAGGTCTCTGAGGCATATGTTAATGCAGGAAGAACAGTGGAATCAAAGAGATGTGCCCGGAGCCGGAGGTTCTTCATCCTCTTAGCTATTTCTTCGACGTTCTTAAAGGCGTTCCAAGCCGCTCTCTTCCTCCTGCGCAGATCGGGTGCCAGGTCATTTGTCATGTTGACCTCTTGACCTAGGTACACATAGCTGTTGCATTTGGAGATGGTCGTTCCGTTGAGAGCAAATGGGGCATGAGAAACGAGGCTGTTTCTCATAAACATTGTCTTCGTAAGATTCAGCTGTAGTCCTACCTTTCCACACTCAGGGTCAAAGTCGGCCAGCATTTGTGTCGCTTGGCTGATGTGTGGTGTTATTAAAACAATGTCATCAGCAAAGCGGAGGTGGTGTAGTTGCCAACCATCTATCTTCACTCCCATTCCTTCCCATTCCAGTCTTTGCATGATGTTCTCAAGGGTGGCACTGAAGAGTTTCGGCAAAATGGTATCACCCTGCCTCACCCCTCTCTTGACATCAACGATCACTTCTTTGTAGAATGGTGAGATCCTGGTAGTGAATCTGCAATACAGCTCACGGAGGATCCTGATGTATTGGGCTTGAATGCCCTGATTAGCTAGGGCTTCAATGACCACTTCCGTCTCAACAGAATCAAAGGCCTTCTTTAAATCAATGAACGTTAAACAGAGCGGCATCTTGAACTCCTGAGAAACCTCAATGAGCTTGGATATCGTGTGGATATGGTCGATGGTGCTGAATCCTTTGCAGAACCCGGCTTGCTCGCATGGTTGTCCTTCATCTAGTGTTCTGCCAATCCTATTTAGGATGACTCGAGTGAACAACTTGTAGATGACAGACAATAGGCAGATAGGGCGATGGTTGCCAATGTCATGGATGTCTCCCTTCTTGAACAGTAGTATGGTCCTGCTGTTTTTCCACTGGGACGGAACCTTGCATTCAGACTGGTAGTGAGTGAAGAGCCGAGCCAGTGTATTGATGAGTACTGACGGCAGGTTCTTCAGGTGTTCATGTCTGACCTTGTCTGGGCCGGGTGCTGTTTGTTTCTTTACCGACGAAATGGCATGTCGGATTTCAGAACAGAGAACGTTGGGAATGACATATCCATCCTGTGGAATTTGGTATGTCGGCAAGTAGACATGGCTATCAAAGAGATTTGAGTAGAAGTCATAGATAATCTTCTCCATTGCCGTTCTGGAGGATGTGATGGATCCATCAGGACGTCGGAGGGCAGTCATCTTGGTCTTGTAGTTGGCGAAGGACAGGCGGGCGTTACGAATAATTTTCCCGGCTTCTGCTGCATCTACGAGTACTTCTGCTCTTCTCTCTTTGAGGTCTTCCTTGATCGCATCTCTGCACTGCTTTGCGAGCTCGGACATTAGCTTGCGGTTGCCTGAGGCATGCGCCAAACCACGCTGGCGAATTAGCTCAAGGGTTTTCGACGATAGGCGATTTTTTGTGGCTATCTCTCTCTTGGCTTTCTCGCACATTCATGGAGGTGCTGAACCAGTCGATCATATTCCTCATCAATGTTGTCAACAATGGCATCTTCCCATGTTGCCGCAATAGTACCAAAGAGTTCCCAGTTGGTGGTCATTCTGGGAGTTCTCTTTTTGAACATTGCAGCCCTTTCTCCCCGCTCTGTGAAGTAGAATTTTGCAGGAATTAGACGGTGGTCTGATCCCGTTCGAAATTTTGGGACAACAGCAACATCAGTCAGGCAAAACCGTCGATTGAATATGATGTCGTCTATTTCGTTGTGGAATCGTCCACCGGGAGACTCCCATGTCCATCGTTTAGATTCTGCCTTCTGGAACTGTGAGTTACCATGAATGGTCTTGGTCGACATGATGAACTCAGACAGTCTCTCACCCTGTTCGTTCCATTCTAGGCCATGGGTCCCGATGTGAAGTTCTTCAGCTGATCTTCTCGGTCCTATCTTGGCATTAAAATCACGCACAATGATCTTGTAGACGGTGTGGTCTTCTTTATAGAACTTCTCCAGCTCCATGTAGAACTTCTCGATTTCTCTTTCATCATAATGAGATGTTGGTGTGTAGACAACGAAGATCGAAACTGCAGGCAGTGAGCCACATCTATTCAAATGTAAACATCCGATTCGGCTTGTTAGGCATTCGAATGAATCAATGCTCTTGGCCAAGTTTGTGTTGACAAGGACACCGACGCTTCCGACACCTCTTTTATCGCATGTTCCGAGGAACAATTCTTCTCCAGTGTCGAAAACGGCATGGTGAGATTCGTGCCTTCTTTTCTCGGTCAGACCAATGATGTCGTACTTGATCATTCGCGCTTGTACCATCAGGTCCTCGATGGATGCATCTGATGCTAGCGTACGTGCATTGAAAGTACAGACGATCATTTTTGTCTTCCTTCGTTGTGGCAGCCTAGGTCGTCCTTGAGATTTTGTCGGCCTCTCCTTTCTCATCCTTCTCAGTGCTGCCATGTCGATGAAGCCTTCAGGGTCAGGTGAATGAGACCAGTTGTATTTACTGGTTTTGGCATATCGAATACACAACAGATAGCTTGCCAGGCTCTTCTGTGCGGGCGGAATACTCTCAGTAGCTTTCCAGGCTTTCCGAGAGGGATAGAGGCTCTTGGAGCTACCTCTAATCACCCATGTAGGTGTTACCATATTTGAACCCTATCAAATACGGTACGACAATTCCGGAAGATGGGTATTTAGTGTCTTATGATGTGTTGCGCGACCGCTTTGCGGCCGCGTGGGTCCGGAAAGCGTCCTGGAGTGTGGCGATGGCTGGGTAGTGGAAGTAGTGCCTCACTAATAAAAATTTTAAAAGAAGAATCTTAGGATCTGTACACCACAAAGATCTCACGCTACTGAATGCAGCTCTATAGCACTGTCCTCCTGTTGTTCGTTGATTTTCTTGAGTGGGCTCCAGTTATGTCTCCATTGTGAGATTCTTTGTTACCGTTTTTGCATATTGAGTACACTACATCCTGGAGCTTGCCAGGCTCTGCCATGCGAGCGGGATACTCTCGGTATCTTGCCAGGCTCTCTGAGAGTGATGGAAGAATTGAACCCGGGTCAGCAGCGTGCAAGGAAAACACCTTATACCCTGTGTTATTGCTCCATCCTTAATTACTATATATGCAGCTAAAGAGGAACCAACAAAAAACTAAAATAACTCCTAATATACTTGAAGACACAGAGAAACACTATAGTAGTTGTAGATTTTAACAACACTTTTTCAACTCTTAGTCAATCAACCAGAATAAATAATAAATCTAAGCAAGGAGATACATTATTTTATGGAAGAATTGGAGGAGAGGGAGTTTATTGATATATGCAGGACTTTTCACCCACCAAAGCTGAAAACATATAGGAACTTTCATCCCCAAAAGCTGAATACATATTCTTCTCCAGTTCACATGAGAAATTCTCCAAGATCGACCATAAGCTGGGCCACAAGAGAATAGAAAATGAACTATCTTTTCAGAATATGATACCCTGAAAATAGAGTTAATCATACCCAGAAAGTGTAAGGCAAATAAAACACCTGGGAATTAAACTGAACAATACTGAGGAACCGTTGGCTTAGAGAGAAATCAAGGAGGAAATCAAAAGATTCCTGGACACAAATGAAAATAAAGACACTAGTTGCCAGAACTTGTGGTTTACAGTAAATATACTGTTATGAGGAAATTTTATTGCTTTGCAAATGTTCACCATGAAGGAAGAAAGTGCCCACACAAATTACTTAACATCACAGCTAAAATATTGGGGAAAAAACAACCAAAAGAGCACAAACAAAGCAGGAGAAAGGAAATTTAAAAACTTAGAGCAGAAATGAATGAGATTGAATTTTAAAAAATACTAAGGATGCAATAAACCAACAGCTGGATCTTTGTCAAAATGAACAAGACCAATAACCCACTAGCAAGAATCACAATGAAAGTGAGAGAGAGGGTGAACCATAATAAACCGAATTGGATATGAAGGGGGCATCACAAAAGAATCCGAATCAGATATTTAGGGGGCATAATGATAGAAACCACCAAAATTCAAATATGGTCATCAGAGAAAAATTTGAGAATCTTTATGCCATGAAACAAGAGATCCTCAAAGAAATGGATAAATTCCTGTAATCTTATAGACTCCAAATGCTGAGTCCTTGGATTACCTGAATAGACCTATCACTAATGAGGAAATTGAAATGGTCGCCTTCTCTAGATGGAATCCCGGGGACCATGAGCTTCTACAAGCATCGCTCTGGTGTGCAGGCACCAGGACTATTTTTCTTAACCGTATGGGAACGCTGGGCCAGGCAGTTCTGCCCTGGCTCCCAGTCAGCCCCTGATCCCAGAAGTCATGCCCTCATCCCGCCCCCAGCGCCATCTTGCAGCAGACAGAAATGAAGAAACCTGGTGGCAGGTCCCAAACTCCCAGAGAATTCTCCAGCCCCCACATCGAGCCAATATTACCGGGAGGTCCCAGATGGGGTAGGTGCTGTCTCCCCGCCCTCTTCAGATGCAATCCCGGCGACCATGAGCTCCTACAAGCATGGCCCCTGTGTGCAGGCACCAGGACTATTCTTAGGAACAGCCATGCAACCTTTCCTGATATGTAAAGTGAGCAATAGAAAGTAAATGATCTAGTGTCTGTCCCTGGAAGGCAGGCTTTAATGGTGGTGGGGAAATTTGAACAAAATATAATGCTCAACCAAAATGTATCTGGACTATGCATTAAACTACGGTGCTATGCCGCCCTGTGAAGGGAAGGGTGTTTGTCTCTCCTGCTGTCCCCCCTTGAAGTGGCAGCATGGTGGCCTCCATCTTTTAGAGCCTAATGGACAGCAAGTTATGCAACTGCATTGACAAGGCACGTGGGGCCTTGTGGGATGAGGGGTGGAACCGGTGCTGCTTCCTGCCCTGACAAGGCCTCCGGTTACCACCCACAAATGCCTGCTCTGGCTCCTGAACGACCATGATACCAGAGGCACACAAACCTATCTTAGTACCCAGGGGCTTTTGGCAATAATCCCTCTAGGCTTATTACTAAAATAACAGAAATCCAAAATCGCATGGCCACTATTGTGGCTACATGACACCATATACTCTTCATAATTAGCAATAGAAAACAAATTACGTAATGATGTCTTTTTGGCATGTCTAAATGTTGGGAAAAATTCAAAAAAATAATGTTGAGTCTTTTGTCATAGTATTGAATGTGATCAATGTAGAGAGAGATTAAAGTGGAAATCTGCCACACAAGCGGGTTGGGAGATGGTTGTTGGAGGGGGGGTATACTGAAGTTCTTGGTGGTGGAAAATATGCACTGGTTAGGGAACGGGTGTTTTATCATTGTATGACCGACCGAGATTTAAACTGAAAGACTTTGTGACTATTCTCCTCACCTTGATTCGATAAATAAAACTTTAAAAAAATTAAAAATAAAAAAGAAATTGAAATGGTAATCGAAAAGCTCCCCCAAAACAAAAGCCCTGACCCAGATGGATTCAAAAGTGAACGCTTTCAAATTTTTAAGGATGACCCAATCCCAATCTTTTTCAAGCTTTTCCAGGAAATTGAAAAAACAGAAACACTTCCAAACAGTTCCTATCAAGCAAATGTCATACTGATAACAAAAGCAGACAGAGACTACACAAGAAAAAATTAATTATCTGCAGATACTCTGACAAATACATATGCAATGATCCTCAAGAAAAAAACTGGAAAACAGAATTCAATGACTCATCAAAAAGATCACTCACCACGACTAAGTAGGATTCATCCCTAGATTGCAAGTATAGTTTAACACTCGCAAGTCAATCAACATAATATACTGTGTCAACAAAAGAAAAAAACAAAGGATATGATCATATCAATAGATGCAGTGATACCATTTGACAAGATCCAGCAACCAATTTATGCTAAAAATACTCAATAAAATGGAAGTTGAGGAAAATTTCCTCAGGATAGTCAAAGACGTGTACCATAAGCCCACAGCCAGAATTATTCTTAATGAGAAAAAAGTTAAAGCCTTTCTTCAAAGACTGGGTACAATACAAGATCAACCATTCTTGTCACATCTATCCTATCCAATACAGTTTGGGAGTGCTTGCCATAGCAGTTAAGCAAGAAAATTATTTCAGCAGTATCCAGAAAGGAAAGGAAGAAATCTGTCATTCTTTTGCAGCTTACATGATACTATTCTTAGAAAATTCTAAAGATTATAAAAATTTCCTAGAAATCGTAGGTTTGCATAGTAGTTGCAGGCTATAATATCAGTACCCAAAAGCTTATAATTTTTCCCATATGAAAATAATTAGATAAATAATAAAAAAAACAATCCCATTCATGATTGTGCCTCAGAAAATCAAGTACCTGGGAAACAGCTTCACGACAGAGGTGAAGTGCCTATACAAAGAAAACTACAAAACTGTACTTTAAGATATCAAAGGGAACATGAGAAAATGGAGATTCATTCCTTGTTCATGGATCAGTAGAAATAACATTGTCAAAATGGTAATAATCCCTAAGCATTTTACACATTCAGTTCGGTCCCTGTAAGGATACCCATGATATTGTTCAAAGAAATAGCAAAAACACTCCTGAAATTCATATGGATAACTAAGCCCCCACGAATACCTAAAGCAATCCATGGAAAAAATACGATGTAAGGCATCACCTTCTCCACTCCAAACTGTACTACAAAGCAGTAGTAATTAAAAGAGCATGGTATTGGAATAAAAAGAGACCTGCTGACCATTGGAAGAGAGGTGAATATCCTGACAACGACCCTCAAATATATGATTACTCAATTTTTTTATAAGAGAACTAGAAATGTGAATTGGAACAAGGAAAGCCTTCTGAAAAAGTGGTTCTGAGAATACTGGGTGGCTATATGCAAAAAAAAAAAAATCGATTCAGAACCGATCTCTAACACCAGGCACAAAAGGCATATCAAAGTGGATTAAAGACTTCAGTTTAAGAACAGAATCCGTAAGGTACATGGAGGAAAATGTAGACAGAACCCTCTATGATATACAAGCTAAAGTCATCTCAGAGATTAAAAACCACTGACCGGGGCTGCAGTGATAGCACAGAGGGTAGGGCGTTTGTCTTGCATGCGACCAACCCAGGTTCAATTCACAGCATCTCATGTGATGCCCCAAGCACCACCAGAAGTAATTCCTGAGTGCAGAGCCAGGAGTAACCCCTATTGCATCGCCGGGTGTGACCCCTCCAAATAAACAGCAATAAAAACCACTGACCAAACAAGTGGAAGCAAAGATAAATGAATGGGACTACATCAAACTAAGAAGATACTTCACCTCAAAAGTAATAGCAATGACTATAGATACAGCCCAGAGAGTAGGAAAAATATCCAATACCCTGCAGATAAGGGGTTAATATCCAATGTATAAGGCACTGGTTGAAATTTCCAAGAAAAAGCATGCTACCCCATCAAAAACTTGGGGAGAAGAAATGAACAGAAACTTCCTCAAGGAAGAAATACAAAGTCTAAAAGGCACATGAAAAAATGCTTTACATAGCAAAGCAAAACAACAATAAGATATTATTTTACATCACAGTGACTGGAACACATCAAGAAGAATAAGAACAACCTGTGCTGGTGTGGATGTGGGGCAAAAGGGACTCTTATTCCTTGTTGATGGGAATGTCAACTGGTCTAGCTTTTTTGAAAAACAACAGGGGAATTCCATGAAATACCAGAAATTGAGCTTCCATTTGACCTTGGCATTTCACTTCTGGGAATATACCCTTGGGGCCCAAAAACATACCTAAAGCACTAGGGGTATATATCTCAATCATAGACTCTACAGAATTACCACTGTTTTTTCCACTGTGGACACATCCACTGAGTAATATATTCTGAGACAAATCCAGTGTACAAAGTTAGAATGTAAGTATACGGTGAATTTTTTTTAATTTAGTGAGATTTATAGTTTTAGTTCCTGATTTAGGTTATACTTAGTAACAGATAGTAACAGATAGAAAGATTAGGATTTGGGTTAATGTTATGTGTAAGGATTGTTTAGGTAATGCACAGTAGGACTGGCTGTCTATCAAGTTACAAATAAAGTTAACAATAGAGATATTTCAAATTTTGTGCTTAATGGCAGTTAGTGGCAAAGGCTAGAGTTAGGATTGCTTTTGGTTAGGGATAAACCAGGATTAGGGTTAGGTTGAGGGTTTTTATAAAATATATATGTTAGGTTTTTGCTGTTTAAAATGATAAAAATGCATGTCAAGTATTTAATATTTAATGTTTGTGAAATTTAGGAAAATGTATAGGTTTAGGCATAGGCTAGGAACAGGATTAGAATAGGTTTAAGGTTAAGATTAGGGTAGGCTTAGGTTTAGGATTATGTTTGTGTAGGAGCCAGGTGTTAGCTTGGACTGTGTTCAAAGATTAAAATGATAGTAAAAGTAGGGGAATTGTAACATATAGAGTAGTTGGTAGGTATAGGTAATGTCTAAGGTTTAGTATTAGGTTAGGGAAAATATTAGGAATAGAGTTTATACAATGGTTAGGGTTAGGTATCTCTAGGAATTAATTATAAAGATTTTCTGTGCTAATCATTAAAATGCAATTTAACTATTTAGCAATCCTTAAATTAAAGCTATTTGGCATTTAGAGGCAAAGGTCAGGGCAGGATTGGCATAGCATATATTTAGGAGAAGGACTAGGGCTAGATTTCATGAAACATCTGTTTCTTCAATAGGTGTTAATCCTTGCTATGTTGAAATTAAAAGTCCAAGTTAAGCATTGGCTGATTGTTAAAATTTTGCTAATTGTTAGGTGTAAGCAACAACTAGGATCAGGGTTTATTTTATGGGAGGGGTTTGGATTAGAATTCTATAAAACAACCAATTACTTACTACTACCAATGAAATAACTAGGCTTTACTTGATTTATTTCACCTAATTATTGGTATACCATCATTACCGGACTTATTCTGAGTTTAATATCCTGACACATAGTTTCAGATAATTGATCACTTAATCTTCGACAAAGGATCAAAGGATACCGTAGTACCAGTATTGCAAATGATAATGCCAAAAAGTAGAGATAGAAGAAAAGTGCCTGCAATAGAAGCAGGCTTGACAGTGGTGGTGGGGTGTCAGACGGGGGGTACTGAATATTGGTGGTGGGAAATGTACACTGGTAGAGGGATGGGTGTTGGAACATTGTATGACAAATACAATCATGAAAGACTTGTAACTGTATCTCACAGTAACATTGTGATTTCATAAAAAATAAAAAATAAAGAAACTAAAAATAATATAGTTACATCTAAAAAATAAATAAAATGAATAAATTTAATCAGTGATATATGCAGTTACAAAGCTATTCAGGGTATGGTTTCAGTCATACAATGTCTGAACACCCATCCCTCCACTAGTGCACATTCCCTACCAGCAATGTACCCAGTTTCACTCTTATTACTCTCCCACATGTCTTTATGACAGGGTCTTTTCTTCTCTCTCTCTCTTCTTCTCTCTTTCTCTTTCTCCTTTTGGGGTTTGCAATACAGATACTGAGAGATTATCATGTTTATTCCTTTCCCTCTGAGGTCCTTATGAATCTATCTATCACATCTTCCAGAAGGGCAAAGGAGAAGATTATCCATGACTTCTACTTGGATCTCTTCGATAGCCACATCCACCTGCCAACATTCCAAATTCCGCAGGATTCCCAAAGTTCTCCGTTCCGAAATCTGACACACCATTTCGTAAGTAAAAAAGTGAACAGCACCCGACCCAGACAAGGTCAGACCCGAACACCTGAAAAACCTGCCGTCAGTACTCATCAATACACTGGCTCGGCTCTTCACATGCTACCTGTCTGAATGCAAGGTTCCGTCCCTGTGGAAATCCAGCAAAACCATTCTATTGTACAAGAAGGAGACATCCATGACATTGGCAACTATTGCCCGATCTACATGTTGTCTGTCACCTACAAGCTATTCACTCAAGTCATCCTGAATAGGATTGGCAGAACACTAGATGAAGGACAGCCATGCGAGCAAGCCAGTTTCTGAAAAGGATTTAGCACAATCAACAATATCCACACAATAGCCAAGCTCACTGAGGTTTCTTAGGAGTTCAAGATGCTGCTCTATCTAATGTTCATTAATTTAAAGAAGGCCTTTGATTCTGATGAGACTGAAGCAGTCATTGAGGTCCTAGCCAAACAGGGTGTTCAATGTCAATACATCAGGATCCTCCGTGAGTTGTATTGCTGATTCACTACCAGGATCTCACCATTATACAGGGAGGTGATCATTGATGTCAAGAGAGGGGTTCAGCAGGGTGATACCATTTCACTGAAACTCTTCAGTGCCACCCTCGAGAACATCATGTGACGACTGGAATGGGAAGGAATGGGAGTGAAGATAGACGGTTGGCAACAACACCACCTCTGCTTCGCTAATGACATCGTTCTTATAACACCAAATATCAGCCAAGCAGCACAAATGCTGGCCAACTTCGACCGTAAGTGTGGAAAGGTCGGACTACAGGTGAATCTAACAAAGACAATGTTTATGAGAAATGGTCTCGTTCCTGACTTTCCATTCACTCTCAATGGGACGAACATCTCCGAATGCAACAGTTATGTGTACCTAGGTTGAGAACTCAATATGATAAATGACCAGGCACCTGAGTTGTGCAGGAGGAAGAGAGCAGCTAGGAACGCCTTCAAGAGGGTCAAAGAAATAGCTAAAAGGGTGAAGAACCTCTGACTCCAGGCACATCTCTGATTCCACTGTTCTTCCTGCATTAACATACGCCTCAGAGACCTGGGCCCTAAGCAAACAGGATGAGAATGCTATTCAGGTTTCCCAAAGAAGAATTGAAAGAGCTATGCTTGGAGTTTCACTCAAATGAGAGAAAGAATCCGGAGTTCCGACCTCTGTCGACAGTCAAGAATCAGGGACACTGTCTCGTTTGCCAAGGCATTGAAAATCAGATGGGCTGGACACGTAATGAGATTTGGTGACGACCACTGGACTAGAGCCGTTACCGATTGGATTCCATGGGACATCAAAAGATCGCGTGGCCACCCACCTATGAGATGGTCAGACTTCTCCATCAAGATCCTGAATGATCGGTTTGAGGCTGTTTGTATTCTTAGAATGAGCAGACGCCATTGGGTTACATTAGCACGTGACAGGGACAAACGGAGACGTTACTGGTGCCTGCTTGAGCAAGTCGATGAGTAATGGGATTTGAAGTGATTAAGAGATTCCCTTCCCTATTTTCATCATACTTTCTTATCCAGAGTGATCTTTTCCAACTATCTTTGTCATAGTGGTCCCTTTTCTATCCAAACTGCCTTCTACCCAATATTGAGGCAGGCTTCCAAGTGTGGACCCATTCTCCTGCAATACTCCTAACCTTTGTTTCTGTTGTCGATGGGTATTAGTCTCAGAAGAATAGGAACAGTGAGGAGTGGGCATTGTTAATGTATTTGAAGAGACAAACTTCACACAACCACAGTCACCATGGTAAAATAGCGCAGCATCCCCAGCCCCCACTCCCACCCTCTACACAAAAACACGGGGAGTGTAGGAAGATAGGGCATTCAACAAGGAATACCAACACATATAATCTCAGACATCAAATAAAGTTCAGGAGTCTAGGAGGAAAAGGCATGGACAGCCAGTAAGATAAAGGAGAAAATGAACACAGGAATTAGAAAAACACAGACAGTCATGTCGTTAGTAAAAGAAAAATCAGTAGATGAAATGAAACACTGAATAAGTGCCCTTGACAGTAGAGTAACAACAACTGAAGACAGAATCAGTGAGGTTGAAGATGAGCTGCAAAATACATCCAGGGTACAAAAGAAGAGGGGAAAGTACCCCAAAATACCTCAAGAATGGGCAAGAGAACTTTGCAAAGTATTCAAGAGGAACAACATAAGAATTGTAGCAGTGTCAGAGGTAAGGGAGGCAGTCTAAATGAAATATTGTCAGTTAAAGGCATCATTGTTGGAAAGCTCCCATGGCTGGAGAACTCAGGCATCCAGATCCAAGAAACCTGAAGAGTACAAGCGAAAAGAGATCCTAATTAAAATTCCAAGGTGCGTTATAATCAGAATGATTAATATCATTGATACACAGTACTGCAAGCAACAATATCAAAGAAGGTAATTACAACAAAAGATTGCTTCGATTTACAGCAGACTTATCAAATGAAACCCTCCGAGCAAAAATGGATAACAAAACTGAATCCAACATTATGCTGCCAATAAGAAACATATCTGAATAGTCAGGGCAAACATAGAATCAAAGGCAAAGGTGGGAAAACAATTCTTTAAGCAAGCAACTCCAAAAAGTCCAGCGTGACCATTCTAGTACCTGATGATATAGAGTTCAGGCTGAAAACAGTTAAAATAAACAATGAAGGCCATTTAATAATAATCAGGGAATATGCACATCAGTAAGAAATTATACTGCTAAATATATATAGACACAATGAGGAAAAGCAAAATACTGAAAGCAACTGCTAATAGAATTCAAGGAGGACATTGGAAGAAACAAAATAGTAGCTGGAGATTTCAATACAGCTTTCCTACCTCTGGATAGATCAATGAACATAACACTCAGCAAGGAAGTATGGCTTTGAAGAAAAAAATTAGAGTGGGCTTTTAATTTAATTTAATTTAATACAGATCTATCTATCTGTATCTATCTATCTATCTATCTATCTATCTATCTATCTATCTCTATACATATGACATTTTATCTCCCAAAAGCTGAATACATATTCTTCTCCAGTGTACTTGGGACATTCTCTAAGATAGACCACATACTTAACCCCATAAAATCAACAGGAGAGAAATTACAATATCTATTCAGAACATTATGGACTGAAAATAGACATTAATCATACACAAAACCCTATAATCAATCAAATACCTGAAAATTAAACAACTCACTACAGAAAAAATAGAGCTTAGAGAGATAATTAAAGAGGAAACCAAATGATTCCTGGAAGCAAAGGAGAATTAAAATACAAGCTATCAGAGCTTGTGGGACACAACAAAAGTAGTTTTAAGATGAAAGTTTATAGCTCTGTAAGCATTCACCAGAAAGAAAGAATTGGACCACATAAATGACTTGGATTGACAGCTTAAGATCTTGGAAAATGACCAACAAAAGGAGCCCAAACCAGGTAGGAGGATGTAAATAATAAAACATAGAGCAGAAATGAACGAGCTGGAATTTTAAAAAATCCAAAATATCAATGAAGCCAACTTTTTTTTTCATAAAATTAATATGATCAATAAACCACTAGTAGCACTGTAGCACTGTCCTCCCATTGTTCATCGATTTGCTTGAGCAGGCACCAGTAACGTCTCCATTGTAAAACTTGTTGTTACTGTTTTTGGCATATCGAATTCGCCACGGGGAGCTTGCCAGGCTCTGCCTGTGTAAACTCAGAAAGACGGCAGCAGCGGCAGTCTATCTCTCCCGCTTCCTGCGTTCTATAGTCTCACGCCGGTTTCCCCACCCCGGGGAGGTCGACGGTGATGGGCAGGCAAAGGAAGGAAACCAGGACCAGGCTGGTTGGTGTCAGTTGCAGTTTATTCCAGTCCTTTTTCCATCCACTGCTGTCTCTCTCCTCTGCCTCTCCCTCTGCTTCTTCCTCCCCCATGCTACTTCATTCTCCTCCTAGATCCCCCTTCATTCTCCTTCTGGCTCTGGAATCTGGATACCCTTTCTCCTTCTCTTTCTGGAGTCTGGATCTTGAATCCCCAGCTCACTCTTACAGTCTCGTTAAATCCCAAAGCATGAGGGGTTGGGGCCTACACATAGGTGTGGTCACAATCAATAGGGGTAAAGTTCTTTCCCTAGGGGAAAGCTGCTTCTAGGACAGATACTCTCTCAGCAGGATAACCCACCCTAGAACGAAATCCCCTGGGTGTCTTTCTCCTCTTCTTGTCCAAGAAACATATAAGCATTCATAATATTAATCATTTTGTATGGACACAGTAAGAAATACCTTAAACTTATAGAATTGCTCTTCTAGGGCCATCTTGACCTCAGACTACAGTGCTCGGGCCAGATAGTCTTTCCTATCCCTAGCAGGGTCCTAGTCTCGTCGTTACCTTTGGATCATGACAGCATTTGTCTATGATCAAGTTCTTAACTTATAGTTAAGAATCATGGCATTTACGCCACTGGCTGAGCAAGTGAAAACAGAGATAGATAAATGGGACTATCTTAAACTAAGAAGCTTCTGCACCTCAAAAGAAACAGTGACCAAAATACAAAGACAGTCTACAGAATGGGAAAGGATATTCACCGAATACACATCTGACAAGGGGTTGATATCCAGGATATACAAAATACTGGTTAAACTCCACAAGAAGAAAACATCCAACCCCATCCAAAAATAGGGCAATTAAATGAACAGAAACTTTCTCAAAGAAGAAATCCGAATGGCAAAAAAGCACATGAGAAAATGCTTTACATCATTAATCATCAGGGAGATGCAGATCAAAACCACAATGAGATACCATCTCACACCTCAGAGACTGGCCCACATTCAAAAGAACAAAAGCAACCGATGCTGGCGTGGATGTGGCGAGAAAGGGACACTCCTTCACTGTTGGTGGCAATGTCCACTGGTTCAGCCCTTCTGGAAAACAGTATGGACGATTCTCAAAAAATTAGAAATTGAGCTCCCATTTGACCCAGCAATACCACTCCTGGGAATATATCCCAGAGAGGCAAAAATGTATAGTCGAAGTGACATCTGCACTTGTTTGTTCATTGCAGCACTCTTTACAATAGCCAGAAACTGGAAGAAACCTGAATGCCCAAGAACAGATGACTGGTTAAAGAAACTTTGGTACATCTACACAATGGAGTACTATGTAGCTGTTAGAAAAGATGAAGTCATGAAATTTACATACAAGTGGTACAATATGGAAAGTATCATGCTAAGCGAAATGAGTCAGAAAGAGAGGGATAGACATAGAAATATTGCATTCATCTGGGGGATATAAAGTAACAAAGTATGAGATTAATACCCAAGAATAGCTGAGATCAGCACCAGGAGGATTACTCCATAACTTAGAGGCCAGCCGGGTATCCTAGAGGAAAGGGCAGTTCAGATAGAGAAGGGAGCACCAAATAAAGGATGTTTGGAGGATCCTCCTAGGAGGGGAGATGCATGTCGAAAGTAGACTATGGACTACACACGTTTGCCACTCAATGCCTCTTTTGCAGACCACAACACCCAAAAGGAGAGAGAGAACACAGGGGATTGCCCTGCCACAGAGACAGGGGTGATGGGGGGATGGGGGTGGGAGGGATATTATCCATGGTGGTGGAAAATGGGCACTGGTGGAGGGATGGGTATCTGATCATTGTATAATTGAAACCAAAGCACAAAAAATTGTAAATCTACAACTGTAAAAAAAAATAAAATAAAATAAAGGGAAAAAAAAAGAATCATGGCATTTTGGTCTGGCCCATTTCGATGCCAGGGTAGCTCACCACTTGCCCTGGGTCCACTCAGTCCCTTGTCGGGACCCTGCTTTTTGGGTGGTAGGAACTAAGGCAACTGAGGCTTCAGTCGAGAAAGCAGATGTCCAGGAGTGAATAATATTCAATGCCAATTAAATCCTTAGTTACAAAAGCATAATATTAGCTGTCTTCTTGTATCTATACAAAAAGGACATTGCAATAAACTATTCAAAAGACATAAGGAGAGGAGAAGGACAATATTAATTTACAATACAATTTCAGTGTCCTAGAAGGATCTGACCTTACAAATTAACGGATTCTGATTAGGGGGAAAAGCTGATTAACTGGTTGGGGAAGAGAGCATAGAGAAGTTGTTACAGATAAACGCAATGGAATGGAAGTGACTCGGGAACACTGTGATGCGTGTAACCTGGTAAACGTAAGTTTCTTGTGGCAAGGGAGAAAGGACAAAGCAACGTCATCCTACACTGCCCTGCGGGCATGATACTCTCGGTAGTTTGCCGGGCTCTCCAAGAGGGACATATTCATACTAGATCATTTTAGTATATTTAATAAATTTTATTAAATGTTTTAACATTAAAACAGTTTATTTTACATATCTGACTTATAAGTTAGTATTTGCATCTTCAACATAAATATGGTTGAATATTAATAAACAGATTATTTTCCTGTTCCATTATTGATTTTTGACTGTACAGCACTAGTCCCCTTTTCCCCTCAACCTCATAAACTCTAAATTTGGAAAGACGGTTCATTACTTTCAAAATACACCTAAAATGCAGCACACTAAACCAATGGTAAAGAAATGGTAGGTAGGTTGCCTCACCTGAAGGCTTCATCCAGGGCTGAAGCAGTGAGGGAGAGGTCCAGGGGAGAATAAAGAGTAGTTCTTTTGGGTATTCCTGTTTTGTTCTGACTGTAAGCCATATGTACCTCCATCCCCTACTGTCTGAAGGTAGAGTTGTTGCAGTCTCATTATTTTCTTACTGTCACTGCCCACTTATATAAAGGTAAAAATTGATAACTGCACTCTGGGAAACCACTCAGATTGTTCTTGATAGAGCTCTCATGTAGGTTTATTCATCACCTCTTTAGAGTTGCAACACTTTAAACTTCCTGTTCATCATCATCAACTTTGATGTTTGTTTTAAATAGTATCAATTTTGGATTGTAATTCAAACTGCTGAGAATGCTTTCATATGTTCGGGAATATGGTCCAGTACTACAAGCAGTAGTAATTACTCACCTTTACATGACAACCACTTTTTGCCAGCCCCAGCCTAAACACAATGGAATGGAAGTGACTCAGGAACACTGTGATGCGTGTAACCTGATAATTTTGAATAAATTTTGATAATTTCAAACACCCTATGCTAAGATTGGTGACTCTATGTAAATACAGTCCAGTATGCTTTAACTACTGTGCCCAATCAGTATGTCTCAGAAGTTCAATGTTGTTAGAAGATGAAATTACAAGAGAATTTAGTTTTTTTATGTACACCTTTATCTAGTAAGTGTCATTTGACCTAAAAAAAACTAGTAAGACATACAAAAAGATGAGAAGGAAAATCCTAACAAACCGAATCAGAAATGGGAAGGGGAGCATCACAACATAAACCACAGAAATTCAAAGGATCATCAAAATACGTTGAGAATATTTATGCCATGGAACAAGAGAACTTTAAATGAACAGATAAATTTCTGAGTTCCTATAACCTCCCAAGCCTGAACCAAAAATATTTGAAATTCCTGAACAGACCTATTATGGTTGAGGAAATCAAAACGGTAGTCAAAATTCTGCCCCCTCCAAAAAAAAAAGGCGCTAGTCCAGGTGAATTCACTTGTGAATTCTTCCAAACCTTTAAAGAGGACATATTTCCAATCCTTTTCAAGCTTTTCCAGGAAACTGAAGGAGTAGAAACACTCCCAAAACACTCCCAAACAGTTTTATGAGGAAAATATCAACCTGATACCAAAAGCAGACAGAGATACCACAAAACAATATAAACTTCAGGCCATCATCCGTGGAAATACAAATGCAAAGATCCTCAACAATACACTAGCAAATATAATCCCAAAACTCATTAAAATATCATACACAGGGGCTGGAGCAATAGCACAGCAGGTAGGGCGTTTGCCTTGTGTGCAGTGGATTCGGGTTTGATTCCCAGCATCCAATATGGTACCCCGAGAACTGCCAAGAGTAATTTCTGACTGTATGAGCCAGGAGTAACCCCTGTACATCGCCAGGTGTGACCTCAAAAGAAAAAAATATATCATACACAGTGACCATTTGGGATCCAACAAAGGGATACAAGGATGGTATTCACAAGTCGATCAACATAATACACCATATCGATAAAGGAAAAAATAAGAAAATATGATCATACCAGTAGATGTGTGGAAAGCATTTGACAAGATCTTGAACACATTCATGAAAAAAATTGTCAATAGAATATGAGTTGTAAGAACTTTACTCAGTATAGTTAAAGACATCTACCACAAGTCCACAGCAAGAATTATTCTCAATGGGAAAAGTCTAAAAGCATTCCCTCTAAGATCAAGCACAAGACAAAGTTGTTCTCTATGATCATTTTTATTCAATATAGTACTGGACACACTTGCCATAGTTAGAAAATAGGAAAGAAAAAGATACTAAACGCATCCAGACAGGAAAAGAATTCAAGTCCTCACTATTTGAAGATGACATAATACTATACTGTTGGAATATAGCTCCATATATTTTAGACCTAACATTGGTTTACCCTTTCCTCCTTGCACAAGGAGCTTAGGTTCTTTGCGTCACACCCATCGCATTGCCCCTGAATCACTTCCATTCCTTTCTTTTTCTGTAACCACTTCTATGCTCTCCACCCCAACCAGTTAAACAGCTTTTCCCCTAATCAGAATCTGGTAATTTGTAAGGTCAGATCCTTCTAGGACACTGAAATTGTATTGTAAGTTAAATTTCCCTTCTCCTTTCCTTATGTCTTTTGAATAGTTTACTTTAATGCAATGCCCTTTTTGTATAGATACAGGAAGACAGTTAATATTATGCTTTTGTAACTAAGGATTTAATTGGCTTTGAATATTATTCACTTCCGGACATCTTCTTTCTCGACTGAAGCCTCAGTTGCCCTTAGTTTCTACCACCCAAAAAGCAGGGTCCTGACGAGGGACTGAATGGACCCAGGGCAAGTGGTGAGCTACCCTGGCATCGAAATGGGCCAGGCCAAAGTACCACAATTCTTAACTATAAGTTAAGAGTTTGATCATAGGGAGGACAGCGCGGAGCCCAGCGCGCGTCCAGCTCCGGACCAGCGCGCCCAGCAGTCCACCGGCCCCCCCCCATCCAGGTGGGTTGGAGGAGCCCAGCAGAGGCCGCCCCTGACCCCAGAAGCGCCGCCCGCCCCCCAGGCCCCGCCAGAGGACAGCGCGGCACGCCCAGCAGTCCACAGCCCCCCCCCCATCCAGGAGCCTGGGAGGGAGTAGCCTGGGACTGGCTAGGGGTGTGGCCTCTAAGAAGGGGCGTGGCATCCTAAAAGTGGGTGTGGCCTGCTTCCGGGCGGGCCGACGCTTACGCAGCCGCAAGTATATCACTCACTCCAAGCAATTTGGACCTTCATCCTTTCATCCTTTTCATCAACTTGTTACCTAATACCAACCAAAAATTTCTCACCTCTTCTACTACAATTCAACAAAATCCCACTCGCCTACTCCATTTCCAACAAAAGTCCTGTTTGAAAATAGCTATACAAGCTCAGTAGTAAATAGCACCTCCTCCAAAAGTTTCACTCAATGTCAGTTATAAAACAAAGAATAACGCCTGATTGAGAAGAAGGTCAGACTCAGAAAGGTAGAAGAGGCCCATCTAGCAGCAACAAAGCTCAACGGCTCCTGGCAGTCTCTCCTCACTCAACCAGAACAGTAACAGCGAGTGTGAAGGACCAAACCACACTGGTCACAATGGTAAAGCAACGCAAAAGCCCACCAAACTTTCTTATTCACGAGGCTAGCCCAGAAGACACCAACAGTACTATAGTGTTAGACAACCTCTCTGACAAGGAATTCAGAATGGAGCTACTTAGGATGCTTAGGGAACTAAAAGAAACAATGGAAACCAATGCCAATAAAAGACAAGAGGATTTGAAGGCAGAAATGAGGAAAATGCAATCGGAAATGTCGGACCTGAAAAACCTGGTAGCCAAATTGAAAACCTCAGTGGAAGGCCTCAGCAGCAGAGTAACAGCGGCTGAGAACAGAATCAGTGAGTTCGAAGATCAAGTTCAGAGACTTGTCAGAAAAGAGCAGAAAATGGAAAAGAGACTCACAGTTCGAGAACAGATGGCAAGAGAAGATCGTGATGAAGCCAATAGAGGTAACATAAGAATTATTGGAGTCCCAGAGGGACAGGAAGAAAACCTTGATGAAGAAGAAAGTGTCAAAGACATCAAAACTAAATCAAACACCTGGAAATTAAACAGTGCGCTATTAAACGAGTGGCTTAGACAGGAAATTAAAGAGGAAATCAAAAGATTCCTAGAAACGAATGAAAATGAGGACACGAGTTACCAAAACTTATGGGACACAGCAAAGCGGTCTTAAGAGGAAAGTTTATAGCTCTAAAAGCATTCCTCAGAAAGGAGGAGCGAGCCCACATAAATAAACTAACCTCACAGCTTAAGAACTTGGAGAAGGACCAACAAAAGAAGCACAACCCCAACAGGAGGAAGGAAGTAATGAAACTCAGAGCAGAGATTAATGAGATGGAAACCCAGAAAACAATCCGAAAGATCAATCAAACCAAGAGCTGGTTCTTTGAGAAAATTAACAAAATCGATAAGCCCCTAGCAAAACTCACAAAGAAAGGGAGAGAGAAAACCCTAATAAACCGAATCAGAAATGAAAAGGGGGTCATTACAACAGAAACTACAGAAATTCAAAGGATCCTCAGGGAATACTTTGAAAAGCTTTATGCCACGGAACATCAAAACCTCGAGGAAATGGATAAATTCCCAGACTCCTATAGACTCCCAAGGCTGAACCAAGAAGACCTGGAACACCTGAACAGACCTATCACCATCAAGGAAATTGAAATGGTAATAAAAAGTCTCCCCAAGCACAAAAGCCCTGGTCCGGATGGATTCACCAGTGAATTCTTCCAAATCTTTAAGCTTTAAGCTTTAAGACTTACTCCCAATCCTCTTTAAGATTTTCCATGAAATTGAAATATCAAATGCACTTCCGAACAGTTTCTATGAAGCAAATATCACACTGATACCAAAAGCAGACAGAGATAACACAAAGAAAGAGAACTACAGGTCGATATCCCTGATGAACACAGATGCAAAGATCCTCAACAAACTACTAGCAAATAGAATCCAACTACTCATCAAAAAGATCATACACCATGACCAAGTAGGATTCATCCCAGGGATGCAAGGATGGTTTAACATTCGGAAATCAATCAACATAATCCATCATATCAAAAAAAGAAAAGATAAAAAGCATATGATCATATCAATAGATGCAGAGAAAGCATTTGACAAGATCCAGCACCCCTTTATGATGAAAACCCTAGCCAAAATGGGTATAGAGGGGACTTTCCTCAGCATAGTTAAAGCCATCTACCACAAGCCTACAGCAAGCATCATCCTCAATGGGGAAAAACTGAGAGCCTTCCCTCTAAGATAAGGGATGAGAAAAGGATGCCCACTCTCTCCACTGCTATTCAATATAGTACTGAAAGTAATTGCAATAGCAATTAGGCAAGAAAAATATATTAAGGGCATACAGGTAGGAAAGGAAGAAATCAAGCTCTCACTATTCGCAGATGATATGATACTATACTTAGAGAACCCAATAACCTCCACCAAAAAACTCCTAGAAACAATAGACTTGTATAGTAAAGTTGCAGGCTATAAAATCAATACCCAAAAGTCCATGGCTTTCCTATACGCAAACAGTGAGAGAGAGGAAAGCTATATGAAAAAATCAATCCCGTTCACAATTGTGCCCCAGAAAATTAAGTACCTAGGAATTAGCTTAACTAAGGAAGTAAAGGACCTGTACAAAGAAAACTACAAAACGCTACTTCAGGAAATAAAAGAGGACTTGAGGAAATGGAAAGACATCCCCTGCTCATGGGTCGGGAGACTTAACATTGTCAAAATGGCATACTACCGAAAGCACTGCATAAATTCAATGCAATCCCTATAAGGATACCCATGACATTCTTCAAAGAAATGGAGCAAACACTCCTGAAATTTATATGGAACAATAAGACCCCACGAGGAGCTAAAGCAATTCTTGGGAAAAAGAAAATGGGAGGAATCAACCTCCCTAACTTCAAACTTTTCTACAAAGCGGTAATAATCAAAACAGCATGGTACTGGAACAAAGGCAGAACTGCAGACCAATGGAACAGAGTTGAATACACTGACATCTCCCCTCAATCATATGATCATCTAATCTTTGATAAAGGTGCAAGAAATGTGAAGTGGAGTAAGGAAAGCCTCTTTAACAAATTTTGCTGGCATCACTGGACGGCTACGTGCAAAAAATGGGCTCAGAACTCTGCCTAACACCATGTACAAAGGTAAGATCAAAATGGATTAAAGACCTCAACATCAGACCAGAAACCATAAGGTACATTGAAGACAAAGTTGGCAAAACCCTCCATGACATTGAGGCTAATAGTATTTTCAAAGATGACACGCCACTGGCTGAGCAAGTGAAAACAGAGATAGATAAATGGGACTATCTTAAACTAAGAAGCTTCTGTACCTCCAAAGAAACAGTGACCAAAATACAAAGACAGTCTACAGAATGGGAAAGAATATTCGCCGAATACACATCTGACAAGGGGTTGATATCAAGGATATACAAAATACTGGTTGAACTCCACAAGAAGAAAACATCCAACCCCATCCAAAAATGGGGCAATGAAATGAACAGAAACTTTCTCAAAGAAGAAATCCGAATGACAAAAAAGCACATGAGAAAATGCTCTACATCATTAATCATCAGGGAGATGCAGATGAAAACCACAATGAGATACCATCTCACACCTCAGAGACTGGCCCACATTCAAAAGAACAAAAGCAACTGTTGCTGGCGCGGATGTGGCGAGAAAGGGACACTCCTTCACTGTTGGTGTGAATGCCAACTGGTTCAGCCCTTTTGGAAAACAGCATGGACGTTCCTCAAAAAATTAGAAATTGAGTTCCCATTTGACCCAGCGATACCACTCCTGGGAATATATCCCAGAGAGGCAAAAATGTGTAGCCGAAGTGACATCTGCACTTGTTTGTTCATTGCAGCACTCTTTACAGTAGCCAGAAACTGGAAGAGACCTGAATGCCCAAGAACAGATGACTGGTTAAAGAAACTTTGGTACATCTACACAATGGAGTACTATGTAGCTGTTAGAAAAGATGAAGTCATGAACTTTACATACAAGTGGTACAATATGGAAACTATCATGCTAAGCGAAGTGAGTCAAAAAGAGAGGGATAGACATAGAAAGATTGCATTCATCTGGGGGATATAAAATAACAAAATATGAGATTAATACCCAAGAATAGCTGAGATCAACACCAGGAGGATTACTCCATAGCTTAGAGGCCAGTCGGGTATTCTAGGGGAAAGGACAGTTCAGATGGAGAAGGGAACACCAAATGGAGGGTGTTTGGAGGATCCTCCCAGGAGGGGAGATGCAGGTTGAAAGTAGACTGAACTGAACATGTTTGCCACTCAATGCCTCTTTTGCTGATCACAACACCCAAAAGGAGAGAGAGAACAAAAGGGAATGCCCTGCCACAATGGCAGGGGGGGGATGGGAGGATGGGGGGGATGGGGGGGGGGGAGGGATATTATCCTTGTGGTGGAAAATGGGCATTGGTGGAGGGATGGGTATTTGATCATGGTATGACCGAATTCTAAGCACAAAAATTTGTAAATCTACAACTGTACCTCATGGTGTTTCACTAATAATAAAAAAAATAATAATAAATAAAAAAAAGAGTTTGATCTTAGAGAAATGTCATGATTCACAAGTAACAACGAGACTAGAACCCTGCTAGGGATAGGAAAAACTATCTGCTCCGAGTACTGTAGTCTGAGATTGAGATGGCTCTAGGAGAGCAATTCTACAAGCTTAAGGTATTTCTTACTGTATCAATACAAAATGATTTATATTATGTATGCTTATATGTTTGTTGGACAAGGAGAGGAGAAACACACCCAGGGGATTTTGCTCTAGGGTGAGTCGAGCTGCAAATGAGAATCTTTCCTAGAAGCGGCTTTCCCCGAGGGAAAGAACTCTACCCCTATTGATTGTGACCACACTTATGTGAATTGTTACCCCGACCTCTCATGCTGGGGGATATAATGAGACTCTAACAGTGGGCTGGAGGAGGCAGAAGAGAGACAGGAGTGAATGGAGAGAGGATTGGAATAAACTGCAACTAAGATCAACCAGCCTGGCCTCCATTCCTTCATTTGCCTGCCCATCGCCATTGACTTCCCCGGGGTGGGGGAAGTGGCGTGAGACTACCGAATGTGGGCAGTGAGAGAGATAGAACGCTGCAGCCTTTTTGAGTTTGCACACTATACATAGATAATGATGATGCCTCTAGACACAATAAATGTGCATAGTAAAGTAGCAGTTACAAAATCAATACCGAAAGTCCACGGTTTTCCTATATATAAATAATGAAATAAAAGAGAGAAAAATTTTAAAATTCCATTCAAAATTTGCCTCAAAATATCAAGTACCTCATTTACACAATGGAGTACTATGTAGCTGTTAGAAAAGACACAGTCACAAAATTTACATACAAGTGGTACTACATGGAAAGTATCATGTTAAGCGAAATGACTCAGAAAGAAAGGGATAGATATAGAAAGATTGCTTTCATCTGGGGAACATGAAGTAACAAAATAGGAAACTAACACCCAAGAATGGCCGAGACTAGTACCAGGAATTTTACTCCATGACTTGGAGGTCAACCACACATACTAGGGGAAAAGGGAGCTCAGATAAAGAGGGGAACACCAAATAAAGGTGTTGAGGGATCCTCCCAGGATAGGAGAAGCATGCTGAAATTAGACTATAGACCAAACATGATTGCCACTCAATGTTTCTTTTGCAAACCACAACACCCAAAAGGAGAGAGAGAACAGAGGGGAATGCTCTGCCACAGAGACAGGGTGGGATGGGGGGAAAGGGGGGGTGGGAGGGATACTGGGATCCGTGGTGGTGGGAAATGGGCACTGGTGGAGGGATGGCTATTTGATCATTGTATAATTGAAACCCAAGCTCAAAAATGTGTAAGTCTGCAACTGTACCTCATGATGTCTCACTATTAAAATTTTTTTAATGAAAAAAAAGAATTCTTACTTCGGGATGGGTACTCGACCACTGTATGACTGAAATGTAATCACGAAAGTATGTAAGTCTATAATTGTATCTCACGGTGTTTCATTAAAAAATTAAAAGAAAAAAATCAAGTACCTTAGAATCAGAGTAGTTAAATAGTTAAAGATTATAAACAAGGAAAACTACAACACATAACTTTTAGAGATAAAATTGGCCACAGGAAATGGAGACAAAGGAGCTGCTCATGGCTCGAGAGGATTAACATTGTCAACATGGCAATAGTCCACAAAGCATTATATAGATTCACTTGTTCCCTATAAGCATACACATGACATTTTTTCAAAGAAATTAACCAAATACTCCTGAAATTAATATGGAACATAAATTCTCATTAATAGCTAAATCAATCCTTGGGAAAAAGAAGATGGGAGTCTTCATCTTCCCCAAATTTCAACTAATACAAAGCAATAGTAATTATAACAGCATGGTATTGAAATAATGACAGACATGCAGATCAATGAAATAAATAGAATATCCTGATACATTGCTCAAATATATGATGACTTATACTTTGATACAGAAGCAAGAATCTGAATAAGAAAATCCTTTTCAACAATTGGTACTGGGATAACTGGTCAGGTACTTGCAAAAAATCAACTCATACCACTCTCTAATGCCAGGCACAAACATCAGATTAAAATGGATTAAAGACCTAAAATATCAGACCTGAATCCACAAGGCACACAGAGAAAAACATCGCAGAACCCTCCATGACACTGAATTTACAGACATCTTCAAAACGCCATTTTACACACAGTATTAAGTTTATCTAATACACCTTTCGGATCCTGGATGTATAATTCAAGAGGACAATGATTTTATTCCAAACAGAAAAAAAATCTTCCTTCACTGTTTTGGATCAAATGGATTCATTTTTTAATCAAAAGATAACCAACAAGTCAGGTTCAGTCCATGAGATATCTGTGCCCTCAATCTCAATCCCACACTTGCTCACATAGAGTAATAAGACACTGGCAGACATAGAGTGAAAGGACAGATAGAATGAAAGTGCAAAGATGGTGGAGCACTCAGCTCTTTTGCTAAGAAGGGAAGAGACAGCATAGCACAGACAATTGAGACTTTACAGTACCTAAGACTTATCCTGGTTTCTCTTCACACACCAGACAACTTCCATCCTTCCCTTGCTCACTGCCTAGAATGGACCTAAGAGTCTCTGCTTCTCTGGTTGCTCAACTATGTACATCACCGTCCTGACTCCACAGCCACCCAAGCTCTAAAGTTGCTTCTCCCTGCCTCTTCTTATAACATCCTCTGCACATGTCCACAATAAGTCTCAGTAAATAATTGTACCTTTGTTTTCATAGATTTTTTAGAACTCTTTTCTTCTTGTTGGCATGTATTGATTCCCTTTGTGTCACCAAGGATACTGTACTATCCAGGAAGCCTCACTGTCCTTTGAGGTTCAAGCCTGTCGTCACCCTCCTCACCATGGCACATAAAGATAAGTGACTGTGACATCACTAAACATGTTACCATGAGCACAGCTGCTACGGTTGCATATGGGTGCTAAAATTGAAGGGGGCATTCCCTCTCCTTCCACCAGAAGGACTTTGCTTATGTATAAGAGATTTGAAAGTCATGGAGAATCGGTCATAATGCAAATATAACCAAACATGTTCTTAGTTCATAAAGTATTTCAATATGAAAGTTGAACAAAAGTCTCAATAGAGCTTTTGTTGCATGCCAATGAGGAAATAATTAAAATATTGCCTAAAACACAATATTTATGCCACGAAGTGTTGTGCAAACAAACCTGAGCATTGCAGGAATATATGTTCATCAAGAGGTCATTTGACCAAGATTCTCCAAAGAGTAGACTGTAACAGAATTTGACACTCTATTTGGATCTAGGGGCTCTTTGAAAGGGATTGTTAACTTTGAGTTGTCTTCCAATATTTCACGTTGAGCCTGTATTTGCTCTGACTATTCAAATATGTTTTGTTAGCTATCATATGTCACCGCAATACCAATTCTGGGAATATATCCTAAGGGTACAAAAAAGCACAATAGTAATGACATCTACACCTATATGTTCATTGCAGCATTGTTCACAATAGCCAGAATCTGGAAAAAAGCCAAATGCCTGAGAACAAATGACTAGTAAAAGAAACTTTGGTACATCTACACAATGGAATACTATGAAGCTGTTAGGAAAGATGAAGTTGTGAAATTTGCTTATAATTGGATGGTCATAGAGAGTATCATACTAAGTGAAATAAGTCAGAAAGAAAGGGACGGATATAGAGTGACTACATTCATTGGTATAATATAAATTAACATAATATGGGACTGACACCCAGGGACAGTAGACAAGGACCAGGAATATTACCCCATAGTTGGAAGCCTGTTTCATGAGCTGGGGAGAAGGCAGCTGGAACAGAGAAGGAGTCATTAAGTCAATGATGAATGGAGGAATCATTCAGCATGAGAAATGTGTGCTGAAAGTTGATAAATGACCAAACGTGATAGTTGCTCAGTATCTGTATTGCAAACCATAATGACCAAAAGAAAAGAGAGAGTAAGAGGAAAATTGTCTGCCCTAGAGGCAGGGGGAAGGTTGGAAAGGGGGGTACACTTGGGACATTGATGGTGGAGAATGGACACTGGTGAAGGGATGGGTGTTCAATCATAGTATGACTGAAACTCAAACATGAAAGCTTTGTAACTGTATCTCACAGTGATTCAATAAAAAACTTATTTCGTTCAGGAAACAGTGACTTAGTTGGCTTCGTGTTTCTACTGCACCCTGAAATTCGTCTGTCTCTTAGTTGGTGCATTCAGTCCATTGACTTTGAGAGAGATGATTCCTATTGAATTTCGTGCCATCTTTTGGCAGGCATTTGGTGTGTATGCAGGGATAATATTGTCTAAAGCAGCCTATTTAGTACTTTATATAAGTATTGTTTTGAGTCTATGTAGTTCCTGAGTTCTTATTTATCAGTGAAGTGTTGTAACACTTCTTCAGAAATGAAAGAGAGTCTGACTGGGTCACGAATTCTTGGTGAGACTTTCGTTTCATTGATTTTTTTCCACTCTATCTCACTACTTTCCTTGAGAATGTATTCTGGGTCTCTGGAACTTGGCAGGTTGATGAGCTTACATGGTTTCAGCAGGGTGAAGAGATTCGATAAAAATAATGAAAATTTTTTCTTGACGGAAGACTCCCCTCTTGGCCAAGGTGCTCACGGAGCAACTAGACCAAAGGAAATCCCTGAAAGTCTTATAAGTGTGCCATAAGTGGACTGCTAACCCTGCACAGGCACCAAAGCAGCCCCTCCCACACAGGTAGAGCAGTGGCAGTGGGCATGGCCTCTGGGGCTCCTTGCCCAGCAAGTAGACACAGGGAACCTGAAGATCCCCCTCTCGCCAAGGTGCTAAAGGAGCAAGTAGGAACACCAAAGCCAAGGGGAACCCCTACTCATTCAGCCGCAGTTATTTTCCCCTTTCCCATGGCTTTGGACACACATCCCAAACTCCATTACCTAATTCTGACAAGGACAACCTGGCTATCCCAAACACATTAGTCAGTAATCCACTAACTTTTTCCAGTAAAAATACTCCCAAATCTCACCAAAATGATGGTCAACACAAGAATCTTAACAAGCCTAATGTAAAAGAACACATCCCCTGAAGCTGCACTAGAGGCCTCACATAAGTCACAGAGGAGTATCAAAGAGGTAGTATTTTTAAAGGGGAAAAAGAAGACCACCATCAACTGAGCCCATCTAGAATGATCCCTCACAGTGAGAGCGGGTCACTGATAGTGAACTGGAGGGACCCATCTCCATACTACCACAGAAACATGAAGAAACAGCACAGATCCTCACCACAAGGAGTGTACAAAAAGAAAAGAGCCCTGAAGACTCAACAGGAATACCCACAAATACAATCTCTTCCATAAAGAACTCAGATATGAAATTCTGAGGATGTTCAATGAGCTCAAAGAAATGGTGGAAGAGGCATCCAGTAAATTAAAGGAGGTTATGAAACAGTGGAACGAACAGCCAATAAAATACAGGAAGATATGAGAGCTTAAATAAGAAAACTACCAACAGAAGTGTCACTAATAAAGGATTTTATAGATGAAATAAAAACTCAGCAAGTACCCTCAAGAGTAGAATGACAACAGCATAAAACAGAAACAGTGAGCTTGAAAATAAGCTGCAGAAATCATACAGGCAACAACATATAATGTACAAAGGTCTCAAAATAGTGCAAGGGCGAATAAGAGACCTAGGGGATGAATTCAAGAGGATCAATATAAGAATCACTGGAGTATGAGAAATACAGGGAGGCAACCCCAGTGACGTAGCAACAGTTAAATATGCCATTGCTGAAAAGATCCCAGAACTGGAGAATGCAGACATCCAGATCCAAGAAGCCTGAAAGCTATCAGCTAAAAGAGACCCTAATAAAAAGACTCCAAGACATATAATAAGCAGAATAATGAATGCCACAGATAGACACACAATACTGCAAGCAGGAAGGTCAAAGAAGAAGATAACATACAAAAGAACACAAAAGATTTATAACAGACTTAGAGGAAACTATCCGACCTGAAGGCAGTGGTGGGATATACTGAAAAACTCAATGGGATGAACACCTCACCAAGAATACTTAATCCAGCTACACTCTCGACGCAAAGGAATGATACACTATTTCATGGATAAACAACAGCTCAGGAACTTCATAGACTCAAAACCAAACTTAAAAGAATTACTGAAGGGTTTATGGTAAGACAAGACAAACCCCTAAAATCAAAACAAACCTCTACAGAAAGATGACCAAAAACCCAATGACAATAATCTCTCTCGATGTCAATGAACTAAATGCACCAATTAGGAGGCACAGGGTGGCAAAATGGATTAAAAAAAACCTGAACCCAACATTCTTCTGGCTACAGGAAACACATCTGAACAGTCAGAGCAAACACAAACTCAAAGTCAAAGGATGTAAAACAATCCTTCAAGAAAACAGTTCCCTCACAAAAGCTGTGGTGGCCATACTGGTATCCAACAACATGGATTTCAGGCTGAAAAAGATTAGACTAGATGGCAAAAGCCATTTTTAATAATCAAAACATATGTACATCAGAAAGAAATCACAATCCTAAACATATATATAACCAATGGGAGGTCAGCAAAATACTTAAAACAACTGCTAATAGACTTCAAGGAGGACATTGATAGCAACACAATAGTAGTCAGAGATTTCAACATCACTTTATCACCTCTGCATAGATCAACAAGACTAAAACTCAGCAAGGAAGTACTGGCTTTGAAGGAAGAAATGGAAGAGAGAAGGCTAATAGATGTATACAGGGCTTTTCATCCCCCCGTAAATAATCGAATATGCATTCTTTTCCAGTGTACATGGAACATTTTCCAAGATAGACCACGTGTTGGGACACAAAACATACCTCAACAGAAGCAGGAAGATAGAAATTTTATCAACTATCTTTTCATACCACGATGCACTGAAGATAGAACTTAATCACACACAGAAATGGAGAATCAAATCAAACACCTGGAAATAAAACATCTCAATGTTGAACAACTAGTGGGTTAGAGAGGAAAACAAGTGTAGGATAACATTAGTTTGCCCTTCCTCTCTGGCTCCATGGAGGTTGGGTTTGTTGATTGCTCCCCCAACCTGTCAATTACCTTTGCCTCCTGATCAGATTCTGCTGACTTGTAAATATTGTTTTTCTCTGGTGGAGAGAGTTGTGGAGAGAGTGTGGGAAAGATGAGAATGGAATAAATGGCAACTAATCACCAACCAGCTTGGCCCTCGTTCCTCCTTCGGCAGCCCAACGCAACAGCCATCCTGAGTGGGGAAGCAGTTTGGGAGCACTGGATGCAGGTGGCAAGAGAAAGCCACCTAGAGAGCCCGCAAACATCCGATAACGTGTTATCCCCGAGCAAAAGGTGTCTACAGAGCCCAAGAAAAAGGAGTTTACACAGCCCCAAGGAAGGGGTTTACACAGCCTGTGTTAAGGGTAATCCCAATCAAGGAAGAAATCAAAAGATTCCTGGAAACAAATGAGAATGAAGACATGAGCTACGAAAATTTGTGGCACACAGCTAAAGTAGTGTTAAGGGGAAATTTTGTAGCTCTGCAAGTGTTTATAAGGAAGGAGGAAAAGGCCCACAAAAAGATCTTAGAAAATAACCAACAGAAGGAGCCCAAATCAGTCAGGAGGAAAGAAATAATAAAACTTATAGCAAAGATCAACAAGCTGGATTTCCCTGCAAAATCCAGAATGATCAATGAAACGAATAGTTGGTTCTTTGAAAAAATTAACAAGATAAACCACTAGAAAGACTCACAAAGAAAGAGAAAGAACCCTAATAAACCAAATCAGAAATGAAAAGGGGAACATAACAGCAGAAAATACAGAAATTCAGAGGATCATCAGAGAAAGTCTGTACGCTAAAAGCAACTGGTGTTGGCCGGACTTGGCGAGAAAGGGACCCTCCTTCATTGCTGGTGGGAATACCAACTGGTTCAGCCCTTTTGGAAAACAGTATGGACGATTCTCAAAAGATTAGAAGTTGAGCTCCCATTTGACCAACACCACTCCTTGGAATATATCCCAGAGAAGCAAAAAAGTAGAGTTGAAGTGACATCTGCACTTGTTTGTTCATTGCAGCACTCTTTACAATAGCTAGAATCTGGAAAAAACCTGAGTGCCCGAGAATAAATGACTGGTTAAAGAAACTTTGGTATATCTACACAATGGAGTACTATGTAGCTGTTAGAAAAGATGAAGTCATGAAATTTACGTACAAGTGGTACCACATGGAAAGTATCATGCTAAGTGAAATGAGTCAGAAAGAGGGACAGACTTAGAAAGATTGCATTCATCTGAGGAACATAAAGTAACAAAATAGGAGACTAACACCCAAGAATAGCTCGAGATAGGTACCAGGAGGTTCACTCCATGGATTGGAGGCCAGCCGCACATACTAGGGGAAAAGGCAGCTCAGATAGAGAAGGGACCACCAAATAAAGGGTGTTGGGAGGATCCTCCCAGGATTGGATATGCATGCTGAAAGTAGACTATAGACCGAACATGGTTGCCACTCAATGCCTCTATTGCAAACTACAACACCCAAAAGAGAGAGAACAAAAGGAGGCGGGATAGAATGGGGAGGATGGGGGGTGTTGGGAGGGATACTGGGATCATTGGTTGTGGAGAATGGGCACTGCAGGAGGGATGGGTACTTGATTACTGTATACATGAAACCCAAGCACAAAAATTTCTAGGTCTACAACTGCCTCATGGTATTTCACTAATAAAAATTTAAAAATAAAAAAGTCTGTATGCTAAGAAACAAGAGAACCTAAAAGAAATGGATAAATTCCTGGACTCTTATTACCTTCCAAGGTTGAACCAATAAAATTTGGAATACCTAAAATGACTTATAACTATCAAAGAAATTTAAATAGTAATCAAAATTCTTCCCCAAAACAAAATTCCCGGTACAGATGGTTTCACTAGCAAATTCTTGCAAATATTTAAAGAGAACCTAATACATGTCCTTTTCAAGATTTTCCAGGAAAACCAAGAAAAAGAAATACTGCCAAACAATTTCTATGAGGCACATAATACCAAAATACTGAAAGCAGACAGAAATACCACAAAAGATAAGACTATAGGCTTATGTCCCTGATGAACATGGATAAAACAAGCCTCAACAAAATATTAGCAAATAGAATCCAAAAACTCATCAAATAGATCATACACCATGACCAAGTGCGATTCATCCTGGGAATGCAAGGATGGTTTAACATTCACAAGTCAATCAACATAATCTATCAGAAAATCAAGTACCCCAGATCAGATTAGCTAAGGATGTAAAGGGCCAGTAAAAAGAAACTACAAAACACTACTTCAAAAAATAAAAGAGGACATGAGGAAATGGAAACACATCCACTGCTCAAGGATTGGGATAATTAAAATTATCAAAATGGCAATACTCCCCAAAGCATTATACAGATTCACTAAAAACCCTATAAGGTTACACATAATATTCTTCAAAGAAATGGAGCAAACACTCCTGAAATTTCTATGGAACAATAAGCCACCAAGAATACCTAAAGCAATTATTGGGAAAAAGAAGATGGGAGGCATCACCTTCCCCAATCTCAAACTCTACTATAAAGCAGTAACAATTAAAAGAACATGGTACTGGAACACATGCAGAGCCGAGACCAATGGAACAGGGTTGAATATCCCGACACACACTCTAAAATATATTATCACCTAATTTTTGATAAGGGAGCAACAAATGTGAAGTAGAGCAAGGACAGCCTTTTTAACAAATGGTGCTGGCAAAACTGGACAGCTACATGCAAAAACAATGGGCGCAGAACTCTACCTAATAGCATGCACAAAAGTCAGATTAAAATGGATTAAAGACCTCAATATCAGAGCAGAATCCATCAGGTACATTGAAGACAAGGTCGGCTAAAGGTATTTTCAAAGACAAAACGCCACAAACCAAGAAATGGTAACAGAGATAAACATATGGAACTGTCTTTTTTTATTTAATTTTTATTAGTGAAACACCATGAGGTACAGTTGTAGATTTAGAAATTTTTGTGCTTGGGTTTCAATTATACAATGATCAAATACCCATCCCTCCACCAGTGCCCATTTTCCACCACCACGGGTCCTAGTATCCCTCCCGCCCCCCATCCCCCAACCCACCCTGTCTTTGTGGCAGGGTATTCCCTTTTGTTCTCTCTTTCCTTTTGGGTGTTGTGGTTTGCAAAAGAGGCATTGAGTGGCAATCATGTTTGGTCTATAGTCTACTTTCAGCATGCATCTCCCATCCTGGGAGGATCCTCCCAACACCCTTTATTTGGTGATCCCTTATCTATCTGAGCTCCCTTTTCCCCTAGCATGTGTGGCTGCCCTCCAAGTCATGGAGTAAAACTCCTGGTACTAGTCTCGGCCACTCTGGGTGTTAGTCTCCTATTTTGTTACTTTATGTTCCCCAGATGAATGCAATCTTTCTATGTCTATCCCTCTCTTTCTGACTCACTTTGCTTAAGATGATACTTTCCATATAGTACCACTTGTATGTAAATTTCATGACTTCATCTCTTCTAACATTGACATAGTACTCCATTGTGTAGATGGACCAAAGTTTCTTTAACCAGTCATCTGTTCTTGGGCACTCAGGTTTTTTCCAGATTCTGGCTATTGTAAAAAGTGCTGCAATGAACAAACAAGTGCAGATGTCACTTCGACTATACTTTTTTGCCTCTCTGGGATATATTCCCAGGAGTGGTATTGCTGGGTCAAATGGGGGCTCAATTTCTAATTTTTGGAGAATCGTCTATACTGTTTTCCAGAAGGGCTGAACCATTCGGCATTCCCACCAGCAGTGAAGGAGGGTCTATGGTACTGTCTTAAACTAAGAAGCTTCTGCACCTCAAAAGAAACAGGTGACCAGAATACAAAGATAGGCTACAGAATGGGAAAGGATAGTCACCCAATACCCTTCTGAATAGGGATTAATATCAATGATATATAAGGCTCTGATAGAACTCTACATTAAAACATTCAATCCCATCAGAAAATGGGGCAATGAAATGAACAGTCTTAAAGAAATCCGAATGGCCAAAAGGCACATGAAAAAATGTTGAACCGTCAGGGAGATGCAAATCAAAACAACAATGAGATATAATCTCACACCAGAGAGACTGGCACATATCCAAAAGAAGAAATGCAACCGGTGTTGGCGAGGATGTTGCGAGAAAGGGACCCTCCCTCACTCCTGGTGGTAATGCTTACTGGTTCAATCTTTTTTGGAAAATAATATGGACGTTTCTCAAAAAACAAGAAATTCAGCTCCCATTTGACCCAGCACTACCACTTATGGGAATATATCCCTGAGATCCAAAAAATACAGTAGAAATGACATCTGTACTTGTATGTTTATTGCAGCACTATTTACAATAGCCAGAATCTGGAAAAAACTCGAGTACCTAAGAACAGACGACTGGTTAAAGAAACTTTGGTACATATACACAATGGAATACTATGCAGCTGTTAGAAAATATGAAATAATGAAATTTGCATATAAGTTCATCAACATGAAGAGTGCCATACTAAGTGAAATCAGGCAGAAAGAAAGGTACAGACATAGAACTACTGAACTCATTTGTGGAATATAAATTAACAGATCTTGGGGGGGAGACTAACACTCAAGGATAATAGAGAAAAGGGCCATCAGGATCTCTCCATGGCTTGGAAAGCGGCCTCATATGCAGGAGTGGTGGGAGGAAGGCAGCTGGCATAGAAAAGGGACCACTAAGTAAATGATGGTTTGAGGAATCATTCTGAATGGGAGATGTATCCTAAAAGTAGACTATGGACCAAACATGATGGCCACTTACTACCTGTATTGCAAACCATAACATCCAAAAGGAGAGAGAAAGTAAAAGGGAATGTTCCTGCCAAAGAGGTGGGGGGCCCAGGGCACGGAGAATAGGGTGGAGGTGGCGGGAGGGATACTGGGAATATTAGTGGTGGAGAAACGGCACTAGTGGAGGGATGGGTACTCGATCATTGTATGTTTGAAATGTAATCACGAAAGTTTGTAAGTTTGTAACTGTATTTACAGTGATTCATTAAAAAGAAATAAAAAATAAATTTACCTCCTGGTACTTACCTTGGCTGTTCTTGGGAGGCCAAGCCGCACATGCTGGGGGAGAAGGCAGCTCAGATAGAGAGGGGAGCACCAAGTAAAGGGTGTTGGGAGGATATTCTCAGGATGAGAGATGCATGCTGAAAGTAGACTATAGACCAAACATGATTGCCACTCAATGCCTCTTTTGCAAACCACAGCACCCAAAAGGAGAGACAGAACAAAAGGGAATGCCCTGCCACAGGGGTAGGGAAGGATGGGGGTGGGGGTATGGGAGGGATGCTGGGAGCATTGGAGGTGGGGAATGGGCACTGGTGGAGGGATGGATACTCAATCATCGTATAACTGGAACCCAAGCGCAAAAATGTGTAAGTCTACAACTCTACCTCATGGTGTTTCACTAATAAAAATTAATAAATAAATAAATAAATATTTTTTTAAAAATTGTCTTTCCCCACCTGAACTGACTCCCAGGTCTATTTGTATGTCTGAGATTGGGAATAGTTATGCTTCTTGACTGAAAGATGTTAGATGTCCTGATAAACTTCATTAGTTCTCATTTTTGCCATGAGCACCCTTGGTACTTCCTAGATGATTGTGAGGGTTTGAGGGATTATTGAATTGTATCTATAAAGCACCTAACAAAGTTACTCAATATAACTTCTCTCCCCATTCAAGCAAATAACCTTTTCAAGGTGGGTTATTGTGTCTTGAGTGACTATCATATATCTGGCCTAAGTCATTTGTGCAACAAATAAACTGGAATGAAGGATGGCTGTATTGGTGGTCAGAAAAATTACTAATTCATAATAATTAATTTATCAATGTGAAATATAGGAGTCATGTTTTAAAAGGTTATATAACTGTGTATCACACATACCAATCAAGCCATCCTACTTCAGATGTATACCTACTAAGATATACTAGATCACATTAGTGCTCAAGTAGGACCCTGAGTAACTCTTGCTTTAATAACTATTCTTCTTTTGTTGCCAGTAGGTTGAGGGAAGGGATATCCTAGTGGAAACTTAAGAGGAGGCAGTGAGTTAGGGGAGTGTCTTTATTTACAAAGTACTTGGGAAAGATAGGATACATAAAACTATACATTTATGCAAAAATGGCAATTCAAAATTTATTTCAAATAAAAAATTAATTTACTAAATTCAACAAAATATCATGACAGATATAATATATATACATATATACATATATGTATATATATCAAGTCAACCTTGCAGGAGTCCTTTGTCAAGATCTATCTCTGCAGAGTTTTTCTGTAATGTGCTTGTTATGTTGCATTTTGGGGAAAATTCTTATAAGGACATTTAGGCTTATAGCAAAGTTTGTAAATAACTTTGTTACATATGATCTAGCCCATTCACCATCCAGTTGTTGGGTTCTGATCATTTCTGAGATTAGCCCAACCACAACACATTTTTATTTCCCAAAATCTGTCACTACACTGAGAATTTTCAAAAACCTTGGCTTCTTTCCCATTACAAAAGGTGACTTTAAAGATTGCAACAGATAGGGCTGCTTAGAAAAATGTGGTGGATCTTTTCATTGTTTGTACATGATAGTAAATGATGACATTATGGTTAACTCATGACTATTTAGTTTTAGACAGAACTATGTGGAGTATTGATACGGGTATGTTTTCATGCATAGGAAGCAGTAAAAACACACCTTATTCCAGAGTACCACTCTCTGACTCTCCCTCCAGATCCTCCCTCAATGGAGAAACTTGGGAGGTGGATGTCATTTTGAAATATTGTTTGCAAACTGCACCCTACCATTAACAAAATAAAGATTTTATTTCTGAAATAAATGACCAACTTGGTGAAGTACTCAAAAAATGTTTGATTCCTCTACTAACAATTGAAATCAGTAATCTCATCATTGGTCTACAAGGCAAGCCGTGGTCATATAGCAGACAGAGAAAACAGAGGATACAGAATAGACTGCATCTATAGTACATTAACAAGCAATAGTGCAAGAAACTTCTTCAAATCTGATACCAGAGAGTGGGTAGATCACTCATCAACACCAGCAACTTTATTATTCAATCGGGCTTGAGTACATGGAGATAATGTTGTGGACCATCCCTGAGATTCAAATATTATTTTATTAATATTTTATTAATTATATCAACATTAATATAATTAATATAGCACTGTAGCACTGTCCTCCCCGTTGTTCATGGATTTGCTCGAGCAGGCACCAGTAACGTCTCCATTGTGAGACTTGTTATTGTTTTTGGCATATCGAATACATCAGGGGTAGTTTGCCAGGCTTTGCCATGCTGGCGGAATAATTTCGGTAGCATGCTGGCTCTCTGAGAGGGCGGAGAAATCGAACCCAGGTCGGCCGTGTGAAAGGCAAACACCCTACCCGCTATGCTATCACTCCAACCCAATTAATATAATATAATTACAATTATATTAATATAAATGGAGTAAAAATCTATCTCACTTCTGAACTAAGTAGCAGGTTGTGAAAATTGTCCATGTAAGAATAACATTTTACTGAGTTAAGAGTACTAGTTTCTTTTTTCTTAGTCACTATATTCAGCAGAGAAAAAAATCTAATGCACCTCAGTTTTGATTTTTCCAAAATTCGTACAATGTTCTCCATATTTGTTTCTATCTATCCATAAATACTTTCTAAACATTGTGGCTTACTCAACTTCCATTTTCCAAAGATGAATGGAAATATAAGGTAATTATACAGGCACAAAGGTTAATGTGCACTGTCTTTTTGTATTTATGTCTGAATGGAATGAAGGAAAAAGCAGCATATAAGAATAATAAGAATAAAGCTATTTTGGGAAAGGATTCTGCATTCATTTGGGGAATATAAAGTAAAAAACTGGGAGAATAACACCCAATAATAGCCGAGATAAGTACCAGGATGTTCACTCCATGGCTTGGAGGCCAGCCGCACATGCTGGGGGAGAAGGCAGCTCAGATAGAGAGGGGAGCACCAAGTAAAGGGTGTTGGGAGGATCCTCCCAGGATGAGAGATGCATGCTAAAAGTAGACTATAGACCGAACATGATTGCCAATCAATGCCTCTTTTGCAAACCACAGCACCCAAAAGGAGAAAGACAACCAAAGGGAATGCCCTGCCACAGGGATGGGGTAGGGGGTGGGAGGGACGCAGGGAGCATTGGAGGTAGAGAATGGGCACTGGTGGAGGGATGGGTACTCAATCATTGTATAACTGAAACCCAAGCACAAAAATTTGTAAGTCTACAACTGTACCTCATGGTGTTTCACTAATTTAAAAAAAAGAATAAAATTATTTTTCAAAACTTTTCTAAAGCTATCTTTCAAAACTTTTCTTTTTATTCTGTAAAAAACTAAAGGAAAACAAACCACAGACGATTCAATGTGATCAGGGATATGTGGCAATATTGTTTCCAAATTATTCTGCTATATTTTAAAAACTAGAAAAGTTGTGTTTTTCATTTGCCAAAATCCATTAGATCGTAAAAGAATTTCTTAATCAGAGCCATTTGTCAGGAATTGTTAAAAACAAACTAGCAAACAAACTTAAACACTCAACCTAGTTATAATGTTTCCTCTAATAAACAAAAGGCCTGATTCCTGTGTGTATAGCTTCAAGACATAACTGAAACAGATGTTCTATTTCTATTCCCATCCTCCAACACACACAAACAGTTTTAAATTTCCTATGAAGGAAGTGTTCTCCTGCTCTATGCTGCCCAGCTTTTTTTCAGCTTCAGCAGAGTTCCAACATGCCTTCAATTGAAGATTGTTAAAATAATAAATTTTTAACGAACCTCTAGGTTTGACCTTCAAGCACAACTAAGAGTTTAAAAAATTCTCTCATATTATCCTCATATAACTGCACCGATGACTAGCATTATTTCTTTTAAAAGGTAAAATGTGAAGGTACAGAGGTACTAAAAAATGCTCAAGGAACATATAGCGTATATAGTGGAATTGATTGAAACACGGGCAGACTGATTATAGTATCCATAATCTTTAACACTAACTAGAAGAAATAGAGTAGTACTTTAAAAAAATCCTTATATTTACCACATACATAGTTACTGTGTTTTTGCATAAACAGGCAGTGCTCAGGGGCTACTCTTGATTCTGTGATCAGGGGGCATTCCTGACTGTGCTCTAGAAACCTTAGTTACTGCAGGAAATCCGAGGGCAGCCACTGCAACATAAATACCTTAAATCTGTTATTTGTCTGGAACCGAATTTTGTAAACTGAAAACATTTCTTGTACTATACTTAGAGGTTACTGGAAAATGTTTATAGAGAAACTTAAATGAAGGAAACATTGTAAGCAAAAGTTAACCAATATTGGGGTAGAGCAATAGCACAACCGGTAGGGCCTTTGCCTTGCACGCGGCCGACCCGGGTTCAATTCCCAGCATTCCATATGGTCTCCTGAGCACCTCCAGGGGTAATTCCTGAGTGCAGAGCCAGGAGTAACCCTCGTGCATAATTGGATTTTGTATTTGTAAGTGAAATATTTCTTTTCTCTTCTCCTTATGTCCTTTGAATAGTTACTTCAGAGCAATGTCCTTTTTGTAACTTGAGAGTTAATTGACTCCTAATAATATTCACTCCTAGGTATCTGTTTACTTGACTTAAGCCTCAGTTGCCCTTAGCTCCTAGCACTCCAAAAGCAGGGTCCTGACGAAGGACTGGATGGACTCAGGGCAAGCTGTGAGATACCCTGGCATCAAAATGGGCAAGGCCAAGCTTTTGTCACAGCAGTAAAGGAATTTTCACAGCCTAAGAGAAACATGGGCCATCATTCGGTACCCAGATTGGGCAGGTCTTAGGCCTCTCAGATCACCAAGGGAAAGAGGTCTGCTGAGGGTTCCTTAGGATATAGACAGAGAGGAGCTTCCCAGGTACTAACCAGAGGACCTATCTGCTGAAAACAACAGAAAAAATAGGACATCATGTGAGAGGTGGATACATGAGCTGGCCAATACATATGTTGTTGGAAAGAAATGATAGTGAACAAGTGCTGACCATCCTAAAAGTGAGGATTGCAAATTGCTTCCAGGAGGCCATAGGAAGGATATCATTAGGCACAAATTCTCCGCACTAATTTCATTGTGTTCAGAATGCCACTCAAAGTCCACCTCACCTGAGGGACTACCACAACGGTTTTCCTGAGCAAAGCACAGCCAGGGTGGTGATCAGTATGAGTCGCTATAAGCATGAAGTTATGGCTCTGTCAGTACATCTGTGTTCTTGTTTTTCTACAACCTGCATATATGTTTAATGTATATTTTATCTATTTAAATTAGACCAATGGAAAACACATTTTAGGTATCTGAGTATTCGTCTACAATACACTAAGGCTTAGAAGCAGATACACATGAGCCAGCAGGCATGTCTTTGTACACCTTGATGGGGTGGGGTGGCTGTTACATGCAGGAGAGCTATGGTCTGAATATCCCCACGTCAAGTACGTGTGTGATCCATATTTAAATAGCAATGAAGAAAGTTAGGTGGTATAGGGTAATAAGAAAAAGAAAATTTAAAAAAGAGGAATGAACTTTCAATCTATTGAAATTGTGTTCATTCTATTTATGTAATTCCTCTTTTAAAATTATTTGTATTAAGATACCATGGTTTACGAAGTTGTTCAAAATAAACTTGCTTCAGACATACAATGTTCCAACACCAATCCATGATTATGCCTTTCCCTCCACCAATGTCCCCAGATTACCTCTCAGTCCCCAGATCACCACCGGTTGCTCTAATAGCACTTAAAGGTGTGACAACTGGAATTATCAGAAAATAAATCAATAAAAGTAAATAAATCACTGTATCACTGTCATCCTGTTGATTGTTGAATTACTTGAGCGGGCGCCCATAACGTCTCTATTCCTCCCAGCCCTGAGATTTTAGCAGCCTCTTCTTACTCATCTTTCCCAATGATTAGAGGCTCTTTCAGGGTTAGGAGAATGAGACCTGTTGTCATTACTGTTTTTGGCATACCGAATACACCACGGGAAGTTGCCAGGCTCTGCCCGGATACTCTTGGTAGCTTACCAGGCTCTACGAGAGGTATATATTTATATATTTTTCTCTATGATTTGTTGCCTACTGTCTGAACCCCATCAGATATGGTGTAGTATTAGTGGAAAATGGTTAGGAAGTATCTTATAATGTATCCAGAAAGCGACCTGGAGCATGGCGGTGGTTGGGTAGTGGAGGTCGGCTGCCGGGACTGGGTCCCTTGGGGCGGGGAGGGTTCTCACCCACCCCACAGCCTGGCGTGGAGTCTAGAATGTCAGTGCCTAGTGCCACAAATAAATCAATAAAATTAAATAAATCAAAAAAGTCAAATTGTGATGATTGAGTACTATATGATTCAGCATACATAAATCAATAGAAATCATTAAATGTAATATAATGCTTATTCTAATATACACAAATAGATTTTAAACTGGCATCTAGAGTGTATTCTATTAATTTTTATATTGAACTTATCGTAGTCATCGTGTCTACACTATCATAAATAAAGTTTTTATATAAACCATGTGCTAATTATTTTAGAGTTAGTATGAAGTAGGTAAAAATTACAAATGCAAAATTTAGTAAGAATTAAGAGAATTTTAAAATTTAATAGTAAATATGAATTGGCCTATAAAAGTACCAAGTATTTTATCCCAAGAAAAGGAATATTGGTTTTATATGACAAAATGCATTATCTATACTGCTTACGAGTCAGCATTAATAAGTAACACATTGTATATAATCTCTATAGATGTTAGAAACTGATCTGATATAGAATGTTCAATATAAATGATACATCAACTCATAATTGAAAATGTATATGAATCCCTTAGCAAGATATGAGTAAATATATCTTCCTTAACATATTAGAAATCATTATGTAATTCCTCTTAATGCTGACAGGTTGAAAGGGAAGGCTAGGAAATGGCTGGAATTTATAGGCATTTTGACATTTATGAGAATTCTATGTTTGGTATATGTTTATTCTTTATTTGAGGGTAGTTCTTCCAGTTTCTTTTTTATTTCAAAGGATGCTGTTTGTTCGACAATAAGAAATGTATTCATTATTTTTTCTTACAATGTTTCCATTACTTGTGATTATCTGTAAAATTTCCTATAACTTATAAGTATAGTTTATGAAATGTTTTAATTAAAAAATTCAGAGTCAGAGAGATAACACAGGTTTAAGGTTTTACCTGCAATGGAAGCCCTCTTCAGAGTTCAGGGTGTGGCTAAAGTTTCTTGACCACAGCCAGGAATGTCTACTGAGCACAGTGCCAGGAGTAGCACCCAAATGTAGTGCTAGAAGTAGCCCCTTAACACTCCTTGTTCATCCAAAAACCAATCAATGGGTAAAGTAAAAAAGTAAAGGCCCTCCCGTTGATCGTCGATTTGCTCGAGCGGGCCCAGTAACGTCTCCATTGGAGACTTTGTTGTTACTGTGTTTTGGCATATCGAATACTCTCAATAGCTTGCCAGGCTCTCCGAGAGGGGCGGAGGAATCGAACTTGGGTCGGCCATGTTGGCCGCTTGTAAGGCGAATGCCCTACCGCTGTGCTATCGCTCCAGCCCATCAATGGGTATATAAATCATAAATATATGTATTTTTTAAAGAACCTCTCTATTCTCTCTTGTAGATATGATTAAAAAGATGAATTCTAAAGTAAAACTGTGTTTCAATTAATTTCACTATATACTGTATATATGCCTTTGAGCAATTTTCTTGTGTCTCTGTACCTTCACTTTTTACCTTTAAAAATTAAGAATAGTAGTTATTGATGCAGTTATAATTAGACTTCAATAAGAATACATTTTTAAACTCTTAGCTGTGCCTGACAATCCTATGTATTTTTTAAAAAGTTATTAGATGATCAATACTCTATTTAAGGAATGTTACAACTATGTTGATAGTGACAAAAAGAGATATGCTAATTACTAAATTTGGTGAGTAGTCAGTCTTTATGTTACTTCCTTTTACAGTTTTCTTAGAATAATGTACCACCTGGTTCTTTTTTTTTTCTTTTTGGGTCACACCCGGCGATGCACAGGGGTTACTCCTGGCTCTACAGTCAGGAGTTACTCCTGGTGGTGTACAGAGGACCATATGGGATGCTGGGAATCGAACCCGGGTCAGCCGCGAGCAAGGCAAACGCCCTAGCCGTTGTGCTATCTCTCTAGGCTGGAGCGATAGCACAGCGGTAGGACGTTTGCCTTGTACACAGCCAACATGGCCGACCCGAGTTTGATTCCTCCTCCACTCTCGGAGAGCCCGGCAAGCGCCAAGAATATCTCATCCTCATGGCAGTGCCTGGCAAGCTACCCGTGATGTATTCGATATGCCAAACATAGTAACAACAAAGACTCCAATGGAGACGTTACGTTACTGGGCCCGCTCGAGCAAATCGATGATGAACAACGGGAGGACAGTGACAGTGACTGGTTCTTCTTGGAACTTTTCCTCATTCCTAAATATTTCTTTCCTGGTTTGTCCTCTATCTGTTATTTTCTACTCAATTTTCATGACAATTTCTTTGTGTTTCTGTATTTGGGTCTTCTTTCCTTCTACCTCTATGACCCATTATATATGATAGACAACAAAATTCATCTATTCCTTCACTTAATGTTGAATTTCTATGCTTTCTGGTCTCTACAGATTCATCTTTCTGCACTCTGTCATACAGAACATCTTTAACCTTCTGGAAAATGTTTTTAGTGCTATTCACTCTCCTAGGAAATATCATTCCCTCTACTTCAGTTATTCCCTGTTTTTTAAATAATTAAATCTACTTTTTTAATGCCTTAGGTGAATTTTCTCCTGTAACTCTCAAATATATTTTGTGGATACCAATATCCCCAATGCCCAACATAGTAACTAGCTCATTATTTACTGGTAAAGAGATTTATATGAACTACATTCATGTTTATAGCTCTTATATTTTCATCCATTTATTATCTTTGGTAACTACAGGTGCCTTGAGAATAAGATTGGTTTTTTAATCTTTAGGTTCTTGGAACATATAATCTTCAATATGGCAATATAAATGATTTATAATTTAAGATCTCATCAACGATTTTTATGTTGTGATTTCTATAATTGAGGTTTTGTTTTTCGTTTTTAGCTATTTATTCTATTTTTAAATTTATTTGTTTTGTTAGAAAGCTGTTAAGTTTTCTGCACTGTAGCACCATCCTCCCATTGTTCATCGATTTGTTTGAGCGGGCACCAGTAACTTCTTCATTGTGAGACTTATTGTTACTTTTTTTGGCATATCGAATATGCCATGGGGAGCTTGTCAGGCTCTGCCGTGAGGGCTGAATACTCTTGGTAGCTTGCCAGGCTCTCTGAGAGGGACAGAGGAATTGAACCCAGGTCTGCCGCATGCAAGGTAAACGCCCTACCCATTGTGCTATCGCTCCAGCCCAATTAACTTTTCATTTTACAAACTTTATTGATTTGACTTTTTCCTAGAGAATCACTGGTGCTGTATTCCTCTACCATTCCATTTATTTTTTCCTGGGTAGACACACAGTGGTGCTCTGGGATCACACCTGGCAGGCTCCAGGAACCATATGGAGTGTCTGGAATGGAACCTGGATTGGCTGTGTGCATGGAAAAAGCCCAAATCTCTGAATTATCAATTTTCCACTCTACCATTTGAACTGTGCTCAGTCTGTGTGCTCTCCTCAGGAGTGTCCCCTCCTGAGCACAGAACACAGGGGACAATAAATGGTGTTGAATATTTGAGCTATTGTGCCAGACAAGCGCCTAAACCCCAGTACTCTCTCTGACCCAAAAGCTTTATAAACATGTCTATCTCATTAATAGGCAAAATTTTATTCGATCAATGATAAAAGTATATGTATATAAAAATAGCCTGACAGACCTCCATTACGTCCACTACCTCCACTACCCAGCGGCCAACATGCTCCAGGATGATTTCCGGATACTCAGGCCAAGACTCAAGCAGAAGTGAAGCCCCACAGAGCGAGGGAAGTGGAATTCTGTGACTTCGGACTCCAGGCTCAATGGACCCAGGAACAGAGATCCTCTGCATGCTCCCAGCAGCCTGGCAGAACTCCATTACCTCCACTACCTCCACTAGCCAGCGGCCAACATGCTCCAGGATGCTTTCCAGACCGCGCAGCCGCAACTCAACACATCCTAAAACACTTAATATAAGATTACCGCACCATATTTGATTGCATTGAAATATGGTTTAAACTATGGGAACACCTGGAACGACGATTAGAAGCCGCCCTACAAGCCTCTATCCTTCTCGGAGAGCCTGGAAAGCTACCGATAGTGTTACGCCCACAAGGCAGAGCCCAGCAAGCTATCCGTGGTGTATTCGATATGACAAAACCATTAAATACAATGGGTCTCATTCCTCTGACCCTGAAAGAACCATCAATATGGCAGCTTTAAGAAGGATGAGGAAGGAGAAGCTGATAAAATCGCAGGGCCGACCTAGGCTGCCACAAGGAAGAAAGACAAACATGACTGTCTGTACTTTCGATGCACGTACTCTGGCATCAAATGCATCCATGGAGGACCTAATGGTGCAAGCACGAAAGATCAAGTACGACATCATTGGTCTGATCAAGACAAGAAGATATCAATCACATCACGCCATTTTCGAAACTGGGGAAGAACTGTTCCTCGGAACATATGACAAAAGAGGTGTCGGTGGTGTCGGTGTCCTTGTCAACACGAACTTGGCCATAAACATTGATGCATTCGAATGCCTAACAACCCGAATTGGATGATTACAGTTGAATAGATGTGGCTCACTGCCAGCAGTTTCTATCTTCGTTTTCTATGCACCAATATCCAATTATGATGAAGGAGAAATTGAGAAGTTCTACATAAAGCTGGAGAAGTTCTATAAAGAGACCACACCTTCTACAGGATCATTGTTGGTGATTTTAATGCCAAGATAGGACTAAGGAGATCAGCCAAAGAACTCCACATTGGGACCTGTGGCCTAGAATGGAACAAACAGGGTGAGAGACTGTTCGAGTTCATCATGTCGACCAAGACCATCCATGATAACTCACAATTCCAGAAGGCCGAATCTAAACGTTGGACATGAGAGTCTCCCATTGGACGGTTCCACAATGAAATTGACCACGTCATATTCAATTGAAGTTCTTGCCTTACCGATGTCACTGTTGTCCCAAAATTCCAAACGGGAATGGACCACTGTCTCCTTTGTGCAAAATTCTACTTCACAGCGCATGGAGAAAGGGCTGCAAAGTTTAAGAAGAGAACTACCAGAACGAACACCAACTGGGAGCTCTTTGGCACTATTGCAGCAACATGGGAAGATGCCAGCATTGACAACATTGACGAGGAATATGATCGACTGGTTCAGCACCTCCATGATTGTGCAAATATCAGCGAGAGAGAGAGATAGCCACAAAAAGACACCTGTCTTCAAAAACTCTTGAGCTCATTGGCCAACGTGGTTTGGCACAAGCCTAAGGCAATTGCAAGCAAACGTCTGAACTCACAAAGCAGTGCAGAGAAGCAATAAAGGAAGACTTCAAAGAGAGAAGAGCAGCAGTCTTGGCTGATGCGGCAGAAGCTGGGAAAAGCATTCGCAATGCCCACCAGTCCTTTGCCAACTACAACACCAAGATAACTGCCCTCCGATGTCCTGATGGATCTATCACATCTCCCAGAAGGGCAATGGAGAAGATTATCCATGACTTCTACTCGGATCCTTCCAGAGCCATATCCACCTGCCCACATGTCAAATTCCGCAGGATGAATATGTCGTTCCTAACGTTCTCGATTCCGAAATCCAACACATCATTTTGTCGTTAAGAAGCGAACAGCAGGTACAGAGAGAAGAAGGACCACATGGAGGGCTGGCTCCACAGCTCCCGGAGAAGAAACCAGGTTCCGAAAAGAGCCGAGATCACCGGGAAGTCCCAGATGGGGTAGGTACCGCATCCCCCCTCCCCCAGATGGAACCCCGGTGACCAGAACCCTCCACAAGCATAGCTCGAGTGTGCAGGAACTAGGACTTTTCCTCCAAACCGCTGGGACCGTCCCGGCCTCCAAATAACCTCTGATCCCGGAAGTCACACCCACGGCCCGCCCCCCAGCGCCATCTTTACAGCACACTGCCATACAGAGAGAAGAAGGACCACATGGAGGGCTGGCTCCACAGCTCCCGGAGAAGAAACCAGGTTCCATAAAGTGCCGAGATCACCGGGAAGTCCCAGATGGGGTAGGTACCGCATCCCCCCTCCCCCAGATGGAACCCCGGTGACCAGAAGCCTCCACAAGCATAGCTCGAGTATGCAGGAACTAGGACTTTTCCTCCAAACCGCGGGGCCGCTTATGCGGCCGCGCAACATCTCTGTATATACAAAGTAATCAATGGGAAGTAAATCACCCAACGTTTCTCCCTGAAAATCAGAGTTAAGTTTGGAGCACGGCCACAGCCCCAGAAGCACAAGGACTTAATGCAGAACCCAGCAGCTTAGAGCAGAAAACTGAATGGACTATGCGTTAATCCAGGCCATCATGTCTGCCCGGAGGGGAAAGGGTGTTGCCCCATTCGCCCTCTCCTCTCTGGAAAGAAAGATGGCAGCCGCATGGGAGCCTTGTGGACAGCAGGTATGAGCTGGGGGTGCGGGGGCGACTAAAACCTCATGGGAAGGGGGACGTTCCCGTCCGTCCTTCACGCCCTACCAAGATCACCAGTTTCCCCCTAGGAGCAGCTCTCCAGCACGGCCTCGGCCCCAGAAGCACAAGGACTTAATGCAGAACCCAGCAGCTTGGAGCAGAAAAGTGAACGGACTATGCATTAATCCAGGCCATCATGTCTGCCCGGAGGGGAAAGGGTGTTGCCCCATTCGCCCTCTCCTCTCTGGAAAGAAGATGGCGGCCACATGGGTGCCTTGTGGAGAGCAGGTGTGAGCCGGGGGTGTGGGGGCGACTAAAACCTCATGGGAAGGGGGGTGTTCCAGTCCGTCCTTCACGCCCTACCAAGGCCGCCAGTTGCCCCCCACGAGCGGCTCTCCAGCACGGCCACAGCCCCAGAAGCACAAGGACTTAATGCAGAACCCAACAGCTTGGAGCAGAAAAGTGAACGGACTATGCTTTAATCCAGGCCATCATGTCTGCCTGGAGGGGAAAGGGTGTTGCTCCCTTCCGCCGTCCTCCCTCTGGAAAGAAAGATGGCAGCCACATGGGAGCCTTGTGGACAGCAGGTATGAGCCGGGGGTGTGGGGGCAACAAAAACCTCATGGGAAGGGGGGCATTCCGGTCCGTCCTTCATGCCCTACCGAGGTTACCAGTTGCCCCCCACGAGCGGCTCTCCAGCACGGCCACGGCCCCAGAAGCACAAGGACTTAATGCAGAACCCAACAGCTTGGAGCAGAAAAGTGAACGGACTATGTGTTAATCCAGGCCATCATGTCTGCCCGGAGGGGAAAAGGTGTTGCCCCATTCGCCCTCTCCTCTCTGGAAAGATGGCGGCCACATGGGTGCCTTGTGGAGAGCAGGTGTGAGCCGGGGTTATGGGGGCGACTAAAACCTCATGGGAAGGGGGCCATTCCAGTCCATCCTTCACGCCCTACCAAGGCTGCCAGTTGCCCCCCACGAGCGGCTCTCCAGCATGGCCACGACTCCAGAGCACAGAAACCAATCTCTTAATTATCTGACTCTCAGTAGAAATACTTCCAGGGTTAATTAGCAAAATAGCGGAAATCCAAAACCAACATTTTAATTCTTGAACCCAGCTGTAGAAAGCGAATCACTTCACAATGCTTTCTCAGCACGTCTGATGTGGCAGGAGGGGGTAAACTCTAAATAATAGTGGTTCATATTTTATTGAAACAATGAATCTAATCAAAGCAGATAGAGTGTCAACTAGAATTCATCTGCCTCGCAGGCATTGGGAGGGGTGGGGGGTGGGGTTTTATTGGGGTTCTTCGTGGTAAAAAATAAGTATTGGTAAAGGGAAAGGTGTTTGATATTTGCATGACTGAGACCTAAACCTGAAAGCTTTGTAACTTTTCCCACAGTGATTCAATAAATAAATAAATTATTAAAAAAAAAAAAGAAGAAGCAAACAGCACCAGGCCCAGAGCAGGTCAGACCCGAGCACCTAAAGAACCTGCCATTGGTACTCATCAATACACTGGCTCGGCTCTTCACATGGTACCTGTCTGAATGCCAAGTTCCATCCCAATGACAACCAGCAGGACTCTACTACAGTACAAGAAGGGAGACATCCACGACATTGGCAACTGTCGCCCAATCTGCCTGTTGTCTGTCATCTACAAGCTGTTCCCTCGAGTCATCCTGAATAGGATTGGCAGAACACTAGATGAAGGACAACCATGCAAGCAACGTGGGTTCTGCAAAGGATTGAGCAATATCTACCATATCCACACAATATCCAAGCTCATTGAGGTTTCTCGGAAGTTCAAGATGCCGCTCTGTCTAACGTTCATTGATTTAAAGAAGGCCTTTGATTTTGTTGAGACAGAAGCAGTCATCAAAGACCTAGCCAAACAGGGCATTCAAATGCAATACATCAGGATACTCCGTGAGCTATATTATGGATTCAGTACCATGATCTCACCATTCTACAAAGAAGTGATCATCCTTGTCAAGAGAGGTGTTCGACGGGTGAAAGCATTTTACCGAAACTCTTTAGTGCCACACTCAAGAACGTCTTGCTATAACTGGAATGGGAAGGAATGGAAGTGAATATAGCTGCTTGACAACTATACCACCTCCGCATCGCTGATGACATCGTTCTTATAACACCAAACATCAGCCAAGTGGCACAAATGCTGGCTGACTTCGACCATGAGTGTGGAAATGTCGGACTACGGCTGAATCTCACAAAGACAATGTTTATGAGAAATGGTCTGGTTCCTGATGTTCCATTCACTCTCAATGGGACGAACATCTCTGAATGCAACAGTTATGTGTGTCTAGGTCGATAACTCAACATGACGAATGACCTGGCACCTGAGTTGCACAGGAGGAAGAGAGTGGCTTGGAACACCTTCAACAACATCGAAGAAATAGTTAAGAGGACAAAGAACCTCTGGTTCCAGGCACATCTCTTCGATTTCACTGCTCTTCCTGCATTAACATATGCCTCAGAGACCTGGGCCCCACGAAAACAGGATGAGAATGCTATTCGTGTCTCCCAAAGAGGAATTGAAAGAGCTATGCTTGGAGTATCACTCCAATGAGAGCTTCACTCAAATGAGAGAAAGAATCCGGAGTTCTGACCTCTGTCGACGGTCAAGAATCAGGGACGCTGTCTCATTTTCCAAGGTGTCGAAAATCAGATGAGCTGGAATCGTAATGAGATTTGGAGATGATCGCGGGACTAGAGCCATTACCAAGTAAATTTCACGGGATGTCAAAAGATCACGTGGCCGCCTACCTATGAGGTGGTCAGACTTCTTCATCAAGACCCTGAACAATCTGTTTGAGGCTCTTCTTGTTCCTAGAACTAGCAGACGCCATTGGGCTACGTTATCATGTGACAGGGATGAATGGATTCGTTACTGATGCCTGCTCGAGCAAATTGATGAGTAACGTGATATCAACTGATCACTTAATCACTTATCACTTAATCAATTAATCCCCGTTATTCATCGATTTACTCGAGCGGGTGCCAGTAACGTCTCCATTCATCCTGGTTGCGTGCTAGCTTAGCCCAATGGTATCTGTTCGTTCTAGGAACATGCAGAGCCTCAAACCGATCATTGAGGGTCTTGACAAAGAAGTCTGACCATCATGTAGGTGGGCGTCCACGTGGAATCCAATCAGTAATGCCTCTAGACCAGCGGTTGTCTATAAACCTCATTACGTGTCCAGCCCATTTGATTTTTGATGTCTTGGCAAATGAGACAGCGTCCCTGATTCTTGAGCGTTGACGAAGATCAGAACTCCGGATACTATCTCTCATTTGAGTGAATCGTGATATTCCAAGCATAGCTCTTTCGATTCCTCTTTGAGAGACCCGAATAGCATTCTCATCCTGTTTTCGTAGGGTCCAGGTCTCTGAGGCATATGTTAATGCAGGAAGAACAGTGGAATCAAAGAGATGTGCTCGTAGCTGGAGGTTCTTTGTCCTTTTAGTTATTTCTTCAACGTTCTTGAAGGCATTCCAAGCCGCTCTCTTCCTCCTGTGCAACTCAGGTGCCAGGTCATTCATCATGTTGATTTCTCGACCTAGGTATATATAACTGTTGTATTCAGAGATGGTGGTTCCGTTGAGAATGAATGGAGCATCAGGAACAAGGCTGTTTCTCATAAACATTGTCTTCGTAAGATTCAGCTGTAGTCCGACCTTTCCACATTCACGGTTAAAGTCGTTCAGCATTTGTGCCGCTTGGCTGATGTTTGGTGTTTGGTCAATTGATCAAGTGATATAACATAATTTTTACAAGAAATTTCTGTGATTTATTATTAGTAAATGCTTGATTTGTTAGACTGGAGCGATAGCATAGCGGGTAGGGCGTTTGCCTTCCACACAGCCGACCCAAGTTCGATTCCTCCATCACTCTCAGAGAGCCCGGCAAGCTACTGAGAGTATCCTGTCCTCACAGCAGAGCCTGCCAACCTCCCCCTGGCATATTTGTTATGCCAAAAACAGTAACAAGAAGCCTCACAATGGAAACGTTACTGATGCCCACTTGAGCAAATCAATGAACCAGGGGAGGAAAATTCTACCATTTGAAATAGCACATATGCCAAGAATATTGAGGCAAATATAATGGAACAATTATGTTTTTTTCCTTGAAAATTTTCACGGAAATGTCATTATAGAATCAAGAAGCATGTAGCGATTCATGGGTGTTCTAACCGCTGTGTTTGTGACAGTTCTCCAAGTTTTTTGAGACTTGAATAATCAATCATCTCAAGAAAATAATGTTTTATAAATCAGGAACACCAACAACAAAAAATAAAAACAGGTTTTTAATTTTCTTTCCCGGTGTGTAAGTTTAATTTATTTTTAAATTTTAATTAATAAAGAACAATGTTCCAGAAACAGGTTTTTCCTAAGCAATATTAAAGTCTAGGATCCAGGGGCCAGAGCGATAGTCCTTGGTTGATCCTTACCTTTCACAGAGCCTAACAGAGTTCAATCCTGGGCTTATCACAGGTTGTGTCTGAGCTTCTCCGGAGTAATTCCATAGTGCAAAGTAGAAGCAACCTCTGAGCACCGCGGGCTGTAACACCAAAACCAAACGAATAAAGTCAAGAATTCAAAAGGTTACACAGAAGAAATGGCTCCTCGAGCACAGGCCACTGGCGCCAACGCAGCCACGTGCCCCTATACCCTCTGCTTTCACTTTCCTAAGCCAGAGGAAGAGCTCTCTTTTTCAGGTGATTGGGGTGCAAGAGTTCCATAAAGTGCTGGAAGCCTGGATAAAAGTCTGAGATATTGGGCTGAGACAATAGTACAGTGGGTAGGGTGCTTGCCTTGCATGTTACTTACATAGGACCCATTCAAAGCATCCCAGATGGTGTAGAAAAATTTACCTACAGACATAATGAAGGATAGCATGAGAGATTTAGTCATTGTTTTGCGGCTGGGCATGTGGGGACAGTGAGGGAGTCTGGAGAAAATACTTTTCCTGGGGGAAAAGACTGGTGGCAATAGATAACTTCAGGGCTGATCTCTGTTGCACAAAGCTTGCAGATGGTAGCAGTTTCGCATCACAGTCCAGCATGGCTGCAACTGCAGGACTGTCTTGTGCGCCAAGTAGCCAGAAGTTCTGAGAGAGGTGAACGTCTGGTCAGCCTGTGTGTATAGTTGTGCTCAAAATAGCTCGCAGAATCTGGAACTGTTACTAGGGAGAGGTTGAGTTTGAAGCCACACTGTGCGAAGAAGTGTGAGAAGAAATGCAAAGGAGTTATTAAACCAAGCTATTAAGCCTTTACTCTAAATGGGAGAAATGCAGTGAAAGTGAGCAGGGGCTGGTGGTGCTAGAAAAATACCTCAGGGGCATTGCAGATTGACTTTAATTCTTTAGGCACTATGCTTCAGGTACCGTTTAGCATTAGCAAAGTTTTCGTGACTTCTTATAAAGTTTGGGCCCACAGTTTAAGTTAACTTCCCAGTCTGCAATTTGTGTTAAACCACACTCAAATGTGAGCCACCAATGGTACTTACACGGCCCAGGTGTCAACGTGTTTAGAAGCTAGGGACTATAAGATGGAGGCAGGGTGCTGGGCGATAAAAAAGACCAGCGGAGCAGGGAAGGAGCTAAAGAGTGAGGAAAACTATCAAAATGGAAAAAAAATTGAATTGGTGATTAACAAGGAAAAACACAGAAGAGGTGGGAAGAATGAGGAAAGACATCTTTCTGGTGGGGTAGTACCGCCAGTTTCATGATGTGAGGTGTGGTATTAACACATGTATAAAAACATGTAAAGCTCAAAATCCATAATGCTTTAAGCTAAAGATAAATGAAGGATGTTTTAAAAATGTTTTGGGGCTGTACCCAGTGATGCTGAGGGCTTACTCTGTGCCCAGGGATTTTCTCTGGCACAATCAGGAGACCATATGGAATCCTGGGAATTGAACCCAGTCGGCCACGTGCAAAACAGCTGCCCTATCTACTGAAATATTGCTCTGCCCCTGAGATTATATTTTATATATAAAAGGAAATTCGAGAGAGTAGCTGAATATGGGGAGGAGCAAGGCGGGCAGGACTTGGAATGGAAGGAGCAGTACAGAGAGGTTTCACTTCAGCAAAGAGTTTGGAGGAGCACAATTACAGTTCGAGGATGGAGGAGAGAGAAAGTTTGTGCCATGGAAGCACTGGAGGTTAAGTAGCAGAGTGATAGTACAATGAATACGATGTTTGTCTTAATTGTGGTCAAACTGGGTTCGATCCCTATGCCTATATGGTCCCCTGGGCCCGACCAGGGGTGATCACTGTACTCAGAGTGAGGAGTAAGACTTTGGGGCCATGAATGGCCCCCAAATTGAATAGCAAAAAATGAGATGGAGAGCGACAGGGTGAGTTACCTTAGAAATATGGGGAACAGAGAGCCACTAGCTACAGAGATACCTCCAGGCTCTGTGCCAGGAAGAACCTCATTTCGGGGGTAACCCAAAGTGGGAGTGGGATGAGCCCAACACCAGTCACTACAGAGCTCTGGCAGCCAAAAATGTCCAAAACCCAATCGCCACTATGCTCACAGTGACCTGCACAGGCTCGGGGTGAGCCTCATGCATGAGAATGAATCTGCTGAAAAACTCACATATGCGGCCTTTGTGACCAAAATCTCCAGGCTTTCACAGAGTTGGGAATGGATGAACTCCCCCCTATCTCCGTTTTTCCAGGAGCCTGGCGGCCAGACCCATAAACTCCCTCCAGCACCATGTAAACTCATTAACAGATAAGTTCCAGAGAGTCACAAATAAATCTAGAAAGAGAGCCAAAAGCTGCAGAGGTGCGTCCAGACCCCAAATTCATTTCCAGTTGTATAACCCTATTTAAAATTTTAGGAAAAAAAATTTTAGAAGTACTGGAGCTCACAGCTATAAGATTTCATACTGTACTCCAATGGTGTACCAAGGTTAGCACATCACATTTGATGGGGTATAAGGTAGAGAGTAATTTACCTTGATCAAAATATAAATATTAGCACACAAGACTCAACATGTAATAACATGTTAGTAATCTCTTATACAAGAGCTTAATGGCTCCAGGGTGACATACAACAATCTTAATACATTTTCCTCTAAGAAATATTTTTGGATCATTTTTAACACATTGTTCATAGCAAGCAATATAAAATAAATTATTTAGGACCTTCTTTGGGCACAGGCTTGGGTGGTGGTGAAAATTTCAAGATAATAGTGATGGGAAGGTGTAACGGTTGTGGGATTGGTGTGGGAATATTGGATATGATAAGTTATTGTGAACAATATTATAAAAATGAAATTGGAAAAAAAGAAAGCATCATACCAAGAAATCTAGTGTAACATCTAAGTTCCCATACCTACACACCAACATGAAGAAACAACACAAATCCCCACCACGTGGGGACGACAATGAAAAGAGTTCAGAAGACTCAGTAGGTGCTACTCACCTAAAGAACATCTCTGAGAAAGAATTCAGATATGAAGTCATGAAGATGTTCAATGAACTCAATGAAATAGTCAGAAAGATATCCAGTAACTTGACAGAAACAATCGAGAAATTATTGAATAATGAGAGCAGAAATATCACGAATAAAAGATTTTGTAGATGAAATAAAAAACTCAGTCTGTGCCCTGAACAGTAGAATGACCACAGCTGAAGACAGAATCAGTGAGCTGGAACATCAGATGCACCAAGCCAAAAGGCAACAAAAAACAGTGGCAAGAGACCTCAAAATAGCTTGAGAGTGAATCAGACTCCTAGGAGATTATGCCAAGAGGAACAACATTAGAATCACTGGACTACCAGAAGCTCAGGGAAACAATGCCAACAAAAAAAAACACGGTGAAACAAATCATTGCTGAAAAATTCCCAGAGCTCCACAATGCAGCCATTCAGGTTCAAGGAGCCCGAAGGGTGCCAGCTAAAAGAGACCCTAACAAAAACACTCCAAGAAATATCATAGTTAGAGTGATTGATGCCACCGATAGAGACACAATACTGCAAGCAGCAAGATCAAAGAAGGAAATCACATACAAAGGAGCACCCCTCAGATTCACAGCAGACCTATCAGAGGAAACCCTCCAAGCCTGAAGGTAATGGTGGGATAGAGTGAAAAACCTCACTGAAATGAATGCTTCACCAAGAATTCTCTATTCAGCTAAACTCTCACTCATACTCAAAGGAACGGTAAACTATTTTCTAGATAAACAGCAGCTCAGGAACTTCATAGACTCAAAACCAAAACTAAAATAAGGGCTAAAGGGGCTACTATAAGATAAGACAAACCCTAAAAGCACAACACACCCTTACAGAAAGATAACACAAAACCCCATAACAATATTCTCTCTGAACGTCAATGGTCTAAAATCACCAATTAAGAGACACAGAGAGGCAAAATAGATTCAGAGACAGAACCCAACATTCTGCTGCCTACAAGAAAATCATCTCAACAGTCAGAGCAAACACAGACTCAAAGTTAAAGGATGGAAAACAATCCTGCAAGCAAACGACTACCTCAAAAAAGCTGGGGAGGCCATACTAGTATCTGACAACATAAATTTCACGTTGAAGAAGGTTAGAAAGGACAGCAAAGGCTATTTTATATCCATCAAGGGATACATACAACAGAAAGAAATCAAATTCTTAAATGTATACGCACCTAAAGAGGGAACAGCTAAATATTTAAAACAACTGCTAACAGATTTTAAGGAGGATACTGCTAGCAACACAACAGTAGCTGGAGACTTCAACATCACGTTATCACCTCTGTATAGATCTACAAAAGCAAAACCCCGCAAGAAAACATTGGCCTTGAAAGAAGAAATAGAAGAGAAAGGGCTTATAGACATATACAGGGCTTTACATCCGAAAAAGAAAGAATACATATTCTTCTCCAGTGCACACGGAACATTCTCCAAAATAGCCCATGTGCTAGGCCACAAAATATACCTCAATAGAATCAAGAAAATAGAAATAGTATCAACAATCTTTTCAGACCACGTTGCACTGAGAATAGAAGTGAATCACACAGAGACATGGAGAACCAAATCAAACACCTGCAAATTAAATAACTCAGTGTTAAACAACGAGTGGGTCAGGAAGGAAGTCAAGGATGAAATCAAAAGATACCTTGAAGCAAATGAGAATGAATACATGAGCTACCAGTACCCATGGGATGCAGCTAAAGCCGTGTTAAGTGGAAATTTTATAGCTCTGCAAGCATTTCTCAGGAAGGAAGAAAGGGTCCACATAAACAACTTGACTTCACAGCTCAAGATCTTAGAAAGGATCAACAAAAGGAGCCCAAATCAGGCAGGAGGAAAGAGATCATAAAACTTAGAGCAGAAATCAATGACATGGAAACCAAAAAAGCAATCCGAAGGATCAGTGAAACCAAGAGCTGGTTCTTCAAGAAAATAACTAAGATAAGTAAATCACTAGCAACACTCACAAAGAAAGAGAGAGAGAACCCTAATAAACCCAATCAGAAATGAGAAGGGGAATATCGTAACAGAAACCAAAGAAATTCAAAAGATCATCAGAGACTACTTTGAAAGTGTATGCCGCGAAACAAGAGAACCTAGAAGAAATGGATTAATTCCTGGATTCCTATAATCTTCCAAGGCTTAATCAAGAAGATCTAGAGTACCTGAATAGACCTATTCACATCAAGGAAATTGAAACTGTAATCAAAAATATTCCCAAAAACAAAAGCCCAGGTCCAGATGGATTCATTAGCGAATTTTTCCAAACATTTAAAGAGGAACTATTACCAGTTCTTCTCAAGCTTTTCCAGGAAATTGAGGAAACAGAAACTCTCCCTAACAGTTTCTATGAATCCCATACCAAAAGGAAATAAAGACATCACAAGAAAAGAAAACTACAGGCCAATATCCCTGATGAACACGGATACAAAGATTCTCAACAAAATACGAGCAAATAGAATTCCACAACTCATCAAAAAGATCATACACCATGACCAAGTGGGATTCATCCCGGGGATGCAAGGATGGTTTAACATTCGGAAATCAATCAACATAATCTATCATATCAATAAAATAAAAGATAAAAACCATATAATCATATCAATAGATGCAGAGAAAGCATTTGACAAGATCCAGTACCCGTTTATGATGAAAACCCTCGAGAAAATGGGGTTAGAGGGGACTTTCCTCCATATAGTTAAAGCCATCCACCACAAGCCTATAGCAAACATCATCCACAATGGGGAAAAACTGGGAGCATTTCCTCTAATATCAGGGACAAGACAAGGATGCCCACTCTCTGCACTGCTGTTCAATATAGTACTGGAAGTACTTGCAATAGCGATTGGCAATAAAAATATATTAAGGGCATACAGGTAGGAAAGGAAGAAATCAAGCTCTCACTATTCACAGATAATATGATACTATACTGGGGCTGGAGAGATAGCACTGCGGGTAGGGCGATTGCCTTGCACACGGCCGACCTGGATTCGATTTGCAGCATCCCATATGGTCCCTGAGCACCGCCAGGATTTACTCCTGAGTGCAGAACCAGGCATAAACCCTGTGCATCGCCAGGTGTGACCCAAAAACAAAAAGAATGATTCTATAGTTAGAGAACCCTAAAACCTCTACCAAGAAGCTCCTAGAAACTATCGACTTGTATAGTAAAATTGCAGGTTACAAAATCAATACCCAAAAGTCCATGGCTTTCCTATGTGCAAATAGTGAGAGAGAAGAAAGTGATAAAAAAAATCCCGTTCACAATTTTGCCCCAGAAAATCAACTACCTAAGAATTAGCTTAACTAAAGAAGTAAAGGATCTGTACAAATAAAACTATAAAACACTACCTCAGGAAATAAAAGAGGACACCAGAAAATGGAAAGATATCCCCTGCTCATGGATCGGGAGAATTAACATTGTCAAAATCACAATACTTCCCAAAGCATTGTACAAATTCAATGTGATTCCTATAATGATACCCATGACATTCTTCAAACAAGTGTAGCAAACATTCCTGAAATTCATATGGAACAATAATAGCTAAAGCAATTTGTAGGATAACACTGTTTTTGTCCTTCCTGCATAACCTCAGTTAGTTTAGGTTTATTGGGTTGCTCTCATCACAATGCTCCTATTCCTCTGTGTTTATATGTAACTTCTTTGTGCTCTGTTGACTTGTAAATATTGTTTTTCTCTTCTCCATAAGTCCTTAGCATAGTTTATTCAGAGCAATGTCCTTTTTGTATAGACACAAGAAGACATGTTTTGTAATGTGACTCTCAGGGATATTTTCCTTCTGGGAATCTGTTCTCTCACCTAAGCTTCAGCTACCTTTAGTTCATAGCACCCCCAAAAGCAGGGTCCCAACGAGGGACTGGATGGAACCAGGGCAAGCCGTAAGCTATGTGCTACCCTGGCATCAAGATGGGCCTGGCCAAAGCGCCATAATGCTTAACTATAAGTTAAGAGCTTGGTCATGGGCAAATGCTGTCATAATCCAAAAATTAATAACCAGATTTGGACCCTGCTAGGGTTACGAAAGATTAATCTGGCCTGAGCGCTGTAGTCTGAGTCCATGGCAAGATTTTCCCCGGAGAGCTGCCCTACAAGTCTCAATGTTATCTCTTACTGTGTCCATACAAAAATAGCTAGTAATTTTTCCTCTGTTTCAAATTTTGTGTTTTTTGTAACAAGAAAAATGGGGAGATGTAGGATAACACTGTTCTGTCCTTCCTGCGTAGCCTCAGGAATACTTGAGAGTTGATTGTTCATTGATAGTTTATTGGACTGAGGAAAAGAGAAAAATACCTTAAGGAGATATTTTGCCTGGGGCAGTCAGGAAGGGCTTTAGAATACCTTTTAGGTGAGCCCTCAGGAATGGCTTTCTTATGTTGATTTGGCTACCTGACTGAGTGGACTGCCAGCCCAGACTGAAGGGAATTGGAGAGATAAGGGAGCTGGAGAGACAGAGAGAGAGAGCAAGGCTACAAGATGGACCACAGAGATACTAGCAAGGGGAACATGTGCTTGAGAGAACCTAGACCCTCCATAACATGAATTTCTTCTATGGGATAAACATCCTTGTAATAAACTGCACTAAGATCAACTGGCCTGGCCCTCATCTCTTCCTTTGTCTGCCCTTGGCCAACAGCCATCCCAATCCAGGCCACACACAGCGGCTCTAGAGCACTGAACGCGGGCCGTGAAATAGAGCTGTCTGTAGAGCCCACGAACACACAACCTTCTGCGTGGATAGTTTTCTACAGCAATTCCTGGAAAAAAGAAAATGGGAGGAATCAACCTCCTTAACTTCAAACTCTACTACAAAGCAGTAATTAATTAAACAGCATGGTACTGGAACAAAGGCAGAGTTGCAGACCAATGGAAGAGGGTTAAATATACTGACACACAATCTCAAATATATTATCATATAATCTTTAATAAGAGAGCAAAAATGTGAAGTGGAGTAAGGAAAGCCTCTTTAACAAATTCTGCTAGAAAACTGGACAGCTACAGGCAAAAAATGGACTCAGGTCTCTGCCTAACACCATGAAAAAAAGTAAGATCAAAACGGATTAAAGACCTCAATATCAGACAGGAATCCATAAGGTATAATGAAGTCAAAGTTGGCAAAACCCTCCATGACATTGAAGCTAATGGTATCGTCAAAGATGTAACGCCAATGGCAAAGCAAGTGAAAACAGAGATAGCCAAATGGGACTATTTTCAACTAAGAAGCTTCTGCACCTCAAAAGAAACAGTAACCAAAACACAATGACAGTGTACAAAATGGGAAAGGATATTCACCGAATACACATCCAACAAGGGGTTGATATCAAGGATATGCAAAGTACTGGTTGAACTCCACAAGAAAACATCCAACCCCATCATAAATGGGGCTATGAAATGAACAGAAACTTTCTCAAAGAAAAACTCCGAATGGCAAAAAGGCACATGAGAAAATGCTCTACATCATTAATCATCAGGGAGATGCAGATCAAAATAACAATGAGATATCATTTCACAACACAGAGACTGGCCCACATCCAAAAGAACAAAAGCAACCTGTGTTGGCGCGGATGTGGCGAGAAAGGGACCCTCCTTCACTGCTGGTGGGAATGCCGAATGGTTTAGCTCGTTTGGAAAACAGTATGGACGACTCTAAAAATTAGAAATTGAGCTCCCATTTGACCCAGCAATACCACTACTGGGAATATATCCCAGAGAGGCATAAAAAGTATAGTCGAAGTGACATCTGCACTTGTTTGTTCATTGCAGAACTCTTTACAATAGCCAGAATCTGGAAAAAACCTGAGTGCCCGAGAACAGATGACTGGTTAAAGAAACTTTGGTCCATCTACACAATGGAGTACTATGTAACTGTTAGAAAAGGCGAAGTCATGAAATTTACATACAGGTGGTACTACATGGAAAGTATCATGCTAAGCGAAATGAGTCAGAAAGAGAGGGACAGACATAGAAAGATTGCATTCATCTGGGGAACATAAAGTAACAAAATAGGAAACTAACACCCAAGAATAGCCAACATAAGGACCAGGAGTTTTGCTCCATGGCTTGGAGACTAGCTGCACTTGCTAGGGGGAAAGGCAGCTCAGATAGAGAAGAGAGCACCAAATAAAGGGTGTTGGGAGGATCCTCCCAGGATGGGAGATGCATGTTGAAACTAGACTATAGACCGAACATGATTGCCACTCAATGCCGTTTTTTCAAAAAAAAGCACCCAAAAGGAGAGAGAGAGAGTACAAAAGGGAATGCCCTGCCACAGAGGCAGGGTGGGATGGGGTGATGGGGTGTGGGAGGGTTACTGGGATCAGTGGTGGTGGAGAATGGGCACTGGTGGATGGATGGGTACTCAATCATTCTATAACTGAAACCAAAGGACACAAATTTGTATGTCTACAACTGTACCTCATGGTGTTTCACTAATAAAAATAAAATAAAGTAAAATAAAGAAAAAAATAAATAAATGAGCATTGAGGGCCAGAGATATAGAGCACTACAGGTGCATTGCTTACCTTCCACTCAGCTGACTGGGTTTTATTCCCCAGCACCACATGAGAAATGAAAAAATTTATCCAAGCAAAAGATAAAGGTTTAAGCAGTAGATAATGTCTAGTCCTGGGAGACTGAGGAAAGCCGTTTTCCGGAATAACTTGGGCATTAGTCAATACAGGGTTTAAGAGGTACTGTCATTTAAGTAGATAGTTATAACAAAAAGATAGTGGGGATTTTTTGTTTACAAATATTAGTTTGGTTCAATGCATGGTTGAAAGACTGATAAAAACTGTTGAATAAAATATAATAAGTTAATTGCTAGTTTAATAAAAGAAAAATCTTTTACATTTGATAGTGGAATATCTTGTAGCACAGGGTAGTAAAATATCTGGAGGTTACTATTTCATGTTCTAAAACATTGATTCTTTATTTCCATATTTAAACCATTTCATACAAGTTTCAATCTTATGAAGAGAACTAGACCATACTTTTTATTAATCTCTAACAGGATGTTTGAAGCCAAGAAAAATATGAGATTAAAAGATGTATCTTGTCAAGACACAGCAACAAATTCCGGGGATGGCACCACAGCATCAGAGATCCCTCTGGGCTCCATACTGAGCCAATTTCACTGGGAACCCCAGATGGAACAGGTGCAGTCTCCCCCGCTACTACAGATGAAAACTCAGTGAACAAGAGCTTCCATAAGCAAGGTCCAGGTATGCAGGGCTGCTTCCAGGACTAAATCTCCAAGCCGAATGGCAGCAGAATAACGGCGGATTATCCCTCCAAGGCTCTCCACCCACTCCACAGCCTGGCTGTCATGCCCACAAGCTTCCTCCAGGCGCCATCTTGGCACATACATAGCCCTAGTCCAGAGATTCCCAATTGAATCCCCAAATGAATTAGTGCACTACAGAAATGTCTTTGAAACCTAACCATTTACAATGTAGGATTCCAGAAGCACCTACCTCTCATGATATTCAAAACGAAAAATGGAAAATAAATTACCTAGCGTCTGCCCCTGACAGGCAGGTTTGAATGGTGGTGGGAAAATTTGGGCAAAACATAAATGTCCAAAATGTAGAGAAAGAGTATTGGGACAATTGGGGCTGGAGCAATAGCACAGCGGGTAGGGCGTTTGCCTTGCATGCATTCGACCCAGGTTCGATTCCCAGCATCCCATATGGTCCCTCGAGCACCACTAGGGCTCATTCCTAAGTGCAGAGCCAGGAGTAACCCCTGAGTATCTCCGGATGTGACCCAAAAACCAAAAAAAAAGAGTATTGGGGAAAATGTCTGCCATATAGACAGGGTGAAGACTGGGATGGGGGCTAGGGATACTAGGGACATTGGTGATGGAAAATGTGCACTGGTGGAGGATGGGTGTTCTATCATTGTATGGCAGTATGTCAAACATGAAAGCTTTGTAAGTATCTCACTGTGATTCAAAATAAAAATTTTTAAAATTTGTCGTTTCTTTGAATTGATAAGAGATACATGCTCTTGTAATATATTCTTCATGTTTTTATTAAATTGAAAAATTTCTTTTAAAAATACATAGCTTTGTCTTTTAGTAGCTATACATGCACTAGGAAAACAATTAGATTTAATCTGCATATTATATGTGATTTTTAAATTATAATGTATAATGTCATCTGTTTTGAATGAAAGGATATTAATTCTGCTATAATAAAACACAAAATATTAATTTGAAAGGATCCATGCACTCCTATGTTCATTGCAGCTCTTAGCACAATAGATAGGACAGATCTAGAAGCAACTGAAATGCCGAACAAAAAGTGAGTGGATAAAGAACTTGTGATTGACTATTCACAATAGCCAGAATTTGTAAACAACTCCAGTGCCCTAGAAAAGAAAACTTGATAATGAAACCATGGCATATCTACACAATGGAATACTGCACAGCTGTTATGAAAAATGAAGTCATGAAATTTTTATCAATGGGTTGAAGTAGAGAATATCATCCTAAGTGAAATGAATCAGAAAAAGAATGACAGAATTAGAATGATTGAACTCATTCATGGAATATAAAAATACATAGTATGAGACAATATATAAGGCCAGGGGAAATAGTGGCCAGGGGAACTGGTTCAATGTTTGGAACCTTACCACAAGTCTGTGTGGGCTGAAGGATAATTAGGATAGAGAAGGGACCAATATGACAAAAACAGTTTGAAATGATCACTCTAGACAAAAACTACCTATTAAAAATATGGTAAAGGGAAGTACATGATAATTTGTCAGTATCTGTATTGCAAACTATAATGCCTAAAAGTAAAGAGAGAGATAGAGAGAGAGAGAGAGGGAGAGAGAGAGAGGGAAAGGGACAGGGACAGGGAGAGAGAGACAGGGATGTGAGTGCGGCAGAGAAACAGCAAGATAGAAGAAAGTACACTGGTGAATGGACAGGTGTTATAATACCATATGACAGAAACCAAATCATGAACAACTTTGTAACTGTGTACCTCATGGTGATTCACTATTTTTAAATAAATAATAAAAAAAACTTGTGTTTGATTTACACAATAGAATACTATGCAACCACAAGTGAAAATTAAGCTGTGCAGTTAACCAACTTGAACTGAGAATAGAATTCAGAATATCATACTGGGTGAAATAAGCCAGAGGCACATTGATAAATGCAGATGAGCTCAAGTATATCAATAATAAATTTTCTATAATGAAAGACAGACCTTAGAATGCAAATTTGAAGGAAGTGGTAACAGGAATGATTAGACTGGCTGAACATAACATGAGAACATTAGTGAAGGGTCTTGAACACATGGGTGATAGCTAAAGAAGGTAACTGCAACAAAACCATCTAAGTGTCAATCAACAAACAGCAGAGTGATAAGGAGATGGAGGAATGTTGGATCAGTGGGGGCATAAGGACAGGTGGAAGGGTTATTATGATACTTGGTGGTGGTGTACAGTAGCTTTACATCCGTACTATAAAAGTAAAGAGTATATTAACCATATTTATAAACTGTAATGAAATATTAGAGACTGGAGCGATAATATGGAGAGTACAGTGTTGTCTTGCATGCAGCTGATCTAAATTCATTCCTTGATTCTCATTATGACCTGGGTTTATTCCCCCTGCACACCACAAATCGTGAGTACTGCTGGGTGTGAGTGAAAAATCAGAGAAAAAAATTAATTAACGAACAAATAAGAATAAGGGGCCAGAGAGATAGTACATTTGATAGCACATTTTCCTTTCATACAACCTACCTGTATGTTTGACCTCCAACATCTTCTATTGTCCTCCGAGCACTACCAGGAGTGATTGTTGAGTGCAGAGTCAGAAGTAACCCTTGAGTATTGCCGATTTTGCCCCCCAAACAAAAAAGACAGATTTTTGAAGGCTTGAAACTGGAGTAGTACTAAGCAAAATAATAAAGGAGTGGTTGATCTTTGGTAGCCAGGTTCTCTTTTGCACCTTTCTCAACTATCTCTATTTTCTCAAAGTTTTTCTTCTAATTCTTCCAATGGCCTAGTTTTTTTTTATGTTCGGTTCTAAAGCTATCTTTGATACACTAGTAAAATTCTCACCTAAAGACCTTTGCAATGGGGCTGGAGCAATAACACAGTGGGCAGGGCATCTGCCTTGCACTCAACCGACCCGGGTTCGATTTTCAGAATCCCATTACTATCACGATCACGATCATCCTGTTGTTCGCCGATTTCCTCGAACAGGCACCAGTAACGTCTCCTTCTTCCTAGACCTGAGATTTTTAAAAGGGCCATTCCAATGCTCTTTCAGGATTAGGAGAATGAGACCCATCATTGTTACTGATATTTGGCGTATTGAGTACGACACGGGAAGTTTGCCAGACTCTGCCTTGCGGGCAGGATACTTTTGGTAGCCTGCCAGGTTCGCCAAAGGAAAAATAGGATAATAAGATGTATTAAGATGTAAAAATAAGATAATAAGATGTAAAACTAAGATAATAAGATAATAAAACCCGGGACCTGGGTTTTATAGTCTCTGCATCTTGGCCGTTGATGGGACCAACCTGGCGCTGGCAGCAGCTGGTGGGTGTGATGCCTACCTACTGGAAGATGGAGGGTCTAGGTGGAGAAGGCCCAGTCCCAATCCGAGTAGGCTTGGAGACCTCAGCCCTGGGACCCGCATGCCTGGGTTCCTCTGCCAGTTCTTTCATGCAAGAGGCCTGTCCGGACTTGTGGAGAGTGATCCCAGCATGGCCCTGGCTGGTTCCAGAGGTCCTCAGCTGCTGGGGCTCTGCTCGGGGCAGGGGCGGGGAGATAAACTCAACCCTCCCCCCTCCAAAGGGCCCCAGTGAGGACAGTTAGGCGCAGGGGCAGGAGACTATTAAGGTCCCCATAATAACACTTTAATCCACAATGGAATACTTTGCAGCTGCAAGGAACGATGAAATCATGCAACTTCTGCAACTTGGTTAGAGCTGAAAGATACCTTGCTGAACGAAGTAAGCCAGAAGAAGGAAAACAAATACACTGTGACCTCACTTATCTGTGGTATATAGAACACTGAATGAGGAAATGTATTGTTGTAAAAAGGGGATGACTAGGTGACCCCTGCTCCAGTGTTTAGAGAGGAGAAGTACAGAGAAGGAAAGAAATGAAGAATGGGAGGGAGAAATAATGGGTGAAAAGGCATCAGGGCTTCAGTTATACCAGAATCCCATATGGTCCCCCAAATACCATCAGGAGTAATTCCTGAGTGCATGAGCCAGGAGTAATCCCTGTGCATCGCCGGATGTGACCCAAAAAGAAAACAACAAAAAAGATCTTTGCATCCGCACTGTTAAGAGCAATCTTTTAGAGGAGGTTATATTTGGCTCCTGTTTTTCAAATATGATACATAAGTGCCTTCTACAATATTATACTTAACAGAGTACTATGTGGCTCCCTGTGTATCGCCAAGATGTACCTAGGGGGTCACAGATGAAAATTGCATAAATGGAAGGCATGGCATGAGTGACAGGAGCCATTGGTTATAACAGGGCTGACACAGGAATGAATCCAGGTCCAAAGGGAGCCAGGGTTAGAAAAAAAAGGTGAAAAACACTGCTCTACAGAACTGCTTAAGAAGATGCAGACTAGAAAATCTGACGACGTTTTCTCTTTGTTATTTCAGAAAATCAACCTTATTATGTCAGCATTGTTTAATTTTTATTAGTATTTGTAAATTCCAGAGCCTGGCAAGCTATCCGTGATCTATGCCAAATAGACCAAATTGATATGCCAAATCCAGTAATAAATGGATCTCATTCCCCTAGCCCTGATTATGCAGAGTCGAGAAGGATATGGAAGGAGAAGCTGATAAAACACCAAGGCAGACATGGGCTGCCAAAACGCAGAAAAACAAAAATGATTGTCTGTACTTTTAATGCTCGTACGCTGGCATCTGCTGCATCCATTGAAGACCTTATGGTACAAGCACGAAAGATCAAGTACGACATCATTGGTCTGACCGAAACGAGAAGACATCAATCCCATCATGCTGTTTTCGACACTGGAGAAGAACTGTTCCTTGGAACATGTGATAAAAGAGGCGTCGGTGGTGTCGGTATCCTTGTCAACACAAACTTAGTCACAAGCATTGATTCATTTGAATGCCTAACAACCCGAATCGGACGATTACACTTGAATAAATGTGGCTCACTACCGGCAGTTTCTATCTTTGTTGTCTACGCACCAACATCCAGTTATGGTGAAAAAGAAACTGAGAAATTCTACATGGAGCTGGAGAAATTCTATAAAGAAGATCACACCTTCTACAAGATCATTGTCGGTGATTTTAATGCCAAGATAGGACCAAGAAGATCAGTCGATGAACTCCACATCGGAACCCATGGCCTGGAATGGAACGAACAAGGTGACAGACTGTCTGAGTTCATCATGTCAACCAAAACCTTCCATGGTAACTCACAATTCCAAAAGGCTGAATCTAAACGTTGGACATGGGAGTCTCCCGATGGACGGTTCCACAATGAAATAGACCACATCATATTCAATCGGCGGTTTTGCCTAACCGATGTTGCTGTTGTCCCAAAATTCCAAACGGGATCAGACCACCGTCTTCTTCGTGCAAAATTCTACCTCACAGAACGAGGAGAAAAGAATGCAAGGTTTAAGAAGAAGACTCCCAGAACAACCACCAACTGGGAACTCTTTGGCTCTGTTGCAGCAACATGGGAAGATGCCGTCATTGACAACATTGATGAGGAATACGATCGAATGATTCAGCACCTCCATGATTGTGCAAGGAATGCCAAGAGAGAGATAACCACAAAAAAACGTCTTTCTTCGAACACTCTTGAACTTATTCGCCAACGTGGTGTGGCACGTGCCTCAGGCAACCACAAGCAAACGTCCGAACTGGCAAAACAGTGCAGAAAAGCCATCAAGGATGACCTCAAAAACAGGAGAGCAGCAGTACTGGTAGATGCAGCAGAAGCTGGGAAAAACATTCGTAATGCCCGCCTGTCCTTCACCAACTACAAAACCAAGATGACTGCCCTCTGACATCATGATGGATCTATCACATCTTCCAGAAGGGCAATGGAGAAGATTATTCATGAATTCTACTCAGATCTCTTTAATAGCCACATCCACTTGCCCACATACCACATACCACATGATGGATATGTCGTTCCCAATGTTCTCCCTTCCGAAATCCAACATGCCATCTCGTCGGTAAAGAAACAAAAAGCACCTGGCCCAGACAAGATCAGACCTGAACACCTGAAGAACTTACCATCAGTACTCATCAATACATTAGCTCGACTCTTCACACGCTACCTGTCTGAATGCAAGGTTCCATCCCAATGGAAAACCAGCAAGACTGTACTACTATACAAGAAAGGAGACATCCACGACATTGGCAACTATCGCCCAATCTGCCTATTGTCTGTCATCTACAAACTATTCACTCGAGTCATCCTGAATAGGATTAGCAGAACACTAGATGAAGGACAACCATGTGAACAAGCTGGATTCCGAAAAGGATTCAGTACCATCGACCATATCCACACAATAACCAAGCTCATTGAGGTATCTCGGGAGTTCAAGATGCCGCTCTGTCTAACGTTCATTGATTTAAAGAAAGCCTTTGATTCTGTTGAGACGGAAGCGGTCATGGAAGCCCTAGCCAATCAGGGCGTACAAACTCAATACATCAGGATCCTTCGTGAGCTCTATTGCGGATTCACTACCAAGATCTCACCATTCTACAAAGAAGTAATCATCCATATCAAGAGAGGGGTTCGGCAGGGTGATACCATTTCACCAAAACTCTTCAGTGCCACCCTCGAGAACATCATGCGACGACTAGAATGGGAAAACATGGGAGTGAAGATAGATGGTCGGCAACTACACCACCTCCGCTTTGCTGATGACATCGTTCTAATAACACCAAACATCAGCCAAGCAGCACAAATGCTTGCGGACTTTGACCGTGAGTGTGGAAAGGTTGGACTACAGCTGAATCTTACGAAGACAATGTTTATGAGAAACAGCCTTGTTCCTGACGCTCCATTCGCTCTCAACGGAACCACCATCTCCGAATGCAACAGTTATATATACCTAGGTCGAGAAATCAACATGATGAATGACCTGGCACCTGAGTTACGCAGGAGGAAGAGAGCGGCTTGGAATGCCTTCAAGAGCATTGAAGAAATAACTAAAAGGACAAAGAACCTCCAACTACGAGCACATCTCTTTGATTCCACTATTCTTCCTGCATTAACATATGCCTCAGAGACCTGGACCCTACGAAAACAGGATGAGAACACTATTCGGGTCTCTCAAAGAGGAATCGAAAGAACTATGCTTGGAATATCACGATTCACTCAAATGAGAGATAGAATCCGGAGTTCTGATCTTCGTCAACGCTCAAGAATCAGAGACGCTGTCTCATTTGCCAAGACATCAAAAATCAGATGGGCTGGACATGTAATGAGGTTTACAGACAACCGCTGGACTAGAGCCATTACTGATTGGATTCCACGAGACATCAAAAGATCACGTGGACGCCCACCTATAAGATGGTCAGACTTCTTCGTCAAGACCCTAAATGATCGGTTTGAGGCTCTACATGTTCCTAAAACGAACAGATACCATTGGGCTACGCTAGCACGCAACCGGGATGAATGGAGACGTTACTGGCACCCGCTCGAATAAATCGATGAATAACGGGGATTAAGTGATTAAGTGATTAAGTGATTTGTAAATTCAATATTTCAGTATTATCAATTTTCATGGCTAGCATAATGCAGTGGAATTATTCACATGAGATACATTGTTATCATTTGTTTTTTCCCATTGACTTCATTTTATGTACTTTCTAATACAAGGGACTTGATAACCCTTGAAAATATAAGACAATAATGTATTAAAAGAGAAAAGGAAAAGCACAATTATAGAAATAGTAACTCAGATTAGCTTTCAGATGTTCATAGGAACCACCAGCAGAGATATAAAGTATACTAAATATCACACAGTAAAAGGAAACAAATCACAAGCACACTTAAGTAGGCAGGAGTTTACCAACTTGCATTCATGTTCTAAATGTGCTCTTTTAAAATTTTTATTAGTGAAACACCATGAGGTACAGTTGTAGACTTAAAATTTTTTGTTCTTGGGTTTCAGTTATACAATGATCCAGTACGCATCTCTCCACCAGTGCCCATTCTCCATCATTTTTTTAAAAATTTTTGTTAGTGAAACACCATGAGGTACAGTTGTAGATTTACAAATTTTTGTGCTTGGGTTTCAACTGTACAATGATCAAACACCCATCCTTCCACCAGTGCCCATTTTCCACCACCACAGTCCCAGTATCCCTCCCATTCCCTCGTCCCACCCTGCCTCTGTGGGAGGGTGTTCCATTTTGTTGTCTCTCTCCTTTTGGGTGTTGTGGTGTACAAAAGAGGCATTGAGTGGCAATCATGTTTGCTCTATAGTCTACTTCCGGCATGCTTCTCCCATCCTGGGAGGGTCCTCCCAACACCCTTTATTGGTGCTCCTTTCTCTATCTGAGCTCCCTTTTCCCGTAGAGTGTGTGGCTGGCCTCCAAGCCATGGAGCAAAACACCTGTTACTAATCTCAGCCACTCTTGAGTATTAGTCTCCTATTTTGTTACTTTATGTTCCTCAGATGAATGCAATCTTTCTATGTCTGTCCCTCTCTTTCTGACTCATTTCGCTTAACATGATACTTTCGATGTAGTATGTAAATTTCATGACTTCATCTTTTCTAACAGCTACATAATACTCCATTGTGTAGATGGACCAAAGTTTCTTTAACCAGTTATCTGTTCTTGGGCACTCAGGTTTTTTCCAGATTCTGGCTATTGTAAAGAGTTCTGCAATGAACAAACAAGTGCAGATGTCACTTCGACTCTACTTTTTATGCCTCTCTGGGATATATTGCCAGTAGTGGTATTGCGGGTCAAATGGGAGCTCAATTTCTAATTTTTTGAGAATCGTCCATACTGTTTTCCAAAAGGGCTAAACCATTCGCCATTCCCATCAGCAGTGAAGGAGGGTCCCCTTCTCACCACATCCGTGCCAACACCGCTTGCTTTTGTTCTTTTGGATGTGAGCCAGTCTCTGTGTTGTAAAATGATATCTCATTGTTGTTTTGATCTGCATCTCCCTGATGATTAATGATGTAGAGTATTTTCTCATGTGCCTTTTAGCCATTCAGATTTCTTTTTTGAGAAAGTTTCTGTTCATTTCATCGCCCCATTTTTTATGAGGTTGACTAAAGCAACCCTTCGGAAAAAGAAAATGGGAGGAATCAACCTCCCTAACGTCAAACTCTACTACAAAGCAGTAATAATTAAAACAGCATGGTACTGGAACAAAGGCAGAGCTGTAGACCAATGGAACAGGGTTGAATATACTGACAACTCTCCTCAAGCATATGATCATCTAATCTTTGATAAGGGGGCAAGAAAAGTGAAGTGGAACATGGAATGCCTCTTCAAGAAATTGTGCTGGCAAAACTGGACCCCTACATGCAAAAAAGTGGGCTCAGATCTCTGCCTAAGGCTATGTACAAAAGTAAGATCAAAATGGATAAAAGACCTCAACATCAGACCCGAAACCATAAGGTACATTGAAGACAACGTTTGCAAAACCCTCCATGACATTGAAGCTAATGTTATCTTCAAAGATGTCACGCCACTGGCCAAGCAAGTGAAAACAGAGATAGTTATGCCGCATCTGGCGCTGCGGGGATGGCCGTCAGGGCGAAAGCAACACTTGAGACACACAGGGCTCCGTCATGCAGGAGATGGTGAAGGATCTCTGTTTATTGTTTCATACCACAGTATTTATCCCCACTCCAAGTCAGGCAGGAAAGGGGAAGGGGCAAGCAGGGGCGTGGGATGAGTCACGTACTGTCAGTCGGCTGATAGCCCCCAAGCCCTCATAACCTTTTACATGTGTCTCAATGTAGTGGCTGCCACATCAGTTTTAGACATAACCATAGAGGATGTGCTAAACCGAGGGTATGCTCTAGATAAACATTTACAAGCTGGGATATTTCCCAAAACTGAGGCCGTACTGTTGATACCAGGAGGTTGCCCATAATGTGAGTGTGGGGGAGGCAGCAGATCAGGCATCCATTTGTGCCAGGAGGCAACAAGTTAAATGGGACTATCTTAAACTAAGAAGCTTCTTCACCTCAAAAGAAACAGTGACCAAAATACAAAGACAGTCTACAGAATGGGAAACAATATTCCCTGAATACACATCCGACAAGGAGTTGATATCAAGGATATACAAAGTACTGATTGAACTCCACAAGAAGAAAACATCCTAAATTTGCTTTTATGTTGCTAGTTTTATTTTTGCTTGGGAAGGTACCCATTCTTGCCCTGTAAGAATTCTTTTTCATGAGAAATGAAAAAAAAAAAAACTACCCAACTTTCTTTTCTGAAAGAGAACAAAATGAAACTGATAACTTTTTGTAGTTGTCCAGAATTCTGGTTGTTGTGGTCTTATTTTACTTCTGCAAGTTAAAAAAGGAGGGTTGAGAGTATAGTTAGTAATCAGGATATACCATAGATAGTATCCTCACTTTGACAAAAAGTAGATGCTGTAAGACAAAGAGAAAGTAGATAAACATGAAGATTGCTAATCGCTTAGTATCACTACCCATGATGTCAATTCAGGGTTCACATTTTTCTATGTGTGAGACACAGTGTGTCATAGTAGAGTCTTTATAATACTCATAGAACTCCAGGTTCTATTAAACAGATTGAAACTATTTTTTTATCATGCTTACCTAAACCCCTAGCAATTGTGTACAAAACTGCATTATACTCTTTTTAATTGGATGAATGACATCTCTTGATGTTTAGAGCCTACTCTTAGGCTCAGTATTTAGGGGTAACTCCTGGTGGTTGTCATGGACCAAACTTAGGCATCCAGCTCTTCAAGCTCTATCCCCAGACCTTATTATGGTTCTCCTTTGAATTATTCTGTGACTCAGTGGGTTCTGAATCAAATCAGCATTGGGGGTTATTGCAGAATCAAAGCTCCTTTGTGAGGTGGCCCTTTCTTGTGTTTATAACTAAACCTCTAATTGAAAATTGGGAAACTTTTGGAGACCCATATTTGCTGATAGTTTCTTGAATTGTCCTTATATCCAAAGCAAAGTGGTTATTGAGGTAAAAATTCACCTGATTAATGCAAAACAGATTCTCTCCATCTTTTAATTTTTTCTATTAATCTTTTCCATTAATTTCTCAAATATGTACCAAGCGTTTACGACATCTGAAAAAAATTGAGGAATGGTAGAAAGAGGAAACTCCTGAAATAGAAATAGTACAATAATATATTAATAATTATAATACATTTTTCTGCAAATAGATGCATCAAAACAAATACAGTATAATGTTTAGATGATATCTGACTAGAAAATTTTAAAATCATACAAAACCCAGTGCATACAATAAAACCATAGTTAACGCTTTGAAATATGTGTTGAATTTACTTTCTGAAGGATACATTTATTTATGAAAATAATTATTTATTATAGGATACTCAAGAATCAGAATTCAGTAAAGAACTCTGGAAAGGACATCACACCTAGTGGTTTTGAGATTTGAGTCTAAACAAAGCCCTTTAAAACTGCACCATTTACACATGACGTTAAATAGCAAAAATTAGTTTCTATAGCAGTACTGTAGCACTGTCCTCCCATTGTTCACTGGTTTGCTTGAGCGGGCACCAGTAACGTCTCACAACAAATTGTGAGACTTGTTGTTACTATTTTTGGCATATCGAATACATCACGGGTAGCTTGCCAGGCTTTGCTGTGCAGGCGAGATACTCTCAGTAGCTTGCCAGGCTCTCTGAGAGGGGCAAATTATATAAATTCCAATATTTTTGAGGGGAACATGTTGCATTTCCCAATATTTAGAGCAGTGGCTCCAAAATTTAATTTGGTCCATTGCCCCTTTTGAAAAATTACTATAGCCCTGTCTGGAAATTTATCTTCTTTAATCCAGTTTCACCAAAGTCATTTTTGGGGTTTGTGCGCCCTGTACCCGCCACCTCTGCCCCACCCAGGTCCTGGTGATCCCAGAGCTGACAAGGGTAGAGGCACCCGCACTGCCCTGGGCATCGGTCCCACCACTCTGCATGCAGGCAGCTGCTCTGGGAGCCTTGGTGCACGCTTGAGGCTCTCTCCCAGATCCCCAAAGCGTTTTGTGATCAAAAGAGATCCCTGAGAACAGAGCCAGGAGTAAGTCCTGAGCACCACTGGGCCTGATGGAAATTTCCACACACTTAACATTTTTGAACAGCCATCTGGGTCGATAGTTCTCTCTACTTCTCTCTCGACCCCCACTTCATGCTGGGCTGGGTGTCCTGGCCTTGCCCGGTGCAGATTTACCTATGGAACTAGGGGAAGGGAACTCGCCCCCAAATCAGCAGCCCTCATCTCATGGGGGTGCTCTGCCAGGGCTTCTAAAAGGGTCCACAGACCTCCCAAATGGTGAATAAATGGGAAATTGTCAGTACCCTGGGAACCAGAGTACCCCTTCACTGCAGAAAGGGACTGAGGTCATGGGTGCCGTGAGCACCAAGGACGGACAGGGGAGCAGTACATCCAGCCCCTTCACAGAAGAAAAGCCTTGAGGGTGGGGAGCAGTGAGATGAGCCTGGGCCTCCCCCAGCCTGAGTTTTGTAACCCTACGCTCACTTTCTAGATGCAGAGATGCATCAGAAGCTTCCTTCTAAGTCTTTCGCAAGCTCATTTAATACAAGTTTGGTGGTAGCCCTAGCAGGGGGTATACAAAGGTCACTGCGCTCCTGGGCAGAGCTGCCCCTCCTTGCCAGGCCGTTTCAACAGACCTTGTCGGGATGCCTTTCTCCCAGACCCCAGGGACTTCCCGGCTTCCCAGCTGGTCTGCTGACCTGGAAATGCTGTGCACTCAGCATAAGTCATTGCAACCCTCCACCCAGTGCAGGAATAAGGAGAGGAGAGAACCAAGAGGATCAGAACATGTGGTCTGGCCTGGGGCCATGGACCTGAGTGACAGGACAGTGTGGAGGCATTTGCCTTGCATGTGGCCAATTCAGGTTCGATACCCTGCATCCCATCGGGGTCCCGAGCACTACCAGGAGTGATCTCTGAGTGCAGAGCCAAGAGCAATAACCCTGAGCATCAACAGGTGTGGCCTCCAAAAGCAAAAATAAATATGCCTGCACGGCAAAGCCTGGCAAGCTCCCCGTGACATATTCGATATGCCAAACACAGTAACAAGAAGTCTCACAATGGAGATGTTACTTGTGCCTTCTCGAGCAAATCGATGAACAATGAGAGGATAGTGCTATAGTGCTAGTTTGTTTGAGGTCACACCAAGTGATAGTACAAAATGATCAGTTTGTTTTGGGGCCTCACCTCTGTACTCAGGAATCACTCCTCTCTATGCTCAAGGAACCATATGTGAAGTCTAATATTGAACCAAGGCCTTACCCTCTGTACTGTCTTTCTAGACTCATGCACCCATCTAGTACAGCCCCACTACCTATATCATTCTAGCATACCTTAGGGGGTGGTATCACTACTTTGAGAAACACTCATTTGGAAGATTAATTTAAATTGATTTAGCAAACATGGCTGGAGCAATAGCACAGCGGTAGGGCATTTGCCTTGCATTTGCCTTGCACCACCGGCTGAGGCGGGTTCGATTCTTCCACCCCTCTTGGAAAGCCCGGCAAGCTACTGAGAGTATCTCGCCCACATGGCAAAGCCTATCAAGCTCCCCGTGTGACGTATTCAATATGCCAAACACAGTAACAACAAGTCTCAAAATGGAGATGTTACTGGGCCTGCCCTAGCAAATTGATGAATACTGGGAGTACAGTGTTTGTTTGTTTAGCAAACATGAATTAAACATGAAATCTAGCAGGCACAACTTAATGCAAGGTACCAGACTATCCCTGCTTCATTTTTTATGCATGGCTATATCAGAAGTTAAGAAAGAACTTGAAAGTTGGGAATGATATGGTATATGTTCTATGTGTAAAATTTATAGATTGTAAGGATGTAGTAATTCTACACTGAAGGGGAGAATTTAAGAAACTTTAATGGAGGACATAGCTTTTGATATATTGGGTGAGGGAGTTTGGTAAAATTTGGAAAAAGTTTATATCTATTATATCATTTGGAAAAATAACTATTTGATGAGAGGTGATAAACAGAAATGCATGATTCCCCTTCATTAAGAGTATTGCAAACCATGGTGCCTTAAAGGAAAATGGAGAGAAAAGTGTCTACTATAGAGTCAGGCTGGGAAGGTGGGTGTAAGGAGTAAGGGAAATTAGGGACTTTGGTGGCAGGAAAGCGTCCTGGAGTTTGACACACTCCAGGATGCTTTCCGGACCCGCGCGGCAGCTCCGGCCGAGACTCACGCACGACTGAAGACCCACAGAACAAGATAAGAGGAACTCTCTGAGACCTTGGACTCCAGGCTCAACTGACCCAGGGACAGAGATTCTCTGCTTGCTCCCACCAACCACAGGTGACAAAGGGATTATAATCAGGAGCCCCACACTACCCTGCTCTGTCTGCTTCCACCAACCACCAGAGACCCAGGGATCGGATTGCGCACAGAAGACCCACACTACCCCTACCGGGACCAGATAAATACCCCACTGGCAGACCTCCACTACCAACACTACCTCCACTACCCAGCCGCCGCCACACTCCAGGACGCTTTCCGGACCCACGCAGCCAGGACACATCATAAGACACTAAATATCCATCTTCCTGAATTGCCGTACAATATTTGATAGGGTTCAAATATGGTAACACCTACAAGGGTGATTAGAGGTCGCCCCAAAAGCCTCTATCCCTCTCGGAAAGCCTGGCAAGCTACCGAGAGTATTCTGCCCACAAGGCATAGCCTGGCAAGCTATCCCTTGTGTATTCGATATGCCAAAACCAGTAATTACAATGGGTCTCATTCACCTGACCCTGAAGGCTTCACCAACATGGCAGCATTGAGAAGGATGAGAAAGGAGAGGCCAATAAAATCTCAAGGCCGAACTAGGCTGCCACAACGAAGGAAGACAAAAATGATCATCTGTACTTTCAATGCATGTACGCTAGCATCAGATGCATCCATCAAGGACCTGATGGTACAAGCGCAAAAGATCAAGTACAACATCATTGGTCTGACTGAGACAAGAAGGCACCAATCTCATCACACCGTTTTCGGCACTGGAAAGAATTTTTCCTCGAAATATGCGATAAAAGAGATGTCAGAGGCTTCTGTGTCCTTGTCAACACAAACTTGGCCATGAGCATTGATTCATTGGAATGCCTAACAACCCGAATCGGAAGTTTACATTTGAATAGATGTGGCTCACTGCCGGCAGTTTCTATCTTCGTTGTCTACGCACCAATATCTAATTATGATGAAGGAGAAATTGAGAAGTTCTACATGGAGCTGGAGAAGTTCTATAAAGAAGACCACACCTTCTACAAGATCATTGTGGGTGATTTTAATGCCAAGATAGGACCGAGAAGGTTAGCTGAAGAACTTCATATCGGGACCCATGGCCTAGAATGGAACGAACAGGGTGAGAGACTGTCTGAGTTCATCATGTCGACCAAGATCATCCATGGTAACTCACAGTTCCAGAAGGCTGAATCTAAACGTTGGACTTGGGAGTTTCCCGGTGGACGATTCCACAACAAAATAGACCATATCATATTCAATTGACGGTTTTGCCTGACCGATGTCGCTGTTGTCCCAAAATTCCAAACTGGATCGGACCACCGTCTCCTTCGTGCAAAATTCTACTTCACAGAGCGGGGAGAAAGGGCTGCAAAGTTTAAAAAGAGAACTCCCAGAACGACCAACAACTGGGAGCTCTTGGGCACTATTGCGGCAACATGGTAGATGCCATTGTTGACAACATTGACGAGGAATACGATCGACTGGTCCAGCACCTCCATGATTGTGCGAGGAACGCCAAGAGAGAGGTAGCCACAATAAAACGCCTGTCTTTGAAAACTCTTGAGCTTAGTCGCAAACGTGGTTTGGCGCATGCCTCAGGCAACCGCAAGGGAATGTCTGAGCTCACAAAGCAGTGCAGAGATGCACCCTGATGGATCTATCACATCCTCCAGAACGGCAATGGAGAAGATTATCCATGACTTCTACTCAAATCTCTTTGATAGCCATGTCCACTTGCCAACATACCAAATTCCACAGGATGGATATGTCGTTCCCAATGTTCTCCCTTCCAAAATCCGACACGCCATTTCATCAGTAAAGAAACGAACAGCACCCTGCCCAGACAAGGTCAGACCTGAACACCTGAAGAACCTGCCGTCAGTACTCATCAATACACTGGCTCGGCTCTTCACACACAACCTGTCTGAATGCAAGTTCCGTCCCAGTGGAAAGCCAGCAGGACTGTACTACTGTTCAAGAAGGGAGACATCCATGACATTGGCAACTATTGCCCAATCTGCCTATTGTCTGTCATCTGTCATCTACAAGTTGTTCACTCAAGTCATCCTAAATAGGATTGGTAGAACACTAGATGAAGGACAACCATGCGAGCAAGCTGGGTACCGCAAAGGATTCAGCACCATTGACCATATCCACACGATAACCAAGCTCATTGAGGTTTCTCGGGAGTTCAAGAAGCCGCTCTGTCTACCGTTCATTGATTTAAAGAAGGCCTTTGATTCTGTTGTGATGGAAGCAGTCATTGAAGCCCTAAGCCAATCAGGGCATCCAAGCTCAATACATCAAGATCCTCCGTGAGCTGTATTAGGGATTCACTATCTCACCATTCTACAAAGAAGTAATCATTGATGTCAAGAAACGGGTTCAGCAGGGTGATACCATTTCACCAAAACTCTTCAGTGCCACCCTCGAGAACATCATGCGACAAATGGAATGGGAAGGAATGGGAGTGAAGATAGATGGTTGGCAACTACACCACCTCCGCTTTGCTGATGACATTGTTTTAATAACACTAAACATCAGCCAAGCGGCACAAATGCTGGCCGACTTCGACCGTGAGTGTGGAAAGGTCGGATTACAGCTGAATCTTACGAAGACAATGTTTATGAGAAACAGCCTCGTTCCTGACGCCCCATTCGCTCTCAACGGAATGACCATCTCCGAATGCAACAGCTATGTGTACCTAGGTCAAGAAGTCAACATGACAAATGACCTGGCACCTAGCTGCGCAGGAGGAAGAGAGCGGCTTGGAACGCCTTCAAGAGAGTTGAAGAAATAGCTAAGAGGACCAAGAACCTCTGGCTCTGGGCACATCTCTTTGATTCCACTGTTCTTCCTGCATTAACATACGCCTCAGAGACCTGGGCCCTATGTAAACAGGATGAGAACGCTATTCGGGGCTCCCAAAGAGGAATTGAAAGAGCTATGCTTGGAATATCACGTTTCACTCAAATGAGAGAAAAAATCCGGAGTTCCGACATCCGTCGACAATCAAGAACCAGGGACGCTGTCTCGTTTGCCAAGGTGTCAAAAATCAGATGGGCTGGTCACGTAATGAGATTTAAAGACGACCACTGGACTAGAGCTGTTACTGACTGGATTCCACGGAATGTCAAAAGACCACGTGGCCGCCCACCTACCAGATGGTCAGACTTCTTCATCAAGATCATGAACAATCGGTTTGAGGCTCTTCATGTTCCTAGAGCGAACAGACGCCATTGGGCTACACTAGCACGTGACAGGGAAAAATGGAGACGTTACTGGCACCCGCTCAAGCAAATCGACGATTAACGGGAAGTCAAGTGATCAAGTGGTGGCAGGAAATGTACACAGATGAAGGAATGGATATTGTGATACTAAATAGCATTGTAACTTTGATTCAGTTAAATTTTTCAATTAATTTTTTTTTGCTTTTTGGGTCACACCTGGAGATGCACAGAGGCTACTCCTGGCTCTGCACTCAGGAGTTACTCCTGGCGGTGCTCAGGGGACCGTATGGGATGCTGGGGATCAAACCCGAGTTTGCCACGTGCAAGGCAAACGCCCTACCCGCTGTGCTATCTCTCCAGCCCCTTCAATTAATTTTTTAAGTTCCCACTTAATTATACACAGTGGTTTACAAAGTTGTTAATGATGATTTATTCCCAGTAATCAATATTCCAACACCACAAACACTGTCACCTTCTCTCCAACATTGTCTCAATTTTCCCAAGCATCCATCAAGCCTGCTACCATAGCAGGTCCACAACTTACTTTTTATTTCCTTGTAACCACTAAATGGCTAAAGGAATGAACATCAATACTCCAGTCAGAGAAACTTTGAAAAATTTTGTATTTCCCCATGGGAAATTTAAGTCCTCCGAGTGTTTGCAAAGCTATTGTTTTAAGTTAAGCCTTCTATGTTAGTGTCTTTGTTAGACAACCTTTGTTGGCTTCTATATTACATTCCCATTCAATCTGGTGTGCTCCTTCTGGGATGTTATATTTTAGAGTTTGGACATGTTACTCAAAAAAAATCCAGAATATTTATCTGTTCAGAGAGCTTACATTGCAGTTACAATACGACGTGGGTAGGGCTGTCAGAGCTTCTGAAGGAGCAGGTGGGGAGGAGAATGTCGCCTGCCCCAACTCTGAAAAGACCCAGAGTTTCAGCCTAAAGAACTCGGTGTACCTGAAATTTTGGCATATTCATATCTCTATGGACCTCAGCGATGGGGCGGTGGAGTCCAGTCAACCATTGGCTTGGCAGCAACTGTTGGGACATGAATATGGTTACTTAGGCTTTTGGAGGATGTAAACTTGGCCTATCCCTCTACCAGGATCATCTTGGGGGTCCCACTTGAGGACCAGAGTAGCTGAGATATTTTTCCAGTTAGTTTATCTCTTTCATGATTCAATTATGAGTCTCTGGAATAGGGCTGGTAGATGCTTACATGGCAGTGGCAGGGTAATGCGAATCAATAAAAGTATTGAAACATTCTTGGGGCTGGAGCGATGGAACAGTGGGTAGGGTGTTTGCCTTGCACGCAGCTGACCCAGGTTGGATTCCCAGCATCCTTGAGCACCACCAGGAATAGTTCCTGGGTACAGAACCAGGAGTAACCCCTGTGCATCGCCAGGTGCGACCCAAAAAGAAAAAAATTATTAATTACAATAAAGACAATGGCCAGGAATATTGATCCACGGTTGAAAGCCTGCATTATAAACTGGGGGGGAGGCAGCTGGGATAGAAAAGGGATCACTAAGTCAATGATGTTTGGAGGGATCGCTGGGGATGGGAGATGTGTGCTGAAAGTAGACAAAAGGACCAAATATTATGGCCTTTCATTATCTTTATTGCAAGTCACAATGCCCATAAGTAGAGAGGGAGTAAGTGGAAAATTGTCTGCCATAGAGGCAGGGGGAGGGTGGGGGGAAGGATACAGGGGACATTGGTGATGGAAAATGTACACTGGTGGAGGGATGATTATTTGACTGAAACTCAAACATGAAAGCTTTGTAACTTTACCTCAAGGTAATTCAGTAAAAAACAAAATTTTAATTTTTTTTAAAAAGAAGGAAAGTCATTTTCTTTTGGTTCATTCAAGTATATTACATCCTGTTCTACATGGCCTTCAGGCTCCAGCAACCCATAACCACATTCCTCCTAAACCACTCACTCTTAATATCTTGTCCTGGGACCTTTTACTTGTCTTTTAAATAAACCATTGACTGAAAACAAGCAAAAATTCTTATTAGTCCCTTGAGCTATCTCCCTGGTCCACATAAATGTTTGAGATTGGAATTATTGACATTTCCCCATTTTAACACCTTAGTTGTACTATTAAACTTCAGTTTTTCTTCATTTATGACATGAGCAGCATTTATACTTCTCAGATAATTGTGAAGGTTTGAGGGAGTATTAAATTGTGTGTAAAGTACCTAACAAAGTCACTCAATATGACCTCTCTCCCTATTCAAGCAAATAACCATTTGGAGCTAGATTTTTATAGGTTGAGTGATTATGATAGTATCTAGCATATGAATGACATTTGTGCAACAAATAAACTGGTGTGAAGAATGAATAATTAGTAATTGATAACTATTGGTTTATCAAAATGAAAAATGTAAGTTATGTTTAAGAAGATTATATAACTTCATATCACACTTAGCAATCAAGCCATCCTCTTAATCCTTAGATGTATACCTATCAAGCTATCCTAGATCACCTTAGTGATCAAGTAGGACCCTGGGGAACATTTGCTTTAAGAATTGTTATTCTTTAGTTATCAGTAGGTCCAGGGAAGGGACCTCATAATACAAAGAGAAGGATGTGTGTTAGGGTACTGTCTCTTCAATAAAGTGCTTGGAAATGATTTGATACTAAAAAACTATATAGTAATAAAAAAGTCACTCCAAAATTTAATTAAATAAATCTGAGTAAATATCATGAAAGGTCAACAAAACATCAAGGCTAGCAAGCCAGTCTTGTAGAGGTCCTTTGTCAAGCTCTAACTCTTCAGAGTTTTGGTGAAATTTGATCAGTATATCTACTTTATTGGGAAAATTCCTGTAGTCCTGTTTAGGTTTATGGCAAGGATTACAGAATACCTATTATATATGGCCTGAACAGCAGAACATAAAAGCTAAATAAATCCCCTGATCAGCATCCAATAATTGGGTTTCTATTATTTCTGTGCTAAGGGCCTACCACCTCCCTGTCTTATTTCTCAAAATCTGTCCGTACACTATTTTAGAAAGCCTAAGATTAGTTGCTATTACTAAGGGGATTTTAATGATTAAAAAAAGATAGGGCATCTTATGCAAATTGTGGTAAATCATTTGATTGATTTTAAATGAGAGTAAATAAGAACATTCTAGTTAATTCGTGTGTTGTTTTAATTTTCAGCACCATGATATGGAATACTGTTAAGGATATGTCTTCCTGTATATGATGCACCAACACATACCTTCTACTGGAGTGTCACCCTCTGACCATCCTACCACATCCTTCCTCAGTGGGGACACTAGGGTGGAGGATGTGGTGAAATATCGTCTGCAAATTACACCCTGCTGTTAACAAGGTCTAAATCATGAGTACTAATTTTTTTAAATAATAGTTTTCTTTAAGTAAGTTAAAGTTTATATTTCTTAAACAAATCACCAAATTTGTTGAGAATCTGACAAATCAACAGTGAACCTCTCAACCAAATAGTTGATTCTTCTACTAAAATTGAAACCACTAACTTCATCATTGTTACTCCAGGCAAGCATGGATTGAGGCAGCTGACTGAGAAAACAGAGGAAACATGAAGGAGGAAGCATCAATAGGGCAGTGCCAAGCAACAATGCAGGAAATGTCTTCAAATCTGATACCAGAAAGTGGACAGATCGATCACCCATCACCAACACCTTTATTATTCATTCTGGTTTCAATACATATGGATCCATGTTGCAGACTATCTCTTAGATTCAGTATTCATTGCTTCTAAACGAAGAAAAATCTGACGGTTGAACTAAGCAGAAGGCTGTGAAAATTGCCTATGAAAGGATAACATTTAACTGAGTTTAGAGTAATAGTTTCTTACTCTTATGATAACAAATGTCACTACATACTGCAGAGAAAAAACCCAGTGGATCTCAGTTTTGATTTTTCCAAAATAGGTATAATATTCCCAATGTTTCTTCAGATTGGTCAGTGGTTTTAAAATATTGTTGCTTATCCAAACACCATTCATTTTGTTACATAATAACAGTGAATTGATAAATAAGGCATTTATATAGTACAAACTAATGTCAAGATGCCTCATTTTGATACACATGTACCTTAAAGCTAAAGGAACGTAACAGAAAATAAGAAAAATGTTATTTTTTCAAAAATTTCCTAAATAATATTCTGTTAAAACAATGAAAGGGAAATTTAAAATCAAAGATGATTCAATGTGATCAGGTTATAAAGCAATATTGTGCCGAAAGTTATTCCACTATATTTAAGAAATTATCTGAAGTCGTAGTTTTCTTCCTCCAATAGCCAATGGATCTCAAAAGAGTTTGCTACTGAGAGACATATCTTAGGAATTGTTATAGAGAAATAAGCAAAGAAATATAAAGACACAAAGTAGCCGTAATATTTACATGGCAAACATATGGCCTGATCTCTGTATGTATACCTCCAGGGCACAACTCAAACAGGTTGTCCATTGCAGCATAAAAAGACAAAGTCAGTTTAGTGCTCTGTATCAATTAATTGGACTACTGCCTTTGTAGAGCTTCTATGAACAAAACAGCCCAGGTTTTAATTTTTTCAATTTTTACAAAATGTTTTTATTGAATCACCATGAATGACAAAGCTACAAAGCTATTCACAGTTGAGTGACAGGCATACAATTTTCCAACAACAATCCTATCACCAGTGTCCATTGCCTCAAACAAACGTCCACAATTTTCCTTCTGTCCTCCAGTCTGCCTTGACTCTATGGCAGGCACTGCTTTCTTTTAATTTTTCTTCCCCTTCCCCCACCCCTATTTTAATCACTATGGTTACCAAAACTGTTACTGATAGGGTCTTATCATGCATGACTCTACCTAATTTCAGGATCTAGTCCTGATCCAGAATGATCACTTCTCTCTATTAATGTTTTAGTGATCCATGCCCTAATTGAACACATTTTATCCCCCCCTCCCACCAATACACCTATACACTCACAGAGTGGTAAGCTTCCTTCGAAGGAACCATTTTCCTGCTTATTATTGCCCAGGTTGTTAAAGCCTATGGTACTACTGAAACAAGTATGTAAGTGAATATTTTGAATATATTGTTTAAGAAGCTCAATATGCATCTGGAATAATTCATATGGGAAGGCAATGATTATTTAATAGGAGACCAATTGGGTTAATTGTGATTTTGGGAGAGTGTGTCAAAGGAAACAAGGAGAGCTCGGCTGAGATTCAGTGAAGTCTCCAGCACTCTCACTCCCATATTTTGATGTTTTGATCAACACTGCCAGTTACCACATAGTGGGCCTTCTTAAGGATATCCAAGGTGGAGACAAAATGATCATGAGCTTTGATGATCTTCATGCATTGTCTGTTCTTATAATTCCATACGCATAAGGTCTTGTCATAAGCACAACTCAAGATAAAAAAAAGATAAAGATGCCCAGAGAATGGAACTGGACCCATCACACCCCTCACACCCAGTTATCATGACCCACAAGGTTAATAGAGCCCATGCCAGTGCTGACATCCCACATTTAATCATTTTATGTCTGGATCCAGATAGAAAAGTCCATTCTGGCCACCTTTTTTTCCCCAGGATCAGAAACTTTTACTTCCACTATGGAAGGATGTGTACTTTCTGAGCCCTGTAATAAATGCATTACATAACATGCTGATATTCCTGAAACTTGCTCTTGCACTGGAAAATTGCTAAAACCCAGACATGCACAGAATGGTCTGGGAACAACTTGCTATCAGTTTATTGTCCTGAGTTGGTCACATTGTATGTTCCCACTTTGTGTGGCTAATTAATGTCTTCAAGCACTAGCCAGTGTGTCTATCCCTCATCTTTAAGGTTGTATTCTGTGAGTCAAATACTATGTAGTCTCCACTGGGCATGATGGCCACTGAATAAATGTTGTATTCATGGTCTAAGAGAACGTGACTTAGAACATAATTATGTTCTAATAGGTGATAGATGGTTCTAATGCAGAGAAAACTGAAAGATCTTACACCTTGGCGGGGCAAATCTTCAGTACAGGAGACAAATAATTTCCTGATGTGGTCAAATTAAATATTCTGAACTGAGTCTGGATAGCCTTCAAGTGTTTGTTCCAAAGATCCAGTGTCATAAACCCATGCTTTGTCACATCTTCCGAAGCAAAAATAATAATAGTAAATATGGGGTGGAAAATCGCTCTAGTAACTGGGCTCCTCTGGCCATCCCATGCATGATTTTATGCAACAAGGGTGACCTATTCTATCTGATCTTGTTTCTGTCCAAGATGGACATTTGCTTTCAGTTATTCTTTTACTTGGTTTAGTAATAATTTTAAAACCATATGCTTCTTCTATGTCCTAATAATAGATGTCTACATTTTTCCCCAAAGTTTGGCACATTTGTTATCTAACTCTTCATTCATATCCATTCAGCTTACATTTTAAAAATGGAACATGCTTATCAAAGGATGTTTGAATGAAGGTAATTGGTTATAGCTCTTGGAGTTTTCCTCTTTGTCTCGGGGAGAGTACAATTTTGGCCTCAATGTTAAGCTCCTATTTTATATAGTGCTATTTTCCTTCATAAGGAAGTAAAATCTTTAGATTATTGGATTTATAATTCAATTTGCCACATACTGGATTCTAAACAGGATAAATTGTTTCTCTCACAAATGAATCCGAAAAGATACTCAACAAGTCAGGTTCATTCCATGAGAGCTCTGCATCCTCAGTCTCAGCAGAGCCTCTTGCCTTCTTAGCTCCTATAGAGTAATGTGAAACTGGAAGCTTTAGAGGGAAATAGGAATGGATGCAGGGAAAGAGCAAGGAGGGTGGAGCACTGAGCTCTGTCCCTGAGAAAGGAAGAAGCGGTAGAGCATAGACTCCTTGATCTTTATTGGACCTGAAACCAGCCCTCATTTCGCTCTTCACACCAGATCCCTTCCCTTCTTCCCTTTATCATTATCTAGACTGGACCTGAGGGTCTCTGCTTCTCTGCTCCCTCACTTTGTATCTCTGTCTGTGTGTTCACAAAAATGGGAGGCGTGCTAGCCGCATGCGTTCAGGCCTCTTTCCCACCCAGAATAGCCAATGCTGATGGGCAAAAGAAAGGGGAAACAGGGGCCAGGCTGGTTAGTGATCAGTCACCATTTATTCCAATCTTCGTCCAGCCGTTTATCCCATTCTCCCCATGAATCTATTATAATATCACTGAGTGCTCATTACAGTCTCACTGCCCCACATTCCTGTCTCCTACTTTCCCCATGCTAGTCTCTTTCTGCTCTGGTATATTTCATTCTTAATCTCCCCTCAAGCCAGTCTCACTGCCTTAGTCTAAGGGAATACATCTCCTTTCCTTAGTCCACAATCATTTAAACAATCACAGTAATTCTACTTCTTAATAAAGTCAGTCATTTTTATGGACACAATAAGGGATATATTAAGTTAAAAGGTGGCTATCCTGAGGAAATCTTGCTATAGATCCCACACTACAGTCCTCAGCCAGATTATTCCTTCCTAACCCCAGCAAGGTACTCGTCTAGTTACTTCTCTTTGAGTCGTGACAGAATTTTCCAATGACTGTGCTCTTAACTTATTATAAGTTTTATGGTGCTTGGTCTGTCCCTTTTCGATGCCAGCGTAGCTCACAGCTTGCCTTGGGTCCATCCAAGTCCCTTCATGGGGACCCTACTTTTGGGGTGCTAGGAACTAAGGGCAACTGGGGGTCAAGTTGAATAAATATGACAGATACCCAGGAGTAAATATTATTTGGACTCAATTAACTCCAAAGTTACAAAAGCATAGCATTAACTGTTTTCCTGTGCCTATACAAAAAGCACATTGCTTTAAAGTAAGCTATGCAAAGGACATAAGGGAAAGAGAAAAGCAATATTTTGCTTACAAAGACAACATCCAAATTCCTTAGAAGTATCTTACCTTACCAGTCACATGGTCCTATTTGGGCATATAAACACAGAGAAATGGGAGTGCCTCGGGACCACTGTTATGGGTGTAACCCAGTAAAACTAAACTCCTTTCAGCAAGGAAGAAAGGGTAGAGGAGAAAGGAGAAACCAATATTATCCTACATCTGTCTCCTGACATGTTCACAAGTGGCTTCAGTAGACATCTGTACCTTTGTGCTCATAGATGTTTTAGAGCTCCTCTCGTCTCATGATGTGTTGATTCCCTTTGTGTTCCCGAGGATACTGCCCCATCCAAGAAGACTCACTGGCCTTTGAGGCTCAATCCTGTGGCCAATATCCTCACCATGGCACCCAAAGGTATGTGACTGTGACACCACTAAACATGATGTCATGAGATCCTCTGCAATGGTAGCATGTGGATGCTCAAGTTTAAAGTGGAGACCCTCTCTACTTCCATTAGAAATAATTTTTCCTCTGTAGAACAAGAACCTTTAATGTCATTAAGACTTGGTCAAAATACAAATACAATCATACATGTCCTTAGCCCTTAAAGGAATTGAACATAACATGAAATTTGGACAAAAAATTCAGTTGAATTTTTCCTTGGATGCCAATGAGAAAATGATGTGGCTATAACCTGAACTACAATATTTTTGCTGCAAAATCTAGTGTAAACCAGGGCACTGCAGGAATAGTTGCACATCTAGAAATCATTTGCCCCTCAACAGATCTTCATCAGGTAGAATCTAACAGAATTTTACACCTTCTTAGGCCCTGGTGGCTTTTTGAAGGGGTTATTTGCTTGAAGAACAGTCTTCCAACCTTTGACTTTGAGTATGTTTTTGCTCTGTTCAAATTTGTTTCTTTTGCAGGCAGCAGAGTGTTGGGTTCACTTTTCTAATCCATTCTACCACTCCAGTATCTCTCAGTTGGTGCAATTTGCCCATTGATTTTGAGAGAGACTACTAGATAGCATCTTGTCCCATATTTCTGTTGGAGTTTGGTGTGTTTGGGGGGCTTGTCTAGTCTGAAATAGCTTTAATTCTTCATATAACGATGTTTGTGAGTCTGTGAAGTTCCTGAGTTTTTTTTTTATCTGTAAAGTTGCTTATTGCTCCTTCAAGTCTGAAAGAGAGTATGACTGGTCAAGAATTCTTTGTGAGGTATGTATTTCACTGTGTTTTAACTCTATGTCACTACTTTCTCTGGACTCAGAGAGTTTCTTCTGATAAATCGCTATGAATCTGCAGGACACTCATTTGTATGTAATTTACTTCTTTGATCTTGTGACTTTCAGTATTCTATTTCTATCTTGGTTTTTGTCTTTCTGATTAGGATTTGGCTGAAGTATTTTTATTTGGATTTCTTGTAGCTGGTATCCTTCAGCCTTCTGGAGCTGGTTATTTTGCACTCTTCGGCTCTGGGCATTTTTCAGCAATGATGTCTTTGACTGTTGTGCTTTATTGTCTGGATCATTTTAATGCCCCTCTGGGACCCTGATGATTTTGATGTTGCTCCCTCCTCTTCAATTCATGCCAAAGTTCTCTTGCCCTCTGTTGGTTTATTTTGCAGCTTTTTCCATACTTTACTGTTTTCATAAGATTTTCTGTGCGTCTTCTTGGAGCTCACTGAATCAGTCCAAAGCAGCTTTTAAGCTACTGCTGAGGTCTTCCAGTGATTTTTTCATTTCACCTATGTTGCTTTTAAAATGGGTCATTTCTGTTTGTAGTTTCATCATTTCTGTTCTTTTATCCTCTTGTGTTTGATTGCAGATGTGTTCCTTTGTTTCTTTGAGATATTTATGCACTCTCAGCAATTCCTCTCTAAATTTTTTTATCAGAGTGTTTATATAGCTAATGATAACTGATTGAGTTCTTTTGGAGTAGCATCTTCACTCAATAATCCTGGTGATTTTTTGTGTTCCTTTACATCATGATCTTTGCAGTTTGAAGTTTTTTCTTGTGTGTTATTGTGTGGCTAGGTGGTGACAGTGTGGATGACTTTGTATGTTTATGGTGATTTATAAACAGGTGACGAAATGTACGGCCCTCTGCATGGTGGAGCTGCTGTGCTCTCTGCAGATGAGAGACAATCCTGACCTTCGGGGCAAAAAGGTGATCCTGAGTAAAATGCAGACCCTGAGGTCCTGGGCTTCCTCAGTGGCCTGGGATATGGGGTTGGGTAGAGACAAGTCAGGGTGAATAAACATGCCTCTTCTTCCTTATCCTGTCTGTTTGCTGGGAGCCTATCCAACTGGGCTTTCAACACTATGATGTTAAATTTTCACATATATGTGGGGAGCCAGAGGTCTCCATCTTGTCTTTGTTCCTCACAAGCACAAGGTATCCCACCACACAGCCCTTGGATGATGCAACCTGGCTAGCCCCTCTGTAAATTTTCACTCCTCATACGGCTATCTTGACTGTCCTCCACTGACCGATAGCCCACCTTTTACGGCTATCTTGACCCTCTGTCCACTGACCATTAGCCATGACAGAGATCAGCCTATTCTGTTTCGCGCGCGCCACCTTAAAGTATATAAGTGCCTTGCAGACAATAAAGCTCGTCCCATGTTCCCTGTCCAAGACGTGCATCCATTTCTCCTCATTCAGGAGCAACCTCGCCCAGGATATCCCCATGGAGTCCTGCAGGTCGGGACCCCACAGCACCCCAAGCACCCCATATCACCCCACACATATATTTACCAATTTTCATTTTTTCATTGTTTTCTAATTTCACTACATTATACTCATATAATAGATTTTATATAATCTCCATTCTTTAAAAGAATTGGTTTGTTTTATGATCTAGAATACGATCTATTCAGCCGAGTATTCCATATACCTTTATGAAATATATACCTGGCTACTACAATATAATTGCCAGATAGATGTTCATTATAATTTATACATTATAATATCCATGGTAGAGTACCCAAAGACAATAGACACAAGGGCCAGGTAAGAATTTTGATACAATGATCAGGAGTGAAATTAGCACAAATTGTTAGGACGCGGATCGTGATCTCCCTTTAACGACAAAGAGACTCCAGAAACTGCAAACAGCAAGCAAGTTTTATTGTAAGACTGGCTAGCCAGGGTCGAGCCGCCTATACAGACACGCAGGTCAGATAGGTGAGGCAAGACCCTGAACTTCTTCAAAGGAGATCTTATAGAGGCCTTCACTGGCCGTTACAGCAAAGCCCGCGCATTTCATAGCCAATAGATTTGTAACAACATATACTTTCTTAAACAATCCATTTAAAAGTACATAACTCCTTAGCCTATAGATTCAAAGATCAGCATTTACGTACATAGGCATTGTGGCTAGTGGGCATCTGGTAACTCGGACATTTGGTTATCACCTGGCTTCCTTTGATTCTCAGCTCATGGCTCCTGCAATCCAGTGGAGGTGGATAAGGGAAAAGTTCCTAACAGAGGTAACAGATAAGGAAGGGCCAAAAATGGTTTCCGAATTTACATCCCAGCAGGGAAGATTCAACAAATGGTTTCAGAATTTACATCCCATTAAGGAAGGACTTCACAGCTAAGGCTCTACTAGGTCGGGGCCAGGAAAGGAAGAGTTACTAACTAGTAGAGTTTTAACTCTGGAATCTCCCTCAGGGTCCCTAGGAACCTTACAGAATAAGGGAGCCCTATGACAATGATAGTTGGAAATTATTCCTCTGGACAAGAACTGAGTGCTGAAAGGAGATAACGTGATATGCATAATACCCCTTCATTAACAGTATTGTGAACAACAGTGCCTAAAAGGAAAAAGGGGAAAAAGGAGAGAAAAGAAAATTGTCTATCTTAAAGTCAGGCTGGGTAGGTAGGTGTAAGGGGTAAGGAAAACTGGGTACATTGGTGGCAGAAAATGTACAAAGATGAATGAATATATTTTGAAATATTAACTGTGTAACTATAATTGAGTTGAAATTTTGAATTAAAACTTAAAACTAATCCCCACTTTATCTAAACACCATGGTTTAAAAAGGTGTTCCTGGGACTCAAAACTCCTACATAAATCCCATCACCACTCTCACCTTCCCTCCATCATTATCTCCCTCTCCACGACCACCCCTCAAGCCTGTCCTTGTAGCAGGCCCAGAATTTATTTTCTATTGCTTGTTACCACAAATAGCTATTGCTTGGAGTGTTCAAAATAATACTTCAGTCAAAAAAACTTTGTAAAAATTTCACCATGGAGACTTTAAGATCTCTCTGAGGGTTTACTAAGCTGTTGTTGCTAGTTGATCCTTCTGTAGTATTATTGTTAATTGATCTTATTTAGATTCTGTGATACACTTCCATTCACATTAGTGTGTTCTTTCTGAGATTTTCATAATCTAGAGTTTAGATGTGTAGCTCCAGAAAATCCAAAATATTTAACTGGACAGTGAGCTTACATGGGGGCAGCGGTGTAACATGGGTGTGCTTCTGGGATAACTGGAATTATGATAACTTTGGGAAGGTTGCCCCCCTCAACTCTGAGAAAACCTGAAGATTTCTTTACTATAAATCTTTTTTAATGCTTTTTGGGTCACACCCAGCAATGCACGGGGGTTACTCCTGGCTCATACACTCAGGAATTACTCCTGTCGGTGCTCGGGGGACCATATGGGATGCTGGGAATCGAACCTGAGTTGGCCACCTGCGAGGCAAATGCCCTACCCGCTGTGCTATCACTCCAGTCCTCTTTGCTATAAATCTTAAGAATGCTCTCTTTGTACATAATTTTCTTCTTTGATCTTTATGCTTTCAATCTATCTATCATTCTATCTCTATCTGTAGTTTTCTTCAATTTGATTAGGATGTTTCATCAAGTATTTTTGTTGGCTCTCCTTTAGCTGATACCTCTCAGGTCACCTGAATCTGGGAGCATAAGCTCCTAGCTATGGCAACTTTATGGTAATGTGCCTTTGACTATTCTTTCTTTATAAAGATTGCCTTCCAGGCATCTGGGTCCCTCTATTGATTCTTTAATTTTATTTTCTTTTGAGGGGGTTGAGTCCACACTTTGCAGTGCTTGGAGGATACTCCTGTTCTGTACTCAGAAATTACTCTTGGCAATGCTCAGGGGCTCACATGGAGTGCTCAGGATCAAACATGGGTCGGTCACGTACAAGGCAAATGCCCCACCAATTTCAGCCCCAGAGATCCTCATATTGATCTTGAATTCATCTCAAGATTCTCTTGTTAGCTATACACTTATTTTGAGTCTATTTTCTATGTTTTTCTGTTTTCTGGAGGGTTTTTGCACCTTTGGAACTCACTGATTTTGTCCTCAGAAGCTTTTACTCTGCTGGTGAGGCCTTCTTGTGAGTTTTTCATTTTCCCTAACAAGATTTTCAGTTCTCTTATTTCTTTTTTTTAAATAATGAAGTAGTACCAAATTTCTCAGGATGGATTTGTTGTTCCCAACGTTCTCCCTTCCGAAATCCGACACGCCATTTCATCAGTAAAGAAGCAAACAGCACCTGGCCCAGAGAAGGTCAGACCCGAACACCTGAAGAACCTGCCGTCAGTACTCATCAATACACTGGCTTGGCATTTCACATGCTACCTGTCTGAATGCAATGTTCTGTCCCAATGGAAAAGCAGCAGGACTGTACTACTGTACAAGAAGGGAGACATCCATGACATTGACAACTATTGCCCGATCTGCCTATTGTCTGTCATCTACAAGCTGTTCACTCGAATCATCCTGAACAGGATTGACAGAACACTAGATGCAGGAAAACCATGCGAGCAAGCCAGGTTCCGCAAAGGATTCAGCACGATCAACGATATCCACACAATAACCAAGCTCATTGAGGTTTCTCAGGAGTTGAAGATGCCGCTCTGTCTAATGTTCATTGATTTAAAGAAGGCCTTTGATTCTGTTGAGACTGAAGCGGTCATCGAGGCCCTAGCCAAATAGGGCATTCAAATTCAATAAATCAGGATCCTCCATGAGCTGTATTGCAGATTCACTACCAGGATCTCACCACTCTATAAAAAAAGTGATCATCCATGTCAAGAGAGGGGTTCGGCAGGGTGATACCATTTCACCAAAACTTTTCAGTGCGATCCTCGAAAACATCATGCGACGACTGAAATGGGAAGAAATGTGAGTGAAGATAGACGGTTGGCAACTACACCACCTCCGCTTTGCTGATGACATCATTCTTATAACACCAAACATCAGCCAAGCGGCACAAATGCTGGTCAACTTCGACCGTGAGTGTGGAAAGGTCAGACTACAGCTGAATCTAACAAAGACAATGTTTATGAGAAATGGTCTCATTCCTGACGTTCCATTCACTCTCAATGGGACGAACATCTCCTAATGCAACAGTTATGTGTACCTAGGTCGAGAAGTCAACATAACGAATGACCTGCCATCTGAGTTGTGCAGGAGGAAGAGAGTGGCTTGGAACGCCTTCAAGAGCGTTGAAGAAATAGCTAAGAGGACAAAGAACCTCTGGCTCTGGGCATATCTCTTTGATTCCACTGTTCTTCCCGCATTAGCATAAGCCTCAGAGACCTGGGCCCTACAAAAACAGGATGAGAACACTATTCGGGTCTCCCAAAGAGGAATTGAAAGAGCTATGCTTGCAGTATCATGCTTCACTCAAATGAGAGAAAGAATCCGGAGTACCGACCTTCGTCAGTGGTCAAGAATCAGGGACACTGTCTCATTTGTGAAGGCGTCGAAAATCAGATGGGCTAGATACATAATGAGATTTAGAGTCATTACCGACTGGATTCCATGGGACTTCAAAAGATCATGTGGCCGCCCACCTATGAGATGGTCATACTTCTTCATCAAGACCCTGTACGATTGTTTTGAGGCTCTTTGTGTTCCTAGAATGAGCAGATGCCATTGGGCTTCATTGGCATGCGACAGGGATGGATGTAGACGTTACTGGCGCCTGCTCGAGCAGATTGATGAGTAATGGGATGTCAAGTGATCAAGTGATCAAGTGAATGTAGTAGTACTGCTATTTGTTCAGCCTTTGATTAAGCTGATTGAATTGGGCATGAACTCCTCATTACTTTTGTATTTTATTGTATCACCATGAGATAGAGTTACAACGCTTTTATGTTTGAGATTCAGCCGTACAATGATAGACCACCTATCACTCCACAGTGCACATTTTCCACTACCGATGTCCCCAGTATCCACCCCCACACACATCCCAGTCCTCACCCTGTCTCTATGAAGACAATTTCCCCAATACTCTGTCTAATTTTGGGCATTAGGTTTTGCTTGAATTTTCCCATCACCACTCAAGCCTACCTGCCAGGGGCAGATGCTAGCTAATTTATTTTCCATTGCTTATTTTGAATATCCTGAGAACTCGTGTAGCTGTAATTATAAATGCAAATTTCTAAATCGCAAATAGTTGGGTTCCAGAGACATCTCTGTATGGCACTAATCCATTTTGGGATTCAATTGGTAATCTCTGGACCAGGACTCTTGCTGTGCTAAGATGGGGCTCATGGGCAAATTGTGGACGTGACAGCCAGTCTTCTGGGCAGGTGGCAACCCAGGGCGGACAGCTCGGATCCTCTGCTGTCATGGGGCCTGAAAATTTTGTCCTAGAACACACATACCTGGGCCTTGCATGTGAAGCTCTTGGTCACCTGGATTCCACCTGTAGTAGGCGGGGAGACTGCACCTGCTCCATCTGGGGTGTCCTGGTAATATGGCCTTATATGAAGCCTGGAGGTACCGAGCGCCAGGCTCTTATCACTCGGAGCATCCCAGAGGAGGAAAGGTGAGACCCCAAGGGACCCAAACCCAGCATCCAACCTCCACTACCCAACTGCCACCATGCTCCAGACTGCTTTCCGGATGCTCAGGCCGAGGCTCACACCTAAATGAAATCCCACAGATCCCAGGTAATGTGGAACATTGTGAACTTGGACTCTGAGCGCAACGGGACCCGGGAGCAGAGATCCTCTGTCTGCTTCCCCCAGTCTCCAGTATTCCAAGGGTCACACCCATGAGGCACACCCTGCCACACATCATAAGATACTCCCTACCCATTTCCATGATTACTAAACCATGTTTGATGGGGTTCAGACAGTAGGCAACAAATCATAAAGTCACTGTCACTGTCCTCCCATTGTTATCGATTTTGCTTGACTTGACCCAGTAACATTGTGAGACATGTTACTGTGTTTGGCATAACAAACATGTCATGGGTAGCTTACCAGGTTTTGCTCTGTGGGCGAGATACTCTCAGTAGCTTGCCAGGCTCTCTGAGAGGGGCGGAGGAATCGAATGCCGGTCGGCCATGTTGGCTGCGGGGAAGGCAAACACCCTACCCATTGTGCTATCGCTCCAGCCCACAACAAATCATAGATATAAAATAGATATAAATATATATGCCTATATATATATATATATATGTCCAACAAGCTACCAAGAATATCCTGCCTGCACCGGCAGAGCCTGGCAAGCTCCCCGTGGCATATGCCAAAAACAGTAACTATAAAAAGTCTCATTCCCCTGACCCTGCAAGAGCCTCCAATTATTGAAAAAGACGAGTAAGGAGAGGTTGCTAAAATCTCAGACATGGGATGAATAGAGATGTTACTGGCGCCCGCTTGAGCACCAAATTGATGAACAATGGGATGACAGTGATACAGTGATACAGTGATGGGGCCCATAGAGATCTCCGGCGCTGTGGTGTCTTCCAGGACTTGCCTCTGTGTCTCTGAGTCACGGCTGTTGATGCACTAAGATCCACATTACAAAATTTTTAGCAAATTATATTTTGGTGAGATCCATCCTAGAGACGGTGGAGTCAGGCTGGGGGTATGGCAGCAGTTTTGGATTGTTGAAGCTTGTGGCTGCCGGGGACTCTGCTTGGGCGGGCACAGGTCAACCCGCACCCTCCAATTTACTTCAGTATGTTCAGTGATGCATGGGTCTGAGCTTAACTGCGGCTTTTGATATTTTTCGGGATTTATTTAGGGATCTCTGAAGCAAGGCCAGTAGTAGAGCTTACAAGGTGGCCCTGGAGTTGTTTCATGGGGGTGACTGTCAGCGTTTCCATGTGTATTAGGAAGTGGGGGACATAGCCCATCCTAACTCTGATAAAGCTATAAGCTTGTATAGCAGAGCCAGAGGGGATTTGTGGGTGTGGCTCCCACATACCTAACTTTTGGCCATTTCATTTTTTAGTAAACTTGGTCCCAAGTTGTTGGGGTCTGGTCAAAGGCACAACAGCAATTTTGGGGTATCAGGAAGCCTGAAGGCACCATCAGGCTGCTGATTGACTTGCTCCGCAGGTACAGTTTGACCTGTTGGTGGCACCGTACCCACCAGTTCTGTTATTCCTGTCTGTAGTTTTCAGATTTCTTCTCTCATCTTCTTTTGTTCTATTGTTTTATTGAGCTCCTTAAACATATTCAAAATTTCCTCTGTAGTCTTTATCAGAGAGGTTCTATAGCTAATTATTACTAGTTGAGTCTTCAGTGCTACCATTGTTGCTTTACCAAAGTGACTTTCGCAATCTGGAAGTGTTTCTCGTGTTCTGTTATGTCTCTAGGAGACTATAATTAGATGTCTTTGTATGCTCTCAGTGAGGTATGAAGAGGTGAAGAAATTCCCTGTATATATCAGTCTTACACTTACTGGGGATTATCGGCCAACATGGCCCACCCGAGTTCGATTCCTCCGCCCCTCTCGGAAAGCCCGGCAAGCTACCGAGAGTATTCGATATGCCAGACACAGTAACAACAAAGTCTCCAATGGAGACGTTACTGGGCCCGCTCGAGCAAATCGATGATCAACGGGAGGACCTTTACTTTACTTTACTTTTTATAACCTGGGGGTAAAAATGGAGATCCTGAGGGACAAACAGGACCCCAATGCCATTGAAGACTCAGTGTGGAGGACTGGAGTTGGGAAGAGTCAAACCAGGGTGGGTGACTAGCATTCTGCCCCTTCCCCTTCTATTTTGTGATGATCCTGGCCTGGGGGCCAAAATGGTGATCCAGAGTAACTGACAGGGCCTCTACTCTGTGATCCCTTAATTTCTTCCAGAGTTCTATTTTTGGTGACACACCCTCACCTGATTTAAGCAGAAGGCAGCCTATTGCCCCCCTGAAAACTTATAGTCAAACTCAGGAATGGGAGATTGTTGCCTCCTAATGGCCAAATCACTTGACCCGGTACTTAGGCAGAATAGCACAACATCCTGGTGGAGAAAACGAAGCTCACCAGAGGCCTTCTCCAAAACTTCAAGGACCAGGTTCAACTTCCTTGCCTTCTTACACAAGGCTATGTACTTTGTAGCTTCTGATTTACCCATTGCAAAAGGGCACACAATTAAGATCCAAAGTGAAGCTTAGTTCTAGATATCTACACAATGATCTCACAAAGACTTTTAGGACCAACACTCGTGTCCATTTCTGCCTTTATTTTCTGGGCACAGTGCAATGTTAAAGCTCCACACTGAGCAAATTGGGAATACTCTCACCTGTGCAGCTAGTCAAGTGCTGACATAATGGCCCTCCTGTGCAGATTTCTTGCTTGTTTCTGTCTACTCTTCTGGCTCTGATTCCAGTCCTAATCTTGACAGGCCCATGCCAAGACTGGAGTCCAATGTGAGAGCTCCAAGTCTGACTCAATATGGGACACTCTCACCTGTGGGATTGGTCAGTCAAGGGCAAACTTACTGGCCATCTGATGCACCTTTCTGGCCATGCTGTACACAGCCAGAGGAATGCCCCCTCCTATCCTGGGAAAACCAATATTGTCATAAGATTGTTCTCTATCAGAGGGAAAGTGCCCACCTGGAGAAAAATCCCACCCCTCCTCCTAGAAGAAGAGACTGGATCCTTACAATGTACTTCTTGATATGGGCTTTGTTCTGGAAATTGTGAGCAAACTATGATGGCCTGAGGTATACGGACTTTAATGTGATGAATGCTTTAACTAATTCTCTTTCTTTTATTTTCTTTCTTTCTTTCTTTCTTTCTTCCTTCCTTCCTTCCTTTCTTCCTTCCTTTCTTTCATTCTTTTTCAGCCACTGGGAATTTCTCTTGAAAATGGACAGCCAGGTTGTGCTTGGTATGATGACCATACTGGGATGGCCAGTGATGACGGAGTTGGTAAAGTTCCCTTGTAACACAAAAGTATCTGCAGTCTAGCCTGGACAATGTGAGGGATGAATTGATCAGTATTGCAACCCTGCCATGTCTCTTGTTGGAGTGGGTGAAATTTCAGAAGCCTATCATACCTCAAGTGACTCTTATAGAGTTAGGTAGAGGAATTTATGAATAAGAAAGAGTGGTCAAACTTGAATTGCACAAACTTGGACTGCATATAATTTTGTGTGCCTGCTTCAAATACTCAACAGTGCAATGGAAGGGAAGAATGTTTAGGATCCCTAACTTGGGATGAACTGGATGGGCAGAGTGCAGATTGACTGAATTATGAGTGTATTTTGCTTTTGTGAGGGTCACTGGTATGGTGAAAGAGATGACCAGAGCACAATGGCACACCTGGGAGTGCCCCTAATGGCCAGAGGTCAGAGGGTGGGAGTTGGTGATATCGGATGCTCCTGGGGCATCTCTGAGTATTCAGCCTAGCAGGGGAAGGGAAATGCTGGCAGCACGGCAAACCTGTAAGGACCTGTCATTAAAGTGGTTGAAATTAAAATTTTCTGTGTTTCTGCTTGGACTTCTGGTTTCTCAGAGGAGTGGTGAAATGGAAGAAATTAAAAGAAAGGCCAATTTTAGAATGTGGGTCATACTGCACTCATTTGTGGGATATAAAATAACATAATATGAGACTAACATCCAAAAACAGTGGAGACAAGGCCCAGGAAGATTGCTTCATGGTTGGAAGCCTGTCTCATGAGCTGTGGAAGAAGGTTTATGGGATAAAGAAAGGATCACTAAATCAATGATGGTTGGACGGATCGCTCAGAATGGAAGATGAGTGTTGAAAATAGATAAAGGACCAAACATGATATCCTCTAAGTATCTGTATTGCAAACCATAATGCCCAAAAGTGGAGAGAGTGTAGGAAGGAAATTGTTTGCCATAGAAGCAGGGGGTTTTATGGGGTGGGGTGGGGGTGGTGAGAGGGATACTGGGAACATTGGTGGTGGAATATATACACTGGTGGAGGGATGGGTGTATGACATTGAATGACTGAAACTCAATCATGAAACCTTTGTAACTATTTCACAGTGATTCAATAAAAAAGAATGCTGGTCATAATGAGTAGGATTAAGCAGAACTTTTTCACTATCCAACTTGCCAGTCGATTGAGTGCCCATAATACTTTACTATCAGTGCCCTACCTTGGCCACATCCTCACAGACCAGCTGGTTTGTCATAACACTCATTCAAATTCCTTCACAATCTTATGGTCACCTGCATTTCTGGGGACTACAGTTACCTGAATTTGAATTGAGAACAGATTCTGAACATGACCTTAAGATGGGAGACTTAGGGTGATACTTACTTTTTTCTCCCTGAAATAGTGAACAAATCTCCATTTTAATATAGTAAGGACTTTGATTTCTTTCCATTTCAATTTTTTTGTTAGAAAATGTCTCTGCCTCTCTAAAAACATATTCTATGTCATACTGTGTTCAATAGGTATGTACTCTGGGTGGTTCTTTGTAGGTACCTCTCTGTTTATGTCCACAGGCAGTCTAAGCAGACATCTTTTCATTTGTATTCCTAATGGATAAGTTTCCCATTTCCATGGATTGAACATTATCCAACACTTTTCTCAATATGTTTAGATTAATTTTATGTCCCAAAGAAAAGCTCCCGTATACATGAGACTCTTACTGGTCTGTGGAAAGACTCCATTATCTGGTGGCTCTCCTAACAATAGTAAGACATGAAATATGACCCTGACATCTCTGCGTATGTTGCCTTTGTTACTGCTTGCTGTGCTTTCAAAATTTCCATCTCCATAAAGGGATATACCCGCTAATTCTACCAGGGAGATATAGTTCTCTACAGGACAAGAGTCTTTCAAGGAATGGAATATTGTTCAAAGTTTAAACAAAACAAAATTTCCATGCCTTGTTCACTGTCATGCACTAGATGGCTGGAAAAAGATGTGATTGACTTTTTCCTTGGATTCCATGGAGAAATGAAAAACAATAGCTTAGAGAGCAGTACACAGTGCCCAAAGACTCATGTAAACTATGGCACTGGGCACATAGCTAGATATTTAGAGTTCATCAGCCATACCAATTGTTGTCAATAGAGAATTTACTGAAACCTTGGATCTGGGACAAAATTTAGGAATGAAATGGGTATTCAGAAAATCCATCACTCCTCAAGTAGCTCCTGGGAATAATTTCCATATTAAACTCCATCTCATTGAGTCGATTTTATGGATTCAGTCTGCACATTTCTGTTCTAGGGGATTATTGCAACTGATTTCTACTAACACAGAAATGAAACAAGAGTCATGTGAGAGCATTAGGGCAATCTAGAGAGCATTGATTTTTCTAGGACTAGAGTGAACATATTCATGGATGGTAAGCATGGGTGCCCAACTACTTGCTACAAATAGACTTGCTACAAATAGACAACATGTCTCTTGGTTTAGGTTCTGGCTTTGATCTCTCTGGTTAATTTTATTTCATTTCATTTTAATGTAGGATTACTGTGACTTATTCAACCATTGATTAAACTGATTGAACGGGACATGAACTTCACATTACTTTTTAAATTTTTTTATTTTTTATTTTAATTTTTATTAGTGAAACACCATGAGGTACAGTTGTAGACTTACAAACTTTTGTGCTTAGGTTTCAGTTATACAATGATCAAGTACCCATCCGTCCATGAGTGCCCATTCTCCACCACCAATAATCCCAGTAACCCCCTCACCACCCCACCCATCCCTCCCACCCCTCCCCGTCTCCCAATGGCAGGGCATTCCCTTTTGCTCTCTCTTTCCTTCAGAGTGTTGTGGTTTGCAATAGAGGTATTGAGTGGCCATCATGTTTGGTCTATAGTCTACTTTCAGGATGCATGTCCCATCCCAAGAGAATCCTCAAAGCATACTTTACTTGGTGTTCCTTTATCTATCTAAGCTGAATTTTCTGCCAGCATGTGCCTCCAGCTCCCAAGCTATGGAGCAGACCTCCTGGTACTTATCTCAATTATTCTTGGGTGTTCATCTCCCATTCTGTTACTTTATATTCCCCAGATGAGTGCAGCCTTTCTATGCCTGTCCCTCTCATTCTGAGTCATTTCACTTAACATGATTCTTTCCATGTAGTACTATTTGTATACAAATTTCATGACTTCATCTTTTCTAACAGCTGCATAGTATTCCATTGTGTAGATGCACCAAAGTCTCTTTAACCAGTCATCTGTTCCTAGCACTCGGGTTTTTTCCAGATTTTGGCTATTGTGAACAGTGCAGCAATGAACATACAAGTGCAGATATCACTTCGATTGTAGTTTTTTGCCTCTCTGGGATATATTCTCAGGAATGGTATTGCGGGGTTAAGTGGGAGCTCAGTTTCTAATTTTTTGAGAATTGTCCATACTGTTTTCCAAAAGGGCTGAACCAGTTCACATTCCTACCAGCAGTGAAGGAGGGTCCCTTTCTCGCCACATCTGCACCAACACTGGTTACTTTTGTTCTTTTGGATGTGGTCCAGTCTCTGTGGTGTGAGATGATCTCATTGCTGTTTTGATCTGCATCTCCCTGATGATCAGTGATGTAGAGCATTTTCTCATGTGCCTTTTTGCCAATCGGATTTCTTCTTTGAGAAATTTTCTGTTCATTTCATCACCCCATTTTTTGATGGGGTTGGATGATTTCTTCTTATGGAGTTCAACCAGTACCTTGTATATCCTTGATATCAACCACTTATCAGATGTGTATTGGGTGAATATCCTTTCCCATTTTGTAGACTGTCTTTGTATTTTGGTCACTGTTTCATTTGAGGTGTAGAAGCTTCTTAGTTTAAGATTGTCCCATTTGTTTATCTCTGTTTTCACTTGCTTGGTCAGTGACGTGTCATTTTTGAAGATACCTTTAGCTTCAATGTCATGAAGTGTTGTGCAAGCTTGTCTTCAATGTACCTTACGGATTTGGGTCTTACATTGAGGTCGTTAATCTATTTTGATCTGACTTTTGTGCATGGTGTTAGGTCGGTGTCTAAGCACTTTTATTTTTGCAAGTGGTTGTCCAGTTATGCCAGGACCATTTTTAAACAGGGTTTTCCTTGATACACTTCACATTTCTTGCTCCCTTGCCAAAGATTAGATGTTCACATATTTGGGGTTGTGTGTAAGGATATTCCACCCTGTTCCATTGGTCTGTGGTTCTGCCACTGTTCCGGTACTGTGCTGTTTTAATTGTAACTGCTTTGTAGTAGAGTTTGAAGTTTAGGAGGGTTATGCCTGCCATCTTCTTTTTCCCAAGAATTGCTTTGGATATTCGTGGGAGTTTGTTGTTCTATATGAATTTCAGGTGTATTTGATCCATTTATTTGAAGAATGTCATGGGTATATGTTTAGGAGTGTGATTTCGTCCTGTTGTACACATCCCCCTGATAAATAGAAAATGTCCTTAGCTGCCCCTTCTAATCTTGTTCAACCTGATATCTATGTTGTCGGATACTAGTATGGCCACCCTAGCTTTCTTGAGGGAGTTGTTTGATTGCAGGATTGTTTTCCATCCTTTGACATTGAGTCTGTGTTTGCTCTGACTGTTCGGATATGTTTCTTGTAAGCAGCAGAATGTTAGGTTCAGTTTCTGAATCCATTTTGCTACTCTGTGTCTCTTAGTTGGTGCGTTTAGACCATTTACATTGAGAGAGATTATTGGTATAGTGTTTTGTGCCGTCTTTCTGTAGGGGTTTGTTGTGCTTGTAGGTGTCTTTCTTGTCTTACAGGAACCCCTTTATTCCTTCTTTTAGGTTTGGTTTTTTGTCTATGAAGTTCGTTAGCTGTTGTTTGTCTACAAAGTGGTGAATCATTCCTTCAAACTTCAGTGAGAGTTTAAGTATTCTTGGTAACGTGTTCATTTCATTGAGTTTTTTTTTTCACTATGTCCCACCAGTGTCTTCGGGTTTGGAGGTTTTTTCTAAAACGTCTGCCATAAATCTCAGGGATGCTCCTTTGTATGTGAGTTCCTTCTTTGACTTTGCTGCTTGCAATATTGTGTCTCTGTCTGTGGCATCCATCATTCTGACTATGATATGCCTTGGAGTGTTTCTATTAGGGTCTCTTTTAGCTGGCACCCTTTTGGCTCTTTGGATCTGGATGTCTGCATTCTTTAACTCTGGGAACTTTACAGCAATGATTTCTTTAACTGTGGCTTTTTCATTGGGGTTGCCTTCCTGTCCTTCTGGTACTCCAGTGATTCTAATATTGTTCCTCTTGGCATCATCCCCTAGATGTCTGATTCACCTCAGAGCTATTTTGAGGTCTTTTCCCATTGTTTGTTGTTGCCTGTACGATTTCTGCAGTTCATCTTCCAGCTCACTTATTCTGTCTTCAGCTGTAGCCGTTCTACTGTTGAGGGCACCCACTGAGTTTTTTATTTCATCTAGTGAAACTTTTATTTGTGACACTTCTGATTGTAGCTTTCTTATTTCTGCTCTCATTTCTTCCTGTATTTTGTTGGCTGTCCGTTCCACTGTTTCTTCAATATCCTCCCTTCATTTACTGGATGTCTGCTCCATTGTTTCTTTGAGTTCCTTGAACATCCTCAGCATTTCATCTCGAAATTCTTTATTGGAGAGATGGTATTTGTGGGTAATCCCTGTTGAGCTTTCTGGACTCTTTTCTTCATCTTCTCCTCGTAGTGAAGATGTGCGCTGTTTCTTCATATTGTATTGCTTGTATGGAGATGGAACCATTCAGTTCGCTAGCACTGCTCCCTCTTATTGCGGAAAATGATTCTGGATGGGCTCGGTTGGTGGTGACCATCTTTCTCCCGTTTTAGGATACTTCCTTCCTCTCAGACATCTCTCTGTGACATAAGATAAGTATCTGGTGGAGCTTTGGAGGATTTTTTTTAATTAAAAAAATTTTTAATAGTGAGACATCATGAAGTACAGATGCAGACTTACACATTTTTGTGCTTGGGTTTCAATTATACAATGATCAAATACCCATCCCTCCACCGGTGCCCATTTCCCACCACCACGGATCCCAGTATCCCTCCCACCCCCATGCCTTCATCCCACCCTGCCTCTGTGGCAGGGCATTCCCTTTTGTTCTCTCTCTCTTATTGGGTGTTGTGGTTTGCAAAAGAGGCAATGGGTGACAATCATGTTTAGCCTATAGTCTACTTTCCGCATGCTTCTCCTATCCTGGGAGGATCCTCCCAACACCTTTATTTGGTGTTCCCTTCTTTATCTGAGCTCCCTTTTCCCCTAGTATGTGTGGTTGGCCTCTAAGCCATGTAGTAAAATTCCTGGTACTAATCTCGGCCATTCTTGGGTGTTAGTCTCCTATTTTGTTACTTTATGTTCCCCAACTGAATGCAATCTATGTCTATCCCTCTCTTTCTGAGTCATTTCGCTTAACATGATACTTTACATGTAGTACTACTTGTATGTAAATTTCGTGACTTCGTCTTTTCTAACAGCTACATAGTACTCCATTGTGTAAATGTACCAGAAATTGAGCTCCCATTTGATCCAGCAATACCACTCCTGGGAATATATCCCATAGAGGCAAAAACGTATAGTCGAAGTGACATCTGCAGTGGTCTGTTTATTGCAGACCATTGCAGCACTCTTTACAATAGCCAGAATCTGGAAAAAACCTGAGTGCCTGAGAAAGGATGTGTTTTTTTTTTTTTTTATGTTGGGCTGGTACAGCTTCTTGTATGCACTGGTCTTTTTGGTGAAATTGGGGTAGGCCAGTAGACTTTTGTCTTTTTGTGTTTGAGGTAGCTGGAACACTTTGTACAGAATTAGTTGATGAAGGCTGGGATGTGAGTCCAGATTTCTGGAGAGGGGGAATATAACTGAGGCCGCCACACAGAAAGCCACGCCCACTTCTTGGAAGCCACGCTCCATGCAATGGAGGCCACACCCCCAGCCAATCCCAGATGCTAGTCCCTGGTCCTGTCTGGATGCCCGAAGGTGGGGATTGTGGCACGGGGTGGGGCAGGAGTGTGGTGGAGCACGCAGGGCAGGGACACCCCGCCGGACAAACCTGTAGAGAAGAGAGGTGCCGCTGCGACCTAAAAAATTTTTAAATTGGATATTCATGAAACAGACCATTACAAAGCTGTTCATAGTTGGGTTTCAGTCATACAATGATCCAGCACCCATCCCTCCTCCAATGTATATTTCCAACCACAATATCCTCCTTCTCCCAACCACCATCTGCCAACCCCCACCTCCTACCCCAAGCCTCCCTCTATGGGAGATACTTTTCTTCTTGCTTTCTCTCTCCTTTTCCTTTTATGAATTATAGTTTGCGATACAAGTGCTAAAAGTTCATAGTGTTTGTTCAGGGAATTCTGTATTTTTTTATCAGAAGTACAGGGAGGTGGAAGGTAGCCCATCCTGACCCCAAGAATGCCTGGAGATTTTATTCACAAAACCCGCATACCAAAATTCTGTTTGAGCTTAACTTTGGCTTTTGATCTCTTTCGAGATTTATTTATTGGTCTCTGAAGCAGGGGCGTAGTAGAGCTTACAGGGTGGCACTGGAGTTGCTTCATGGGGGTGACTGTCAGTCCTTCTGTGAATATTGAGAAGTGGGAGGAGGTAGCTCACCCCAACTCTGAAAAAGCCTAGAGATTTCAGTCATAAAACCCGCATACCAGAATTTTCTGAAATAAGGCCAATAAATGAGCTTGTATAGCTGTGCCAGAGGTGGTTTGTGGGCGTGGCTCCCACATAACTCAGGTAGATGTTAGGCTTTACATTAGCCTCCAAAGATCAGGATTAGAGTCAGAACCTGAATGGATAGTAGAACCGCACAAGAAGGAAATGTTTCTGAAAGAGTGTGAGCTTCTAGATTGGGTGAGCATCTTTACCTGGAAGCTATAAGGGATCAAAACTACCACCTCTTCAAGTAGGTGACAATTCATATTAGAGGTTCTGAACCACACAGTCTTTGAAATACCAGAAAATAAGGGAGTTTTTCGTGTGTCCTGATATTTTTAGAAATCCCACTGGTTAAGCTCCTTTTCTCAAGTTAGTGTTATCTGACCTGGATGTAGTGCAATTATGCATACATAATGTTTGACCACTAGAGGGAACTGGTGTACCTTATTTGATTTTCCCCAAATATTCACATTGGGCCAAAGGAGCTGAGTTTGACTCAACATAGGTGAAGGTGCGTTATCGAGAGTATGAACATTACTTGCTCACAGGGGTCTCTCTCTAATTTGAAATCTGGGATATTCTTCTCCTGACTAACATTCCTTAACAAGTTTGCAAATATGTCTATTTCAGTGGTGATTCTTAGGGTGATTGAAGTTAAAACATAGCCAGAGACAGATAACTCAAAATTCTGTGAACAGTGGTGAGTACCTTAAAAGCACTAGTTCTGTGTGGTTCCACAACAGAAAAATGCAGATTTAATTTCCCACAAAATAAAGAAAACATTTCCAAGAAAACTTCAATACATCCATACAAGCATTTTTGAGCAACCCAAACACCTGATTGTTATGAAGATATATTGAAAGGAAAGAAAAAATACAGAAAAAGTGTGATATGAATAAACCCATAAATTAACAAAAACAAACAAAAAAAAAACACTCCTTCTGTTGTTCATCGATTTGCTGAAGCGGGCCCAGTAATGTTTCCATTTTGAGACTTGTTGTTACTGTGTTTGGCATATTGAATACGTCACGGGTAGCTTGCCAGGCTTTGCCGTGCGGGCAAGATACTCTTGGTAGCTTGCCGGGCTCTCCCAGAGGGGCGGAGGAATCGAACCCGGCTCGGCAGGGCTGGCCTGCAGGCAAGGCAAATGCCCTACTGCTGTGCTATCCCTCCAGCCCATAAATTAACACTTATCATATCTATATGGTAGAATTGAGTTGTTATATCACTTTTATCACTTGTATCATTTGTATCTCTTATACCATTGCTCATCGATTTGTTCGAGCGGGCGCCAGTAACACTTTCGTCCATCCCTGTTCAGTGTTAGTGTAGCCCAATGGCCTCTGCTCGCTCCAGGAACACAAAGAACCTCAAACCATTTGTTCAGGGTTTTGACAAAGAAGTCTGACAATCTCGTAGGTGGACGCCACGCATTATTTTGACGTGTTGTGGAACCCAGTTGATAACAGCTCTAGTCCAGTGGTCATCTCTAAATTCCATTGTCTGGCCCATGTGATTTTCGACGCCTTGGTAAATGAGGCATCGACCCTTATTCTTGATTGTTGATGGAGGTCGAAACTATGGATTCCTTCTCTCACTTGAGTGAAACGTGACATTACAAGCATAGCACTTTCAATTCCTCTTTGGGTGACCCAAATAGCATTGTTATCCTGTTTTTGTAGGGCCCAGGTCTCTGAATGTATGTTAGCACAGGAACAATGCTGGAGTCAAAAAGATGTGTCCAGAGCCGGAGTTTCTCTGTCCTCTTAACAACTTCTTCGAGGCTCTTGAAGCCGTTTCACGCCTCTCTCTTCCTCCTGCGCAGTTCAGGTGCCAAGTCGTTCATCATGTTGAGTTCTTGACCTAGGTATATATAACTATTGCATTCTGAGATGTTCATTCTGTTGAGAGCAAGTGTAACGTCAGAAAGTAGTCCGTTTCTCATGAAGATTGTCTTCGTGAGATTCAGCTGCAGTCCAACCTCTCCATACTCAAGGTTGAATTCGGCCAGCATTCATGCTGCTTTGCTGATGTTTCGTGTTATTAGAACAATGTCATCAGTGAAGTGGAAGTGGTGTAGTTGCTGGCCATCTATCTTCACTCCCATACCTTCCCATTCCAGTCATCATATGACGTTCTCGAGGGTGGCACTGAAGAGTTTCGATGAAATGGTATCACCCTGTCAAACCCCTCTCTTTACATCCATGATCACTTCCCTGCAGAAAGGTGAGATCCTGGTGGTGAATCTATAATACCGCTCATGGAGGATCCTGATGTACTGAGTTTGAACGCCCTGTTTGAATAGGGCTTTGATGACTGCTTCAGATGGCTATAATTGAGTTGCTATAATTTAAAATAAATAGTGAGACAATAACAGATTCAGTAACTTAAACACGCAAGTTAGTTTGAAAGGAAAAGTTTCAGTCCAGTATGAAGAAAGAGAATTTAATTGTGAATAGAGGAAAAGTGGATCTGCATCATCATCTTTCTAACAAACATGACATAGCTGGGTTGACCACCCCATAGACCTGTGATTAGTAAAGAAAATGTGAGTCCCTAGATGATCATGCAGAAAATCAGAGCCATTTTGATAATTTTTGCTCAGACCATGACTTGAGAAATCTCAAGCATATCATCCAATACAGTTGTATTTTTTTAACTTTTTTTATTATTAGTGAAACATTATGAGGTACAGTTATAGACTTACAAATTTTTGTGCTTGGGTTTCAGTTATACAATGATCAAGTACCCATCCCTCCACCAGTGCCCATTTTCCACCACCACAGGTCCCAGTATCCTTCCCACCCCCAACCCCCCCACCCCACTCTGCCTCTGTGGCAGTTGTATTTTGATCAGTCTTCCCTGTTGGCATAAGTGCTAATCTTTCACCATCCATTTCACCAATGAATTGAGTATTTGTAACATCCACCATTTGTGGCTTACCATTGTCACATCCCCACAGACTCGCTGTATTGCAATGACACTCTGATTCCACTTTTCTTGCAAGCTCTTGGCCACATGAGGAATCCATTTTTGGGTTTAACTTGGGGCAAGATTCTGAATACAGCTGGAAGATGGGAGACTTTGGGTCATTACGGCCCTATTGCTTGTATCCCTGAACTAATTCATAAACCTCATTTCATTATAGTAATAGCTTGTTCACTGTCATCTCATTCCATTGCCACTCTTCTCTCCAATGTATTTTTACACTATCTGAATACATCCTGACTATCCACTTGTGTTCTTTGTATAGCGACCTGGGTGGTTCATCTGAGGATCCTCTCTGCCTATATCCATAGGATGCCTATGTAGACACCTTTTTTGTGTGTTATTAGAGGATTTAAGATCTCCAATGTATGTCAATTAAATGTTTGCCCACATTTCCCTCAGAACATGTAGATTCCTTCTCTATCCCCAAAAATAATTGCCTCGTCCAAGGGCCTTGCTGGTGCTTAGGAGAACATATGGTGGCACTTTTCAACAAAGCAGGGCATGGATTATGACTCTGACATCTCTGAATATGTTACCATTGTTACTGCTGCTTTGATGCCAATGCTGCACAACCATAAGGGGCTATACCTGCCAGTCCCTCCAGAAGAATGTTTTCTTCCCGGAGTAAAGAAGATTTAAAGGAATGAGGAAGTGGAAGTGGAAACAAAGTGGAAACAAAACAAAGCTTTCCTACCTCCTCCACCCTCATCTACAAGATATGTAGGTAGAAGGCATAATTGAGTTTGTCCTTGGATGCCATCAATGAAATAAAATTACAGGAGTCTAGACAGTGTTCACCTTCTCCAAAGAGGCATGACAAAAAAATCACATGTGGCATAGATCCACATCTAGAGATTATCAGCCACCCCAGTGGTTATTCAATTGTTAGAATCTCATATATATTGAGATTTTACTGAGGCCTTAGTTCTGAGATATATTTTACGGGAGAAGTGGTGGTTTCATGTGTTATATCTCTCCTCAATTGCTTCTTGATACCTATTTCCACAATAAATACACTTACATTATCTTTTTTATATGGACTGGATCTGCACACTTTTGCTAGGCAATTGGGATTTCTAACTGTTGGGCACTATCTCTGAGATAGAATAAGTGTCAAACAAAAGTGCTTGGAAACCCTAGAGCCTTGATTTCTGCAGGATTAAAGGGGACATTCACAAAGCAGAGCCTACGGTGACAAGCAGGCTGCAGTCCATTTGCTATAGATATTAGAGTCTCCTGGATTGGAGACTGATTTTGATCCCTCATGTAGCCTCTGGTCTTGATGTTAGCCTCCAAAACTCGGGTTTGGAGTCAGAGCTCAAATGGATGGCAGAAACAGGCAAGAGGGTGTTGAGTCTGCAAGCCTTTGTAAGCTTTTCCTGTGGGTGTTTTTATCTGGAAACTATACTAGGGATCAAAATCACCACACCATCAGGAAATGATATATTAGAGCCTATTCAGATCAGATGCTCTGAACAACAAAATCTTTTTGAAGACTAGAAGGTACAGGGAGTTTTTCCCTGTGCCCCAGTGTTTTTGAAATTTCAGTAAAGTTCCTGCTTCATTTTTTGTTCCCAGACCCTGCTAGATCAAAGATGCCAACCTGATTGGTTATGTTGTTGATATCTGGACCACAGACACTAACGTTGTTTATATATCTTGGCTACTGTGAATAATGCTTCTATGAACATGGAAGTTCAAAACCCCTCAAAATTTCATTAATATTTCCTTTGAATATATACCCAGAGGAGGAGATATGATAGTTTATATTTTCATTTTTGAGGAGTTACCGTACTATTTTTCACTGTGGCTATGTCAAAGTAATTTAACTTCATCATTACTTTTTGCATATCAGGAATATTTGTGTTTAAACGTCTTCTTCGGAGAGCCCAGCAAGCTACCGAGAGTATTCGATATGCCAGACACAGTAACAACAAAGTCTCCAATGGAGATGTTACTGGGCCCGCTCGAGCAAATCGATGATCAATGGGAGGGCCTTTACTTTTTTAATGTCTTCTATTTATCTAAAGAAATTTTCTTCCTATATTTCTGTGCCAGGGATCAAACGCAAACTTTCAGATATGCAAAGAAAATACTTTATCATTGAACTATATCCCAGGCCCGAGACGTCTACTTCTACTTCTCAGTTTATTGATTCTAATATACTAGAATTGATTCTAGTATATCTCTGTTTTAAAAGAGATGAAACAGAGTCTAGGCACCTGCTTCTAGTATATAGATGTCTATATATTTGGTGTTATGAGGGGAGATTCACAATTCATACAGAATCTATCAGAGAATTTTCTGCAATGTTCTGAGTAAAAAATTGCTAGATAAATGTATCCTTTGGTATAAATAAAGCACAAAGTACTGAATTATCTTAATGGCGTAGTTAATCCAATAATAATAAGTCTTTAAAGGAATGGAAATTGGAAGAATGGGATGGAGATAGAAAAGAATGGAATTCTCTTTCAGTTCACTCCCTTGTATGGCACTGAATAAATAGGCAAATTGTGGGGCCTAGAGGGATTGTACAGCAGGTAGAGTGATTGCGTTGCACGAAGCCAACCTGGGTTTGATCCTCGGCATCGCATATGGCCCCTCAAGCACCACCAGAAGTATTCCTGAGTGAAGAGATAAGAGTAAACCCTGAGTATCACAGAGCATGGTTTAATTCACGCTCCCCCCCCTAATTAAATTGACAGATTTCTATGGCATGACTTTTAGTTTTATATATTTCACTATGCTATCAAAACATTTCATTTAAATTTTTCCTTATTGTAGATATGATCAAATGACTTTGATTATAGTTCATTATTATTTATAGTTAAGATCCAGAGACTATAAAACAAAGCTCACAGAAGAGAGCGACATGGTATTTCCTCTCAGAGACCCCATCAAGCTACCAAGAGTATCCTGCCTGCACGGTAGAGCCTGGCAAGCTAGCCATTGTGTATTCAATATGCCCAAAACAGTAACAATAACAGGTCTCATTCCCCTGATCCTGAAAGATCCTCCCATATGGCAGCATTGGGAAAGACGAGTAAGGAGAGGCTGCAAAAATCTCAGGACTAGAATGAATAGAGACATTACTGGCACCCACTCAAGCAAATCGATGAACAACGGGATAACAGTGATACAGTGATTATATATTTTAATTGTTATATTCTCTTAAAGAATTTGTTTCTAATTTAGGGAACCCATAATCCAACTGTCAAACTGTTCAGAAATAATTTTGTACATGAGATATTTTTCAAAGAATATTTCTCCAGATGATTAATTTAACCTATTTGATTTTTCTTCTTTTAATTTTTCTATTTAGAATATAATGTTTCTGACCTCATTGAAAAACCATATGGGATATATTTTATTTGAATCTATAATTACTTTGAATGATTACAATTCATATAATGATATTTAATTTTTAACGTTTATAATACAGTTCATGTCATTAAATGTTTAAGATTTCCATATTCTTAATTATAGCTAATTACATTCTGAGTTTCTGCCAGGTTTTACCCACACTAAAAGTCTCAAAAGCTGTTGCTCTTTGATTATTCATGTCTCACTCTCTTCACTTACTGATTAACAGACAAAATAAAGATCAATGGCTTTCAAGAAGGCCAATGATGTATTTTCATGCTTTCAGCCAATTTCTCAAATTGTAATATAAAATGTCTCAAGAAATCCCTATAAGTGGGAACCAAGATAGATTTCTTTAGTTTCAACCTATAAAGTTAAATGTTATCTTGCACCATTTATTGAGATTATTAATTAGAAAGATAACCAAAAACACGTTAGCCATTAATCATCTTATCACCTCTGGCTCCAAACAAATGGGATAGTTTATATATTTATTGATTATTTTGTATATTCCTCTGATAGTATATTACTGAATACTATCAGAGGAATATACAAAATAATCAATAAATATATAAACTAAATATGTCATACATTATGCCACTGATATACCAAGAGTAGCACATCACATTTGAAGGGTGTAGGGTAAAAGTCAATGAATCTTGATTAAAAAATATATATACACGTATATGTATGTTTATATATGTATGTTTACATATGTATTCATCAGTAAATGAATATATATAAACATACATATATGTGTATATATTTTTAATCAAGATTAAACGGATCACGGATCACGATCCTCCCGTTGTTCATCGATTTGCTCGAGCGGGCCCAGTAACATCTTCATCATGAGACTTCTTATTACTGTGTTTGGCATATCGAATACATCACGGGTAGCTTGCCAGGCTCTAACGTGCGGGCGAGATACTCTCAGTAGCTTGCTGGGCTCTCCGAGAGGGGCGGGGGAATCGAACTCGGGTCGGCCATGTTGGCTGCTTGTAAGGCAAATGCCCTACCACTGTGCTATCGCTCCAGCCCAATCAAGATTAAAAATTAATAAAAATTAATTTAATTTTATTTAAAAATCATTAATTTATCAATGAATATATGTAAACATACATATATAAGCATAAATATATGTGCATATATATTTTTTAAATCAAGATTGGTTGACTTTTACCCTACACCCTTCAAATGTGATGTGCTACTCTTGGTATATCAGTGGCAAACTCCCTGTGGTGTAATCTATATGCCAAAAACAGTAACAACAAGTCTTACAATGGAGATATTACTGGTACCCGCTCAAGCAAATTGATGAACAACAGGAGGACAGTGCTACAGTGCTACATATATATATAGATATAGATATATATATATATGCACATAAGGCTCAAACTCCAACAACAAGCCCCTATACATATTTGATGTATAGGGGCTTAATGGCTCCAAGATGAGATACAACAATTTTCACACACTTTCCTCTAAAGAAATGTTTTTGAATCATTTTCAGTCAATGATTCATAACAAGCAATATAAAATAAATTATTTAGCATCTGCCTTTGGGGCAGGCTTGGGTGGTGGTGGGAAAATTTGAAATAATGGTGGTTGGGATGGTGTAATGGTGGTGGAATTGGTGTTGAAATATTGAATGTAATCACTCACTGTGAACAACTCTATGAAAATAAAATTTTAAAAATATTAAAAAAAATAAAATGTAAAAAAAACTGAACATTACCTAAGAACCATGATACATTAAATACAGACACATGCACAAACACACACACACACACACACACATATGCATACATAGTGACAGGGAGTTCTTCTAGGCAGTATTCAAGGGTCATGAGGGCTACTCCAAATGATACTAAATATTTGGTCAATTGGGTCATGGTCCAAGGATGTGATTTCTGAAATCACCAAGGCCACCAGAATAGTGTTAAGGGGCCCCCAAGGCTACAACGAAGAGCACTCAGAAGCGATGTGGTGCCAAGGATTGAACCCAGAACAGGTACATACTAGGCATAAACCTTAACCATTATATTATCTCACAGCTCAACCTATTATATTGACAAGCCCTTAATGATAAACATTCACTCACTTTGTGAATGTTACCATAAAACTAAGAGGCACCTTACTGGAAAAACAAGTGACCAGCTTAAGGGCAGGAGAGATAGGTTAGTGGGTCGTGTGTTTGCCTTGCATGCAGATGACTAGGATTTGATCCCTGTCATCCCATATGGTTTCATGAGCCCTGCCCAGGAGTGGCCCTTAAGTGCAAACCCAGGAGTAAGCCCTGAGCATTGCCAGATGTGGCCCCAAAACCAAAAAAAAATGTGAATAGTTCAGTAATTCCTCAGACACTTACTTTAGGAACACCATTGTGGGATATAAAAATCACAAATTGATTTTTACTAATCTCTTTTCCTGAAAATTCCATTTGCCATTTTGTTGGAACCAACAATATGAAGTAAAATTAATATATGTCTGCTAAGGGGCAGGTTTGGGGGGTAGGAATGTAACTGGGGACATTGGTGGCAGGTAGTTCACACTGGTGATTGGATTGATATGCCTGAAACAACATTATTATAAACAGCTTTGTAAATCACTGTGTTATGGCAAAAAAAGAAAAAAAAAACAAAGTGACTCTTTTAATATATGTCAGGTTTTCACAGACTTCCTAAACTAGTTCTGTCACAAATAAATAGAATTTAACCTTTAATCTTTTTGATAGCATTTCAGCTATATATTTTTGCTCCATTTTTTGTGGATTACTCTACATTTCATTTTTGTGAAAGATCTTACAGTGAAGACACATGATATTTTTCTAATTGTTAGTTACTTCTGATAATAACTTCTACATTCAGGACTAGACCAAAAGATAAAAGGAGATATTTATTTAGTTTTCCTCAGCGGGGAAACCTATAAAATCTGAGGGAGAAAGAGTCCTTTCTGCATATACCTTTTCATTTCGTAAGTATAATACTTCATGCATTATTGTTTTATTTTTGTTAATATATGCATTCTAAAATAGTAAAGTTGAAATATATTTATATTTTCACATTCATATTTTTAAGAGGCTCTTCTTTGATAGGGATTCATTTTGTAATTCGTTAGGTTCATGAATTCTATTCTATATTGAAGTCATATACTAAGGGAACAAAGTATGGTATTATTTCTAAAATGTATTTGCTTCGTAAAATCTCTTCTAATTCATTGTTTTAAAATGAGTTTAGAACAAATAGGTTGACTCTCTACTCATTATATAGTAGACATTTTTATATATAACTAGCTATTTGAAGAAATGTAGTCATATATTATAATTTTAATCAGTAATAGTGATCTAACATAGATATAGTGAACTAAACAAAGTACTGCAAAAATCTGTACTTTTCCCCTTTTTTACCTTTGCATAAAATAAAATCTGCGTTGAGATTAGGCCTATACAAATTTCAATTCACTTTCAATGAATTACTCACTTTTTCAATTAAACATACATAATTCAGCAAAGTATTATACAGCATAATTCTTTGTCTTATCACTTCAATTATCTACCTTTATTTAAACTACTTAATCAGAATTTTCTCTATATTAGCAAAACTATTGTTTGCTTTCATCTCTATTGCTAATACCTAACAGATGCATTTGGAAAATTGAAAGACAGCTGGTAAATAACCATTCTCTGCCTCAGGGGTAACAAAGCAATTTGCCATGTCCATCTTTTTCTCATCATTATTCCATATCATCTGCTTTGGTCTTAAGGATATAGATATGGAACCTGAAACCAAATTTGTATTTCATTAGCTTCAAATATTAGTTTATAGGTAATTCTTTTATCACATACTGTATTATGTTTTCTTATTTTTTAACTTTTTACAGCTTTTTTATTTTGGTTTTGGCTCAGTAGTGCTCAGGGATTAGTCCTGGCTCTGGATTCAAGGAGCATTCCTGGAAGTGCTTAGTGGACCATATGTGGTGTTGGGAACAAACTAGGTCAGCCGCATGCAAACAAGTGCCTAACTTCATGTATTATTTCTCTGGCTCTCATATTCCTTTTATTTTCTAATTGCATCATATAAAGTCCAATTTCAAAGATTATTATCATGAACGTATTGAACAATGATAGTAGCTTAAATTAAAATCACATTTAATGAAAAAACATGGCAATTAAATCATTGATTTAATTAATGATAGCTAAAAATCTCATGCAAAGGAGAGAAAAATGTAAGGTGTTTTATATTGAACCAAGATACATTATACTACAATATGGAGATATGGTGATGATGCAGTCAGGAAAAACTAGTAATCAAAATGACTATATTTGTGTATAGTTCCATACTTGTGAAAACACGTATACTTATTATATGTCTTTAAGTACTAACAATAAATATGACATAGGTGTAAGCCAGAGTCTCAATTCTATGGATTTTATTCAATGAACAATCATTAATAGAGTAATAGTGAAATAAAATGTTTCAGGAAATAAACCCTTATCACACAAAGAGAAGCCAACTAAGTATCTTGTGTAATATTAATCAGCATCATTTCACTACTGGAGAATCCTTGATAAATCCAGACACCTGAATTTTTTGAAGGAGGTTGGCCAAAAAGCCTGTGATATTGGCCGACTCACAAGAGGGAATCCAGAGCTACAGCCATAACTCCTGCACAGTGGAGAGCCGTGGTGATACAAAGTGTAGACCAAGAAGGGAGAGGCCAGAACTCAGATACCCAAGTCTCCAGAACTCCAGTGAACTGCTGAACATGGCAGGGGAAGAATCACAAGTCCTCCTGAACCTACTAGTCCTCTAGTACAGTTAGCACAGTCTGTATTGGCCAATAATATTTCTAAGAGTAGTGTGGCAGTCTAGGAACCTCCCCTCTCCTTAGGAATCCAGGAAAATCTGTCTTCTGTTCAAGTTCTTAATGGAAACAGTTACTTGTGGTCATTGGAGGGGTGATCTGTGAAGAGAGATTTTGTGTTCAGTTAGTGAATGGAGCGAGTAACAAAGGAAGAAAATCCCAGTCTGTCTCTAAGCCCAGTTTACAGAATGGTGACTAAAGGGAACTCTTCCTTTCCTCCAACATACAGACTGACTCCTCATTCCCCACTTACCTGTGGTCATAAAAAAAAAGGAATTCCAAACTCTCGCTCCTATATGAATACATAGGAAATTCCAAAACAATATTAAGAGCTCTGGCAATGAATGGAAAACAACAACATTTGTCAATAGTGACAGCAGAGAAATGAGGAATCTAATGAGCACAGAATTTAAAATACCTATTCTGGAAATAGATGCTTCAATGAGATGCATCAGATTCACTCTAGTACAAAACAAAATCTTGAAATAAAATGTACGTGCAAGGACGAGAGCCAGAGCATAGTATGTAAGGCATATATATTGCATGTGACTGTATTCAATTTGATCCCTGTCACCAACATACAGTTCCTTGAGCATAGCCAGAAGTGATCCCTGAGAAAAGAGGAGTAAGTCCTCAGAACAGGTAGGCATGGCCAAACCACCCATCTCTCCCACTCTCATGTAAATAAAATGCAGGAGCAAAAGGAGTTATTCACCAAAAATAAAAGCTACTAAAATTTTCAATGATTCAAGATACAAAAAGGACAAGAAATGAAATGGAAATTGCCAACTTGAGCATAGCAAACAAGCTCTCTCTTGCAAAGAAAAGAAATTAGGGAAATTGAAGACAAAATTTCTGTAATGATTCATTTGGAAGAGAAGAAAAAGAAAATAAGATTTAGGAAAAAACTCTTCTAAACCTATAAAAATAATCAAACTTCATTAGAAGATGATCCATTTAGAATATCTAGACCGTGATGAGAGACAGAAAGGAATAAAAGGCTTATTTTTAAGAAATAGCTAAAATTGTCCTAAACTCAAAGAAGAACTAACATAGAGGTCTAAGAAGTTGATAGAACACACAAATTTCTAAATGCAACAAAAAAGTACACCATTGTTAAATTATTAAAAGTCAAAAATGAAGAAAATATTAAAATTTTCAAGTGTGTTAGGAAGGAAACACAAAACATACTCCAATAAACCTATCCTCATATTTCTTGACAAACATTCTCTTAGAAACTAGGAGAGAGCAGAATGCTGTATTTATATTTCTAAATTATAAAAGCTTCAAACCAATATTACTTTAACCTGAAAAACTATCATTCAAACTTGATGAGAAATAAAGGTTTTCTCAGATAAGTAAAAGCTAGCAGAATTTACCACCTCCAGTCCTTCACTAGAAATGTTGAAAAGTTCTATATTTCACAGGAGAAAATCAGAGCAAAAGGTTATAAAATCTTGAGAGAAATAATCAGAAACAAACAAGAAAATATGAAATAACAATGTTATCAGAAGCATTTAATCAGCTTAAACTAATGGCAAATTGATAGATGCAAAAAATGCCATTTTAGTCACACAAAACAGATGAAACTCTTATGGCAACTACAAAAAAATCTTAAATTCAGCTTTAAAATTAAAATGTGAAGAGAGCAAGAAAGATAGTAGAAAAAAGTAATGCCCTCTGTGTGACTGGGGTGACCACAACCCTGATTCAAATCCCCAACAGAACATATGGTGCTCTGAGCATTATCAGAGATCACTCCTAAGCACAAAGTTAAGAATCACCCATGAGCACCCCTGGATGAGACCCAATCCCCACTTCCCCCCAAAGTGAAAGCATTGAGAGAATTACTAGAGGAAAACTAAAAGGCAGATGGAAACTCATGGAAAAAGATACATCATAATTATAAAGCATCCAGGGGAAATAAAAGTTAGAATGGCAGTTATTAAAGCCTCATATATATTGTATATATGTGATTGTTTAAACACATTAAATGTGAAATGAACAGCTTGTAGACGACAGAAAACAGGCAGATCGGCAGATAGTTGCCAATGTCGTGGATGTCTCCCTTCTTGTACAGTAGAAGAGTCCTGCTGGTTTTCCATTGGGACAGAAACTTGCATTCAGACAGGTAGTGTGTGAAGAGCTGAGACAGTGTATTGATGAGTACTGATGACAGGTTCTTCAGGTGTTCGGGTCTGACCTTGTCTGGGCCGGGTGCTGTTTGTTTCTTTACTGACAAAATGGCGTGTCAGATTTCGGAAGGGAGAAAGCTTTGAACGACATATCCATCTTGCGGAATTTGGTATGTGGGCAGGTAGACATGGCTCTCAAAGAGATTCGAGTAGCAGTCATGAACATTCTTCTCCATTGCCCTTCTGGAAGATGTGATGGATCAAATCAGGACGTCAGAGGGCTGTCATCTTGGTCTTGTAGTTGGCGAAGGACAGGCGGGCGTTGCGAATGCTTCTCCTGGCTTCTGCTGCTGTTCAATTAAGTCATCCTGAATAGGATTGGCAGAACACTAGATGAAGGACAACCATGCAAGCAAGCCGTGTTGCAAAAAAGGATTAAGCACAGTTGACCATATCCACATGGTAGCCAAGCTCATTGAGGTTTCTTGGGAGTTCAAAATGCCTCTCTGTCTAACGTTCATTGATTTAAAGAAGGCCTTTATTATGTTGAGACTGAAGCATCATTGAAACCCTAGCCAAACAGGGTGTTCAAACTCAATAGATCTGGATCCTCTGTGAGCTGTATTATGGATTCACTACCAGGATCTAGCCATTCTACAAGGAACTGATCATCCATGTCAAGAGAGGGGTTCGTCAGGGTGAAAGCATTTCACCGAAACTATTGAGTGCCACCCTCGAGAACATCATGCGACGACTGTAATGGGACAGAATGGAGTGAAGATAGACAGTCAGCAACTAAACCACCTCCCCTTCACTGATGACATTGTTCTAATAACACCAAACATTAGCCAAGTGGCACAAATGCTGGCCAACTTCGATTATGAGTGTAGAAAGATCAGACTGCAGCTGAATCTCATGAAGACAATGTTTATGAGAAACAGTCTCATTCCTGGCATTCCATTTCCTTTCAACGGAACAAAGATCTCCGAACGCAACACTTATGTGTACCTAGGTAGAGAAGACAACATGACGAATGACCTGGCACCTAAATTGTGCAGGAGAAAGAGAACGGCTAGAATGCCTTCAAGAGCATCGAAGAAATAGCTAAGAGGATGAAGAACCTCCATCTCTGGGCACATCTCTTCGATTCCCCTATTCTTCCTGCAGTAACATACGCCTCAGAGACCTGGGCCTACGAAAACAGGATGAGAATGCTATTTGGGTCTCCCAAAGAGAAATCGAAAGAGTTATGCTTGGAGTATCATGCTTCACTCAAGTGAGAAAAAGAATCCGGAGTTCCGACCTCCATCAACAATCAAGAATCAGAAACGCTGTCTCAGTTTCTACGAAGCAAATATCACACTGATACCAAAAGCAGACAGAGATACCACAAAGAAAGAGAATTACAGGCCGATATCCCTGATGAACACAGATGCAAAGATCCTCAACAAACTACTAGCAAATAGAATCCAACTACTCATCAAAAAGATCATACACCATGACCAAGTAGGATTCATCCCAGGGATGCAAGGATGGTTCAACATTCGGAAATCAATCAACATAATCCACCATATCAACAAAAGAAAAGATAAAAAGCATATGATCATATCAATAGATGCAGAGAAAGCATTTGATAAGATCCAGCACCCCTTTATGATGAAAACCCTAGCCAAAATGGGTATAGAGGGGACCTTCCTCAACATAATTAAAGCCATCTACCACAAGCCTACAGCAAGCATCATCCTCAATGGGGAAAAACTGAGAGCCTTCCCTCTAAGATCAGGGACGAGACAGGGATGCCCACTCTCTCCACTGCTGTTCAATATAGTACTGGAAGTACTTGCAATAGCGATTAGGCAGGAAAAAGATATTAAGGGCATTCAGGTAGGAAAGGAAGAAATCAAGCTCTCACTATTCACAGATGATATGATACTCTACTTAGAGAACCCAATAACTTCCACCAAAACACTCTTAGAAACAATAGACTCGTACAGTAAAGTTGCAGGTTATAAAATCAATACCCAAAAGTCCATGGCTTTCCTATACGCAAACAGTGAGAGAGAAGAAAGCAACATGAAAAAAACAATCCCATTCACAATTGTGCCCCAGAAAATCAAGTACCTAGGAATCAGCTTAACTAAGGAAGTAAAGGACCTGTACAAAGAAAACTACAAAACGCTACTTCAGGAAATAAAAGAGGACATGAGGAAATGGAAAGATATCCCCTGCTCATGGGTCGGGAGACTTAACATTGTCAAAATGGCAATACTACCGAAAGCATTGTATAAATTCAATGCAATCCCTATAAGGATACCCATGACATTCTTCAAAGAAATGGAGCAAACACTCTTGAAATTTATATGGAACAATAAGCCCCCACGAATAGCTAAAGCAATTCTTGGGAAAAAGAAAATGGGAGGAATCAACCTCCCGAACTTCAAACTGTACTACAAAGCAGTAATAATTAAAACAGCATGGTACTGGAACAAAGGCAGAACTGCAGACCAATGGAACAGGGTTGAATACACTGACATCTCTCCTCAATCATATGCTCATCTAATCTTTGATAAAGGTGCAAGTAATGTGAAGTGGAGTAAGGAAAGCCTCTTTAATAAATTGTGTTGGCATCACTGGACGGCTACATGCAAAAAAATAGGCTCAGAACTCTGCCTAACACCATGTACAAAAGTAAGATCAAAATGGATTAAAGACCTCAACATCAGACCAGAAACCATAAGGTACATTGAAGATAAAGTTGGCAAAACCCTCCATGACATTGAAGCTAATGGTATCTTCAAAGATGCCACGCCACTGGCCGAGCAAGTGAAAACAGAGATAGATAAATGGGACTATCTTAAACTAAGAAGCTTCTGCACCTCCAAAGAAACAGTGACCAAAGTACAAAGACAGTCTATAGAATGGGAAAGGATATTCACCGAATACACATCTGACAAGGGGTTGATATCCAGGATATACAAAATACTGGTTAAACTCCACAAGAAGAAAACATCCAACCCCATCCAAAAATGGGGCAATGAAATGAACAGAAACTTTCTCAAAGAAGAAATCCGAATGGCAAAAAAGCACATGAGAAAATGCTCTACATCATTAATCATCAGGGAGATGCAGATCAAAACCACAATGAGATACCATCTCACACCTCAGAGACTGGCCCACATTCAAAAGAACAGAAGCAACCGATGCTGGCGTGGATGTGGCGAGAAAGGGACACTCCTTCACTGTTGGTGGGAATGTCCACTGGTTCAGCCCTACTGGAAAACAGTATGGACGATTCTCAAAAAATTAGAAATTGAGCTCCCATTTGACCCAGCAATACCACTCCTGGGAATATATCCCAGAGAGGCAAAAATGTATAGTCGAAGTGACATCTGCACTTGTTTGTTCATTGCAGCCCTCTTTACAATAGCCAGAAACTGGAAGAAACCTGAATGCCCAAGAACAGATGACTGGTTAAAGAAACTTTGGTACATCTACACAATGGAGTACTATGTAGCTCTTAGAAAAGATGAAGTCATGAAATTTACATACAAGTGGTACAATATGGAAAGTATCATGCTAAGCGAAATGAGTCAGAAAGAGAGGGATAGACATAGAAAGATTGCATTCATCTGGGGGATATAAAGTAACAAAGTATGAGATTAATACCCAAGAATAGCTGAGATCAGCACCAGGAGGATTACTCCATAACTTAGAGGCCAGCCGGGTATCCTAGAGGAAAGGGCTATTCAGATAGAGAAGGGAGCACCAAATAAAGGATGTTTGGAGGATCCTCCCAGGAGGGGAGATGCATGTCGAAAGTAGACTATGGACTGAACATGTTTGCCACTCAATGCCTCTTTTGCAGACCACAACACCCAAAAGGAGAGAGAGAACACAGGGGATTGCCCTGCCACAGAGACGGGGGGATGGGGGGATGGGGGTGGGAGGGATATTATCCATGGTGGTGGAAAATGGGCACTGGTGGAGGGATGGGTATCTGATCATTGTATAATTGAAACCAAAGCACAAAAAATTGTAAATCTACAACTTTAAAAAAAATAAAATAAAATAAAGGGAAAAAAAAAAAAAGAAACGCTGTCTCGTTTGCCAAAGCATCAAAAATCAGTTGGGGGTGGAGGGGGGGTATGGTGCCACCAGCAGGAGAATCGGTACCTGTGAGGCAAGTGCATCAGCAGCCTCATGGCGCCTTCAGACTTCCAGATACCCCAAAATTGCTGCTGTACCTTTGGCCAGACCCCAAAAACTTGGGACAAAGGTTACCAAGAAAGTAAACTGCCAAAAGTTAGGTGTGTGGGAAACACCCACAAACCACCTCTGGCTCAGCTATATAATTGGAGGCATCGCCTCTCTGGTTCCTGATTGAACTGCTTAATGGCCATGATCCCAGAGACTCAGAAACAAATCTCAAAACCCAGCGGCTTTTGGCAGAAATGCGCCTGGTCCCTACAGTAGGTTACCGGTACTGGGCCAACCCAGGTGGGAATAGGTTTCATGCCTTGGCCTGTTCCCCCTGGTGGCCCAGTGGCCGCCATCCTTCTGAGACCACTGGATAGTCACATTTAGGCCCCCAGTGACGAGACACACAGGGCCTCACAGGATGGAGGTGGAGCCAGGCTTGTCCTCCCCACCCCAACGAGACCCCAAGTCATCGCCCACGAATGGCCTCTCTGGCTCCTGATCAAGCTGCTTAACAGCCATGATCCCAGAGACTTAAAAACAAATCTCGAAACCCAGAAGCTTTTGGCAGAAATGCGTCTGGACCCCACAGTAGGTTACTGTTGCCGGGCCACCCCAGGGGGGAAAGGGTGTTGTCACTCCACCTGCTCCCCCTTGACAGCTCGGTGGCCATCATACTCCAGAGGCCATTGGACAGTCAGGCTTGGGTCCACAGTGACGAAACTTGTTGGGCCTCACAGGATGGGGGTGGAGCAGGCCCTGTCCTCCCCGTCCCAACGAGACCCCAAGTCATCGCCCACAAACGGCCTTTCTGGCTACTGATCAAGCTGCTTAACAGACATGATCCCAGAGACTCAGAAACAAATCTCGAAACCCAGTGGCTTTTGGCAGAAATGCATCTGGACCCCACAGTAGGTTATTGTCACTGGGCCACCCCGGGGGCGAAGGTTGCTGTCCCTCTGCCTGCTCCTCCTTGGTGGCTTGGTGGCCACTATCCCCCAGAGGCCATTGACGGTCTATGAAGAGAAATGCGAGGCCTCACGTGATGGGGGTGGAGCCAGTCCTCTCCTCCCCACACCAACGAGTCCCCAAGTCATAGTCCATGAATGACCTCTCTTGCTCCTGATCAAGCTGCTTAATGGCCATGATCCCAGAGACTCAGTAGCAAATCTCAGAACCCAGCAGGTTTTGGCAGAAATCCCTCCAGATTTAAGTGTTAAAGTTTCAAAATTTCAAAATCGTGCAGCCACTACTGCAGCCATGCGACATCATACATTATTCATAACCAGCAATAGAAAACAAATTGTCTACTGTTGCTTTTTCAACAGATCTGAGTGTTGGGGTAAAATCTCAAATAATAATGGTGGGTCTGGTGTCAAAATATTGAATGTGATCATAGTAGAGAGAGAGAGTAATGTGGAAATCATCTGCCCCACAGGTAGGGGGAGGGTGTGGGTTGGGGGTATACTGGGGTTGTTGGGGGTGGAGAATGGGCACTGGTGAAGGTACAGGTGTTTCATTGTATGACTGAGACTTAGATCTGAAAGCTTTGTAACTGCTCTCATGGTGATTCAATAAATAAAATTATAAAAAATGGAAAAAAAGTAAGGTAGAGTTCATGCACAATTCAATCCGCTAATCGGTGGACGAATAAATAGCAGTACTCCTACATTTAAAAAAAAAGAAAATAAGATGGGCTGAACACATAATGCGATTTGGAGACAACCGCTGAACCAGAGCCATTACTGATTGGATTCCAAGTGACGTCAAAAGATCTTGTGGCCTCCAACCTATGAGATGGTCAGACTTCTTCATCAAGACCCTGAACAAACGGTTTGAGGCTCTTCGTGTTCTTGTAGTGAGCAGACACCATTGGGCTACACTAGCACGTGCCAGGGACGAATGGAGACATTACTGGCACCTGCTCGAGCAAATCTATGAGTAAGAGGATGTCAAGTGATCAAGTGATCAATTGTGAAATGGTATGTGCTCACGAATGAGAATAGATGATTTCTTGGATGGATAAAAAGTAAGATCCATCTACACTATTTATCCAAGAGATACACATTAGATATAAGGACAAATATAGACTGTCAGTTAAGGACAAGAATAAGTTATTTTAAGGCAATAGTGCAGATGGAAAAGGCAAAAACTGTTAATTTCATATCTGATCAAATAAACTTTAAGTCAATAAAAAGGTTATAACATGTAACTATCATTAATATATAGTATCCGAAACACATACAGTTAAATATGAAAAATAATTAATAGACCTAAAGGGAGACACTGACAACAAAACAGTAATAGAAAACATCAACAAACTATATCAATGGATTAATCATCTAGGAAAAAGCATTAATGAGGAAAGAATGATGTATAAAATAAATTGATCAAAAGGACTTAAATAGATCGTATAGAAATTTCTACCTCAAAATGAATTGACATTCTTCTAAGTGCATATGGAGCATTGTTAATGATATTTATTATATACTGGTCACAAACCATACCAAACATATGTGAATGTATACATATGTATATAAACATGCAAAACATATATGAGTGTATACATATGTATATACACATACATAGATAACTTTTTGAATTACTGTTTTATATTCCTTAGATACAATGTAAAGAGTGGAATTGCTGAATTACACTTTCAATTTTTTGAGAAAACTCCAAATTTCTTCTGTGAGTTATATAATAGTTTACTTTCTCAACAACAAATTATTGTTTTTCTTCATATTCCTGCAAACACTTACGGTTTCTAGATTCTAGTTTAAACTTTTTTTAAATGAATTTTATTCTTTTAATGTTGTTTTATTTGTTGTTAAGTTTTTATTTAGTCACTGTGATTTACTAAGTTCTTGACAATAGAGTTTCAGTAATACAACATTCCAACTCCAATCCCACCACCAGTACTCACATTCCTCCACTAACAATCCTAGGTTCCCTGCCATCCAACAACCTACCTAAGTGCAATTATTGTAGTTTGAGTTTCATGCTTACATTTGTGTTGGCTCTAGTACTTTAGAGATATATAGAAACCTTGCCTCTGTGGCCCAAACAAGACCAAGACCCCTGTCTCTTGTCCCTATATTACTTCCAGACGGCCTTTTCTTAATACTCTGCCCCCATTTCTCTTTTTCCCTGGCATTCTTTATATAGTATAGATTCAAAGTTTTACCCAACATTGATACTTTCCATTCTCTTGTTATATTGTTCTGTATACTACAGATTAGTGAGGAAATCTAGTATTTATTATCCTCTAGTATTTAATAGTCTCTATCCCTCTCGGAAAGCCTGGCAAGCTACCGAGAGTATTACGCCTGCATGGCAGAGCCTAGCAAGCTATCCATTGTGTTTCGATATGCCAAAACCAGTAATTACAATGGGTATCATTCAACTGACCCTGAAGGCTTCAACAATATGGCAGCATTGAGAAGGATAAGAAAGGAGAGGCCGATAAAATCTCAAGGTCAAATTAGGCTGCCACAACAAAGGAAGACAAAAATGATCGTCTGTACTTTCAATGCACGTACGCTAGCATCAGATGCATCCATCGAGGACCTGATGGTATAAGCGCAAAAGATCAAATATATCATTGGTCTGACCAAGATAAGAAGGCACCAATCTCATCATGCCGTTTTCAACACTGGAGAAAAATCATTCCTCGGAACATGCAATAATAGATGTGTCAGAGGCGTCAGTGTCCTTGTCAACACAAACTTGGCCATGAGCATTGATTCATTTGAATGCCTAATGACCCGAATTGGACGTTTACATTTGAATAGATGTGGCTCACTGCCGGCAGTTTCTATCTTCGTTGTCTACGCACCAACATCTAATTATGATGAAGGAGAAATTGAGAAGCTCTAAATGGAGCTGGAGAAGTTCTATAAAGAAGACCACACCTTCTACAAGATCATTGTGGGTGATTTTAATGCCAAGATAGGACTGAGAAGATCAGCTGAAGAACTTCACATCGGGACCCATGGCCTAGAATGGAACGAACAGGGTGAGAGACTGTCTGAGTTCATCATGTCGACCAAGACCATGTATGGAAACTCACAGTTCCAGAAGGCCGAATCTAAACGTTGGACATGGGAGTCTCCCGGTGGACGATTCCACAACAAAATAGACCACATCATATTCAATCGACGGTTTTGCCTGACCGATATCACTGTTGTCCCAAAATTCCAAACTGGATCAGACCACCGTCTCCTTCATGCAAAATTCTACTTCACAGAGCGGGGAGAAAGGGCTTCAAAGTTTAAAAAGTAAACTCCCAGAACGACCACCAACTGGAAGCTCTTTGGCATTATTGCGGCAACATGGGAAGATGCCATTGTTGACAACATTGATGAGGAATAAGATCGACCGGTCCAGCACCTCCATGATTGTGCAAGGAATGCCAAGAGAGAGATAGCCACAAAAAATGCCTGTCTTCGAAAACTCTTGAGCTTACTTGCCAACGTGGTTTGGCGCATGCCTCAGGCAAACACAAGCAAATGTCCGAGCTCGCAAAGCAGTGCAGAGATGCGATCAAGGAAGACATCAAAGATAGAAGAGCAGAAGTGCTGGTAGATGCGGCAGAAGCTGGGAAAAGTATTTGTAACGCCTGCTTGTCCTTCACCAACTACAAGACCAAGATGGCTGCCCTCCAATGTCCTGATGGTTCTATCACATCCTCCAGAACGGCAATGGAGAAGATTATCCATGACTTCTACTCAAATCTCTTCAATAGCCATGTCCACTGCCGACATACCAAATTCCACAGGATGGATATGTCATTCCCAATGTTCTCCCTTCCGAAATCCAACACGCCATTTCATCAGTAAAGAAATGAACAGCACCCGGCCCAGACAAGGTCAGACCTGAACACCTGAAGAACCTGCTGTCTGTACTCATTAATACGCTGGCTCGGCTCATCACACACTACCTGTCTGAATGCAAGGTTTTGTCCCAGTGGAAATCCAGCAGGACTGTACTACTGTTCAAGAAGGGAGACATACATGACATTGGCAACTATCACCCGATCTGCCTATTGTCTGTCATCTACAAGTTGTTCACTTCAGTCAACCTAAATCGGATTGGCAGGACACTAGAAGAAGGACAACCATGCGAGCAAGCCGGGTTCCGTAAAGGATTCAGCACCATCGACTACATCCACACGATGACTAAGCTCATTGAGGTTTCTCGGGAGTTCAAAATGCTGCTCTGTCTAACGTTCATTGATTTAAAGAAGGCCTTTGATTCTGCTGAGACGGAAGCGGTCGTTGAAGCCCTAGCCAATCAGGGCATTCAAGCTCAATACATCAAGATCCTCCGTGAGCTGTATTGCGGATTCACTACCAGGATCTCACCATTCTACAAAGAAGTAATCATTGATGTCAAGAGAGGGGTTCGGCAGGGTGATACCATTTCACCGAAACTCTTCAGTGCCACCCTCGAGAACATCATGCGACGACTGGAATGGGAGGGAATGGGAGTGAAGATAGATGGTCGTCAACTACACCACCTCTGCTTTTCTGATGACATTGTTTTAATAACACCAAACATCATCCAAGTGGCACAAATGCTGGCCAACTTCAACTGTGAGTGTGGAAATTTCGGACTGCGGCTCAATCTTACAAAGACAATGTTTATGAGAAACAGCCTCGTTCCTGACTCACCATTAGCTCTCAACAGAACGACCGTCTCCGAATGCAACAGCTATGTGTACCTAGGTCGAGAGGTCAACATGACAAATGATCTGGCACCCGAGCTGTGCAGGAGGAAGAGAGCGGCTTGGAACGCCTTCAAGAGCGTCGAAGAAATAGCTAAGAGGACGAAGAACCTCCGGCTCTGGGCACATCTCTTTGATTCCACTGTTCTTCCTGCATTAACATACACCTCAGAGACCTGGGCCCTACGTAAACAGGTTGAGAATGCTATTCGGGTCTCCCAAAGAGGAATTGAAAGTGCTATGCTTGGAATATCACGTTTCACTCAAATGAGAGAAAGAATCCGGAGTTCCGACATCCGTCGACAGTCAAGAATCAGGGACGCTGTCTCGTTTGCCAAGGTGTCAAAAATCAGATGGGCTGGTCACGTAATGAGATATAAAGACTGGACTAGAGCTGTTACCGACTGGATTCCATGGAATGTCAACAGAACGCATGGCCGTTCACCTACCAGATGGTCAGACTTCTTCATCAAGATCATGAACGATCAGTTTGAGCCTCTTCGTGTTCCTAGAGCGAACAGATGCCATTGGGCTACACTAGCACGCGACAGGGACAAATGGAGATGTTACTGGTGCCCACTCGACAAATCGATGGTTAAAGGGAAGTCAAGTGATCAAGTGATTATTTCTGGGTCTTCTTAATACAGGCCAGTCTCATTGATGTGAGGTTAGGGATGAATACAGAATGCTGATTATTATGGTTGATTATGGGGACAGGCAAAGTATCTTTCTGTGGATGTCTATACAATGAAGTTGCACTTTACACATATGTGTGTGATTAGTAATAGTATAATATTCAGCCATTACAAAGATACAATCTTACCTTATTCAGCAACACACATTGGATTGTGATGAATTAATAAATTAGAAAGTCATAGAGCATTATCAAATGGTTTCTTTCATAACTGAAATTATAAATTACCAAAAAACATCAAATCACAATAAAAATTACTGTAGACTCTGGGAAATCTGTGATGATTATCAAAGGGAGAGAAGGAACATCAGAGGAAGGATGAAAGTTCAATCAGATATTAGCAATGATATTTGGTGGTAGATGTGAGAAATTTACACACATATAGAGCTGTGAATCTTTATTTCCCCTCTTCTTTTTTTTAAATTTTATTGAATCACCGTGAAAAAGTTACAAGCTTTCATGATTGGGTTACAATCACACAATGATCAAATACCCATTCCCTCCACCAGTGCACATTCCCCACCACCAATCTCTCCAGTAATCTCTACCTTCCCACCCTCCCCCCAGCTCCATGACAGACAATATTCCCCATACTCTCTCTCCACTTTTGGGCATTATGGTTTGCAATACAGAAACTGAGAGTCATCATGTTAAGGTGTGAATTTCTTAAATATGAAGATATTTTCCATGCTATTGTACTATTATTAAAATTTAGAAACTAACATTGATAAAAGTATTGTGATTCAGAGGCCTTGTTCAAATATCACCAAATGTCCCACTAATGTCCTTTGAAGCAATATATACATACACACACATATACATGGCACAATATAATATATATGGCTCAATATAATATTTTGCACTTATTTTTCATATACTGTCTACTCCAATTTCAGTATATATTTTTTATGATTCTTAACTGTGTGAAGAGTACAGGTAAGTTATATTGCAGAACATTCCTATGTCCTCTTAAATTCTTTTAAAAAATTTTACGTTCATCACTAAACTGTTCATCTCAAATCTATCAATGAATTCTCTGTTGCTATATTCTATGGTCTATCCTCTATTCAAATCTCATATAATATAAAGAGAACATTGCATATAATAAATTATTTACTATTTTTCCTGAAATATACTGATCTCTATTACCAGGATTAACATAGTTTTTCTTTTTTTTTGTAGGAGTACTGCTATTTATTCAGCCACTGATTAGCTGATTGAATTGTGCATAAACTCCACCTTACTTTTTTTTTTCATTTTTTATAATTTTATTTATTGAATCACCGTGAGAGCAGTTACAAAGCTTTTGGGTCTAAGTCTCAGTCATACAATGAAACACCCATACCTACACCAGTGTCCATTCTCCACCACCAAAAATCCCAGTATACCCCCATCCCACATCCTCCCGCTGCCTGTGGGGCAGATGATTTCCACATTTCTCTCTCTCTACTTTGATCACATTCAATATTTCGACACCAGACCCACCATTATTAGAGATTTTACCCCAACACTCAGATCTGCTGAAAAGGCAACAATAGACAATTTGTTTTCTATTGCTGGTTATGAATAACATATGATGTCGCGTGGCTGCAGTAGGGCCATGTGGTTTTGAAATTCCGAAATTTTAACACTTAAATCTGGAGGGATTTCTCCCAAAAGCCACTGGGTTTCGAGATCTGCTCCTGAGTCTCTGGGATCAATGGCCATTGAGCAGTTTGATGAGGCGCCAGAGAGGCTGTTCATGGGTGATGATTTGGGGTCTCGTTGGTGTGGGGAGGACAGTCCCAGCTCCACCCCATCCCGTGAGGCCCAACAAGTTTTGTCAATGCGGGCCCAAGCCTGACTATCCAGTGGCCTCTGGAGGATGATGGCCACCGAGCCACCAGAAGGAAACAGGCGGAGGGACAGCACCCATTCCCCCCTGGGGTGGCCCGGCAACAGTAACCTACTGCGGGGTCCGGACACATTCCTGCCAAAAGCCGCTGGGTTTCGTGATTTGTTTCTGAGTCTCTGGGATCAAAGCCATTGAGCAGCTTGATGAGGAGCCAGAGAGACCGTTCGTGGGCAATGACTTGGGGTCTCGTTGGGGTGGGGAGGACAAGCCCGGCTCCACTCCCATTACGTGAGGCCCTGTGTGTCTCGTCACTGGGGGCCCAAATATGGCTATCCAGTGGCCTCAGAAGGATGGCGGCCACTGGGCCGCCAGGGGGAACAGGCCAAGGCACAAAAACTATTCCCACCTGGGTTGGCCCAACACCGGTAGCCTACTGCAGAGACCAGACGCATTTCTACCTAAAGCCGCTGGGTTTTGAGATTTGTTTCTGAGTCTCTGGGATCATGGCCATTAAGCAGTTCAATCAGGAACCAAAGAGGCCTTGCCTCCAATTATATAGCTGAGCCGGAGGTGGTTTGTGGGTGTGTTTCCCACATATCTAACTTTTGATCGTTTACTTTCTTGGTAACCTTTGTCCCAAGTTTTTGGGGTCTGGCCAAAGGCACAGCAGCAATTTTGGGGTATCTGGAAGTCTGAAGGCGCCATGAGGCTGCTGATGCACTCGCCTCTCAGGTACAGATTGACCTGCTGGCGGCACCATACCCCCAAAATAGTTTTTCTTATATCTTACTAGTCATTCCTTCTGAGTCTTCTGTCCCCATAGATCCCTGCAATTTTTTTTTGCATTTTAAACCATTTTTATGGAGATGCTAGGATATTTATTTATTTATTTATTTATTTATTTATTGAATTACCGTGAGAACAGTCACAAAGCCTTTCAGTTCAAGTCTCGGTCGGTCATACAATGATCAAACACCCGTCCATTCACCAGTGCACATTTTCCACCACCAAGAAGCCAGGTATACCCCCATCCCACCCACCCCCTGCCTGTGTGGCAGATTTCCACTTTACTCTCTCTCTCTACGTTTATCACATTCAATATTACGACAAAAGACTCAACATTGTTATTTGGAATTTTCCCCAACATTCAGACCTGCCACAAGGACATCATTAGATAATTTTTTTCTATTGCTGATTGAGAGCATATATTTCATGTGGCCACAATAGCAGCAACGCAAATTTGGATTTCTGATATTTTAGTAATAAATCTAGAGAGATTACTGCCAGAAGCCCCTGGGTTCCGAGATTGGTATGTGTGCTTCAGGGTTCATGGTCTGTCAGAGCTGGAGGAGGAGATTGAGGGTATAAACCCAAAGCATTGTCATGGTGGGGAGCAGGGCCAATTTCACCCCCCATCCCATGAAGCCCCACACGTCCTGTAAATGCACTCTCATACCTGGCTGTTCATTAGGCTCTAAAAGATGCAGACCACCATGTCACCACTGCAAAGGGGGACAGGCAGAGAGACAGACATCCTTCCCCTACCAGGGCGGCATAGCACCATAGTTAAATAAACAGTCCAGATATTTTTCGGTTGGGCATTATCTTTTGCTCAGATTTTCCCACTACCACTCAAGCCTGATTTTCAGGGACAAATGCTAGATCTTTTACTTTCCATTGATCACTTTGCATATCAGGAGCCATGCTTGTAGAAGCTCATGATCACCAGGATTCCATCTGGAGAAGGCGGGGAGACAGCACCTACCCCATCTGGGACCTCCTGGTGATATCAGCTCTGGTTGGGTCCCGGAGAATTCTCCAGGAGCTGTGGGTCTCTCCAGCCAGTTTTTTACTTCGCTACTGTGTGCTGTAAGATGGCTCTGGGGGCGGGTTGTGGGCATGACTTCCAGAATCAGAGGTTGCCTGGGAGCCGGGGTGGCCCCATTGCAGTTCGGAAAAATGTCCTGGTACCTGCATGCCAGAGCTATGCTTGTAGAAGCTCATGGTCACCGGGATTCCATTATATTTCCCCTTTTCTATAAAGCATGCATCTTCCATTTAAAGAAATTTACTTCTCCAGAAATTAATATTATTACAATAGGTAAAAAAAATACATAAGCTTAAAGGTTTTGTATTATCTGGAAAGATCCAATGCAAATACAAGGGTTTTTGTAAATGTAAATAGGTAGAGGATTTTAGTCACAGAATGGGCTATGAGGACAGGAGAAGTCAGAGAAAATTTCGAGGAGTCAGAAGGCAAGAAATGTAGGCAATATCTAGAAGTTAGAAAGGTAAGGAAAATAATTCTCTTCCAGTATCTGGAAAAGAGTACATTCTTCTTGACTTTAACCTAGTGACATGAAACATCTTGACTTTAACCCAGTGAATATCATTTTGAACTTCCAACTTTCAGAACTTTATGTGTTGTTCAGAAAAAAAAATCTCAAGCAAAGCAAAATCAATCTCATCATGTCCATCTTTTCCATTTCAAGCCAATTATTTTCCCTCTTTCTGAGGGAATTCGTAGCTCTCTATCTGCTTGGGCCATAAAAATACTTGAAAGTCATCTTTTATTCCTCACACTTTGCATTCAGTCTTACACCAACTCCTTTCAATATCTTTGAATTATATTTTTCAAATCATTTACTTCTTTTCATTTCACTGGTCTAAACAATATATTAATTCTGAATGACTAATAATTTGAGACTATTTTTAAGGGAAGCTAAATAGCTTATTTTTTTTTTGCTTTTTGGGTCACTCCCAGCGATGCTCAGGGGTTCCTCCTGGCTCTGAACTCAGGAATTACTCCTGGTCGTGCTTGTGGGACCATATGGGATGCTGGACATCAAACTCTGGTCAGTCGTGTGCAAGGTAAACACCCTACCAGCTGTACTATCACTCCGGCCTGCAAAATAGTCTTTAATTAACAAAACATACTTAGGAAGATAAAAGGGGAATGAGAGGAAGAAGGTGTTCAAAAGAGAGCACCAGTTTTTCCAGACTTGAATACCAAGCAAGCAAAGATACATAGAGAAATGCAAATGAGATGTGTTCAAGAGAGAACATGGGCTTGAAGAGCAAGCCCAATATTCTAGTCTTACCTTCATTTCAATATTTGGTCTTACATTGAAGAAAGGTTGCATGTTTGGTGTCTGTTTTGCACACCAAAAATTTTCTCATAATATATATTTTTAGCATAGCGGGTAAGGCGTTTGCTTTGCACGTGGCTGACCCGGGCTCAATTCCTCCGCCCCCCTCAGAGAGTCCGGCAAGCTACTGAGAGTATCTTGCCTACGCGGCAAAGCCTGGCAAGCTCTCCGTGACATATTTGATATGCCAAAAACAGTATCAGCAAGTCTCATAATTTGTTGTGAGACGTTACTTGTGCCAGCTCGAGGAAATCGATGAACAACAGGAGGACAGTGCTATAGTGCAACTTTCATTTTAAATTTATTTTTAATTAAAAAAAATTTAAAGAAAGATGAGTTACAAAGTATTATTGGTAGTTGAGTTTTAGGTACATTCTAAAACCATTTAGTGGTTTCACATTGCCTTTGGAATAAAATAGAAACTTATCATGATCTGTAAAGCCTGTAGAGATTTGGCGATATGGGCAGTATATACATATGTATATGTTGTGTGTATATAATTCTCTTGGCGTTTTTGCTCCTGTTATTCTGAGCTTCATTGATTTGGTATGGTATCTATTACCATCTGTCCCTTTCACAAGCTTCTCTCTTTTCCTTGTTAAGTCTTGCTAATAATATTATTCAATTATAAACCTAGATATTGTGTCCTACAGAAAGCTTTCTGGCTCTCAAAATCAGTTAGAAACTCTTCCATGTTCCCTTTATTTATTCTGCCATAAAATTTGCCACTAGATAATTGTACTTTTTTACCTTGCTGAATTCTAAGTTTGCTGTAGTCAGAAACATTGGTATTCTTGAACATCTTATCTCTACAAACTAACACAGTATTGTGCATACAGTATTAGCTTAAAAATGAAAACCAAATAAAAACCAAAGAGACCAGGATTATCAACGTTGGAAGACATGGCATAATCTTACTAGTGAGATGTTTTAATATAAACTCATCAAATATATGATTTAGAAGTGACAGAAGAAATGCCTTTGTTCAATTTCCCGCTCAATGTAAATTTTCTTGCAAAACAACCTCTTAAATAAAGTCCTCTCATTACCTGCACTACAAACCATAATGCCCTCAAGTGCAGAGAGAGAGAGAGAGAGAGAGAGAGAGAGAGAGAGAGAGAGAGAGAGAGAAAGGAAAGTGCCTGTCATAGAAAAAGGCTGTGGGTAGGGTGGCAGGAGGGAAACTGAAGACATTGGGAAATGGGAAATGACATTGGGAAATGGGAAACTGGTGGTGGGAAATGTACACTGGTTGAGGGATGGGTGTTGGAACACTGTATGATTGAAATCCGTCCATGATCAGCTTGTAACTCTGTATCTCACAGTGACTCAATTAAAAAAATTAAAACAGAAATCCTTTTCTCTGTATGGACACTTTAAAGGGAAGGAAAATTCTCTAATGTTTAAGACTTTTATTGATTGCTCAATCAAATTTTTTTAAGTTTTTTCCTCGTGTTTGAACAATTCCCTGCTATTTTTTCAACCACAAAGTTCTGCCTTCTTGAATAATGCAAAGTGAATATTTTTCTTTCTAAGCAATACAAAATTAATATTTTCTATTTTCCATATAAAAATCCTTCCAAGTAGCTGACAGCCCTGTAAACCATTAATTCTCAAACTTTATTGTGCAAGAGAACTACTTAAGAGAACGTGTTTTAATAGCATATTTGATTTTTTGTTCTATCCCCATATGTTCTGATTCAGTTAGTCTGGAATGGAACTCCAGCAAATGAAATATTAACAACTATCTAGATAATTCTTATGCAGGGAGAGAGATGCATAAATTAATTTTCAAAAAACACTGACTAGGCAAATATTTTTTAAATTTTCACCAAAAAATGGTTTTTATGAGACATGATTATCAATGTTACCAGATATTTGTTCCTATTCTTCTCAAGTAGAGTCTCCGTGATGAAAACAAACATCAAGGCACTTTTTATGAATAAAAACTAAAGATCTTATCTCATTTAACTCAATATATGTATTTCTATTCAATTTGTTCATAATTTTATTACCATTCTTAGTATGTATGATGAGCATATTATTGACCATGTTATTTTGTTAACTAAACCTATTAGGAATAAATACATGGCACAGATGACCCAAAGGTCACAGAAAATAATGCAAGTAAAATGAAAATGGAATGATATTATGGAGAGGGAATATTCTTAAAAGATATGATAAACTGTATTCCCACTAAAGGCGACAGAAAGACTCCTCAATAACTCCAGTTTTGCTCTCCTATAGCCCATGAGAATTTCCAGTCATTTTCAGGAACTGCTCCTCATTATTACATATTGATCCTTTTTCTGAATTTGTTAGATTAATAGTGAGATTTTACCCTTATTAGAAATCTGGTAGATCTTTCACCTATCCCCATAACCCACCATAATAATCAGCATTCTGTATTCAGCCCTTGCCATATTAGAGGGAGATGAATCTGTCATACATGTTTTAAAATTTTTTTTATTTTTAAATTTTATTTTCATAAGGTTGTTCACATTGATTACATTATTTCAACACCAATCCCACCACCTTTACACCTCCCCACATTTTTTAAAACATTTTTTGATTTCTAAAAGACTAATCAAGGGTACCTAGGCATATTTGTGGAGGATGATCTAAAACTTTAAAAATAGCTATGAGCGCAGTTCTTCCACGTGCATACAATTTGAATAGGTCTGGCAAGATGCTTTTAAGCTCATAAAAGTGTCAGGGAATTTTATGAATTGGCCTTACATGCTTCAATACAGCCGGTATACAGATTAGCACTTTGTGTTATGACACCCAGGCTCTCTGCCCTATATTCCAAACAGCAGGAAAAATTTATGAGCCAGAAAACCTTTCTTGGATTTGGCCTTAGGGCAGTAAGCAATGGAATTTAGTTGCTCACAAGGCTGGAGTCTGAGACTTTCAAAAATCAGTTGGGTTTGCTGGGTGTGGATTTCAACGGTGGTTACATTGATTGAAATTAGCTGTTAGTATCTTCAGATGAAATTTCTTTGAAACTTGACAGTTTTGTATTATATGCAAGAATAGAAAGATGATCCCACTTATCATATGGAGAGAAGAATGTTAAGAAGTGATTTCTGAGAGTCAAGGATCATTCTAATGCAAATGTTTAAGTTAAAGTATTTCAGTTCTCACATACACATATGTATCTTAAGTGGATTTGGAGAATTGAGAATGTGTCTCAGTGTTAGAGAGCATAAGACTTCATTTATGTGAGGTCGTAGGTTAAATCACCAGCAACACACACACACACACACAAACACAAGAATGCACACACACAAAGAGCTGGGACCAGACTCTTTTTGCTACTTCCCTTACATTTATTACTGTTGTGGTTCACACACACATTTTAGCTATTCTTGCCAGAAGTCACAGTCCTTTAATTGTGGTGCTCATGTACATTCTGGTTGTAGTATGGCAGGGATTGCTGAGGTACTCACACATATACTCATTAAGGTTCAAACTTCCTGGCCATAATGTGTGGCCATTGTGCTTGCACATATTTTTAGCTGTGGTTCTTGCCAGAATTTGCAATGTTTAGTTGCTATGCTTACACACACCAGCCTGTGGTACAGCTTAAGCTATCCCAGAGATCCTAGGATGAAACTCTTTGAAGTGATACCCAAAAGCTGGTTGCTCCCAAGGCTTATATGGTAATCAGATTTGTGTTCCACTATTTATAAACCAAATGCTTTTTAAATTTTATTTTTGGGCTACTCTAGGTGGTACTCAGGTACTTCTTGTTCTGCTTTCTGGGATTACTCCTGGTAAAACCTGGGGGACCACATGGGGTGGTGGGGATTGAACCCAACCCTCATCGGCCATGTACAAGGCGAACATCTTAACCCTGTCCCACTTCTCCAACCTAGACAAAATAGTTTTAGTACTAACTATATGCCAAAGCACAAATGTGAACTTGGCATAGTCCCTGACTTATTTAGGAGTTTATTACTAAAAGAAAGGAAACAAGAGTAAAAGATGATAATATACTATAATATCTAATGTGATAGAGATATGCACCAACTGTTTTAAAAACATTGAGCTGGAGGAAAGCCATGTGATGAGTAGTTTAAAAAATTAAAAAGTAATGCTTGATCTTAATACTGAAGAATGAGTAGGAGTTACCCAGAAGAAATAGTCTGGGGAGGTTAGTTCTGTGTAAAGGAAAAAAAAACATGGTGTATGTCCATAAATGTAAGTAATTCAGTATGGCTAGACTAGAGCATAAAGTACAAAGTAAGACAGTGAGAGATGAGATTGAAGATACAGAGGCAACAGCCAAATCCTGAAAGGCATTCTAAGGTCAAGTTAAGGCAGCTGGACTTTCTTCCAGGCAATAAGGAAATTGATAAGAAGTCATTTTTGATAAATCATTCTTGCAGGAGTGTGGAGAAAAGAAAGGAAAATAGGCAAAAACAAAAGGGAGAATCAAAGGCTGTTGGAATTAGTGGTCTAAGAGCAAAAGGACTAATCTGAACAAAGAACTAGGGTTTGAACAAAGATAACACCCTGGTAATGGCAAGAAGAAGGAGAGTTCAAAATTGTTTGAAGAGTTTGTTGTTAGTGGTAGTGTTTTGTTTTATTTTTATCTGGAGTTAGTTTGACTTTGAGCTTAAGATGATAAATGGAACAGTGTGCTGCTGCAGCATACGTGGTTATTTTCTATAAGATATTCGATGAAAATTCAAATTTCAAACCTTAATCCTGAAAATTCTCTTTTAAAAGTATTCTTCGTACTTAGTCTGCAACATTAACTGCTTGAAATTAGTTTCTTAGCCTCTGGATAGTTAATAACTCATGTGGTTTAGGCTGCTTTAGGCAATTGTGCAGTGAAAATAATTCACGTTAGCATCAGAGAGAGAAAGAAAAGCTCAGCCAGCTGTCTTTTTTCTCTCTCCAAGTAAAAAATACCCCCTAAACATTCCACCATAGAAGAAGCTTTCTGTGCCAGAAATCTGTTTATTTTGTAAAGAAAGAGTTCAAAATATCATATGGAATGCAATTAATGATGATATTCAGTTCAGAATGCACAAGCACAGCAAGGATAAATTACTTGCATGTTAAAATATTCCATTGTAATTCTTAATCATAGAGAATAATGATTCAAGTACAAAATTTTAAAAAATTATAGACTGAAATATTCACTTAAGAATGATTGCTGCTTCCCAAAAGGAGAGAGAACAAAAGGGAGTGCCCTGCCACAGAGGCAGGGTGGAATGGGGGGATGGGGGTGGGAAGGATACTGGGATTAGTGGTGGTGGAGAATAGGCACTAGTGGAGGGATGGGTATTCGATCATTGTATAACTGAAACCCAAGCACAAAAATTTGTAAGTCTACAACTGCACCTCATGGTGTTTCACTAATAAAAATTAAAAAAAGGAATGATTGCTGCTTAAGAGAAAACCAGGTAAAAAGGGAATCAGACTGTGAAATGATGTTATAATGGAACACATAATTGTACAAGGCATGTTATAAAAACTGAACTTGAAATTTATTTATATCAAACTTTATTATACTTCAAAACAAAAATACATTTTTCATAAAGAATAACTGTATTATGTTTCTATATGTGTATGCTTAAAAAGAAAAATAAATTTTAAAAAAGATTCACCTGTACGTATATGTGATACAGTCTACTATCACTTTTTAAAATACTTTAAATTTTTTTAATTGAATCAGCATGAGATACACAGTTACAAAATTGTTCATAATTGATTTTCAGTCATACAATGTTCCAACACCCACCCCATCACCTGTGCCCATTATCCACCATCAATGTCTCCAGTTTTCCACCCCACCCCAACCCTGCTCAAGCTCTCAGCCTGCCTCTGTGGCAGGCACTTTACAGCCCCCTCTCTTTAAATTCCTTTTAGGCATGTGGTTTGCAATACTGTTACTGAAAGGATACATGCGTATCACTTTGCCTCCTTTCAGCAATCATTTTTTTTGTCCAGAGTGATCATTTCTAACTATCATTGTCATAGTGCGCACTCACCCTCCCACTTGTGGCAAGCTTCCTACCACGGACCAGTCCTCCTGACCTGTTTCTACTGTCTTTGCATATTATTCACATAGTGTTTTTTATATCCCACAAATGAGTGCAATCATTCTGTTTGAGCCTCTCCCTCTGACTCATTTCAGTCAGCATGATACTCTTCATGCCCATTCATATATAAACAAATTTCATGACTTCATTCTTCTTAACAGCTGTGTAGTGATCCATTGTGAAGATGCGGGCCAGAGCGATAGTACAGGGGGAAAGGCTTTTTGCCTTGCATATTGTCAACCTGGGTTCAATCTCTGGCATCCCATATGGTCTCCTAAACACCGCCAGGAGTAATTCCTGAGCACAGAGCCAAGAGTCCCTGAGCATTGCTGGGTGTGACCCAAAAATTAAAAAAAATTAAAAAATCATGAAGATTTATTATAATTTCTTTATCCAGTCATCTGTTTTTAAGCACTTGGATTGTTTCCAGATTTTGGCTATTGTGAATAGTGCTGCAAAGAGCATAGGAGTATAAGTGGCTTTTCTGCATTGTGTTCTGAGGCCATGAGGGCACATTCCCAGGAGGGGTATTGCTGGATTATACTGAAGCTCAATTTCTAGTTTTTTGAAGGGTGTCCATATTGTTTTCCAGAACTGGAATGCAAATTAGCATTCTCACCAGCAGCAATAAGATTCCCTTTCTCTCCACATTCATGCCAGCATTAGTTGTTCTTGCTCATGTGTTTCTACTTCCTCATGTCCTCTTTTATTTCTTAAAGTAGTATTTTTTATATTTGTTTATATAGATATTTCACCTCTTTAGTCAAGCTTATTCCAATGTATTTGATTTTCTGAAGCATAGTTGTGAATAAGCTTGTTGTTCTAATATCTCTTTCTTCTATTTCATTAACAAAATAGGAAATTTAATTTCATTAAATAGGAAAGCCACGGATATTTGCATAGTAATTTTGTAGCCTGCCATTTTACTATAAAAATATGTTGTTTCTGGAAGCTTTTTTTGTAGAGTCATTTGGATTTTCTAAGTATAGAATCATGTCTTCTGCAAATAGTGAGAGGTTGACTTCTTGATTTCCAATCTGAATGCCTTTGATATCTTTTTCTTGCCTAATTTCTATGGCAAGTAATGTTAGTAAAATATTGAATAGAAGTGGTGAGAGTAGGCAATCGAGTCTTGTCCCTGATCTTAGGGAGAAGACTTTTAGATTATCCCCTTTGGGTATGTTTGCTGTGGGCTTATGGTAAATGGTTTCGACTATATTGAGGAAAATTCCTCCAGTTGCAATTTCCTTGAGTTTTTATCATGAATGGGGGGCTGACACTGATCAAATGCTTTCTCTGCACCTATTGGTATGACCATATCGTTCTTATTTTTGATTTATTGATATGGTATATTATATTCATTGACTTCCATATATTAAACCATCCTTGCATTTCCGGAATGAAGCCTGTTTGGTTATGGTTTATGATATTTTTAATAAATTGTTGAATTCTATTTTCTAGTATTTTTGAGGATTTTTGCCTCAGTGTTCATCAAGGAAATTGGTCTGTAGTTCTCTCTCTCTCTCTCTCTCTCTCTCTCTCTCTCTCTCTCTCTCTCTCTCTCTCTCTCTCTCCCTCTCTCTCTCTGTTATCTCTGTCTGCTTTTGATTTCAGGGTGATGTTTGCTTCACAAAAACTGTTAGGAATTTTTTTTATTTCTTCAGTTTTCTGTAAGAGCCTGAAAATGATTGGCAATAGGTCCTCTTTAAAGGTTTGAAAGAATTCACTAGTGAATTCATCTGGGCCTGGTTTTATTTGGGGGAAGATTTTTGACAACCTTTTTAATTTTCTTGATAGTGCTTTGTTTTAATAGGTATTTTAAATCATCTTGCATCAGCGTTGGGAGTTTATAAGCATCTACTTTTTAAATTTATTTCGAATACCCATCCCTCCACCAGTGCCCATTTCCCACCACCACGGATCCCAGTATACCTCCGACCCCCCATCCCACCCTGCCTCTGTTACAGGGCATTCCCCTCTGTTCTCTCTCTCCTTTTGGGTGTTGTGGTTTGCAAAAGACTTAAGTCTGATTTTCAGGGAGAAACGTTGGATGATTTACTTTCCATTAATTACTTTGTATATAAGGAGATGTCGCACGGTTTGGAAAGAATGTCCTGGTGCCCGCTTGCAGGCTCATGGTCAGCGGGGTTCCATCTGGAGAAGGTGGGATGCAGCACCTACCCCATCTGGGACCTCCCGGTGATATCAGCTCTGTTTGGGACCTAGAGCATTCTCTGGGGAGCTGTGGGGCCCCCATGCTGGTTTTCTTCTTTGTTGCTGTGTGCTGTAAGATGGTGCTGGGGGGGCAGGTTGTGGGCGTGACTTCTGGAATCAGAGGTTGCCTGGGAGCTGGGGTGGCCCCATTGCAGTTTGGAAAGAATGTCCTGGTGCCCGCTTGCAGGCTCATGGTCGGCGGGGTTCCATCTGGAGAAGGCAGGATGCAAAACCTACCCCATCTGGGACCTCCCGGTGATATCGGCTCTGTTTGGCACCTGGAGCATTCTCTGGGAGCTGTGGGGCCCCCAGCCAGTTTTCTTCTTTGTTGCTGTGTGCTGTAAGACTGCGCTGGGGGGCGGGTTGTCGGGAGTTTATAAGCATCTAAGAATTCATCAATTTCCTCTAGATTCTCTTGTTTCATAGTATAAAGATTCTCAACATAACCTCTGATGTTTGAATTTATGTGTTATCTCTTGTGATGTCATTTCATTAATTTCTGAGTTCGTTGATTAGTGTTCTCTCTTCTTTGTCAGTCTTGCTAGCATTAAATCCATTTTGTTTAGTTCTAAAAGAACTAACTTTTGGTTACATTGAGCTTCTGAATTGACTTCTGGGATTCCAGTTCATTAATTTCTGCTCTAAGTTTTATTATTCCCTTACTCCTAGTCTCTTTGTGCTCCAATGTTGTTGATTATTTTCAAGTTTCTTGAGTTCTACAGTCAAATTATTATGTCAGCCCTTCATTCCCCCTGGCACCGTGTAATCCCATCAAAGGCCAAGACCCAGAGACTATAAAACCCAGCTCCCAGAAGAGAACAGCACAGAGTCTCCTGCGCCCGTGCCTGGCTGTCCTCACCTGGGCCCCTTGGAGGGGAGCAGGTTGAGTTTCCCTCCCCACTCCGACCAGGGCTCTGGCAGCTGAAGACATCCAGAACCAGACACCACCATGCTGAGACAACTCTCCACACGCACGAAGGTACCAGCAGAGGAAAAAAGGCATGCGGGTCCCAGGGCTGAGATCTCCAAGCCTGCTCGGATCGGGGCTGAGCATCCTCCACCCAGATCCTCCAAATTCAAGTAGGCAGGGGTCACACTCACCAACTGGACCCCTGGCGCTGTGTAATCCCATCAACGGCCAAGACCCAGCGACTATAAAACCCAGCTCCCGGAAGCGACACCTTATTATCTCATTCTTACTTTGGACAAAATGACAGGCTACCGAATGTAACCTGTCCACACGGCAGAGTCTGGCAAACTCTCCGTGGTGTACCCAATATGCCAAATACCAGTAACAATGATGTCTCTCATTCTCCTAACCCTGAAAGAGCCTTTAATATGGCACTTTTAAAAAAAATCTCAGGGCTAGGATGAAGGAGACATTACTGGAGCCTGCTTGAGGCAATCGACGAACAACAGGATGGTCGTGTTTGTGATCGTGATCATTCCTTCCTGATGAATGTTTGCATAGCAGTGAACTTTCCTCTTAACAGGACTTTTACTGTATACCACATGTTCTAGTAGGTAGTGTCATCATTCTTTATTCTATTAATATTTTAGTTTTCTCTGTGACTTCCTCTCTGAACCACTGTTTGTTTAGTAACAAGCAATTTAATTTCCAGGTGTTTGAGTTGTTTCTTCATTTCTGTTTGTTATTCACTTCAGTGCATTTTGATCTCGGAAAGTAGTTGATACGATTTCTATGTTCTTGACTTTGTGGAGTTATATTTTGTGTCCCAGCATGTATTATATCTTGAAAACTGTCCCATGTGCATTGGAGAATAATGTGTATAAGTACTTTTGAGGTTGAAAGGCCCTAGATAGATAGATAGATAGATAGATAGATAGATAGATTGATAGATTGATAGACTAGCCCCCTCTCTTCCATTTCTTCCCTCTAATATAGTATGTCTTTTCTGAGCTTTAGTCTTGTTTAGTCTATCAAGAGGTGACAAAGTAGTACTAAAATCTCCAGCTACTATTGTGTCTAATAGTTGTTTTTAAGTATTTTTCTGGTCTTTATAAATGTTTAGAAGTTAGAGGTCTTCTGATTCACATATCCATTGATCATTAAGAATTGATATTCACTCTCTCTTATAACATTTTGCAGCCTAAAGTGTATGCCTTTTTTCACTAATAAGGCCAGCCTGGCCTTTATAAGGGAATTGTTTGCTTGAAGAATTGTCTTTCAACCATTGACATTGATTCTGTGTTGCTCTTGCTGTTCAAACATGTTTCTTGCAGGCAGCAGAGTATTGGGTTCACTTTTCTAATCCAACCTGCCACTCTGTGTCTCTTAATTGGTGTATTTAACCCACTGACATGGAGAGATATATTTTGGAGTTTTGTATTGTCTTTCTGCAGGAGTTAGGTGTGTTTGTGGGATCTGTTTTTTTCTTAAAGTAGTCCATTTAGTTCTTCTCATAACAGTGTTTTTGTTTCTGAGAAAAAGTTAATCTGTGAAATTGTGTTTTGTTCCTTTCAATCTAAATGAGAGGTGTACTGGGCCAAGTATCCTTAGTATGGTGGTCATTTCATTGAGTTTTATTTTCACTATATTCCACCACTTTTTTTGGTCTGGGAGCATTTTGTCCGATATATCTGCTGTAAGTTGTAAAAATGCTCATTTGTATATAATTTTCTTTTTTGATCTTGTTGCTTTCAGTATTCTATCTGATTGTTTGGAATTCTAATTAGGATGTGGCTTCAAGTAATTTTATTTGGATTTCTTGTAATTCGTTCCCTTCAGGTCACCTGGATTAGATGCATACACTCTTTAGCTCTGGAAACTTCTCAACAATGATGGCTTTGACTGTTGCTTCTTCATCAGAATTGTCTTCTTACCCTTCTGGGACCTTGATCATTTTTATGTTGTTCCTCTATAATTCATCCTAAAGTTCTCTTGTCCTCTGTTGGTTTATTTTTGAGGCTTTTTCCCATCTTCTGTTGTTGTCTGGAGATTTTCTGCATCTTTTTGTGGAGCTCACTGGTTCTGTCCTCAGCATCTATTACTCTGATATCGAAACCTTCCAATGAGTTTTTTATTTAACCTACCAAGTTTTTCAGATCAATCATTTCTATTTGTACTTTCCTCATTTTGTTCTCTCATACTCTTTTTTTTAATTGGATGTGCTTCCATTGTTTATTTTACTCCTTATATGTTCTCAACAATTCCTCTCTAAATTTTCTATTAAAGAGACTATATAGCTAATTATCACTGGTTGAGTCTTCAGGGATAGTATTTCACTCACTAAGCTTTGAGGTTATTTTGTTTTACCATTGTGACCTTTGCAATTTGGAGTTGTTTTTTGTGTGTTTTTCTGTGGTCAAGTGTCTAACATTAGGATGTCTTTGTTTATGGTGAGTTCTGGAGAGTTGAAGACATGCACCTTTATGGAGTATAGTACAATCCTGACCTGAGGAGCTAAATCACTATCCTGAGTAAAATTCAGGGCCCCCAATGCCTGGACTTCCTCAGTTTCCTCACTCTAATTTCTCTTTATATTGTAATATGTACTTTGGGGGCAGATTGTTTCCCTTACCCTGTAGTGCACAAGGCTTACTTCTAGCTCTGCACTCAACTAACCCTCCTGGTAGGACTGGGGACCCCTACTGGGGACCAGGGTTTGAACCTAGGTTGACTACTTGCAATGTAAGCACCCTACCCACTGCTATCTCTCTGATCCCTGCATTATATATGTGCATATATAATTATATTCTATAAGGGGTTGGAGTGACAGCACAGCGGTAGGGTGTTTGCCTTGCACGCAGCCAACATGGCTGACCCAAGTTCGATTCCTCTGCCCCTCTCGGAGAGCCCGGCAAGCTACCGAGAGTATCTCGCCCGCGCGGCAGAGCCTGGCAAGCTACCCGTGATGTATTCGATATGCCAAACACAGTAACAACAAAGTCTCCAATGGAGACGTTACTGGGCCCGCTTGAGCAAATCGATGAACCACGGGAGGACAGTGACAGTGACAGTGACATATAATTCTATTATTTATATTTAATTATATATGTAATGTTTTACTTTAAATGTAACAAAACAATTATTCTTACTTGTGGCCTGAAATACACTAGGGTGGAGAATATGAGGAAAATTATATTTGATCTTTTAGCATGTCATTAAGGTAGTATTTTATTTCAGTGAAAAATGAAAGCTTGCCATAAGTGGAAGGCTGTGAGAGGGCAGTTAGGATAAAGAAGGGACCAGTAGGACAATGGCAGTTAGAAACGATCACTCTGGACAAGAACTGGGTGTTGAAACTAAGTAAAAGTGAAGTCAGTGGGCCCCCAAAGTTGCCTTATGTAAAGTGGGGTGGGAAGAAATGGTCACCTTCTCCGTATCTGCCTCTGCCATCCAGGGCCAGCTGGGAAGACTAGGACTGATAAAGTCTGCAATAAGACCCTGTATGGCATGAGCCCCGCCAGTCTCACCAGGTAGCTGTCAAGCCACACCTGAAGTCAGCTTGGTCTTCTAGGTATGGGAGTTAATCCCTACCAACTGATTTCTCAGGAAACCATGGACTCAGGTTGGAGTCAGGATTTACTCTTTGCAGGAAAGCGGTCAGTCCTAGGCCTTACCCATTGTTTCAGAGTTCTTATCTTGCCTCCCAGAAAATAATTTCAGGAGTAAATGAGCAGTGAAGTAAAATCAGATTTTTTTTTACTTTTTTAAATTGAATCACTGTGAGAGAGAGAGAGACAAAGTTGCTCATAATTCAATTTCAGTTATATAGTATTCCAATACCCATCCCTCCACCAGTGTATGTTTCCCAGCACCAGTGTTCCCAGGTTCCCTCCCATTACCCACCACCCCCCACCCACTGCCTACCTCCAGAGTAGGCCCTTTCCTTATCTCTATCTCTTTCTCTCTCTCATAGTCATTGTGGTTTGCAATATAGATATTGAAAGGTTATCAAGAATATCCTTTTACCTTTACCTTTACTGAGCAAGCAGCCACAGGGAACTTAAAAACAGATTTTATTTTTGGACGATTTTAGGACGGGGAAGGAAGGAGAGAAAGTGAGAGAGAAATAGGCTCAAGAGAGAATGCAGATTTCTCCAAAGGCAGAGAGAACCCCTATACACATCCCAGCATTAATATGAAAGCATGAAAGTATACCTCTCAAGAGTGGAGATGTGGGTGCCACATGTGTTTGGGTATCACACATGGACACAAATACCACATGGGCTCAGACAACATACACATAGGCTTTCTTTGTTCAAGGAGGCTTTAATAGGGATTTTCCAACCTGCCTCCACATGTTTGCTTCTACCTAGATAAAAATCATTTGCTAGGGCCATTGCCAAGGAGGTTGAGTTGGAAGTGATTGATGGCCTTCTTTGAAATTCCTTTCATGGCCTTTTCTTCTTGCTGGAACTTCTCTCTGAGGGGAATACAGCCTTCTCTGAGTCTGTTACTGGAGCCAGGTAAGGGTCTTATCAAGCCTTGGTTCCTGTGCTCACAAGGTGGGCCATTATGGTCTTAAGGTTAGGTGGTTTTATTACATCCTAGGTATTCCATTGTCATGGGGCCCCTTCCCTGTCTACTTGCCTACATCAAATGGATATATACTAATCTATAAGTAACTGTATTGCAAACCATAAAGCCCAAGAGGAAAGAGACGGTGAGAGAGAGATGGAAGAAAAGTGCCTGGCACCCACGTATGACCCCTTTACCCATGGCTTTGGACCCCTCCGCCAGGCAGCCAGAGGAGATGTTAGGGAACACCTGCCTGAGTTCCCCCGGACTTCCTATCCAACTCTTTGGGGCCCCGCCCTTCCAGGTTCCTGGGTTGGAGCGTCCCTGAGACCGGCTGGGAGCGTGTCCTCCACATGGGGGGCGTGGACTCCCCAAAAATGGGTGTGGCCTTCTCCTAGGCAGGCAGCTTCTCACTTAGCCACAGTTACATTTCCCACTCCCAGCACTCTTGACTCTCATCCCAGCCTTTATCACCTAATTCTGTGGAAAAAAATCCTGGCTGCTTCAACTAAAATACAATAATAATCCACTGGCCTACTCCAATTCTAACAAAAGACCAGTACGCAAGAAGCTGTATAAGCCCAATATTAAAGAGCACCTCCTCCAAAGCTTCACTAGATGCCCATCATAAGCCAAATAATAATGCCTGAGAGGAAGGTCAGACTCTAGAAAGGGAGAAAGGCGACCGCCATGGACAGACATTATCCAGAATTCTTTCCCACAATAAGAGGGAACAGTGCTAGTGAATTCCAGAGATTTAGCACTAGACAATCAAACCAACATGAAGAATCAGCACAAATCTCCACTACAAGGAGAGGATGAAGAAAAGAGTCCCGGATACTCAACCGGGGTTACCCACAAATATGCTCTCTCCGAGAAAGAATTCTGAGACAAAATGAAGAGGATTTTCAAGGAACTACTCAAAGAATCAATGGAGGAGATATACAGAAAACTAAAAGAAGAAATAAAAGAAACAGTAGAACAGATAATCGAGAAAATACAGGAAGAAATGAGAGCAGAAATAAAAAAGCTACAAAGGGAATTTTCGCAAATAAAAGATTCTGTAGATGAAATTAAAAACTCAGTAGGTGCCCTCAGCAGTAGGATGAATAGAGCTGAGGACAGGATCACTGAGCTTGAAGATTAGCAACAGAAATCGCATAGGGAACAACAAACAATGGGAAAAGACCTCAAAATAGCTCTAAGGAGAATCAGAGACCTAGGGATGATGCCAAGAGGAATAACATTAGAATCATCGGAGTTCCAGAAGGTAAGGGAGGCAACACCAATGAAAAAGCCACAGTAAAAGAAATCATTTCTGAAAAGTTCCCAGAGTTAAAGACTGCAGACATTCAGATCCAAGGAGCCAGAAGGGTGCCAGCTAAAAGAGACCCTAATAAAAACACTCCAAGTCATATCATAGTCAGAATGATGGATGCTGTGGACAGAGACACAATACTACAAGCAACAAGGTATTGTTGAAGGAAATCACATACAAATAAGCACCCCTCAGATTTACAGCAGACCTATCAGAGGAAACCCTCCAAACCCAAAGACAATGGTGGGATATAGTGAAAAAACTCAATGAAATGAATGCCTTACCAAGAATACTTTATCCAGCTAAATTCTCACTCAAACTCGATGGAAGAACAATAAATGTGAATCAATTTTAACCTCTTTTGAACATTATTTGCCTCCTGTCACTGGTTGTTGTTCATGGGAAATCATCCCCTTAATTAAAATTCCAAGGTCAGATAGTTCCCTGGCTAAAACAAGTTTAATTTCATTTAGAAAATGAAGGCTACATGTCCAGGTGGGAATAGAGTAAACTAAACTAAATGCTGTACATTAGAGGTGCTTGAGGATTGTTTATCACCACTGGTATGTAAATATCCCAGTCTTAGCATTTAAAGGGCTGCTAACTATCCTTATTGTACCTGTTAAAGTAAATAATGGCTCAAGAGTTGATAAGTAAGTGGGGGAGGAGAACTGCTTGGTGGAGCTCTAAGGTGCCAATCCAATTGTTTTTAAGGTGGTAATTCACTATATTTGTTATTGTTTTGTCCTTATGACTGGGTTGGTGGGTGAGGGGATTTTCAACACACACCTGGCTATGGTTCTTGCACGTTTTATTAGTGGTCCTTGTTATGGTCACAAATCAGATTGTAGTACTCACACAGCTGTGATACTGATCGAGGGTTGCACACCTTTAATTGTGGTGCTTGCACAGGGATTGGGCAGTGGGTTGCACTTATTTTTAAAAGTTTTTTATTGATTGAGATTCTGTGATTTACAACACTGTTAATGATGGCTCTCATGCACACACTTCCAACAACATACAGTGAATTACCAGTATACCCACCTTCTTCTCCCAAGAACCCTAACATCCTTCTTTTAAACCCCTTCTCCAATCAACTAAATTGTGTGTATCAATTCTTTCATTGTGTTACCTTTGTGCCTTCCTTGCTACTTTTCTGCATATCTTTAAGTCCGACTTTGTAGAGAGATCTTTCTGTTTCTGTCTCTTTCTTTCTGACTGACTTCACTCAGCATGATATTATCCACTTCAATTCATGTTGCTGCAAATGCATGATTTTGTTCTTTCTGTTCTTTCACAGAACAAAGTATTATTTTGTGTATCTGATGTAGTCAGGCAGGCAGATAGGGAAAGTCTCCTCCCAAGGCAAAGACAGGCAGTGGATTTCCTGGGAAGTGATAATATCCAATAACCCTGAATTTGCAAAAGCCAACTTTGCGGAAAACAGGAACTGAGGCATCACCTGGCTCACCTGTCACCAGTAACAGACCCAGGGATGGCCGGACCCCTATAGAGGGAACAGACTTCATACAAGAACTGCAATCAAAGACTTGAAGGAGATTCACAGGAAACTTCAAAACTGTCACTTTGTGAGGATATCTGATCAAACCCCACCTTAGGCAGAAAACTAAGACCAAGGCAACCCTGAGAATATGCATATAAAAGCCCATCTTGAAGGCAATTCAAGGCTTCTCTTCCTTTGGGGAAGTACATGTTCTCTCTCAAGAGCCTTATTCTACCCTGTCCCACTTTCTCTCCTTCCTTTCCTTCAAAAACTTTCGCAAAGAAGAAATTCGAATGGCAAAAAGGCACATGAGAAAATGCTCTACATCACTAATCATCAGAGAGATGCAGATCAAAACCACAATGAGATATCATTTCACACCACAGAGACTGGCCCACATCCACAAGAACAAAAGCAACCGGTGCTGGCGCGGATGTGGCGAGAAAGGGACCCTCCTTCACTGCTGGTGGGAATGCCGGCTGGTCCAACCCTTTTGGAAAACAGTATGGACGACTCTCAAAAAATTAGAATTTGATCTGCCATTTGACCCAGCTATAGCACTCCTGGGAATATATCCCAGAGAGGCAAAAAGGTATAGTCGAAGTGACATCTGCAATTGTTTGTTCATTGCAGCACTCTTTACAATAGCCAGAATCTGGAAAAAACCTGAGTGCCCAAGAACAGATGACTGGTTAAAGAAACTTTGGTACATTTACACAATGGAGTACTATGTAGCTGTTAGAAAAGATGAAGTTATGAAATTTACATACAAGTGATACTACATGGAAAGTATCATGTTAAGCGAAATGAGTCAGAAAGAGCGGGATAGACACAGAAAGATTGCATTCATCTGGGGAACATAAAGCAACAAAAAGGGAGAGTGACACACAGGAATGGCTGAGATTAGTACCAGGAATTTTGCTCCATGAATGAAGGCCAGCCACAGACTCTAGGTGAAAAGGAAGCTCAGATAGAGAAGAGAGTACCAAATGAAGGGTGTTGTGAGGGCCCTCCCAGGGTGGGAGAAGCATGCTGAAGGTAGTCGATAGACCAAACATGATTGCCACTCAAAGCCTCTCTTGCAAAACACAGTACCCAAAAGAAGAGAGAGAGAACAGGGGGGAATACCCTGCCACAGAGGCAGGATGGGACGGGGCGGGGGGAATGAGGGTGGGGGGGATGCTGGGACCCATGGGGATGGATGACGGGCACTGGTGGAGGGATGGGGACTTGATCATTGTATAACTGAAACCCAAGCACAAAATTTGTAAGCCTATAACTGTACCTCATGGTTTTTCACTAATAAAAAAAGAAAAAAAAATTAAAAAAAAAAACCTCCAAATCTGTTTTACTTCACTGCTCTTCCACTCCTAAAATTCTTTCCTGTGGGACAAGAACCTCGAGGCCCTGGGTAAGTCCTGTGACTGGATTCTCCTTTCCTGCGAAGAACAAATTTTTGCTCCAACCTGATTCCATGACTCCCTGAGAAATCGGGTGGTGGGGATCAACTCCTGTGCCCAGAAGACCAAGTGGATGTCAGGTGTAGCTTGATGGCTACCTGGTGGAGCTGGTGGGGCTCAGACCGTGCCAGCTGGGTCTTATGGCTGACACTATCAGTCTTGGTCTTCTCAGCGGCTCCTGGAGTGGCAGAGGGGGATTGGGGAGAAAGTGACTGTCTCTTTCTCCTCCCCACCTCACATAACTCACCCTTGGGGCCCATTGACATCAGTTATATGCCACAACTTCTTGATCCATTCATTCATATTTGGGCATTTGTTTTGTTTTTATATATTCTCTATTGTACTGAGCTAAGGGTTCCTGACATAAGGGACTCCATCTTTATTCCTCTCTTAGCCTGTCAGCAGGAAGGGACTGCGTCTGCACTATTTCAAAGGGTCAAGTGTAACCTGTACAGCCCATAAACAAACTGTTCACCTCCCATAATCACAAGTTAATCACCCCATAGAGATTGTCCCCCATAATTGTTCTCTGTGACTGAAAACCTGCTTAACCACTAACTAGTTTATTTTGCTTCTGTAGCTTGGTTTGCTGATCATAGCTCTTGTTGCCCTTACCCGTTATATCCATTGTCTGACTAGGTTGTGAATTTTGCCTTTATAAACTCATCCCTGAATGTCCTTGGGGGCAGTATTCTTTGGGATGGTAGTATACACGTGGTCACCACCTCTGCAATAAAGACTCCTAATTTGGCATCTCTAAGTGGCAGCATTCATCTGTGCCCTGTGAATCTCCCTTACTCAGTGTGGCAATGAACATAGGTGTGGATTGCAATTTTTAGTTGCACTGTAACACATTCTTGTTACAGTAACACATTCTTGTTACAGTGCTTGCCAGGAAATCACTGTCCACACAGGTGCTTTCCAAGGGTTCCACTGCCTGGCCATGGTGTTCCGTGGAGGGAGGTCACATCCTTTTAACTATTGTGCTCCATTTGAAAACAGCCGGTGGCACCGAGGATCACAAATAGCAGCGTTGTCTAGACTCAAACACCAGGATTACATTCAGTGTTTATGGTAGAACAGTAGCACTGTCGTCCCGTTGTTCATCGATTTGCTCAAGCGGGCACGTAACGTTTCCATTGTGAGACTTGTTGTTACTGTTTTTGGCGTATCAAATACGCCACGGGGAGCTTGCCAGGCTCTGCTGTGCAGGCGAGATACTTTCGGTAGTTTGCCAGTCTCTCCTAGAGGGACCAAGGAATCAAACTTTGGTAGGCCGCGTGCAAGGCAAATGCCCTACCTGCTGTGTTATCACTCCAGTCCAGTGTATATGGTACTGTGAGAAGGTCACGGTCATGGTCCTCCCATTATTCATCGATTTGCTCGAGTGGGCCCAGTAACATCTCCATCATGAGACTTGTTACTGTGTTTGGCATATTGAACACATCACGGGGAGCTTGCCAGGCTTTGCCATGTGGGCGAGATACTCTCGGTAGCTTGTAGAACTTTTAAATTTACACTAGTGAAAAAGCGTTCCAAGAAACTAAGCTATCCCCTTGGTCACCATTTTAACATTTTTTTAGAAGAATAATTGTCATAATAAACACATCTCTATTGGAAGTGTACAGTTTGATGCTTTTACATATGTGAACTCCCATGTAAACATCACCATGATTAAGATAGTGAACTTACCTGCTTTATTGACATCATAAAAGTTTCCTTGTCTTTCGGAGTGTCTCCCAAGCTGTGTTCAGGGGGCCCAGGGGCCACTCCCTGGGCAGTTTCAAAGCAAGGGCCTAAGTATGTGATACTGTTCTGGCCCTACAATGCCAGGGCTTAACTGGGCCATCCCAAGGATATTTGGAGGTACTCCAGGGTCACCTCTAGAAATGCTCCAGTGATCATGCAGTGCCATAGATAAAACTGAGGTTGACTATATAAGAGTGCATACTCTCACCCATGTGTTATCTCTCTGTCCCACCTTATCTGCATTTATTGTTTCTTCTCTACATTAACATCCCCTCAATTCACTCTCCCTTGAAATTTATTTTCGTCTTTATAGTTTGAAGTGTTTTGAATGTATGGAGAGACAGAGAGATAGTATAGGGGTCAAGGCATTTGCTTTGCATATGGATGATCCCATTCCCTTTCTTGGCACATTATAATATCTTCAGAGCATACAAAGGAGTAATCCCTGTACACAGAGCCAGAAGTCATCCCTGAACACCAGTAAGTGTTGCCCAAACATTCTCCCCCCACCCCTTTTATGTAAGGAGACAATGTCACTGTCACTGTTCTCCTGTTGTTCATTGATTTGCTTGAGCGGTCCCAGTAATATCTCCATTTTTTGATACTTGTTGTTAGTGTGCTTGGCATATTGAATAAGTCACGGGTAGCTTGCCAGGCTTTGCCATACAGCCGAGACACTCTCGGTAGCTTGCTGGGCTCTCCAAGAGGGGCAGAGGAATCGAACCTGTCTCGGCAGGGCTGGCCGCGCACAAGGCAAACAAGGTAAGGAGATACATATACCATATTATTTGTCTGACTTCCTTCTCTTGGAATATTCATAATGAAATTCATCCACACTATTATGCAGTATGAACAGTTCATTACTTTTATTACTGAAAGTGTTTTCATTGTATCCAGGTAACCCTCTTTGTTTGTCCAGTCTCCTATTGAAGAACATTCCAGTTGTTTTTAGTTTATGACTCTTCCAAATAAATGCTCTGTTAACATTCATGTGTAAGTTTTATATGTAGATGAGCTTTTCTTTTTCTTGAGTGAAGTGGAGTAGCAAGGTGATATGGTGGGTGTATGTTGAAAATTTTAAGAATTTGCCATATTAGTTCCCAAAGTAGTCTTAACTGCAAGTGCCCTACCTGCTGTACTATTTACTGCCCCATGATGAGCACTTTTTATGTCCCTATTGTCCATCTGTCTACTTATTTTCTCTCCTCATTTTTGCGTAGGGTTTGGATTTTTGTTGACATCTGTATCTTATTTATCGCATATATCAACCCTTTATCTTATTTGTTGAGTGCAAATATTTTCTCCCATTCAGCTGGGTGTCTTAGATTTAGCTATGTGTCTTGTGTCATGCAGAAACATGTGTCATAGTGTAATTCCAATTTTTAAATTTTATTCTGTTGTCCTTGTCATTGTAATCATATCAAATCATTGAAAACATCTCTGTGATTCAAATCTTGAAGCATTCCGTCCATATTTCCTTCAGTGTCTTTTATAGATTCTAGTCTTACCTCAAGGTCTTTGCTCCACTTTCAATTTAATTTTGTGTAAGGTGTGAGATATGGTTCCAGCTTTTGTTAAACAAGTGGTTATTCAGTTTTCTGAACATTATTTGTTGAAGAGGCTATCTTTTTTTTGAAAATCATTATGCTACTGTTTTTAAATTTTTTTATTGAATCACCATGAGACAGTTTACAAAACTTCTCATAACTGGGTTTTCAGTCATACAATATTCCAATTCCATCTGTATTACAAACCATAGTGCCTAAAAGGGGAGGTGGAGAAAGAGAGAGAGAGAGAGAGAGAGAGAGAGAGAGAGAGAGAGAGAAGTGCCTGCCATAGATGGAGGCTGAGGGGAGGGTGTTAGTGGTAGGGGAAACTGGGGACATAGGTGCTGGGAAATGTAACCCTCCAAAGGCTATTTTTACAGCATTTTGTTTATCCATTCTTTGTTTGAAATTATTTGACCATAGATATGGGGATTTGTATTTTGGTACTCGATTCTCATGCATGGGTCAAAGAGCCTATCCATGGCCTAATACTATGCTGTTTTGATCACAATATCATTATAGTATAGTTTCAAGTTTGATAATGAGATACCTCCCATTTTCTTTTTCTTAATATGGCTTTGGATCTTAGGGGTACTTTATGATTCTATACATACTTTATTACTGACTTTGTCCTAAATCTTTGGAAAATATTGTCTGAATTTGGATGGAGATTGCCAAAAATCTGCATTATAATTTGGGCAGAAAATTTCATGTGCAATAGAGAAGAGTGTATATTCACCTCTTGAATGATGGGGGACCCCGTATTGTACATTAATCGCAGTTCTTCTAACTCTTCATTTAGGGTTCTTTACCTTTCCTGATATTCTGTTGGGTTAATCTGAATGGCTGCAAGACAGAAGTGTTGAAGTCGTCCAGCAATTTTTTGTTTCTGTTGATGTGGTTCTTTAAGTTTGTGAGCAGATTCTTTATAAAAATTTTCTGCTCCTTCATTTGGTGAACAGATTTATGTTTATCACACTTAGTGCTAATCTTTTCTTCCCTTAACTAATAAGTGGTGGCCATTCGAATTATTTTTTGTTTTTGTAGATGTCTATCTAGTTTTTTCAGCATGATTTGTTGGAGTATTTCCTTTCTCCATTTCTTTACCCAACCTCCAATATCATATATTAATGTTGTATATATCTGAGAGTTCATCTCTAAGATTTTAATTACATTGCCTCTAAGTCTATGTTTAATCCATTATCTATCACACAGTTTTGATCACCACATATTTTTGATATTTAAAATTATGAAGTGCAATATATCCCAATATAATTTTTCTCAGAATTATTTTGACTATTTGGAGATTTTGTATACCATACAAACTTTTGTAGAATTTATTCTAAGTCCTTAAGTAATGGCATCAGAATTTTGATGGGAATTTCATTGAATCGGCATAATGCTTTAGATAAGATAGTCATTTTGACAATGCTAATTCTTTAAACTCGTTATATTTTTCCATCTAAAAATTTTTTTTATTTTACAATTTAGTTCACAATATTTGATTACATTTTATATTCAAACACAAACCCCACCACCAAATCCGGTATGTTTCCATCCCAAGTCCCAATCCCTGTCCCAAAACGTAACCGAAATAATATGTTTTATATTGTCTGTTATGAAGAACTGTTGAACATGCTTACAAAAATGTGTTCATACAGGAAACAGTGTGAAGATTGTCTTATTCTGGCAGGAGCCATTAAGACATTCTATAGGAGATCACTAACATATTGTTAAAGGTTGGGTAATGTAAACTTTGGTATATATATATCTGAAAAAAATATATGCATATATATATTTCCCTCTAAGATTTGTTTGCCACTATCTGGAACCAATAAAATATTGTGTGGTAATTATGGAGAATGGGTAGGGAGTGTCTTATGATGTGTTGCACGGCCGCAAAAGTGGCTGTATGGTTTAGGAATATATTCACTCATATGTGAGGCTAGGCCCAAGCATGTGGGGAGTGACCTTGGGTGTGGCAGCATTTGGGTTGTGAAGGTTTTCAGCTGCTGGAACTGGGTCCCTTGGGGCGGGGAGGATTCTCACCCGCACCCCCTCTGGGATGCCCCGAGTGAAACAGCCTGGAATGGAGTCCAGTGGCAAGGCTATGGGGGCCTCATTTTATGCTCTAATTTTCCATTTCTTAATGTCTTGTATTTGACTCAAAAGTGATTTAGACAATGGAGTACTATGAGGCTCTTAGAAAAGATGAAGTCATGAACTTTACATACAAGTGGTACAATATGGAAAGTATCATGCTAAGCGAAATGAGTCAGAAAGAGAGGGATAGACATAGAAAGATTGCATTCATCTGGGGGATATAAAGTAACAAAGTATGAGATTAATACCCAAGAATAGCTGAGATCAGCACCAGGAGGATTACTCCATAACTTAGAGGCCAGCCGGGTATCCTAGAGGAAAGGGCAGTTCAGATAGAGAAGGGAGCACCAAATAAAGGATGTTTGGAGGATCCTCCCAGGAGGGGAGATGCATGTCAAAAGTAGACTATGGACTGAACATGTTTGCCACTCAATGCCTCTTTTGCAGACCACAACACCCAAAAGGAGAGAGAGAACACAGGGGATTGCCCTGCCACAGAGACGGGGGGATGGGGGGATGGGGGTGGGAGGGATATTATCCATGGTGGTGGATAATGGGCACTGGTGGAGGGATGGGTATCTGATCATTGTATAATTGAAACCAAAGCACAAAAAATTGTAAATCTACAACTTAAAAAAAAATAAAATAAAATAAAGGGGGAAAAAAAAAGAAAGATTGCATTCATCTGGGGGATATAAAGTAACAAAATATGAGATTAATACCCAAGAATAGCTGAGATCAGCACCAGGAGAATTACTCCATAACTTAGAGGCCAGCCGGGTATTCTAGGGGAAAGGACAATTCAGATAGAAAGGGGAACACCAAGTGGAGGGTGTTTGGAGGATCCTCCCAGGAGGGGAGATGCAGGTTGAAAGTAGACTGGACTGAACATGTTCGCCACTCAATGCCTCTTTTGCTGATCACAACACCCAAAAGGAGAGAGAGAACAAAAGGGAATGCCCTGCCACAGTGGCGGGGGTGGGGGGGGTGGGGGGATGGGGGGGAGGGATATTATCCTGGTGGTGGAAAATGGGCACTGGTGGAGGGATGGGCATTTGATCGTGGTATGACCGAGATCCAAGCACAAAAATTTGTAAATCTACAACTGTACCTCATGGTGTTTCACTAATAATAAAAAAAAATCAAGGGAAAAAAAAGTGATTTAGAGTTTGCCACGTTAAAATATTGTATCCCCTTTGTCAGGTTGACTTCTTGGTACTTGATGGTTTTTAACACTATTTTAAGTAGTGTCCAAAAAGAGCTCTTTTTCTTTCCTTCTTTTATAATCCATTATTTGCTTATATAGGAATACAAGATATATTTGAGTATTCACTTTTCAACCTGCTATTTCTTAAAGTGGGCCATTTTTAGTGGATTCTTCAGGGTTTTCCATGCATGTTACATGCCATCTAAAAATAGTGACAGATAACTTCTTTTTCCTTTGATTAATTTTTCTTGCTCTGTTACTGTGGTGAGGGCTTCCAAAAATATATTAGAGAAAGTAGATACCATTGCCTTGTGCTTCATCTTAAAGAGAAGTCTGAAGTTTTTTGTTGTTAAGTATATTGGATGTTCGACAAGGGGTTGATATCAAGGATATACAAGGTACTGGTTAAACTCCACAAGAAGAAATCACCCAACCCCATCAAAAAATGGGGTGAGGAAATGAACAGAAACTTTCGCAAAGAAGAAATTCGAATGGCAAAAAGGCACATGAGAAAATGCTCTACATCACTAATCATCAGAGAGATGCAGATCAAAACCACAATGAGATATCATTTCACACCACAGAGACTGGCCCACATCCACAAGAACAAAAGCAACCGGTGCTGGCGCGGATGTGGCGAGAAAGGGACCCTCCTTCACTGCTGGTGGGAATGCCGGCTGGTCCAACCCTTTTGGAAAACAGTATGGACGACTCTCAAAAAATTAGAATTTGATCTGCCATTTGACCCAGCTATAGCACTCCTGTGAATTTATCCCAGAGAGGCAAAAAGGTATAGTCGAAGTGACATCTGCAATTGTTTGTTCATTGCAGCACTCTTTACAATAGCCAGAATCTGGAAAAAACCTGAGTGCCCAAGAACAGATGACTGGTTAAAGAAACTTTGGTACATTTACACAATGGAGCACTATGTAGCTGTTAGAAAAGATGAAGTTATGAAATTTACATACAAGTGGTACTACATGGAAAGTATCATGTTAAGCGAAATGAGTCAGAAAGAGCGGGATAGACACAGAAAGATTGCATTCATCTGGGGAACATAAAGCAACAAAAAGGGAAATTAACACCCAGGAATGGCTGAGATTAGTACCAGGAATTTTGCTCCATGAATGGAAGGCCAGCCACACGTTCTAGGTGAAAAGAAGCTCAGATAGAGAAGAGAGCACCAAATGAAGGGTGTTGTGAGGACCCTCCCAGGGTGGGAGAAGCATGCTAAAAGTAGTCTATAGACCAAACATGATTGCCACTCAAAGCCTCTCTTGCAAAACACAGTACCCAAAAGAAGAGAGAGAGAACAAGGGGGAATACCCTGCCACAGAGGCAGGATGGGACGGGGGGATGGGGGATGGGGGGAATGCTGGGACCCGTGGTGATGGATGACGGGCACTGGTGGAGGGATGGGCACTTGATCATTGTATAACTGAAACCCAAGCACAAAATTTGTAAGCCTATAACTGTACCTCATGGTGTTTCACTAATAAAAAAAGAAAAAAAAAGATTTCTACAGAAGGAATCTAGGTGCCCCTGCCCCCAACTAATGCTAGATTTAATTACTGCATATTTGAAATGTTGCATTGAACTTGGTAACTAAACAGAAATTTTCTGAATAAATTTACTCTCTAAACATGTAGCATAATACATTTTTTTGCCAAGCTGCACAATGTAAAAAAAAAAGTATATTGGATGTGAATTGTTTTAAATGGTCATTATTATCTTGAGTATGTTCCTTTTATTCATATATTCTTGAGAGTTTTATCATAAATGAATGTTGAATCTTGTCAAAGGTTTTATTTTTGTATGTTGATATAATATCACTGTATCACTGTATCACTGTCATCCAGTTATTCATCAATTTGCTTGAGCAGCACCAGTAATGTCTGCATTTGTCCTAGCCTTAAGATTTTCGCAGCCTCTCCTTTACTTGTCCTTCCCAACGGTGCCACATTGGAGGCTCTTTCAGGTTCAGGGGAATGAGACACATCATTGATACTGTTTTTGGTATATCAAATACACCACAGGAGCTTACAAGGTACTGCTGTGTGAGCAGGATACTCTCGGTATCTTTCTGGGTATTCCAAGACGAGAACTAGAATATAAGAGGTCGCAGAGCCACAATAGTCTCTGGATCTTGGCCGTTGATGGGATTTCATGGCAACGGGTACAGTTTGTGGGTATGATTGCCTAGGTACTGGAAAATGGGGGATCTGGGTAGAGGAGGCCCAGTCTCAATCTGAGCAGGCTTGGTGATCTCAGCCCCGGGACACACACACCTGGGTTATTCTGTCAGTTCCTTCATTCCTGAGGCTCATCTGAGCGTTTGGAAAGTGGCCTTGAACATGGCTGTGGCTGGGTTCTGTAGGTCATCGGCTGCCTGAGATTTGCTTGGGGCGGGAAGGGAATCTCAACTCACCCGCTCCAAGGGGCCCCGGTGAAGACAGCCTGGCACGCTGGCAGGAGACTTGATATAATATGATTTTTATATTTCTTTTTTGTTAATAAGGCATGTTACATGAACTGTTTTGCATATATTGAACAATCTTTGCAACCCTGGGTCTAACACCACTTGATAATGGTGTATGATCTTTTTGACATATTGTTGGATTCAGTTTCTAAGATTTTGCTTAGGATCTTTGTAACAATGTAGATCGGTGATAGTGGATTGAAACCTTTTTAAGTAACATATCTCTCTGCCTTTGGAATTAGATTAATGTCTTCATGGAGTCTATTGAAAAGTATTCCTTTTTCTTTAATTTTTTTAATTATTTTTTTTATTAGTGAGACATATGAGGTACAGTTGTAGACTTACAAATTTTTGTGCTTGGGTTTCAATTACACAATGATCAAACGCCCATCCCTCCACCAGTTCCCACTTCCCACCACCACGGATCCCAGCATCCCTCCCATCCCCCAACCCCCCATCCCACCCTGCCTCTGTGTCAGGGCATTCCGTTTTGTTCTCTCTTATTGGGTGTTGTGGTTTTCAAAAGAGGCAATGGGTGACAATAATGTTTGGTCTATAGTCTACTTTCAGCATGCTTGTCCCTTCCTGGGAGGATACTCCCAACACCTTTATTTTGTGTTCCCTTCTCTATCTGAGCTGCCTTTTTCCCTAACATGTGTGGTTGGCCTCCGAGCCATGGAGTAAAATTCCTGGTACTAATCTCGGCCATTCTTGAGTATTAGTCTCCTATTTTGTTAATTTATGTTGCCCATTTGAATGCAATCTTTCTATGTCTATCCCTTTCTTTCTGAGTCATTTCGCTTATCATACTTTCCATGTAGTACCACTTGTATGTAAATTTCGTGACTTCATCTTTTCTAACAGCTACATAGTACTCCATTGTGTAGATGTACAAAAGTTTCTTTAACCAGTCGTCTGTTCTCGGGCACTCAGGTTTTTTACAGATTCTGGCTGTTGTAAAGAGTGCTGCAATGAACAAACAATTGCAGATGTCACTTCGACTATACTTTTTTGCCTCTCTGGGATAAATTCCCAGGAGTGGCATTGCTGGGTCAAATGGGAGCTCAATTTCTAATTTTTGGAGAATCGTCCATACTGTTTTCCAAAAGAGCTGAACCAGTCGGCATTCTCACCAACAGTGAAGGAGGGTCCCTTTCTCACCACATCCACGCCAGCACAGGTTGCTTTTGTTCTTGTGGATATGGGCCAGTCTCTGTGGTGTGAAAGGATATCTCATTGTGGTTTTGATCTGCATCTCCCTGATGATTAATGATGTGGAGCATTTTCTCATGTGCCTTTTAGCCATTCGGATTTCTTATTTATGAAAGTTTCTATTCATTTCATCTCCCCATTTTTTGATGGGGTTGAATGTTTTCTTTTTGTGGAGTTCAATCAGTACTTTCCATATCCTTGATATCAACCCTTTGTCAGATGTGTATTTGGCAAATATCCTTTCCCATTCTGTAGACTGTCTTTGTATTTTGGTCACTGTTTCTTTGGAGGTGCAGAAGCTTCTTAGTTTAAGATAGTCCCATTTGTCTATCTCTGTTTTCACTTGCTTGGCCAGTGTCGTGACATCTTTGAAGATACCATTAGCTTCGATGTCATGGAGGGGTTTGCCAACTTTTTCCTCAATATACCTTATGGATTCCGGTCTGATGTTGAGGTCTTTAATCCACTTTGATCTTTCTTCTGTAAATGGAGTTAGGCAAAGATCTGAGCCCACTTTTTTGCATGTAGCCGTCCAGTTTTTCCAGCACATTTTGTTAAAGAGGCTTTCCCTGCTCCAGTTCACTTTTCTTGCCCCCTTATCGAAGATTAGATGCTCGTATGCTTGGGGGGAGATATCAGTATATTCAACCCTGTTCCATTGGTCTACAGCTCTGCCTTTGTTCCAGTACCATGCTGTTTTAATTACTACTGCTTTGTAGTAGAGCTTGAAGTTAGGCAGGTTGATTCCTCCCATTTTCTTTTTCCCAAGAATTGCTTTAGCTATTCGTGGGGGCTTATTGTTCCATATAAATTTCAGGAGTGTTTGCTCCATTTCTTTGAAGAATATCATGGGTATCCTAATAGGGATCACATTGCATTCATACAGTGCTTTGGGAAGTATTGCCATTTTGACAATATTAATTCTCCCAATTCATGGACAGGGGATATTTTTTCCATTTCCTCATATCCTCTTTTATTTTCTGAAGTAGCATTTTGTAGTATTCTTTGTACAGATCCTTTACTTCCTTAGTTAAGCTGATTCCTAGGTACTTGATTTTCTGGGGCACAGTTGTAAACGGGATTGTTTTCTTCGTGTCATTTCTTTAATTTTTTGTACAAGTATTACTATTTATTCAGCCATTCATTAGGCTGATTGAATTGGGCATGAACTCCACCTTACTTTTTTTTTCGTTGTTTATAATTTTATTTATAGAATCACCGTGAGAGCAGTTACAAAGCTTTTGGGTTTAAGTCTCAGTCATACAATGAAACACACATCCCTTCACCAATGCCCATTTTCCACCACCAAAAACACCAGCATACCCCCCATCCCAATCCCTCCCCCTACCTGTAAGGCAGATGATTTACACATTACTCTCTTTCTACTTTTATTACATTCAATATTTGACACCAGACTCACCATTATTATTTGGGATTTTTACCTAACACTCAGATCTGCCAAAAAGGCAACTGTAGACAATTGTTTTCTATTGCTGGCTATGAATAACATGATGTCGGACGGCTACAGTAGTGGCTGCGCGATTTTGGAATTCCAAAATTATAACAATTAAATCTGGAGGGATTTCTGCCAAAACCTGCTGGGTTCTGAGATTTGTTTTTGAGTCCCTTGGATTATGACTGTTAAGCAGCTTGATCCAGAGCCAGAGAGGCCATTGTGGGTGGTGACTCGGGGTCTTGTTGGGAAGGGGAGAAAAGGGCCGGCTCCACCCTCATCCCGTGTGGTCCCGCATGTCTCGTCACTGTGGGCCCAAACTTGACCGTCCAATGGCTTCTGGAGGATGACAGCCACCAAGCCTCCAGGGGGAACAGGCCATAGCACGAAAACTAATCCCACCTGGGTTGGCCCGGAGCCAACATACTGTGGGGACTGGACTCATTTCTGCCAAAAGCCACTGGGTTTTGAGATTTGTCTGAGTCTCTGGGATCATGGCCGTTAAGCAGCTTGATCAGGAGCTAGAGAGGCCATTCGTAGGCAGCAACTCGAGGTCTCATTTGGGTGGGGAGGAAAGGGCGGGCTCCACCCCCATTCCATGAGGTGCCGTGTGTTTCGTCACTGCGGGCCCAAACCTGACTGTCCAGTGGCCTCTGGAAGATGGTGGCCACCGAGCTGCCAAGGGGGAGCCGGCGGAGGGACAGCACCCTTTCCCCCCCTGGGTGGTCCGGTGCTAGTAGCTCATTGCAGGGACCGGATACATCTCTGCCAAAAGCTGCTAGGTTCTGAGATTTGTCTCTGAGTCTCTGGGATCATGGCTCTTAAGCAGTTTGATCAGAGATTGCTAGCCTCCAATTATATAGCTGAGCCCGAGGTGGTTTGTGGGTGTGTCTCCCACACATCTAACTTTTGGCAGTTTACTTTCTTTGTAAACTTTCCCCAAGTTTTAGGGGTCTGGCCAAAGGCACAGCAGCAATTTTGGGGTATCTGGAAGTCTAAAAGTGCCATCAGGCTTCTGATGAACTCGACTCACAGGTACAGATTGACCTGCTGGCAGCACTATGACCCCTTCTTTAATATTTTTATAGCTTGAATAATATAATGCCTTCTTTCAAGTTTTGGTAGTACTTGCTAGTGAACATATCTGGACTTGGTTTTAGTTCTTGGAATATTTTAAAATACTTATTTAATTTCTTTGCTTGTGATTGACCTGTTTATGTTTTCTGCACAGCGGTAGGGCATTTGCCTTGCATGCAGCCAACATGGCCGACCCGAGTTTGATTCCTCCGCCCCTCTCGGAGATCCCAGCAAGTTACCAAGAGTATCTCGTCCGCACGGAAGAGCCTGGCAAACTACCTGTGACGTATTCAATATGCCAAACACAGTAACAAGAAGTCTCATGATGGAGATGTTACTGGGCACTCTCGAGCAAATCGTTGAACAATGGGAGGACCGTGATCGAAGTCTTTGGATGTTGTATGATCATAAGAATTTATTTGTTTCTTGAACCCAGAGGAATCTTGAATGAGATAGACACAATGAAAAAGGCAACAGAATCAAAAATAAACAAATGAGACTACATAAAATTTGAAAACTTGTATACAGTGAAGTCAAACTCTAATAAAAAGATACCTTGCTGAATGGGAAAGAATGTTTTCACACAATACTTTAGATAAAGTGTTGATATCCGATATCCATAAAGCACTCTCAAAATAAAAAAAAGTAAAAAGTTCCAATCCACAAATGGGAAGAGATGAACAGGCACTTCTCTAAAGAAGATATACAGATGGCCAACACGTATATGAACAAGTGCTCATCATCATGTATATTTAGGGAATTGCATGTCAAAAGCTCAATGAGATATCATCTCACACTTGTAAGAATGCACCTATCAAAATGTCTGGAAACCGCAAGTGTTGTTAAATTTGTGGTGAGAAAGGATCCCTCACCAGTCTTTGGTGGTAGTGTTGTCTGTTTTAGCCTTTGTGGGAAGCAAACTATAGGAAGAGAACTACCATATGAACTAGAGATACCACTTCTTGGCATCTATACCCCAAACACAGAAACATTAATTTGAAATTATATGTGCACTGCTACATTCACTACAATAGCCAAGAAATGAAAACAACCCAAATGCCCAGTTACAGATAAGATTAGATTAAGAAGTTGTGATTATATCTACACAATGAAATACTATATAGCTCCAAGAAGAGCACAATCATACAATTTGCAGCAACATTGTTGTTACTAGAGGTTATGATGCCTAGTCAAGTCAGTCACAAGGAAAGGGACAAGCATAGAATGATCTTTCATATTTGGGACTTAAAGAAACACAGAAAGTTCCAAAGGAAATATAATGGGAAAACTGATCCACAGAATTAAGTTGGAGTGGGTGGGATTTGAGAGGGTGGAATGTTAAGGTCATTGGGAGAGGGAGGAGAGGTACACTGGTGATGCTTTAATTATTTGCAAGGAAATCATTATTAATAGTATTGTAAACCGCAAAATCTCAATCAATCACACTTTTTAAAAATAGTCATATGTTTCTTCCAGGTTCTCCAGCTTCGTGGTATACGATGCTTTTTAAAATAACCGTTTTATTTTTGTTTCTTATTAGTTTTGGGGGTGTGCTACACCCAGAATTGCTCAGTGCTTACTCCTGGCAGGCTCTGTGCTCAGGAATCACTCCTTGTGGGCTCGGGGAAAAATATCTCTCTGGTAACTATCCTATTATCTTTTCTGTGGGGGGGCTCACACCTGGCGATGCACAGGGGTTACTCCTGGCTCTGCACTCAGGAATTACTCCTGGCAGTGCTCAGGGGACCATATGGGATGCTGGGAATCGAACCCGGGTCGGCCGCGTGCAAGGCAAACGCCCTACCCACTGTGCTATTGCTCCAGCCCCTACTCTTATCTTTTGTACTTTAAAAGTGTCGGTTACAAATTCTCTTCTTTCATCTCTAATCTCATTTATTCGTGATGTGTTTCTGGTTTGTTCTTATGAGTTTAGCATTGTTGATATTGTTTGTTCTTTAGAAAAACCAACTCCTTGTTCATTGAGACTTTTAAAAAATTCTGTGTCATAGATTGCCATTATGATATTTAGTATTTACTTCCTAATATATTAAGACTCATTTTTTGTTCTTTGTCTAGTTTCTTAATCTATTAAGAATTGAACTTTCTCTTCTTTGCAAATATAAGTATTGCTTGTGCTATGTCCCTAGATTCTGAAAATTTCTGTTTTCATTTTATTCATTTTGAGGAGTATTTTATTTCTTCTTTAACTTCCTCTTTCCTTATTTAAAAGCATGTTTTTTAATGTTAAATATTATAGATTTTTTATGTTCATGTTATTGTTGTCTGAAATATACATATAATTTCTATTTTGTGACTTTTTGGATACTTATATTGTGTGCCAGAATGTGACCTATCCTGGAGAATTTTCCATGTGCACTGGAGAAGAATGTATATTAAACATTTAAAAGGTAGACGGCCCTATAAATATTTTTCATTCCCAATATTTTCAATTTCTTATTTAAAGATATTCTTTCCTTTTTGATGTTCTGCTTGGTCCAATGATACAAGTTCTGTATTAAAGTCACCCACTATTTTTGTGTTGCTGTCAATGTATCTCCTCAGATCTGATAGCAGTTTGCTTTATAAACTTTCCTGATACTTCATTTGGTGCACTTATAAGAGTTAATGACATTTTATCTATTGATCCTTTAATTAGTATCTAATAGATGTCCCTATTTCTTTTAATCAGTATGTAATGGAGGCATCTATTACTTTTCTTAGCTTAAAGGCTATATGTCTGATACAAAGATGTCATTCCTAATTTTTTTAAGTCAACCATTACATTGCTTGATTTTTTTCCATCTTTCAATTGGAGCCTATGCTTACCATGAGGGTTAAAACATGTCACTTGTAAATATCAAAAACCTAGATTTTACGTTTGATCTAGCCTGCCAGCCACTCTGGGCTTTTTATCAGAAAGTTAGGTCCATTGACATTTAGAGAAATTATTGATATGAAGGAATTTGTTGTCATTTAGCTATATGAATTTTGGCTACTTTAACCTTTTGTCCTGTGATTTATATATGAGAGCATTCAGTATTCAGAGCAGAGATGTTTTATTTATTTTTAAATTTTATTTTAGGCACTTTGGTTTACAATATTGATAATGGGAGGCTTTAATATCAAAAACATTTCAACACCACACCCTGACCAGAGTATCAGCTTACTTCCACTCCCCCTCCTTTCCTCTCATCTCCCCTCCAGTGATATGGTTCCTATTAAAGTCTCATTCTCAGATTCTGTTGCCTTTGAGTATTTGTTGTTTCTTTAGTATGTTACTTTATATACCATGTATGAATGAGATCATTCTGTATCTGTTCCTCTTCTCACTAATTTTGCTCAGTGTGATACTCTCCAGATCCATACACACAGCTGCAAATTGCATGTGTCAATTAAATAGATCAAATAAGATCAAATTGCATTCATTTTTTCTTATACATGAATAGTATTCTCAAATAAAATTCTATTCTCAAATAAAATTCTATACATACCACATTTTTATTTATCCAGTCATGTGTTCTTGAACACTTAGCCTATTTCCAGATTTTAGCTGTTTTGAATAGTGCTAGAAATGCCTATTACTAAGAAAGGCCTACTACTAAATAGAGTTTTTTGGTCCTGGGAGGTAATGCCAAAAATTGGAATTGCTGGGTCATATGAAAGATCAATTTCTAGTTATTTTTGAATAATGTCCATATTGTTTTGCAAAAAGGCTGGAACAGTTAACATTCCCACCAGCAATGTATGAGGGTCCTTTTTACGCATATACCTGACAATACTGGTTGATTTAATCCTTGTGATGTGTACCAATATCACTGGTGTGAAGTGATATCTCATTGTTGTTTTGAGCAGCTTTAGGTACAAGATATGCCTTTGAATATTGTTTTTCTGAGTATTTTAATCAATTTTTTAAATCCGAAATCTTGCAGGGCAGAAGATTCCTCTATAAATGTTCCTTTCAATCATAACATTGGATATATCACTCCATTATCTTCCTCATGTTTTTGTTTTATGGGCCATACCCAGCAATGCTCAGGGTTTACACCCGTCTCTGCACTCAAAAATTACTCCTGGCAGTCCTTGGGACAACACATTGGATGCCAGGAATCAAATGTAGGTCACCTGAATGCAAGCAGGCACCCTACTTACTGTGCTATTGCTCTAGCCCCCCATTCTCTCCTTGTTTGTAGAATTTTATTTGAGAAATCTGATGTGAATCATATGATATTCCTCTTTGTATGTGAGATTTTAAGTATGAAAACTTCTCTTTTGCAGCTTTAAAGAGTCTTTTTGTTGATTCTCGGCATTTTAAATATAGTTTTCCCTATTATTGTTCTGTTGGGTTTATGTTAACTGACACTCTTTGGGATGCCGGGATCAGTATAAGAGTATATCTCCTCAACTCTGAGAAATTATTGATTATTATTTCCTCAATAAGCTGTTTTGTTTTTTCAGCTTTCCTCTCCTTCAGGGATTTCCATGTCTCTGAGGTCATTCCCCACCTCTGGTGTTATCAGCAATATCTCTTAAATTCTCCTCTCTTTTACTATTTCTTCTTTATTGATGGACTTGTGTATCTTTTCTTTGAGGTCACTGATGTTCAGTCATATTCATTATGTTTCTGAGACTTCCAACAGCATTCTTCTCATTCTTCATTTCTATTTGAGTGCGTTCTTTCATTTTGGCCCTTCAGACTCTCTTCAAGTATGTTGAACGTTTTGGGTTTAATTTCTTTGATATGATTAAATATTGAGAGGAATTTTGTCTGAATTCTTCCTTAGGCAGGTTTACAGATATCTAATTTAGGTGGAAAATCTTGCTGGACTTTTGTCCCCATTCATTGATTATTCCATTCCTTCATTGTTCTTGGTTGTACATCATCTGCAGAAGTAATGCTCTGACTTCTTGTGTCTCCAGGGATTCATTTCCCATAGATGGTCCTTGGCTCTCTTACATTTATAAGGTGTTGGAGAGCCCTTCAGGGATACCTACAAGTCTTCAGATTGGGGTTCTAGCTTCTCTTGACTTTAGGGGCCATCTTTCTTCTGAAACTTATCTTTGTACAGGTGGACCCAATATTAATGGGAGTAGCAGGTTTGCTTGCAACTTCTTTGGGGATGGTCCAGCTCACCACTGTATTCAGTATTCTATGAGAGTGGACCATTTTGTTAATTATTATCATTATTATTTAGTTTATTCAAAAAAGAATGAAAAGGTATGAAAAAGAGGACCCATTTATTGAGCACTTGGTGCTATACTGTTATTACTATTACTAAAAATAGCTCCTGACACAGTGTAATCACATAATAAATATTTAGACAACTGAAAAAAGTCAGTTATTATGTCACTATCCATATGTGATCATACTTATTATTTTAATAGTTCCATGAGATATATACTATTTTCCTCAACCATAAAATGGAAATATTATAATACCAATTTTCACAGACTTGTTTCAAGCATTAAATGATCTAATATGTGTAAATCAAAAGAAAAGTTGGAAATAGTAAGCAATATCTAAATATGATTCATAACATTTGTTATTTTCCAGTGTTAGTGTTACCTATGGAGAAATTAAATACATATATTCATAGTCATATTTCTAAGTCTCACATGGGCAGTAAATGGCTTGAAATATTTTAAAAATCTTTATCATTGGTATATAATACTATAGGATTTAAGGAGTATGGTTTAACAGCTCTGTGTATGGGATTCAAACTCTTTGCTACTAAAGTTCCCCTGGCACTCTAACCCCCAAATTCCATCATTTTCTATTTATTACCCCCATCCTCATTTTCTTCTAGTAACCACCATAATTTCACTCAGTCTAGGAGTTACTGTGTTGTATTTTGGTTTTGCTAGATTTTTTTCCTTTATTCATATCCTATCTCTCGGAGAGCCTGGCAAGCTACCGAGAGTATTCGATATGCCAGACACAGTAACAACAAAGTCTCCAATGGAGATGTTACTGGGCCCGCTCGAGCAAATCGACGATCAATGGGAGGGCCTTTTTTTTTTTTCATATCCTACATATGACTGAAACTATCTAACTTTTTTTCTATTTATTTTTGGTTTAGAAGCAACACCTGTGGTTCTTAGGGTTTATTCCTGTGTCTGTACTCAGGGACCACTGTTTATATTGCTCAGAGGACCTTATTCAGTGCCTGGAATTGAATTGGTGTTGACTGCATTCCAGGTAAGCACATTACCTCTTGTACTATTTCTTTAGCTCCTCCCCTCCTTATTAATTTCACTTAAAGTTATCTGGTTTTGTACCAAAGGAATGAATGCATATTTTTCATGGTTATTTGGTATTTAATTTAGCCTATATAGCACAAATTCTTTATCTAGTCATTCATCATAGCATTTAGATAGATTCCAGTTAGGTATTGGCTATTGTGGACACTGCCACTATGAACACTGGGGTGTGTGCATCTTCTCCTTTAGAACTAGTGTTTTCATTTTCTTCATGAAGTGCCTAGGAGTGGTGTGGATGGATCATCTGGAATTTCCTTTTTGTTGTTATATCATTTTCCATAGAGACTGCACCAATTTGTATTCTCACCAACAGTATAACTAAATTTCTGTCTTTCTCTATGTCTTTTGCTAAAAATTTTTGTCAACCTTTTCCACATAGACCATTTTCACCAGTTTCTGATAATAGCTTGTGGTTTTAGATACATTTCCTTAATAATGAATGATGTTGAGAATATTTTTCCTCATTTGTCTGTGGGCAATCTATTGTCTTTGGAGAAGTGACTTTTCACATCCTTTGCCCACATGCTGATTGAGTTACTTGTCTTTTCTTGTTTAGTTGTTTGAATTCTATTAATACAATTGGTAAATCTATTTCTTGTCAGATGCATGATGTGCAAATATCTTCTCCTAATTTCTAGGTTTATTTTATGGGTTTTTTGTGGGGGGTAGTTTCCTTATCCTTATTAAAGCTTTTTAATGTAATTTAGTTTCATTTCTTGGATCTTGCTTGTTGTTACCTGTGAGTTTACAAAGAAAAAGAGGCATGGTATGGCACGGGAGGAACTCATGTGTTCAGTGGCTGAGAGTCATTCCCCTGGCCGGCCCTTGGTGACAGATGGATGGTTGGGGTAACAGAGAAACAGAGACTGGGCCCCAGGCAGCCAGTAGTTAGTTTATTTCTCTCTCTTCCCTAGCATAGTCCAATCTCTCCCCCTATTTTACAATTGTAGTCACAATTTTGGTCATAGTCCCAGTCATCATAGTTCCAACATCCTAGTCTCCTTGTAGCCCTCAAAGTCCTCTCTTTTGTTATATCTTCTCCCTCTTTTGTCTTAGTCTCAAGACCTCTACTTCCAGTCATCATCATCATCATCATCTATTCCTCCTTCTAGTCATTATAGACCCTCAAGTCCTCAAAGACCTCAAAGTCCCAAAGTCTTTCCCCTATAATTGTGCTGTAGCATAATTATATAGCAATCATGAAGAGTGGGGTACACATAGTTGGGATTAAACATTATCATAACAACAAACAAGGGTAAAGCCACACCTACAGGGGAAATTCTAGGAGATTAACTCAAGGACAAAATCTCATCTAAGGGTTCAGCACTCCAGATTACTAGGAGATCCTCTCAAGCGAGGGATTCCATCCAGGGTGTATTGCTTTCTCCTTTCTTCAGCTAGTAATCCACTTAAATAGTCATAGTAAATTTACTTCTTATAATATTTCTAGTCATTTTGTATGAACACAGTAAGAGATATATTAAGTTTAAAGTTTGGCTCTTTCTGGATATATCTTGCTATATATCCCAGACTATAGTTCTTAGGCCTGGTTAGTCTTTCCTAACCCCAGCAAGGTTACTTCATTTTGGGTCATGACAGAGTTTGTTCCATGACTGTGTTCTTTCTTATTATACTTATGGAGCCTAGCTTGTCTCCTTTCGGTGCCAGGGCATCTTATATCTTGCCCTGGGTCCACTCAGTACCTTCTTCGGGCCCCTGATCTTGGAGTGCTAGGAACTAAGGGCAACTGAGGCTTAAGTCAAGTAAATATGGATGCCCAGGAGTAAATAATATTTTAGAGTCAATTAACTCCCATGTTACAAAGCATAGCATGAACTGTCTTCCTGTGTCTATACAAAAAGAACATTGCTAAATTAACCATGCAACTGACATAAAGGAAAGAGGAAAGCAATATAGGGTTATTAGTGCTTGATGGAATTGGGTGTGCCTCAGAGGCACTATTTTGGGAGTAACTCAATAAACCTAAGCTCCCTGTGGGAGGACCAAGGACAACCCAATGTTATCCAACAGTTACCCTTCTCACTGAAATCGAGTCTCCAAATAAACTTTTGATGTGTTCTTAGAGTGTTTACCTATGCCTTCTTCTACAAATTTTATGATTTTGAGTCCAACACTGAATTTTAAGTTATATTTTGCATAAGTTTTTCCAAAAGTAATTAAATAGTGATCAAGTTTTAATTTTTGCCTTACTGGGGTCCAGTAACTCCAGAACTCTTTGCTGAAAATGCTTCCTTTACTCCACTGTATGCTTTTGACTCCTTTATCATATATTAGATGTACGTATACATATGATCTTATTTATGGGCATTCTATTCCATTCTAGTCCTTTGATCTGTGGTCTTCTTTTTAATTGCAATAATGTACTAATTTAATTGCAGTTGCTTTGTAACATAGTTGAAATCAGGGTCCATGATAACTACATTTTTCCTTCTTTTTCCTGACTTACACCCAGGAGTGACCATGTGCTGGGGACCAAACCTTTGGCTTCCACATGTAAAGCATGAGCTTCATTCTTTGAGCAATCTACCTTTCTTATTTTTTCCCTCAGAGTTGCTTTGGTTATTTTTTGTCCTTAGTGATACCATCACTGTACCATTGTATCACTCTCATCCTGCTGTTCATCGATTTCCTCAAGCAGACACCAGTAACGTCTCCATTCATCCTAGCCCTGAGATTTTAGCAAGTGCTACATTGGAGGCTCTTTCAGGGTCAAAAGAATGAGACCCATCATTGTTACTGGGTTTTGGCATATCAAATATGCCACGGGAAGCTTGCCAGACTCTTCCGTGTGGGCAGGATACTCTCAGTAGCCTGCCGGGTTCTCTGAGAACGAGAACTAGACAATAAAAGGTCCCCAACCAAGAATGCACCAGGGCAGTTGGTTGGTGTAACTCCTAGCTACTGAAAGATGGGGTAATCTGAGTAGAGGAGGCCCAGTCCTGATCTGAGCAGGCTTGGAGATCTCAGCCAGCGGTCCCGCAATGCCTGGGTTCTTCTGCTGTTTCCTTCATGTGTGAGCTTGTTCGAGTGTGTGGAGAGTGGTCTTAATCATGGCTGTGGCTGGGTTTCTGAGGTCTTCAGCTGCTGGGGCTTTGCTCAGGGTGTGGAGGGAAACTCAACCTCCCTCCCTCCAAGGGGCTCCGGTAGGGACAGGCAGGTGCAGTGCAGGAGACTCTGTGTTGTTCTCTTCCGGGACCTTGGTTTTAAAGTCTCTGGGTCTTGGCTTAAAACCACTCTCCACCTGCTCGTATGAGCCTCACGCATGAAGGAATTGGCAGAGGAACCCAGGTGTGTGGGACCCGGGGTTGAGATCTCCAAGCCTGCTCTGATCGGGACTGGGCCTCCTCCAACCAGATCTCCCATCTTCCAGTAGCTAGTCGTTACACCTACCAACTGCCCCTGTGCCATATAATCCCTTCAACAGCCAAGACCCAGCATGATTGCATAAAATTTTAAAATTTGTTTTCTTGAAGAATGCCATTGAATTTTCTTTTGTGGGAAAGCATAGTCTGTGGTGCTCAGGGCTCACTCCTGGCTCAGAGCTCACTCCTGTATATCCTCAGGGAATATATGGGAGTCAGCCACATGCAAGGGACGTGTCTGGACCTCTTTACTCCATTTTATCAACCACTGGGATTTTGTTAGGGCCTGTGTCAAATATTTAGATTGTTTTAGATAAGATGGCCATTTTATCATGTTTATGCTTTGATCATGTTATTTTTGATCATACTTCTTCCACTCCATCAATATAGAATATTTTTCCAGTTCTTTGCATCTCCTTTTTATTCTTTTGTTTTCAATGTAGGAGTACTGCTATTTATTCAGCCATTGATTAAGCTGATTGAATTGGGCATGAACTACACATTACTTTTTTAAAAAAAATTTGTTTGGATATCCGTGAGATAGATCACTACAAAGCTGTTCAAAATTATGTGTCAGTCATATAATGATCCAGCACCCATCTCTCCACCAGTGTAAATTTCTCACTACTAATGTCTCCTGTTTCACCACCATCACCCCCAAGCCCCCACCCACCATCCTCAACCTCCCTTCATGGGAGATACTTTTCTTCTTGCACTGTGTTCCTTTTACTTTAGTGCATTATGGTTTGTAACACAGTTGCTAAGAGGTCATTGTGTTTGCTCAGGGCATTCTGTATTTTTATCAGGGCTGTAAGGCTGGAGCCTGGAGTCCAAGGTCTCAGATAGTTCAGCTTATCTTGTTCTGTGGGTCTCCAGTCGTGCGTGAGTCTCGGCCGGAGCTGACACGTGGGTCCGGAAAGCGGACTAAATACCCATCTTCCGGAATTTCCGTACCATATTAGATAGGGTTCAAATATGGTAACGCCTATGAGGGCGATTAGAGGTCACCCCAAAAGCCTCTATCCCTCTCAGAAAGACTGGCAAGCTACCGAGAGTATTCTGCCCGCACAGAAGAGCCTGGCAAGCTATCCGTTGTGTATTCAATATGCCAAAACCAGTAACTACAACTGGTCTCATTCACCTGACCCTGAAGGCTTCACTGACATGGCAGCACTGAGAAGGATGAAAAAGGAGAGGCCGATAAAATCTCAAGGCCGAACTAGGCTGCCACAACGAAGGAAGACAAAAATGATTGTCTATACTTTCAATGCATGTACGCTAGCATCAGATGCATCCATCGAGGACCTGATGGTACAAGCGCGAATGATCAAGTACGACATCATTGGTCTGAGCGAGACAAGAAGGCACGAATCTCACCATGCCATTTTCGACACTGGAGAAGAATTGTTCCTCGGAACATGCGATAAAAGAGGTGTCAGAGGCGTCGGTGTCCTTGTCAACACAAACTTGACCATGAGCATTGATTCATTCGAATGCCTAAGGAACCCAAATCGGACATTTACATTTGAATAGATGTGACACACTGCCGGCAGTTTCTATCTTCGTTGTCTACGCACCAACATCTAATTATGATGAAGGAGAAATTGAGAAGCTCTAAATGGAGCTGGAGAAGTTCTATAAAGAAGACCACACCTTCTACAAGATCATTGTGGGTGATTTTAATGCCAAGATAGGACCGAGAAGATCAGCTGAAGAACTTCACATCGGGACCCATGGCCTAGAATGGAACGAACAGGGTGAGAGACTGTCTGAGTTCATCATGTCGACCAAGACCATCCATGGTAACTCACAGTTCCAGAAGGTAGAATCTAAACGTTGGACATGGGAGTCTCCTGGTGGACGATTCCACAACGAAATAGACCACATCATATACTCAACGGTTTTACCTTACCGATGTCGCTGTTGTCCCAAAATTCCGAATGGGATTGAACTACCTTCTCCTTCGTGCAAAATTCTACTTCACAGAGCGGGGAGAAAGGGATGCAAAGTTTAAAAAGAGAACTCCCAGAACGACCACCAACTGGGAGCTCTTTGGCACTATTGCGGCAACATGGGAAGATGCCATTGTTGACAACATTGACAAGGAATACGATCGACTGGTTCAGCACCTCCATGATTGTGCGAGGAACGCCAAGAGAGAGATAGCCACAAAAAAACGGCTGTCTTCGAAAACTCTTGAGCTTAGTCGCCAACGTGGTTTGGCGCATGCCTCAGGCAACCGCAAGCTAACATCCGAGCTCGCAAAGCAGTGCAGAGATGCGATCAAGGAAGACCTCAAAGAGAGAAGAACAGAAGTGCTGGTAGATGTGGCAGAAGCCGGGAAAAGTATTCGTAACGCCCACCTGTCCTTCATCAACTATAAGACCAAGATGACTGCCCTCCGACGTCCTGATGGATCCATCACATCCTCCAGAATAGCAATGGAGAAGATTATCCATGACTTCTACTCAAATCTCTTCGATAGCCATGTCCACTTGCCGACATACCAAATTCCACAGGATGGATATGTCGTTCCCAACGTTCTCCCTTCCGAAATCCAACACGCCATTTCGTCGGTAAAGAAACAAACAGCAACCGGCCCAGACAAGGTCAGACCTGAACACCTGAAGAACCTGCTGTCTGTACTCATCAATACACTGGCTCGGCTCTTCACACGCTACCTGTCTGAATGCAAGTTTTCGTCCCAATGGAAAACCAGCAGGACCGTACTACTGTTCAAGAAGGGAGACATCCATGACATTGGCAACTATCGCCCAATCTGCCTATTGTCTGTCATCTACAAGTTGTTCACTTGAGTCATCCTAAATCGGATTGGCAGAACACTAGATGAAGGACAACCATGGGAGCAAGCCAGGTTCTGCAAAGGATTCAGCACCATCGACCATATCCACAAGATAACCAAGCTCATTGAGGTTTCTCGGGAGTTCAAGATGCCGCTCTGTTTAACGTTCATTGATTTAAAGAAGGCCTTTGATTCTGTTGAGACAGAAGCGGTCATTGAAGCCCTAGCCAATCAGCACATTCAAGCCCAATACATCAAGATCCTCCGTGAGCTGTACTGCGGATTCACTACCAGGATCTCACCATTCTACAAAGAAGTAATCATTGATGTCAAGAGAGGGGTTCGGCAGGGTGATACCATTTCACTGAAACTCGTCAGTGCCACCCTCGAGAACATCATGTGATGACTGGAATGGGAAGGAATGGGAGTGAAGATAGATGGTCGTCAACTACACCACCTCTGCTTTTTTGATGACATTGTTTTAATAACACAAAACATCAGCCAAGCAGCACAAATGCTGGCCGACTTTGATCGTGAGTGTGGAAAGGTAGGACTACAGTGGAATCTTATGTAGACAATGTTTATGAGAAACAGCCTCGTTCCTGATGCCCCATTTGCTCTCAACAGAACGACCATCTCCGAATGCAACAGCTATGTGTACCTAGGTCGAGAAGTCAACATGACAAATGACCTGGCACCCGAGCTGCGCGGGAGGAAGAGAGCGGCTTGGAACCCCTTCAAGAATGTCAAAGAAATAGCTAAGAGGACGAAGAACCTCCGGCTCTGGGCACATCTCTTTGATTCCACTGTTTGAGACCTGGGCCCTATGTAAACAGGATGAGAATGCTATTCGGGTCTCCCATAGAGTATTTGAGAGAGCTGTGCTTGGAATATCACGTTTCGCTCAAATGAGAGAAAGAATCTGGAGTTCCGATATCTGTCGACAATCAAGAATCAGGGACGCTGTCTTGTTTGCCAAGGTGTTAAAAATCAGATGGGCTGGTCACGTAATGCGATTTAAAGATGACCGCTGGACTAAAGCTATTACTGACTGGATCCCACAGGATGTCAAAAGACCGCGTGGCCGCCCACCTACCAGATGGTCAGACTTCTTCATCAAGATCATGAACGATCGGTTCGAGGCTCTTCATGTTCCCAGAGCGAACAGATGCCATTGGGCTACACTAACACACGACAGGGACAAATGGAGACGTTACTGGCGCCCGCTCGAGCAAATTGACGACTAACGGGAAGTTAAGTGATAAGTGAAGTAAGGCTGGAGTAGCTTTTTAGTTGGGTGGCAGCTTTGGGATGCGGATGTGAGTGCCGAGGCCTTTGGAAATACAGGGAAGTGGGGGGAAGGTAGTCCATCCTGACCCCGAGCAAATCTGGAGATTTCAGTTACAAAATGCGCATACGAGAATTTTCAGCAGATTATATCTTGGTGAGGTTCGTCCTGTGAGGATGGAGTCAGGCTGGACGGGATTATGATGGCTATTTTTGATTGTGGAAGCAAGCAGCTGCCAGGGACTCTGCTTGGGCAGGCCATCAGGCTGGTTGTCCCCCTCCTATTTACCCTGGTCTGTTCAGCCATGCACAGGTCTGAGATCAACTGTGGCTTTTGATATATTTTGAGTTTTATCTAAGGGTCTCTGGAATAAGGCCAATAAATGAGCTTGGACAGCTGAACTTGAGGTGGTTTGTGGGCATGGCTCCCGCACACTTAACTTTTGGCTGTTTAATTTCTTCTTGAACTTGATCCCAAATTGTTTCGGTCCAGCCAGAGAGGTACAGAGATAATTTTGGGGTATCAGGAAGCCTGAAGGCACCATCAATCTGCTGATGCACTCGCCCTGCATGTACAGGTTGACCTGCTGGCAGCACCCTACCCCTTCCTTTTCTTTCTTTCGTAATATCTTATAATTTTCATCGTATATAGTTTTTTCATCAATTTTTAGGTTTATACCTAGGTATTTTCCCCCTTCCCCTACTCTTCTTCCTGTTGATGTTGTGATGAAGGGGGTTGCACACATGCTTGGTTGCGGTGCTCATCTATTTAGCTGTGGTGCTCACCAGCAATCTTAAATGAGGTTGATACACTTGCTGAGGCTGCACTCTTTAGTTTTAGTGCTTGCTAGGGTTTCTGCTGTGGCCATATAATATTCAATTGACTACAGTCAAACTCTTAACGACAGTACTCGCACATTTTTCAGTTGTGTTACTTGCTGAGAGGTTGTGCCCTTTGATTTTGGTGCTCACACACATGCAACTGTGATATGGTCACAAATTATTGTGGTGTGTGGGCCAAGAACAGCAGTTTTTTTTGGAACAAACATCAGATCTGTCACGATTATACTTGGCACATATGAGGACACTGGGGAACAAACACATTGCAAGCCATGTGTTCTAGTTAGTGAGCTATATCCCAGACCCTATTTTACCGTACTTTAAAAAAATTAGAATGATGTTTCAAATGGGATTGTTTTCTTAACTTCTCTTACCCCCAACTTACTGTTTGCAATTGATAGGAATGCAAAAGCATATTGATTTTAGATCCTGTTACTTTACTGAACTCAGCAAATACTTTTTCACATTTTCTGTGAAATTTTTAGGTTTCTCTCTGTATATAATCATGTCATGTACCTATTTTTAAACTTTTTCCCAATTATTTACATCTTTTTTTTTGCCTAATTTCTCTGGCAAGGACTTCCAAAACTGTTGAAAAGTAGGTGAGGGATGGACCTTCTTGTGCTGTTGAGCAATTTTTTAAATTTCATGCTTTTATTCTAAGCCTTTATTTCCTGTTAGAGTAACTGAATGAGATTGTTCTACTGGGTGGATCCGGGTGACTTATGTAATGAACCAAAATCTACACTTATCTCCGCCTTAGGTTACTGAATCGAAATGCTAAGGACAAATACTCACAAAAAGTTAAATTGATTTTAATCAATAGAAAATCCTAAATTTCCTTTCTTTGATTTTTCTGTATTTGTGCATGTGGAACTCTCAGAATCATTTCCAGTTGGTGCCCAAATCCAACAGATAAAGGCTCAAATCAGCTTGCAAATTTTAATATACCATATTAAAATTAAAACCCATATTTGATATACCATATAAAATTTTTAATGAGGGAAATATATTTTAACACTTCTCATAGCCTTGCCGTTCTTTAAAAAAACTCTAGAGAGAGGAGATAAACAGAGAAGGGGGTGAGAGAGAGTGAGAGAGGAAAAATATCTGCCATAACATCAGTCTGTTGGGGGTTGAGCAGGAGGGAAACTAGGGACATTGGCAGGAAATGTGCACTGGTGAAGAGTTGGGTCTTAGAATATTGTGTGACTAAAACTTAATCATGAAAAACTGTTACTGCGTATTTCATGGCAATTCAATTGAATATTTTTTATGAAAACTTTAGAATATGTTACTCTCCCAGAGTCTCATACTTACCCCACTTTGTAGAATTCCCATCTTTCACTTTTAGAAAATTTTCGAATTCTTCTAAAGATTACTTTTATTTTTAAATTTGGTTCTACTTGGTCTTTTTCACTTGGCAGTGTCGTTTGAGGACATATTTTCCTTGAAGTCATTTAAATAATCATAAAAGTTTGTATTGGATAATTGTTAAAATAATTTCTTTCCAAATATTTTCTTCCATAAATCTAGTTTCCCTTCTTACCCACTTAATTCTGGAAGCTGTTACTTAACACTTGCTAGAGCGGGTACCAGTAACGTCTCAACAAATTGTGAGACCTGTTACAGTTTTTGGCATATCGAATAAGTAAGGTGTAGCTTTCCAGGCTTTGCCTTGTGGGCAAGATACTCTCGGTAGCCTGCCAGGCTCTCTGAGAGGGTCCGAGGAATCTAACTTGAGTTGGCCATGTTGGCTGTGTTGCAAGGCGACGCCCTACCCGCTGTGCTATCGTGCTATGGCTCCAGCCCCTTAACACTTCATTCATTCATTCATTCATCATCCTGTTATTCGTCGATTGCCTCGAGCAGGCCCCAGTAACGTCTCTTTCATCCTATCCCTGAGATTATATTCAAGGTTCTTTCATCCTAGCCCTGAGATTATATTCAAGGCTCTTTAGGAGAATGAGACCCATCATTGTTACTGGTATTTGGCATATTTGGTACGCCACGGGGAGTTTGCCAGACTCTGCCCTGTGGGCAGGCTACATTCGATAGCCTGCAAGTTTGTCCAAAGTAGGAATGAGATAATAAGATGTCATAAAAAGATGTCCTGATAAGACATTCGTGGCCGCGCGGTTCCGGGAGCTGGATTTTATACACTTAATCATCTCAATTTACGGTATAAGGGAGATACAAAGTACATTCCTTTTTGACACCAGTGCTTTAAAATAATTTCATTTCACTTGCTAATTCAGAGTATGGAGTGTGATTCTCGGTTCAATTCTTTCTATAGGTCATGTATGTGGTAAATGTAGTATCTTGTTAATTAAACAGTATGATTACAAAGCAATAGAGACAAGTTGTGTTTGTTTTTGGAATCATTATTTTCTTTTTCAGAGTAGTCTATGGACGATGATAAGTTTTTATTAAGATCTCTCTAAGAACAGTTTCGTTAAATTGAAGTAGATGTAAAAGAGATAGGTAGGATATTCAAATTAATGATAAAGGGATATACCCAAGCATCTGTATAGTTTTATTTTGCAAAGTGTACAGACTAGTGAAAAATATTTCAGTAAGTCTCACTGTGGTAGTGGTGGTGGTGGTGATAGGGAGGGAGGGGTGGCAGTGCATGGGGACTTGAATTCAGGTCCTCAGAATGAACTCTTATTATCGAGATTGATTACTTGCATTTGTTCAGTTGTGAACCTTCAGAATGCCACCTAACGCCCAAGCTTGTATTTCAAAAATAAACTTTAAGGTTGTTTTATGATCAAAGTGATTTGCATAAGCCATACTGACAGGATGAGAAGAATCTCCAGATATTTTGAAGATCTTGGCCCCACTTCAAAAGTGACAGAACAGAATGCAGATAATTTTTCCACGTTTTGGAAGACAGCCGTTTGGCCGAGACACAGAGACCCCCTAGGCTTCCTTGCAAACGTCTCAAAACACCTTTTTCATTCTGGAACTCCACATTTCAGCCACATTTATTATTCCTCAAACTCTGCACCACCATTCCTCACAAACGATCTCGCGACATTTCTTTCGTCTTAAAAGGTCCTTGAAGCATTTGTAGTAAGCGTTTCAAGGAGCTTGGTAGCCCTCCGATAGACACGTGTTTTTAACATATTCAGGAGAAGAATAACTATTTCATCCCCAGGTAATACAGTTTCCTTTGTGTTTGCAGAGAGGACGGAGAAGATGAAACAACTTCAATCTGGGGAACCTCTCATCAAGTGACCTAGAGTGAACACGGCTTCGCTTCGAACGATTTGTTTGGTACCCAAAGCCGTGGAACGGGGAGTTAGCATCCTTCCTTTGATCCGATGTTTCTGAAAGGCGGCGTTTTCGCGCATCGGAACATGGTCTCCCAGCCTCACAACACCTCCTCCCAGCCCGCCCCGATTCCTTCCCACCCGCTACCTCGTCCCCCCTCCCACCCCCGCCTGCGCATGCGTCCTAAGAAGCCCCTACCCTCGCGGCCCCGGCAGCGAGTATTGTCGGGGGCTATTCTCTCTCCCACCAACATGGCGGCGAGTCAGGGAGGTGGTGGGAACAGTGGGGGCGGCGGGGGCGGCGGAGGTGGAAATAGTAGCGGTGGCGGCGCGGCTGGAGGAGGGAGTGGCGGCGCTGGCGCCGCCGCCGGCGGCGGCGGGGGGGGCCCCGTGGTGGTGCCCATCCCCGTGCCGACGCTTTTCGGCCAGCCGTTCCCCACCGGGCCGCAGTGGCACCCAGCGAGCCTGCAGCCTCAGCACACCGTGAGGAGCCTGGACCGGGCCTTGGAGGAGGCCGGCAACTCTGGCATCCTGAGCCTCAGCGGTAGGAAACTCCGAGACTTCCCGGGTAGCGGCTACGACCTGACGGACACCACTCAAGCAGGTGACAGGACGCGTGGGGGGAGGGTGAGGCGAGGGGGAGGGGAAGCGGGCCGAGGGGGGGGGGGGGCGTTCGGGGGTCGTCGCGCGGCGCCGTGGCTGCGGGCTCCGACGCGGAGGGTCCGGGCGGGGAGCGTGGGGGCGGGGGCGGCGACGCAGGCCCAGTTGCGTGCTCGCTGCGGGGGCCGACGGAGCGCCGTGGTGGGCTGCAAAGCCTGCCGAAGGATGTGTGCAAACTGGGCGGCTTGGGAGGGGGTGATGTGCATTGTTGACCCAGTCTGTTGCCCCGGTCCAGAGGGGCTGTGGAGGGAGGCACCGAGGTCTTCCTTCATCTAGGTCTTCCAATTCCAGCTGCACACATCTGGAATGGGGGTGATGGGGGTGGGGGCAGAAGAGACAATGCATAAAATCTCTATCTCTACATATTCCTTAAAGGCTTGTGTGCTTGCTCGGGGGTGGAGGGGGTGGGGTAGAGACAATACAGAAAACCAGCCTCTGTGCATATTCTCTTTTAAAGGCATATGTACTTGCAAAAAATGGCACAGCCCTCGACTTCAGCAGCAGCCTGGCCGCGGTTTTTCTGAGCTCTTAACGGTGTGTGTGTGTGTGTGTGTGTGTGTGTGTGTGTGTGTGTGTCCCTGTGTCCCGGCGAAGGTAGTGGTAACGGGGTGTGTGTGTGTGTGTGTCCGTGTCCCTGTGTCCCGGCGAAGGTAGTGGTGGCTGAGCTCTTAACGGTGTGTGTGTGTGTGTGTGTGTGTGTGTGTGTGTGTGTGTGTGTGTCCCTGTGTCCCGGCGAAGGTAGTGGTGGCTGAATAAGTATTTGTTGCAGAAGCCAATTAAGGCTTCAGTCACGTGTCTGGTTCAAGAAGGGGGAGACGAATCCTTGTTTGGAGTTCTGTAGGAGCCCTGATTTTTATGACTGACATAGCCACATTTTTAAAGAGCATTTTTAAGAAACAAGAACAACTCCATTTTTTGGAGTTGTAGGCTAATGGCCTATCCTTGTGAATAAAAAAAATGCCTGCTGCAGTGATCTTCATATATTTCGTACTCTTTGTTGTTGATGACATTTTTTTGTTTAGTTTTGTTTTGAATACACTTGCTTTCCCTTCTGTCTTAGAGACCAATGCTGACTATTTGTGGTATATTTTGGTGTGATGGAAAGAAGTTTTTGTTTGCCTTTCGTAGTCTTCAAATTTTTGTGTCTGATTTCTTCTGCTATTCTGCAAGAAATGATGGCTGAAATTATTTTAATATACATAATTTTGAAGAAATGCAGTGAGTTGATTCATTTATAGTGGGAAGTAATACAAGACCTTTATTTTTAATATAGCATTGTTTCATTGTATTCAGTTTTGGATATTTAGGTTTATATTTGGGGAAGGGTTTATGAACAGATTTTATGAAGTCTTATGAACAAATTTCATAAACAATATGTTGGTATGTCCGTGACTAAATTGGCATGATATTATACTACTTGGTGTGTTCTTCAAAGGAAGGCTTCAAGAAAAACGGTGTCAGAGTGCATCATTAAGGAGATACGTTGTTTTTTTATTTTTCCTTATAACCTGTAAACTGTCCCTTTATTGAGGACAGAATTTTAGAACTCTCTGTTCCAATGAGGTCCACACTCTTCGATATTGTAGTTGTTTCTGCTCTTCTTTGTAAAAGGTCATCCGTATATTTGAGATTTTCTTTTTTCCACCTATTTTATTCAAGTTGCAGCTTTTCCATTGAAGCAGTTGGTCCCCAACTCCCTTTGGGGTCTACAGCAGTCTTGTTTCTTTGAATTCTCATGGTACTTAACTGTCTTTATCACCAGTGCTGATTTTATTTTCTTTGTATGTTTGTATCATGTCCCTGAGAAGGTGAGATCTTCTTAAAGTAAGAAATCATATACTTATTGGGTTTTCTCTTTTTATATTGATCATAATGTACTTGGTTATGTATTTTCATAAATATGAATATGCATGTACATATAATAATCTTGGTTTTTAACCCTTGAGTATGTTTTCCCAGGCACACTTTATTTTTTTTATTTTTTTATTTTTTAAAATTTTTTTATTAGTGAAACACCATGAGGTACAGTTATAGACTTACAAATTTTTGTGCTTGGGTTTCAGTTATACAATGATCAAGTACCCATCCCTCCACCAGTGCCCATCATGCACCACCACGGGTCCCAGCATCCCCCCCTCCCCCTCCCCCTGCCTCTGTGGCAGGGTATTCCCCCTTGTTCTCTCTCTCTTCTTTTGGGTACTGTGTTTTGCAAGAGAGGCATTGAGTGGCAATCATGTTTGCTCTATAGACTACTTTTAGCATGCTTCTCCCACCCTGGGAGGGTCCTCACAACACCCTTTATTTGGTGCTCTCTTCTCTATCTGAGCTTGCCCAGGCACACTTTAACAGATACCAGAGCACACATATTCTTGATAAACATTCATCATAAACGTTATGATTTCCTACAGTGATATGGGAATTTTTGAGATAATTTTACCTTTTATTTTCAGTTGAATGCATGTTTTCTGGGAAAACACTAAAATGTAAATGAAAAGTACATGGGTGACCCAGTGACCGTTCGTTTGTTTTTGGAAAAAATTCAGCCATGAACACTTTAGAAGTATTATTTTGTATGTAAAGACATGAGTATATATTATGTATAAATTAGAGACACTGTTATTGAAGAAAATAGAGCATGGCTGAGGCTATTCATATAGATAGCATTAACATAAATATATGTAAATACACCATATGTCCTCTTATGAAAAGTTGTTTGCTGATATTATATTAGAAATGGCTTCAGTGGGGGGTTCCAGAACCGAACAGATCAGACAAGCATAACAAGGTTTATTGTAATGGGAAGAGATTGGAGGAAGGAAAACTAGATAGGAATCCAGAAAGCTATTCTGTTAATCCAGGTGTGAGGCTTTGAGAATATTGATTGAAGTAAAATTGCATAAGAAGGGGGAATTGATAAATTTCAAAGGAAAAGGGAGACTTTTAAAATTATTCTGCTATTGTGTGTGTGTCTAAGTGCAACATCAAAAAAGACCAGTAGCTTTATTTCACTTTAAATCATAAGGGAAGAGAGGCCAGAGTAGGGTAGCCCTACTTTGCCTTCCCCACAGCTGAACCTGGTTCCATCCCTGGCATCCTATAAGATCCACTGAGCCAGCCAGGAGTGATTTCTGAGCTCATATCCAGGAATAATACCTGAGTGCTGCCAGGTGTGACCCCAAAACAAATAAAAAAAATTAACAAGTGTAGGGATGGAGCCATAGAACAGTATGGCTCTTGTCTTTACTCAGAGAGTCTCCTGACACTCCATAAGTTCCCCCAAACCCTGCCATAAGTGATCCCTGAGTGCAGAGCCAGGAGAGTAAGCCCTGAGACACCTCTGGGTATGACCCCAAATTAAATAATAATAATAATAATAATAATAATAATAAATCACAGTGAAAGTTTGAAACAAAAGACTCAGACCTTACCCTAATCCAGACCAATTAAATCATACCATTTTTTGCCTTTTTTGTTTCACATCCAGTGATACTCAGGTGTTACTGCTGGCTCTGTATTCTGGAATTAATCCTGGCAGTGAGTGTGCAATCTTATGGGATGCTGGTGATCATGCCCTGATCAGCCCTGTGCAAGGAAAATGCCCTCCCCGCTGTACTCTCTCTCTGGCTGGACCAATTAAAAAATAAATCAGGGGCCAGGATACTTAAAAAAGGTTCTCAGGTAATTTTGTTGTATAGTTAGGACTGATAAACCACACTACCTCATTTTCAAAGACTCAGGAAATAATTATTGTTTTGAGAGAATGAAAACATTGATAAAAATTCAGTGACTGAGTGAGTGAAAAAATTAAAAGAGAGTCAAAACCAAAACTAGGGACAAAATCTTCCAGTTTTCGTTTAGTAATCTTTTTTTAGATAGCTTTGTGTGAAGTCAGTATTTTTTTTAATTCTTCATCATATTATGTGATAGTGATTTGATTTCTCATAAAATTTCAAATCAAAGTTTGATTTGAACTTTACTAGGAGGCAAGGAGACTTTCTGTTTTTATATTATAGTTTATGTAAGATGGTTAAAGTTTATGGTTTGATGTATAAAGTCACTGTACCCGACCACTACAAAAGTGAAGGGACCCACCACAGTGTCAGACAATGTCACCTTTATTCTGAACTCTATTGCTATCCTTCCTGCTTCCCATTCCACACTGCTTAGTAATCTTTTTCTAAAAATCTAGGCCTAGGGATTATCATTGTTCCATACTTTTTATTCCCTTGTCCTGTCTCTGTTCGTCAGATGAGTGAGATTATCCAGTATTTATTCTTCTGACTTATTTTGCTTAGCATGACACTCTCCAGTTCCATTTATGTTTTTTTCTTTTTTGAGGGGGAGGGGCACACCTGGTGCTGCTCAAGGCAAACTCCTGGCTCTGCACTCAGTAATCACTCTTGGTGGTACTCAGAGGACCATATAAGATACTGGGGATCAAATCCAGTTTGGCCACATGGAAGGCAAGTGCCTTACCCATTATCTCTCCAACCCTCAGTTCCATACATGTTGCGGAGATACTTTATTTTGCTACATTGCATAACTCTTGGTTACATTCAGTAATGTTCAGTAAGTTTGCACTTAAAAAACAGTGCCCTTAGAATATGTAGTAGCAAATTCATGTGTTAGTATTGTTATGGGAGGCGGTGGGGGGATAGTAGATAGGGAGCTGTTGGCAAATTTTATCAATTTATTTTATCATTTATCTTTGTATTTCTGGATTGGAGATTTTTGGGAGGGAGATTTTTTAAAATTTATTTTAGTTTTTTAAAAATTTTATTGAAACACTGTGAGATATTTACCAGCTTTCATGTTTGTGTGACAATCACGCAATGATCAAACACCCTCCCTCCACCAGTGCACATTACCCACCACCAATATCCCCGATATACCCCCCGCTTTTCCCACCCTCCCCTTGCCTCTATGGCAGACAATATTCCTCATACTCTCTCTCTAATTTTGGGCATTACGGTTTGCAATACAGACACTGAGAGGTTATTGTGTTTGGCTTTTTATTTAGTTTCTGCACACATTTTCTATCCCGACTGGTTCTTCAAGCATTCATTTTCTTAGTGATCCCTTCTCTATTCCAGCTGCCTTCTCCCCTTTGCTCATGAGGCAGGCTTCCAGCTATGAAGCAATGGAAGGAGATTTTTGAACCATACTCAGTGGTGTTCAGGGTTTGCTTACTCTTGGCTCTGTGCTGTTCACTCTGTTCACTTTGTTCACTCTTGGTGGCATTTGTGTGGCTCTATATGGTCCTAAGGATCAAATCTGTGTCAACTGCATGCAAGGCAAGTACCCTAACTCCTGTACTATCTCTTTGGTACCATATTTGTGTTTCTGGTGTCTTTCTCCTGCCTTTTTCACTGTTTGTCCTCCCTCCTGCTCCTATCTTGCAATCCTCTTGTTCATTTTTTTTCTTTTTATTCTCCATATTTTGCTGGAATAGGGCTTAATACTTTTAAAAATTTAAAAGGTAGTTTTCTGGTTTACTTGAATGTCCAATTCAAGTGGTTTGTGCTCATGAAATCCTCACCCATATAAAAACAAAAAATGACCATAAAGTTGATAAATCATTTAGGAAAACATATACCCCTTGTTATCTTGTCTTTATGGTGTGTAGTTAGACTTGACAAGAGAAAGGAAAATTGCATATAATTTTTTGAGTTTTTATTTTTGGCCTGCACTTATAGCACAGCAGGTAGGGCGTTCGCCTTACAAGCGGCCAACATGGCCGACCCGAGTTTGCTTCCTCCGCCCCTCTCGGAGAGCCCGGCAAGCTTCCGAGAGTATTCGATATGCCAGACACAGTAACAACAAAGTCTCCAATGGAGACGTTACTGGGCCCGCTCGAGCAAATCGACGATCAACGGGAGGGCCTTTACCTTTACCTTTACCTTACCTGTGTTCAGGAGCTACTCCTGGCTTTATCAGATTGTTTCTGGTAGTACTCAGTGTACTATATGTAGCACTAGGAATAGAACTGTGTTGGCCTCTTACAAGGCAAGTGAGTATAACTTTTTGGATATTATGGTAATTTGCTAACCTTAAGAGAGATTGAAAATGATTGTATTGGTAACTTAAACAAATTCTGAAAGTTTTTATATTAGACTGTCACTAGTACTATAAGTCCAATTCTACATGCAACTGCCCCCTTTGCTTCTTTATACCTCTTTGTGTCTATAAGCAACATGTCTGTGAAACAGATTTGGAAATATTTATATACATCGGATCATGTAGTTTTGATTACTCACAGGCTTTCCTGTAAACCCTGAGTTGATGCTCGTATTTCCTACATGTGCTGGATCACCTCTTCACCGTAGGGCATGGTGTTTAATATCAGGTTGTAAAACGGAGCCAAATAAACTTTCCAGAGTCTGATTTTGTTATATAGATGAAGACACTATCAGTACATTCAAAGTAATGATTTTGTGATACTAATTGGCCTGATTCAAATAATTGCCTTGATTTATGTAATAAATGTCTCCCGAAAAATTGAGTTTGACAGCTAAGTCATTATAATTTCTTTAGATTGAATTTGTGTTACTGAACTTTAAGTGATTTATTTTATCGAGTGAAGAACTCTGTGGCATAATTACCCCTTAATTTTGTTAACTAGTTCACATTAAAAGAAAATATTATCTAAACTTAGAGGTTATGCTCATAATGGAAAATATTACTATTCTACAGTTCTTTATTAATTTTGAAGCACTTTCATACATATTTTATCCTAATAATCTATAAGTTTGATAGAGTACATAGTAATTACCCTTTGTTGTTCAGAGAGATTACGTGATTTGCCCACAAATTAAATGGCTAGTATTAAGCAGAACATTAGGTTTTCAAACTCTGGTATCATTCCACTGTTATTTCCATTGTAACACATTTCTTGTTGTTCATAAAATAAAAGCTATGATATATATGGTGTTTACTCTGAAAAAATGAATGCTTATTTAGCTCCATAGGTTATATATTTTTTGTCTATGGTGCAATGTGTTTCTGAGTGGTTCCTTTGTGTGGTTTTTCAAGGCACTCAGTAAAAGTTTTCTTGAGGAATCTAACTTTGGAAACATGATTATGACCTGTAGAAAAGAGGCGTGGTTGTTATCCTTGAAGGGTTCATGAAATAGTTCAATAAGTATGGGACATATCTCTTTTTACATATGCATTCCCAATAAGAAAACAGTTATGTATAATCATATTCAAAATTTTATACTCTAGTATACTGTATATACAGCAGATGTGCAATTGTGTTATAAGGCTTTAATTTTTTAATTTATTGCTGCGAATGCTTTCTTAAGGTTAGGTATGTGCTTGGTCATGAGATAACTAGTCTGCATGGATTAAGTTATGAGGCTGGAGGAACAGTTGCAAAATTGCAGGATGAAATTGTATTAAAATGGAATTGAAAATGGTATTGTGTGTTAAGGGCATATGTTAACTGAAGGTTTGCTCTGTATTTCTACAAACCTGGGTAGAGGCTCAGAGGACAAAATCTGTGAGTTTAATACTAATGCAAGGGGAAAAGTGACCTTCAGTTGAGGGAAGAGGAAGCAAGGACAGTGGACAGCTGTTAACAGTGCAAAGGAGTATTAACTTTTGTTAAGGAGAAGGTAGAAGTATATTTAACAGGGCATTAATGTCTTATTTTAATGTTAAAGAAGTCAATGCCAAAAAAAAAAAGAAGTCAATGCCACATCATAAGGGAAAGCATATAGCTAAACAGAGACAATCGTATTTAACATAGTCAAGAAGGGAATAAGGGTTTAGAATGATCTGTATTAGTTGCTTTTGGAAAGCATACAATTGCCTGTTTTCCAAAAAAATACATGTGTTGCTCAACAGATAAAAAACAGAAGTGGTTGACTGGAATATTTTAGAATTGAGGTTATAGGGATACTGATTATAGTTTAAAATTTAATGTTTTGATTTAGGTTATTTGTAATGTAAACTGTGAAAGATTTATTTGTTGTTAAACACATTCAGTGGACAATATCCAGAACCTTACTGAGATGATGGGCTGGAGTGATAGCACAGCGATAGGGCGTTTGCCTTGCACGCAGCCAACATGGCCGACCCGAGTTTGATTCCTCCGCCCCTCTCGGAGAGCCTGGCAAGCTACCGTGAGTATCTCGCCTGCAAGGCAGAGCCTGGCAAGCTCCCCGTGACGTATTTGATATGCCAAACACAGTAACAACAAAGTCTCCAATGGAGACGTTACTGGGCCTGCTCGAGCAAATCGATGATCAACGGGAGGGCCTTTACTTTACTGAGATGATGCTAGGGACACATTTCAAAAACAAAAGTAATGGAAGACTTAAAACATGTTGAATTCTTGGGATGTAGTATTTGTTTATGTTCCAAGACATGCAGTAAAACTTGATGAAAGGGCTACCCATTCCAGCAGCCCACTCTCAGGGATGATTAAACTGTGTTGCCAACCACCATGCTCTTGAGTATATTCAAGTACATCTTGCAGCATTGTAATTGACTTGTAATTTGTCCTTTGAAAAGTTTAAGAAAGTTTTGCCTGCTTTCCTTTTTTTGAACAAGGGTACCTTACACACCAGGGAACCATTTAATGTTGAAAACAATAAGTCCATTTTATAATAACGACTTAAGTTTGTACTAAGTCTCACTTAAGTTTCTCCTGAGTCTTCTAAAGATCAGACTTTGACTTGGAACTATATGCAGTGCTGGGGATCGAACCTGAGTCAGCCATGTTAAAGGAAAGTACTTTTCTGCTGTACTCTTTCTAGCCTCTTTATGTCTTGACTATTAATAATTTTTTAAGCTGAGGATTGAACCCTTATTGGTCACATGCCAGGCAAAAGCCCTACCTCCTGCACTATCACTTCGACCCCCAAAGGTCTATCTGTAGTTCTTGGCTTCATTTTGCTTCTTCATAGTCTCAAGTTTTCTTTCCTTTTTTTACTCCTTTTCTTCCTGTTTCTCCTTTTAATTTTGTTTCTCTTTTTTTTGTGGTCACACCTAGCAAAGCTGAGAGGCTATTCCCTGTTCAGTGCTCAAAGGTCACTCGCAGTGGTTCTCAAGGGATTGGTACTGGGAATGGAATCCAAGCATCCCACATACAAAGTATGTGTACTAGCTTTTTCAGCTATTTTTTATGGACCCAGTTTTTTCTTTTTATTTATGAAATATTTCTTGGTACTTTTAAAATAATTGCTCATTCCAATATTAAGTACCTATTCATTTTAAAAATTGGGTGGTAGTGGAGAGATAGTATACACTTGCCTTGGATGGGGCTAAAACCTGTTTGATCCCCAGCACCATATATGGTCCCCTGAGCACTTCCAGGGATCACTCCTGAGTAAAGCCAAAAAGAATCACTTCTTGTGGCTTAAAACCAAAAAGAAAGAAAACTTTTTAGCTGTTTTATGGTTCATTTAAATGCTGTTTCCCCCGATTTTCTAATTTACATTTATTGGGAGGTGAGCTTAGTTTGAATATGTAAGCAACGATATTTAAGGGCTTTCAGATATTTAAAGGGCTCAGATGCAAATGCAATTAAATCTTACATTGTCTCTAAAGAACTAGGAATTATAGGTAAAAGTCATGAAAATGATAGAAAGGTTCATTTACATGGTTTGTGTTTTTCTACCGTCTGAAATTTTGGTAAAAGTTACGTGATAAGGCTATAACATTTGTCTTCTGAAAAGAGAAATATTTTTAAAGAACCATTTATTGAATAATCGTATATTGATCAGAAGTGCCAAGTTTACAGTACAATAAATTTTATAAGGATTGGAGTGTAGGGCCATTCTTAGACAGTACTTTGATGTTTGAATGTCATTGTAGTGTCCATTAGGGTTTTTTTTTTTTGGTGAAACGGAAACACTTCATAAAATTTCCTATAGACAACTGCTTATAGAGCTTCCCCCACCTTCTTTTGTAACTTTTGTTTGTAAGTTTCTGCTTTCCAGGTGGCTTAATGCTTGTATTACTCATAGTCTTTTTCTCACAGAGCATGCATGTAATCTTCCCTCTGGTTAACAGCTGTGGTGTCTCTTTGCAGCATCTGTTTTTGTTTGCCCCCTCGCTTCTCAAAGTGCTTATGTTTAAAAAGAACCTTCCATTATTAGTCGCTGTAGGTCAGTGAGGTCTACTTGTTTCTGATAAATATTGGTTTAAAGGCATTTTTCTTCATTTTGTGAATGTTTCTTTATACTTTCCCCTCACCATTGTACTACAATTAGTATTTCAGATCCTCACAAAGTAGGTCAGAAATTTTGTGACCTTTATATCTTGCTCAGTCAGTAAGTCTTCAGTGTTTCATGCTTTTAAGTATCTCATCCTGAATGACAGCACTATACCCTTCTAGGGAATACTGAATCAAGAAATCACCTGTTTTTGTAGAGGGCATCTGTTGAAAGCAGATTCCAGAGCATGGAGTTGTCATTTCCCATCAGGCTCCAACATCAGATTCTCTAATACTTCAAAGATACCCCTCATTCCTGCATCGACAGACAGCTGTGGTGCCTCTTGTGTTCTTGTTGCTTTTGTTTCTAGAAATGAGATTTATTTCAGATGGGAAATTAGATATTGAAGTATTAATATTTGAGAACATTTAATGGTATTTTATATTTCATAAGTGTTTACTTTTGAATAGTATGTTACTAAAAAAATCACTGAAACTTATTTTTCAAAATTTTCAAATTATAAAATAAGATTTTGAGTTGGTTAGTTTCATGTACTCCTAAAGATATATATCCCTGGTATATATTTTTCATGTCTTAACTACTAAAAGTTGTCATTTTTCATAATTTTATTTTGTATCCTTATGAAAATTATAATTATAATTAATTTTGTGCAAGTTGATATTTTTCTTATTGTTTCTTTTGCTTCTTAATTGAACATTAATTTGTATAATTCATTTCCAATAATTCCAAAATAGAGAGGAATAGTAATTGATTTCTGGCAATGTTTTGTAGGTAGTATTCAGTGGAATCAGTACTATTCAGATCCAGTCTAGTACTCATCTGCTGAATAACAGTTATTCTTTTTAAGTCTGTTTGACTTCTGTGGATCTTAGCTATAACTCAAAGGTGAATTGTTTTTCTTAAAATAGAAGTAATGTTTGCTTGTAGAAAAATTGAGAAAATAAAAGCATACAGAACAAATATATAGACAATCTCACATTTTATTAGGCTTGCCAGTATTATTCTGGCTACAATAGATTTGTGAAAGTTAGAAAATAGAATGTTATGTCACTGTCACTGTCACTGTCCTCCCATTATTCATAGATTTGCTCGAGCGGGCCCAGTAACATCTCCATTGTAACAATTGTTACTGTGTTTGCCATACAGAATACGCCCAGGCTTTGCCGTGCAGGCAAGATACTCTCGGTAGCTTGCCGGGCTCTCCGAGAGGGGCGGAGGAATCGAACTCGGGTCAGCCATGTTGGCCGCTTGCAAGGCGAATGCCCTACCCACTGTGCTATCGCTTCAGCCCAGAATGTTATGTAGTTAATATAAATATTAAATTATTGACATAGGTAGAATTAACTGAGAGGGTTTTTTTTCACATAATTTCTTTCACCGAACTTTTGTTATTAAAAAAAATTGTATTTGGGGTTTGCTCTTCAAGCCTGTGTTCTTCCTAGAACATATATCTCTCTTGCTTGTCTCTGTGTTTCTTTGCTTATTTATTTCCATTTTGGAGAAGCCTGTATTCTTTTTCGAACACATACTTCTTTCTCTCCCCTCACATCTTTCTAAATAAGTTTTAATAGAACTATCTTCCTTCATCAGAAAAAATAAGAAAATTATATTTGGTGCCTGAAAGGAGCAGTTACTATGTTTAAGGATTGGTGTCTGACCTGGCGTTTTATCTGTCATAACACCTAGTGTCCAATTCATGGTCCTTCACAGAATTTTGTTTAAATGAATGGCTCAGACTGTGAATTAAGTTAGGATGAGTCCTGGGAAATGAGAATGAGGCTTGGATAATATAGATATAGATCATGATTTTCCTGCAATCATCCCAGACTCTTGAAGTGTAGCACTATGCACAATTTGATACTTAAGTTATTTAATTATTTTACCTGTAATTTATCTTTGGGAAGGTTCCAACTTTTTTTTTTCCTTTTTTGGGGGGGGTCACACCTGGCGATGCAAGGGGTTACTCCTGGCTCTGCACTCAGGAGTTACTCCTGGCGGTGCTCAGGGGACCATATGGGATGCTGGGAATTGAACCCGGGTCGGCCGCGTGCAAGGCAAACGGCCTACCTGCTGTGCTATCTCTCTAGCCCGGGAAGGTTCCAACTTTTAATCTTGATCATAAGGTGTCCATGATATGATTGAGAGCTAATTTTCATGATTCTCATGTTTCAGCACACTTTGTGAGAGATGTGAGTAAACTGCCCTTTTATTCAGGACTGTCTTTGAAAGAATGAGATTACTTTTCTCTCCAGAGCAAAGGACAGTTGTGCTTATAAACAGTCGTCCGGTAGAGATTATGTTTTCCTTCCAATAAGTGTGAGCATGGTTAATGTCTATTATAAAACATTCATTCACATAATTCATCTTCAATAGTGTAATATGTGAGCACGCATTCATCTGTGCCTGTCTGTGTCATCCCTATAAAGATTTGGGGGCAAAAGGGCAAATACGTGGCTCATGCCATTGGTGCATTATGAATAATAAAGTCCTTTGTCTCTCACACATAAGACTCATACCTTCTATGCAAGCATCCATATGAGTATGTTAGACTAACTTACCAACTTAGAATTAGGTCTAAAATCTCAAATTCTGAGGGTTTTCTTAGGTGTATGTATTTGCTTGTGGTCACACCTAGCTGTCCTCAGGGCTTACTCCCTGTTCTGTACTCAGTAATAACTCCTGGCAGTCTCAGTGAACAATATGGGTTCTGGGAATTGGACCCACATAAGACATATATAAGGCAAGTGCCCTACTTGTTGGGCCCCTCTCTAGTTCCCCAAATTCAGGTATTTAGCAGATTGATTTTGTCTGTAAGATGGTAATACCCTTTTGAAATTTTTTTTTTCATTTTCTTTAGTTTTGTTGAATTGGTTAAATTCTTGAAAAACTAACAAGTTTTTGTTATTTTTCACCTTACTAGACTATGGAGATCTGGCGTGTTCAGGGTGGGGCTGGAGCTATAGCACAGTGGGTAGGGCGTTTGCCTTGCAAGCGGCTGACACGGGTGGCCGATCCGAGTTCAATCCCTCCTCCCCTCTCGGAGAGCCCAGCAAAGCCTGGCAAGCTATTCGTGATGTATTCGATATGCCAAAAACAGTAACAAGAAGTCTCACAATTTGTTGTGAGACATTACTGGTACCTGCTCAAGCAAATCGATGAACAACGGGAAGACAGTGCAGTGCAGTGTTACTAGACTATGGGCAGTGGGACATTGAGGATTACCTGGGAGTACACAACACAGGAATTAAACTCACAGCCTTATGTTTTCATTAGATGCTTCCTAAGCAAGGGAAAGTTCTTTCAGCATCCGAGTCAATATTCTGGATCCTTCTTGCTAGATATCATACACAGTGGAACTGTCCTGATCACTTTAGTGCATGTGGCAGTGACATTGGAGTCTGAAATCATGACCTTGTACTTGTCAGGTGCTTAAAGCCATCAGGCTATATTCTAGACCCCAGTAAGAGTAAATTTTTGTTTCTTTTGGGAGGCCTTCTGGTAACTCACAGTTCCAGAAGCCAGAATCTAAACGATGGACATGGGAGTCTCCCGGTGGATGATTCCACAACGAAATAGACCACATCATATTCAGTCGATGGTTTTGCCTGACTGATGTCGCTGTTGTCCCAAAATTTCGAACAGGATTGGACCACCATCTCCTCCGTGCAAAATTCTACTTCACAGAGCGAGGAGAAAGGGCTGCAAAGTTCAAAAAGAGAACTCCCAGAAAGACCACCAACTGGAAACTCTTTGGTACTATTGCGGCAATATGGGAAGATGCCATTGTTGACAACATTGACGAGGAATATGATCGACTGGTTCAGCACCTCCATGAATGTGCGAGGAGGTGCGAGGAACGCGAAGAGAGAGATAGCCACAAAAAATCGCCTATCTTCGAAAACTCTTGAGCTAATTCGCCAGCGTGGTTTGGCGCATGCCTCAGGCAACCGCAAGCTAATGTCCGAGCTCGCAAAGCAGTGCAGAGATGTGATCAAGGAAGACCTCAAAGAGAGAAGAGCAGAAGTACTGGTAGATGCGGCAGAAGCCGGGAAAAGTATTCGTAACTCCCGCCTGTCCTTCGCCAACTATAAGACCAAGATGACTGCCCTCCGACATCCTGATGGATCCATCACATCCTCCAGAACGGCAATGGAGAAGATTATCCATGACTTCTACTCAAATCTCTTCGATAGCCATGTCCACTTGCCGACATACCAAATTCCACAGGATGGATATATCATTCCCAACATTCTCCCTTCTGAAATCCGACACGCCATTTCGTCGGTAAAGAAACAAACAGCACCCGGCCCAGACAAGGTCAGACCTGAACACCTGAAGAACCTGCCATCAGTACTCATCAATACACTGGCTCGGCTCTTCACACGCTACCTGTCTGAATGCAAGGTTCCATCCCAGTGGAAAACCAGCAGGACCGTACTACTGTTAAAGAAGGGAGACATCCATGACATTGGCAACTATCGCCCGATCTGCCTATTGTCTGTCATTTACAAGTTGTTCACTCGAGTCATCCTAAATAGGATTGGCAGAACACTAGATGAAGGACAACCATGCGAGCAAGCAGGGTTCCGCAAAGGATTCAGCACCATCGACCATATCCACACAATAACCAAGCTCATTGAGGTTTCTCGGGAGTTCAAGATGCCGCTCTGTTTAACGTTCATTGATTTAAAGAAGGCCTTTGATTCTGTTGAGACGAAAGCGGTCATCGAAGTCCTAGCCAATCAGGGCATTCAAGCCCAATACATCAGGATCCTCCGTGAGCTGTATTGCGGATTCACTACCAGGATCTCACCATTCTACAAAGAAGTGATCATTGATGTCAAGAGAGGGGTGTGGCAGGGTCATACCATTTCACCGAAACTCTTCAGTGCCACCCTCGAGAACATCATGCGACGACTGGAATGGGAAGGAATGGGAGTGAAGATAGATGGTTGGCAACTACACCACCTCCGCTTTGCTGATGACATTGTTTTAATAACACCAAACATCAGCCAAGCGGCACAATTGCTGGCTGACTTTGACCGTGAGTGTGGAAAGGTAGGACTACAGCTGAATCTTACGAAGATAATGTTTATGAGAAACAGCCTTGTTCCTGACGCCCCATTTGCTCTCAATGGAATGACCATCTCCGAATGCAACAGCTATGTGTACCTAGGTCGAAAGGTCAACATGACAAATGACCTGGCACCCGAGCTGTGCAGGAGGAAGAGAGTGGCTTGGAACGCCTTCATGAACGTCGAAGAAATAGCTAAGAGGACGAAGAACCTCCGGCTCCGGGCACATCTCTTTGATTCCACTGTTCTTCCTGCATTAACATATGCCTCAGAGACCTGGGCCCTACGCAAACAAGATGAGAACGCTATTCAGGTCTCCCAAAGAAGAATAGAAAGAGCTATGCTTGGAATATCACGTTTCACTCAAATGAGAGAAAGAATCCGGAGTTCTGACATCCGTCGACGATCAAGAATCAGGGACGCTGTCTCATTTGCCAAGGTGTCGAAAATCAGATGGGCTGGTCACGTAATGAGATTTAAAGACGACCGCTGGACTAGAGCTGTTATATCGACTGGATTCCACGGGATGTCAGAAGACCGCGTGGTCGCCCACCTTCCAGATGGTCAGACTTCTTCGTCAAGATCATGAACGATCGGTTTGAGGCCCTTCATGTTCCCGGAGCAAACAGATGCCATTGGGCTACACTAGCACGCGACAGGTACAGTTGGAGACGTTACTTGCGCCCGCTCGAGCAAATCGATGACTAATGGGAAGTTAAGTGATTAAGTGAAGTGATTGGGAGGCCAGTGGACAAACCTAACTCACGCAAGGGATGTGCTCTGCTGCTGATCCACAACCTTGGTGCAGTGAGGATACAATCTTTAAAAAACCTAGATAGCTATGTAGAAACTCAGACAAAACAGCTCTGAATTTAGAAATTAAGAACAGTTGAGAACGTTGTAGTGGTAGACATTTTTATTACAGTGTTTTGAGACCACACTCAGCCATATTCTGTGTCTATCCCTGGACCCATATAATCAGGGATTACTCCTGATGATGGTTTGGAGACTATGCATAGTGTTAGGGATGGAATAACTGGGTTTGACCACTTGCAAGGTAAGCACCTTAACCCCTGTACTATCTGCATGGTCCGGTTTTCATTTCATTTCCCTCCACCCTTCCTCTCTCCCTTCCTTCTTTTTTGCCTTTTGTCTCTGAAGAAATTTTTTTGTTAATTGATTTTTTTTCAATTTTTCCTTTTATTAAAGTATAGAGTATTACAAAGCCATTCGTAGCTAGGTTTTTGGCATTCAATGTTCCATCACCAGTCCTGCCACCAGTCTCAACTTCCCTCCACCAGTGTTTCTAAATTCCCTATCCAAACCACCACCCTTACCCTCTCTTCTTCCAGCCTGCCTTCTTGACAGGCACCTTTTAAATTTGCTTATTAAAGTTTGGGACTCACAGTTTCAATATTTTTGACTTAGGTTGGATTTTTAACTCTATCATGCTTTAACACCACCAGTGTATCTGAGTCCCCTTGACCCTTGCCCATCTAGTATTTATTATTTTCTTAAGCAAAAATCTTGAAAAATATATGTTCTTACTATAACAGGAATCAATGTAGGGTGTGAATATCGTTTGATTTAGGTTTCAGAACAGGGTTCTATGCCCGGCACCCCATGTGTTTCCTTCCCCAAGCCTACCAGAAGTGAGACCTGCTTGGAAAGCCAGAAGTAAGACCTGAGCACAACCAGGTGTGACACAAAAACACAAACAAAAAATTGGTTTAGAATTTCTCTACCCAGGGGATGGAGCGATAGCTAGTACAGTAGGTAGGGCATTTGTCTTGCATGTGGCCAACGTAGATTCCATCTCCAGCATTCCATATGGTCCTCCGAGACCAACAGGAGGAATTTCTGAGTGCAGAGCTAGGAGTAACCCATGAACACTGCAAGGTGTGGCCTAAAAGACAAAACCAAAACAAACAAAAATTTCTCTGCCTCTGTTTTGTGGTTCAGCAAATAGAATATTTGGAACTTTTGATAGGAGGTTACAATACCATACTCGGGCCTTATAGAACATGGCCTTTTTCTTTTTCCTTTTTTTATTATTATTTTTATTAGTGAAACACCATGTGGTACAGTTGTAGATTTACAATTTTTTTGTGCTTAGGTTTCAGTTATACAGTGATTGAGTACCCATCCCTACACCAGTGCCCATTCTCTGACTCCAGTGCTCCTAGTATCCCTCCCATACACCCATCCCCCCCATCCCTGCATCCCACCCTGTCTCTGTTGCAGGGCATTCCCTTTTGTTTTCTCACTCCTTTTGGGTGCTGTGGTTTGCAAAAGAGGCATTGAGTGGCAATCATGTTTGGTCTATAGTCTACTTCCAGCATGCATCTCTCATCCTGGGAGGATCCTCCTAACACCCTTTATTTGGTGTTCCTTTCTCTATCTGAGCTGCCTTTTCCCCAAACGTGTGCGGCCGGCCTCCAAGCCATGGAGTAAAACTCCTGGTACTTATCTCTGCTATTCTTGCGTGTTAGTCTCCTATTTTGTTACTTTATATTCCCCAGTTGAATGCGGTCTTTCTATGTCTGTCCCTCTCTTTCTGACTCATTTCACTTAGCATGATACTTTCCATGTAGTACCACTTGTATGTAAATTTCATGACTTCATCTTTTCTAACAGCTGCATAGTACTCCATTGTGTAGATGTACCAAAGTTTCTTTAGCCAGTCATCTGTACTCGGGCACTTGGGTTTTTTCCAGATTTTGGCTATTTTGAATAGTGCAATGAATATAGAAGTGCAGATGTCATTTCAACTGTACTTTTTTTGCCTCTCTGGAATATATTTCCGGAGGTGGTATAGCTGGGTCAAATAGGAGCTCAATTTCTGATTTTTTGAGAATCGTCTATATTGTTTTCTAAAAGGGCTAAACCAATCAGCATTCCCACCAGTAGTGAAGGGGAGTCCCTTTCTCGCCGCGTCCATGGCAAGTCAGGTTGCTTTTGTTCTTTTGGATTTGGGCCAGTCTCTGTGGTGTGAGATGATATCTCATTGTTGTTTTGATCTGCATCTCCCTGATGATTAGTGATGTAGAGCATTTTCTCATGTGTCTTTTATTTATTTATTTTTTGCTTTTTTGGGTTACACCCAGTGATGCACAGAGGTTATTCCTGGCTCTGCACTCAGGAATCACCCCTGGCGGTACTCAGGGGACCATATGGGATGCTGGTAATCAAATCCGGGTTGACCATACGCAAGGCAAAAACCTGCTGTGCTGTTGCTCCAGCCCCTCATGTGTCTATTAGCCATTCGGATTTCTTCTTTGGAAAAGTTTCTGTTCATTTCACCACCCCATTTTTGGATGGGGTTAGATGTTTTCACCTTGTAAAGTTCAACCTGTGCTTTGTATATCCTTGATATCAACCCCTTATCAGATGGGTATTGGGTAAATATCCTTTCCCTTTCTGTAGATTATCTTTGTATTCTGGTCACTGTATCTTTTGAGGTGCAGAAGCTTCTTAATTTAAGATAGTCCCATTTGTTTATCTCTTTTTCCACTTGGTTGATCAGTGGAGTGTCTTCTTTGAAGAAACCATTAGCCTCGATATCGTGGAGGGTTTTGCCGACCTTGTCTTCAATGTACCTTATGGATTCTGGCTTGATGTTGAGATGTTTAATCCATTTTGATTTGACTTTTGTGCATGATGTTAAGTCGAGGTCTAAGCCCATTTTTTCATGTGGTTGTCCAGTTTTGCCAGCATCATTTGTTAAAGAGGCTTTCCTTGCTCCACTTCACATTTCTTGCTCCCTTATCAAAGATTAGATGTTCATACATTTGAGGTTGTGTGTACGGATATTCCACCCTGCTCTATTGGTCTGCAGCCCTGACTTTATTCCAGTACCATGCTGTTTTAATTATTACCACTTTGTAGTAGAGGTTGTAGTTGAGGTTGGGGAGGGTGATGCTTCCCCATGTCTTTTCCCCAAGAATTGCTTTAGCTATTCATGGGCGTTTGTTGTTCCATATGAATTTCAGGAGTGCTTGATCTATTTCTTTGAAGAATTTCGTGGATAACCTTGTAGGGATCACATTGGATCTGTATAATGCTTTCGGGAGTAGTGGCATTTTGACAATGTTAATTCTTCCTATCCATGAGCAGGGGATATGTTTCCATTTCCTCGTGTCCTCTTTTATTTCGTGGAGTAGCGTTTGGTAGTTTTCATTGTAGAGGTCCTTTACCTCTTTAGTTAGGCTGATTCCAAGGTATTTGATTTTCTGGGGCACAGTTGTGAACGGGATTATTTTTTCATGTCACTTTCCTCTCTCTCATTATTTGCGTATAGGAAGGCCTTGGATTTTTGGGCATTAATTTTTATACCCTCGACTTTAATGTACAAGTCTATTGTTTCTATGAGTTTCTTGGTAGAGGATTTAGGATTCTCAAGATATAGTATCATATCATCTGCTATTAGTGAGAGCTTGATTTCTTCCTTTCTTATCTGGATGACTTTAATGTCTTTTTCTTGGAACATGGCCTTTTTCAAGTGACATCTGAGTTGAAACCCCCATGCTTTCAGTAATTAGTTTTTTTTAAACCCTTTGGGCATGCAATTTAATTTTGTCGTATACAATTACTAATAGTGCCCTCACAAGATTATTAGGTTATTATGAGGATTAGATAAAATTATGCAAATGTTTTGGTATTGTAAGCATTCATTTTGGTATTGTAAGCATGCTTGGTATATGTACGTCTTTGTGTGTCTGTGGAATAATTGCCTCAATATCATTAGGTTATGTTGGTTTGAATTAGAGTTCTGATTTTAAATTATTTCTTCATTTAACCTTATGTTTCTTTAAACCAAAAATTTGGTGCTTTCTCTCTTAATAAGGATAGTATGTTCCAGAACACACCTTATTATTAAACATTTTCCCAGGCGTAAAAATGTTTCATATTTTCAAACATTATTTAGGACTTTAAAAAATAGGGTTGACAAAAACCATCTATATTATTAAATATCACCTAAAGAAAACTCAGGTATCTTAGCTTAAGAGTTAACAATTTGTAACAAAAATCGTATGTTCTTTGTAGACTGAAAAAGATAAAATTATAATTTGTATTACTGAGATGTCTATACCCTGAGAAATGCTAACCACTGGGCCAGGAATTGTATTAGTTAGTAGATGGAACAGTTTGTGGCTGTGTGATGACAGCTTGGAGTCACAGCGTGCAGATTTCTATTCATCTAACTATTCTCCTTTCTTTTCTTATTTTCCTTGACTTTTCAAGTGTGTATCTCAAGTATGATACAGAGTGTATTTATATCTGATTATCTGTTAATGTCTCTAAAATGCTCCCAGAAATTTTACACTTAGTGTTTGAAGGTAGGAAATGGTACACGGCAGTCTGTCTGCTGTTCATTGCTAATATTGGTTGATAATGATGTTGAGAAACAAGAGAAAAATAACCTAGTGACTGTAAAGGTACTTATTCTCAAGGATGCTGCGCAAGGAAGTATCAGTTTACTCTCTAAGGGAAAAACACAGCTATTAATTTTTTAAAGTTCACAGATATTTTACTTTTAAAATTGATAAACTATTTTTGAAAATGTGTTACTTTCCTGTGGTGCTGCAGGACATTATTACATATTTGGTAATTTAAGACAACAAAAATATAGTTTGTTACCGTTCTGGAGAGGACTCAGAAATGTGTCTTGTGGGGCTTCATGAAAGTGAAGGTTTCCTCTGCATCACATAGTTTTTTTAGACACTAAGTGTGGAGCTGGCCACTTGCCTGGTTCTTTTTGGTGACTGCTAGCATTCGCTGAACAAATCCCTGGTATTTACATCCATCTTTACCATGGTATCCTCCTTAGTTTCTCTACGGACACTCTTGCCTTCCTTTCCTTAGGTTAAGTGTGATGGCATATAGGGCCTGTCTGAAACATTCACGAATATTTCTTCATTGCAAGATTCCTAATTGCACCTATAAAAATCTTACCATGTACAAGAACATTCACAGTTTCCAGGAATTGGGCCCTGTTATTTTTATCAAAGATAATGAATGGAACATAGTTCCTGAAGTCTGTTCACCAAGGAAGATAAGGAACACATTTCATTTTTTAAAATTCAGTAAGAAAGGTGAAAGATCCTTATTTGTGTATATGTATGTGTGTGTGTTTGTTTGTTGGGCCTATGTGTATTTGTTTATTGGGCCATACCTGGCAGTACTGGATGCTGGCTTAGTGGTTGCTCTCGGCAGTGCTTAAAGAATAATGTGTTACCAAGGATCCAACCCAGGCTCCTTCATGAAAAACATGCACTCCAGCTCAGAGAGCTCTCTCTCTGGTGCCTAAAATTATGTTTTTTTTTCACATCTTACATTCACCCCTAAGGACTCATGCTTTGAATCTCTTGTGAAATTAATCTACTCATAAGGAATGAATTTACGGTGTATTTATCCATGTTTATGGAACTATATTAAATAAAATACCAGTTTTGCATCAATTTCTCATATCTGTGCTAGTTTGTTCATTAAGATGATGTTCAGTTTTATAAAACACCCGGTAACATGAAACTTACTGAATGAGTTAATTTTATCACATATATGTGTAAAAGTTATTTTTCAGGGTTTTTTTTAAGTAAAAACGTTTATTCAGGAAGTAAAGGGAGGGAATGAAAGACGTGTATAAAGACGGTAGCTTAGGAGATAATAATAGGCTTCTCCAGTGAAAAAAACAATTTTCACGTTTTTTTTCTTTTTTTGGGGGAGATTTATTTTATTTTTTTTCCAGTTTTTTTAAAAATTTTTTTATTAGTGAAACACAAACAGGTAGTTATAGACTTACAAATTTTTGTGCTTGGGTTTAAGTTATACAATGATCAAGTACCCATCCCTCCACCAGCGCCCATCCTCCAACACCACGGGTCCCAGCATCCCTCCCACCACCCATCCCCCCATCCCACCCTGCCTCTGTGGCAGGGCATTCCCCCTTGTTCTCTCTTCTTTTGGGTCCTGTGTTTTGCAAGAGTGGCATTGAGTGGCAATCATGTTTGGTCTATAGTCTACTTTCAGCATGCTTCTCCCACCCTGGGAGGATCCTTACAACACCCTTTATTTGGTGCTCTCTTCTCTATTTGAGCTTCCTTTTCCCCTAGCACGTGTGGTTGGCCTCCAAGTCATGGAGCAAAATTCCTGGTAATAATCTCAGCCACTCCTGGGTGTTAGTCTCCCATGTTGCTTTATGTTCCCCAGATGAATGCAATCTTTCTGTGTCTATCCCGCTCTTTCTGACTCATTTCGCTTAACATGATACATTCCATGTAGTACCACTTGTATGTAAATTTCATGACTTCATCTTTTCTAACAGCTACATAGTAGTCTATTGTGTAAATGTACCAAAGTTTCTTTAACCAGTCACCTGTTCTTGAACACTCAGGTTTTTTCCAGATTGTGGCTATTGTAAAGAGTGCTGCAATGAACAAACAATTGCAGATGTCACTTCGACTATACTTTTTTGCCTCTCTGGGATATATTCCCAGGAGTGGTATTGCTGGGTCAAATGGAAGATCAAATTCTAATTTTTTGAGAATTGTCCATACTGTTTTCCCAAAGGGTTGGACCAGTCGGCATTGCCACCAGCAGTGAAGGATGTTCCCTTTCTTGCCACATCCACTCCAGCACCGGTTGCTTTTGTTATTGTGGATGTGGGCCAGTCTCTGTGGTATGAAATGATATCTCATTGTTGTTTTGATCTGCATCTCTCTGATGATTAGTGATATAGAGCATTTTCTCATGTTCCTTTTTGCCATTCAGATTTCTTCTTTGCGAAAGTTTCTGTTTATTTCTTCGCCTCATTTTTTGATGGGGTTTGGTGCTTTCTTCTTGTGGAGTTAAACCAGTACCTTGTATATCCTTGATATCAACCCCTTGTCGGATGTGTATTTGGTAAATGTCCTTACCCATTCTGTAGACTGTCTTTGTATTTTGGTCACTGTTTCTTTTGAAGTGCAGAAGCTTCTTAGTTTTAGATAGTCCCATTTGTCTATCTCTGTTTTCACTTGCTTGGCCAGTGCTGTGACATCTTTGAAGATACCATTAGCTTCAATATCATGGAGGGATTTGCCAACTTTGTCTTCAATGAACTTTATGGATTCCGGTCTGATGTTGAGGTCATAAATCCATTTTAATCTTACTTTTGTGCATGGCATTAGGAAGAGATCTTAGCCCACATTTTTGCATGTAGCTGTCCAGTTTTGCCAGCACAATTTATTCAAGAGGCTTTCTCTGCTCCATTTCACTTTTTTTACCCCCTTATCGAAGATTAGATGATCATATGCTTGGGAGGAGATGTCAGTATATTCAACTCTGTTCCATTGGTCTGCAGCTCTGTCTTTGTTCCAGTACCATGCTGTTTTAATTATTACTGCTTTGTAGTAGAGCTTAAAGTTAGGCAGGTTGATTCCTTCCATTTTCTTTTTCCCAAGAATTGCTTTAGCTATTCGTGGGGGCTTATTGTTCCATATAAATTTCAGGAGTGTTTGCTCCATTTCTTTGAAGAATGTCATGGGTATCCTTACAGGGATCGCATTGAATTTGTACAGTGCTTTGGGAAGTATTGCCATTCTGACAATGTTCATTCTCCCCATCCATGAGCAGGGGATATTTTTCCATTTCCTTGTGTCCTCTTTTATTTCCTGAAGTAGCCTTTTGTAGTTTTCTTTGTACAGGTCCTTTACTTCCTTAGTTAAGCTGATTCCCAGGTACTTGATTTTCTGGGGCACAATTGTGAGTGGGATTGTTTTCTTCATGTCACTTTCTTCTCTTTCACTATTTGCCTATAGGAAAGCCATGGATTTTTGGGTATTGATTTTATACTCTGCCACTTTACTATACAAGTCTATTGTTTCTAGGAGTTTTTTGGTGGAGGTTATTGGGTTCTCTAAGTATAGTATCATATCATCTGTGCATAGTGAGAGCTTGATTTTTTCCTTCCCTACCTGGATGCCCTTAATATGTTTTTCTTGCCTAATTGCTATAGCAAGTACTTCCAGTACTATATTGAGCAGTAGTGGAGAGAGTGGGCATCCTTGTCTCGTCCCTGATCTTAGGGGGAAGGCTCTGAGTTTTTCCCCATTGAGGATGATGTTGCTTTAGGTTTGTGTTAGATGGCTTTAACTATATTGAGTAAAGTCCTCCTCTATCCCCATTTTGGCGAGGGTTTTCATCATAAATGGGTGCTGGATCTTGTCAAATGCTTTCTCTGCATCTGTTGACATGATGATATGATTTTTATCTTTTCTTTTATTGATATGATGGATTATGTTGATTGATTTTCGAATGTTGAACCATCCTTGCAGCCCCGGGATGAATCCCACTTGGTCATGATGTATGATCTTTTTGATTAGTTGTTGAATTCTATTTGCTAGTATTTTGTTGAGAATCTTTGCATCCGTGTTCATCAGGGATATTGGCCTGTAGTTTTCTTTTCTTGTGGTGTCTTTGTTTCCCTTTGGTATTAGAGAGATATGGGCTTCATAGAAACTCTTTGGGAGAGTTTTTGTTTTTTTAATTTCCTGGAAAAGCTTGAGAAGAACTGGCAATAGGTCCTCTTTAAATGTTTGGAAAAATTCGCTAGTGAATCCATCTGGACCTGGGCTTTTCTTTTTGGGCAGACTTTTGTTTACAGTTTCAATTTCCTTGATGTGAATAGGTCTATTCAGGTACTCTGTATCTTCTTGATTCAGCTTTGGGAGATGATAGGAATCCAGGAATTTATCCATTTCTTCTAGGTTCTCTTGTTGAATGGCATACAGACTTTCAAAGTAGTCTCTGATGATCTTTTGAATTTCTTTGGTTTCTGTTGTGATATCCCCGTTCTTATTTCTGATTTGATTTATTAGGGTTCTCTCTCTCTGTTTCTCTGAGTGTTGCTAGTGGTTTATCTATCTTATTTATTTTCTCGAAGAACCAGCTCTTGGTTTCCTTGATCTTTCGGATTGTTTCTTTGTTTTCCATGTCATTGATTTCTGCTCTAAGTTTTATGATCTCTTTCCTTCTGCCCAATTTGGGCTCTTTCTGTTGTTCCTTTTCTAAGATCTTGAGCTGTGAAGTCAAGTTGTTTATGTGCATCTTTTCTTCTGTCCTGAGATGTGCTTGCAGAGTTATAAATTTTCCCCTTAAAACGGCCTTCGCTGCATCCTGTAAGTTCTGTTAGCTCGTGTCTTCATTCTCATTTGTTTCCAAGTAACTTTTGATTTCGTCCTTGACTTCCTTCCTGATACACTCGTTGTTAAGCATTGAGTTGTTTAATTTCCAGGTTTTTGATTTGGTTCTTCGTGTCTGTGTGTGATTCACTTCTATTCTCAGTGCACCATGGTCTGAAAAGATTGTTGATACTATTTCTATCCACTGTTTGTCTAGAAAATAGTGTACCGTTCCTTCGATTTTGAGTGAGAGTTTAGCTGGATAGAGTATTCTTGGTGAAGTATTCATTTCAGTGAGTTTTTTTACTGTATCTCGCCACTGCCTTCGGGCTTGGAGGGTTTCCTCCGATAGATCTGCTGTGATTCTAAGGAGTGCTCCTTTGTATGTGATTTCCTTCTTTGCCCTTGCTGCTTGCAGTATCTCTATCGGCAGCATCAATAATTCTAACTATGATATGTCTTGGAGTGTTTTTGTTAGGGTTTATTTTAGCTAGCACCCTTCGGACTTCTTGAACCTGAATGGCTGCATTGTGGAGCTCTGGGAATTTTTCAGCAATGATTTGTTTCACTGTGGTTTTTTTTCCGTTTGGATTGTTTCCCTGAGCTTCTGGTAGTCCAATGATTCTAATGCTGTTCTTCTTGGAATCATCTGCTAGGACTCTGATTCTCTGTAGTGCTATTTTGAGGTCCCTGGCCACTGTTTGTTGTTGCCTGTTGGCTTGGTGCAGCTGATCTTCCAGCTCACTGATTCTCTCTTCAGCTGCGGTCATTCTGTTGTTAAGAGAAGAGACTGAGTTTTTCATTTCATCTACGGAATCTTTTAATTGTGACATATCTGCTCTCATTTCTTCGCGTAATTTGTCGATTTTTTCTGTCGTGTTACTGGCTGTCTGTCTGACTGTTTCATTGAGTTGATTTAACATCTTAATGACTTTGTATCTGAATTCTATGTCAGAGAGGTCCTTTAGGTGAGCAAGATCGACAGAGTCTTCTAGATTGTTTTCGTTGTCCTTCCCTTGTGGTGGGGATTTGCGTTGTTTCTTCATATTGCTGTGTAGGTTTGGGACTAGATTCCTTGGGGACTAGGTTCCTTAGTATGGCTAAACTACCTATGGCTGGGTAAGCTTTGGCCCGCAGAAAAATTGGCCACCCTCACTTCTACAGAAGCCACGCCCACTTGTGAAGAGGCCACGCCCCTACAAAAACCTGGGTTTGGGAGGAGAGCAGCGCAGCGTGAGGAGTGAAGAGGGGAGGGCAGACGCTCAGAACTGCTTTTCTCCAGGCGTCTGGGGGGACGCCTGGGGTCTTGAAGGGAGAGATCCAAGTCCCGGGTTCAAGAACCAGCGGATGAACTGACCTGGGTTTGGGACCAGAGCAGCGCAGCGTGAAGAGTGAAGAGGGGAGGGCAGACGCTCAGAACTGCTTTTCTCCAGGTGTCTGGGGGGACGCCTGGGGTCTTGAAGGGAGAGATCCAAGTCCCGGGTTCAAGAACTGGCGGGTGAACTGACCTGGGTTTGGGACGAGAGCAGCGCAGCGTGAGGAGTAAAGAGGGGAGGGCAGACGCTCAGAACTCAGGTTTTTTTTTTCCAAGGTCAGTGTGAGATGCTTTTAGTGTGAGTTCAAAAAAAAATCTGGAATAAAACTTATTCTGTGTAATGTTCTAAGTTTTCTTCCATGGTTGTGTTTTCCTTTTGGCGCTGTTTTACTGTTTCCCCAGTTCTTAGAAAGTTTGTTTATATAGATATAAAATCTGTAAAACATTAGGACAATTCCCTTAATTAGAGTATTTTTAATAGCTTGTGTTTTAATTTTGACTTAATTATACCTTACTTAATTTAAATCAATTAAAATAGAATAATTGTTAATTGTAATTTTAAGAGGTGTTTAGTAAGTGTATTAAATCAACCAGAAAATAGTTTATGAATGCAAATTTAAGTTCCCTAAGGGAACTCACATTATTACTTTGTAATTTGATTAGGGATGATCTTTTTATGGAAAGAGAAAGAATATGAAGCAACACACAATAACATGTAAGTTACAATAGTAACAATATTTTCACAACACCCAGTTTTATATATCTATGTCAGATCTCACCTCCAAGATACAGAAACATTTGTATCTTGTAACTGTATACTTGCAACTGCTCATTTAATATCTCTCTAATTTGGCCGGAGTCAGTTGTCTTTATATGCACATAAAACTGAACTTGTGATTCTAATCCCCCAGAGTACAAAACAAAATTTTTTCAAGTAATCAGTACCTATAACTGCTATAGAATACTTTAACAATCTTCTAAATTAGCACTGCACTGTAGCACTGTCCTCCTGTTGTTCATCGATTTGCTCGAGCGGGCACCAGTAACGTCTCACAACAAATTGTGAGACTTGTTTTATTTTTGGCATATTGAATACATCACGGATAGCTTGTCAGGCTTTGCTGCGTGGGCAAGATACTCTCAGTAGCTTGCTGGGCTCTCCGAGAGGGGAACAGGGATTGAACTTGGGTCGGCAGTATCGGCCGCTTGCCAGGCAAACGCCCTACCCACTGTGCTATCGCTCCAGCCCAATGATTATAGTATAATATGATTTTATTTTTTAACTACTTAAATGAATGAAACTATTCCAAGTGTATAGTTGTAATAATTGAGAGGAATGAATCAAGGGTGGCTACCAGATTTCTTGAACAACTCAACTAGAGGAAGAAGACGACATTTTCTGAGTTGAGACATGGATATATAGATGATCAGTTTAGTTTTTCATGTCCAGGGAAGAGAATGTTTCTAGGTGGTTATTGATACAGAAGCTGTTTGTGACCTTGTTGAGCATTACAGTGAACAGAAACCATATTACATTGGATTGAGGAGTTCATTGGTGAGTTAGACATTTGGGGATTTATGTAACTTTGGCTAAGAAGGAGGAAGAGGTCAATTGGGGGCCATGTGCAATTACAGCTAGAACTTCTTTTAAGATCAGAGAAAATTCCTCATCTGAATTTTTGAATTTTATTCAGTGATTTAAAAAATTATTTTCCTCCTTTACCTGTATTGTTGTTGATGATGGTATTGTTGTGATGACTAGGGATTACACAGGCGCCTCCCTATGGTACTTGCATGTTTTTAGCTTTGTTGTTTTCTGGGTGGGTCACACAACGGATTGTGATCCTTTACACTCAGCCACAGAGCTTGCAGCTTTAAGATCCTTTTGTTGCAAAGGTTGCATGCATGCTTTCCTGGGATCACACGCTGCAGTTGAGGCATGTGCGTTCTGACACAGTGTGGGTCACTGTAGTGCTCACACATGTTCATTAAGGTTTGTACTTCCTGACTGTTGCTTACACATCTCTCACTGGTATTTTAAAAAATAAATGGCTATTTGGATTATAAAGTTAGTAAGGCTCATTAAGTATAATTTGTTACTAAGTAGACTTTCTGAGAGCGTATTTCTTAACGTTTTGCCTTCAGGGTTAAAGTAGATGATATGTAAATTGTCTTAATTGCTTGGATTCTAAGTGAGCAAGTATGAAAATATGTTGATTACCATAGATGTGGTTACACTCTAGCATTACTTTTGTTTTTCAGATCTTTCAAGAAATCGGTTTACAGAAATTCCTTCTGATGTCTGGTTATTTGCACCTCTTGAAACATTGAATTTGTATCATAATTGCATCAAAACCATTCCTGAAGCCATTAAAAACCTACAGATGCTAACGTACCTTAATATTAGGTAAGGAAACATTTTTCTTGTAAATTTTGATCATTACAATTCTAATCCGTTTTAGTAGTAATGAAAAGTAGTGAGTTTGGTTACATACTCTGTATGTCTATTTACCTCACTAGAATCTTTTTTTTCCTATTCTCACAAATTCTATTGAACTAGATATATTTTATTTTTAATTTTATTTATTTAATTAGTGAGACATATGAGGTACATTTACTTATTGGTTTTTGGTTTTGAATTGAAAGAAGTGCTTCTCGTGTATCAGCAGCCTGATGACACCTTCAGACTTCCAGATACCCCAAAATTGCTGCTGTGACTTTGGCCAGACCCCAAAAACTTGGGGCAAAGTTTAGCAAAGAAAGTAAAAGGCCAAAAGTTAGGTTTATGGGAGACACACCCACAAACCCCCTCCAGCTCAGCTTTATAATTGGAGGCATGGTCTCTGATTGAACTGCTTAACGGCCATGATCCCAACGACTCAGAAACAAATCTTGAAACCCAGTGGCTTTTGGCAGAAATGCATCCAGTCCCTGCAGTAAGTTACAGGCACTGGGCCACCCCAGGTGGGAATAGGTTTCGTGCCTTGGCCTGTTCCCCCTGGTGGCCCGGTGGCCTTCATCCTCCAGAGGCCACTGGACAATCAGGTTTGGGCCCACAGTGATGAGACACGTGGGGCCTCACGGGATGGGGGTGGAGCCGGCCCTTTCCTCCCTGTCCCAACGAGACCCAAGTCGCCACCCATGAATGGCCTCTCTGGCTCCTGACCAAGCTGCTTAATGGCCATGATCCCAGAGACTCAGAAACAAATCTTGAAACCCAGCAGCTTTTGGCAGAAATGCATCCAGTCCGCGTAGTAGGTTACTGTAGCAGGACCACCCCAGGGGGGGAAGGGTGTTGTCCCTCCGCCTGCTCCCCCTTGGTGGCTTGGTGGCCACCATCCATCAGAGGCCATTGGACAGTAAGGTGGGCCCCCAGTGATGAGACACGTGGGGCCTCAAGGGTTGGGGGTAGAGCTGGCCCTTTCCCCCCTACCCCAATGAGACACCGAGTTGCTGCCCATGAACGGCCTCTCCGGTTTCTGATCAAGCCGTTAAATGGCTATGAACCCAGAGACTCAGAAACAAGTCACGGAACCCAGGGGCTTTGAGCAGAAATGCGTCCAGTCCCTGCAGTAGGTTACTGGCGCTGGGCCACCCCAGGTGGGAATAGGTTTCCTGCTCCCCCTGGCGGCCCGGTGGCCACCATTCTTCAGAGGCCACTAGACAGTCAGATTTCGGCCCGCAGTGATGAGACACATGGGGCCTCATGGGATGGGGGTGGAGCCGGCCCTTTCCTTCCCGTCCCAACAAGACCCTGAGTCGTTGCCCATGAACAGCTTCTCTGGTTCCTCTTCAAGCTGCTTAACGGCCATGATCCCAGAAACTTAGAAACAAAATCTTGAAACCCAGCGGCTCTTGGCAGAAATGCATCTGGATTGCGCAGTAGGTTACTGTTGCCAGGCCACCCCAGGGGCGAAAAGGTGCTGTCCCTCCACCTGCTCCCCCTTGGTGGCTCAGTGGCTGCCATCTGCCAGAGGCCATTGGACAGTCAGGTTTGGGCCCGTGGTCACAAGACATGAGGGGCCTCAAGGGATGGGGGTGGAGCCAGCCCTTTCCTCCCCACCCCAATGAGACCCCGAGACACCGCCCAAGAATGGCCTCTCTGGCTCTTGATCAAGCTGCTTAATGGCCATGATCCCAGAGACTCAGAAACAAATCTCGGAACCCAGTGGCTTTTGGCAGAAATGCGTCCATTCCCCACAGTAGGTTACTGGCCCCGGGCCAACTCAGATGGGAAGGGGTGCTGTCCCTCCTCCTGCTCCCCATAGGTGGCTAGGTGGCCGCCATCCTCCAGAGGCCATTGGACAGTCAGGTTTGGGCCCACAGTGATGAGACACGTGGGACCTCATGGGATGGGGTTGGAGCCGGCCCTTTCCTCCTCGTCCCAACAAGACCCCGAATTGCCACCCACTAACGGCCTTTTTGGCTCCTGATCAAGCTGCTTAACGACCATGATCAGTCTCATGATCCAAGAGACTCTGGAAGAAATCTTGGAACCCAGCAGTTTTTTTTTTTTGCAGAAATCCCTCCCAATTTAATTGTTTAAATTTCAGAATTTCAAATTCGCGCAGCCACTACTGCAGCCACGCGAAATCATATGTTATTCATAACCAGGAATAGAAAGCAGATTGTCTACTGCTGCCTTTTCTGCAGATCTGAGTGTTGGGCTAAAATCCCAAATCATAACGGTGGGTCTGCTGTCAAAATATTGAATGGAATCAAGGAGGGGAGAGAGAGAGAGAGAGAGAGAGAGAGAGAGAGAGAGAGAGAGAGAGAGAGAGAGAGAGAGAGAGAGAGAGAAACGGGGAAATCATCTGCCGCACAGGTAGGGGGAGGGTGTGGGATGGGGGTATACTGGTGTTTCTGGTGGTGGAGAATGGGCACTAGTGAAGGTATGGGTTTTTTAGTGTATGACCGAGACTTAGACCTGAAAGCTATGTAACTGCTCTCACAGTGATTCAATAAATAAAACTGTAAAAAGTGAAAAAAAAGTAAGGGAGTTAATGCCCAATTCAGTCAGTTAATCAGTGTCTGAATAAATAGCAGTACTCCTATATTAAAAAAAAGTGCTTCCCAAACTTTAGTCTGCACGGGAATAATCTATAAATTAAGTGTAGATTCTGGAAACTGAAGGTATACCTTAGTGGTGGAGCATGGACCTCATGTGTAAAATCCTGAGTTCACTCCTTGACACCACAAAAATAAGTATATGGATAAACAAACACAATAAAATGCAGATTCCTGTTCTTTATTTTGAAAAGCCTCCTGGTAATACCATGCCTGAACGCCCTGATATCATACTGAGTAACAAAGCTTTGGATCAAAAATACTTTATTGAAATTATAACAAGATATTACAGATATTTATATATGTATCCTTAGTTAAACTGAAACACTATATAGAAACAGTTGTTGAACTGTATTTTTCACACTGTTGTGAGGAGTTGCTATCTCAAGAATGTATTCCAGTGCAAATGTTTCAGAAATAGGATGACTATATTAATATTTAAGTGCTCAATGTATGCTTAGTTGTGTTCCTACTTTACCACATACCACACAAGTATAGAAACAAAATATTTCATTTCTTTTTTTGCAACAGTATTTTGAGATATCTGCTACTACTATCGCTGAAATAGAGATGAGGACACTGAAGCACAGAGAGATTAAATATTTACCCTAAATTTTACATAGAGAGGGGGTGTGGTGCCGCCAGTAGGTCAGTCTGTACCTGTGAGGTGAGTGCATCAGCAGTCAGATGGCACTGTCAGACTTTCAGATACCCCTAAATTACTTCTGTGCCTTTGGCCAGACCCCAAAAACTTGGGGCAAAGTTCACCAAGAAAGTAAATGGCCGAAAGTTGGGTATGTGGGTGACACACCCACAAACCACCTCCGGCCCAGCTGTATAATTGGAGGCATGGTTTCTCTGGTTCCTGATTGAACTGCTTAATAGCCATGATCCCAGAGACTCAGAAAGTAATCTCAGAACCCAGTGGTTTTTGGCAGAAAGCATTCTGTTCCTGCAGTAGGGTACTGGTGCTGGGCCACTCAAGGTGGGAATAGATTTCGTGCCTTGGCCTATTCCCCCTGGTGGCCCGGTGTCCGCCATCCTCCAGAGGCCACTGCACAGGCAGGTTTGGGCCTGCAGTGACGAGACACGTGGGGCCTCACCAGATGGGGGTGGAATAGGCCCTTTCCTCCCCATCCCAACGAGACCCCGAGTCACCGCCTACAAATGGAGTCTCTGGCTCCTCAAGCTTTTTCATGGCCATGATCCCAGAGACTCAGAAACAAATCTCGAAACCCAGCGGCTTTTGGCAGAAATGCATCTGGACCGCATACAAGGTGGCTGCCGCCTCAGAGCTTATTGTAAAGCCAGGTATGGCTGGCGGTGACGGGGCAACTGCAGTCTCATGGGAAGGGGAGTGGTACTGGCTCGTCCTTCACGCCTTACTGAGGTCACGAGTTGCACCCCACGAGCACCTCTCTGGCATGGCCATGGATCCAGAGGCATAAGGACTTAGGCCAGAGTCTGGCAGCTTGTGGCAGAAAAGTGAATGGACCATGCGTTAAACTACGGCACCATGCCTCCCTGGGATGGGAAAGGGTGTTGCTCCCTCCCTTCCACTTTTACCCCACCTCACCCCACCCCCTCCCCCGGCAGCAAGGTGGCTGCCGACTCAGAGTTCATTGGAAAGCCAGGTATGAGCCGGGGGTGACGGGGCAGCTGCACTCTCATGGGAAGTGGGTCGGTACCGGCTCATCCTTCATGCCCTATTGAGGTCACGAGTTGCCCCCCATGAGTGACTCTCTGGCACAGCCATAACATGAGACGCACAGAAACCAATCTCATAATTATCTGGATCTTTGCCTTACTGAGGTCACGAGTTGCACCCCACGAGCACCTCTCTGGCATGGCCATGGATCCAGAGGCATAAGGACTTAGGCCAGAGTCTGGCAGCTTGTGGCAGAAAAGTGAATGGACCATGCGTTAAACTACGGCACCATGCCTCCCTGGGATGGGAAAGGGTGTTGCTCCCTCCCTTCCACTTTTACCCCACCTCACCCCACCCCCTCCCCCGGCAGCAAGGTGGCTGCCGACTCAGAGTTCATTGGAAAGCCAGGTATGAGCCGGGGGTGACGGGGCAGCTGCACTCTCATGGGAAGTGGGTCGGTACCGGCTCATCCTTCATGCCCTATTGAGGTCACGAGTTGCCCCCCATGAGTGACTCTCTGGCACAGCCATAACATGAGACGCACAGAAACCAATCTCATAATTATCTGGATCTTTGCAGAAATAAAAATCATTATATGATCCTCATAACCAACTATAGAAAACAAAGTATTTCACAATGCCTTTTCAGCAATTCTGATTGTTGGGGTGGACATTCTGAACAATAATGGTGCATCTTTTTTTGAAATAATGTAATCAATGTAGAGAAGAGTTAAGTAGAAATCATCTGCCTCACAGGCATTGAGAGGGGTGGGAGTGGGGTATATTGGGGTTCTTGGTGGTGAAAAATGAATACTGGTGAAGGGAGAGGTGTTTGATCATTGTATGACCAAGTCTTAAACCTGAAAGCTTTGTAACTTTTCCCACAGTCATTCAATAGATAAATATAAGAAGAAAAAATAAAATTATGAAAAGCAAAAAAAAGTAAGGTGGAGTTCATGCCCAATTCAATCAGCCAATCAGTTGCTGAATAAATAGTAATACTCCTACATTTAAAAAAATTTTTCACAGAGAGGTACACATAGTGAATAAGTATATATGAGCACATGTGTAAATGGTGTGCCAAGTTTAAATCAAAGAAATATAACTATAATATGCTGTCTTAGCTATATCCCTATCTTTGTTACCAAGTGAACATGAAATAAGTATGAGAGAAATATTAACCTGCAAATGGATGCCGTCGAATGGAAGAAAGCTGGCATACTATAATAATTTTACAATAATTTCTTTGGAGTATTTTTTAAGTTATAAAGGATGACTTCTTATAATAGATTTACTTATTTAAATTTACACGTAGGGAAATAATAAGTTATATATATATATATATATATATATATATACAGTAAATGCTAATGTATTGCTGTGATGTTGATTCTTATGTCTCCCCCACTGGTATCACTTGACAATGTGTATTACTTTAGTTGAAAGCACCTGTTCTTTAAAATATATGAATGTGTGAAAGGGGTTTCCTTCCATGTATAAATACTTTGGGTCACTTTTTTCTCCCTTGATACATGTCTCCTTGATATGGTTTTGGAGATCTTTTAAGAAAGTGAGGCATATTTAAGCTCTTTGTTTTTGTTTTATTTTGTTCCTTTGTGAAAAATTTACACTTAATGTATTAAACATGCATTGTATATCATTGAATAGTTTTTACAAATACTCTATAAATCAGGGGAAGCAGGCAGAGGATCTCTGCTGCCTGCTTCCTCCAATCTCCAGGGACCAAGAGGTCACATCCATAAGCTACTACCTGCCTGCGCCAGATAATCTGCTCATGGACCAATCTCCAGAACCAACCAACACCACGATCAAGGCCGCTTTCCAGACCGCACGGCTGTGAGGCGGCCGTGGGACACATCATAAGACACTTTCCTACCCATTTTCCATAATTACCACACAATATTTGATGGGGCTCAAATATGATGTGAGCCATATGGTTCATCACCTCATTGTGGTGGGAGGTGGCAACAGTGCTGACCTGTGAAGAGTGAACGAACAGGTGCTGCAGTTCGTTACAACATGCCAGTCAACCAAAAGCTTGCATTCGGTAGACTGGGAGCACCTGCATGGGCGATTAGAGGCTGCCCACAAAGCCTTCATCCCACTTGGAGAGCCTGGCAAGCTACCAAGAGTATCCTGCTGCAAGACAGAGTCTAGCAGGCTACCCATGGTGTACTCGAAATGCCAAAACCAGTAACAATAATGGGCCTCATTCCCATGATACTGAAAGAGTCCCCAACAGGACAGAGTTAAGAAGAACAACCAAGGAGAGGCTGATAAATTCTCAGGGCTGAACTAGGCTGCCAAAACGAAGGACTAAAATGACTATCTGTATTTTCAACACGCATGTGCTTGCTTCAGATGCATCCATCAAGGACCTGATGGTGCAAGCACGGAAGATCAAGTACGACATCATTGGTCTGATGGAGATGAGAAGGCATTGATCTCATCATGCCACTTTTGTCACTGGAGAAGAACTGTTCCTTGGAACATGCGACAACAGAGGCATGAGTTGTATCAGTGTCCTTCTCTCAATATGAACTTGGCCATGAGCATTGATTCATTCAAATGCATAACAACACGAATTGGACGCTTATGCTTGAATAGATGTGGCTCATCGCTGGCAGTCTCTTTCTTCACCGTCTATGCACCAACATCCAACTACAATGAAGAGGAAATTGAGAATTTCTACATGGAGCTGGAGAAATTCTATAAAAAAGACCACACCTTCTACAAGATCATTGTCGGTGATTTTAATGCCAAGATAGGACTGAAAAGGTCGCCCGAAGAACTCCACATCTGGACTCATGGCCTAAAATGGAACGAACAGGTTGAGAGACTGATTTCATCATGTCAACGAAGACCATTCATGGCAACTTACAGTTCCAGATGGCCAAATCTAAATGTTGGACATGGGAGTCACCCGGTGGACAGTTCCACAATGAAATTCACCACATCATATTCAATCGACAGTTTTTCCTGACTAATGTAGCTGTTGTCCCAAAATTCCAAACGAGATTGGACCAACGTCTCCTTCATGCGAAATTCTACTTCATGGAGTGGGGAGAAAGGGCTGCAAAGTTTAAGAAGAGAACTACCAAAATGACCACCAACTGGGAGCTCTCTGGAACTAATTGGCAATATGGGAAGATGGCTCCATTGAAAACATCGACGAGGAATATGATTGACTGGTTCAGCACCTCCGTGACTGTGTGAGATTGCCTAGAGTGGGAAAGCCACAAACCGACGCCTCTCTTTGGAAACTCTCGAGCTCATTCGCCAACATGGTTTGGCATGAGCCTCAGACATCAAAAGTGAATGTCTGAGCTCGCAGAGCTGTGCAGAGAAGTGATAAAGGAAGACCTCAAAGAGAGAAAAGCAGCAGTGTTGACTGATGGCGGAAGCCGGGAAAAGTAATCGCAAAGCCCGCCTGTCCTTCTCCAACTAGAAGACCAAAATGACTACCCTCCCATGTCCTGATGGATCTATCACATCTTCCAGAAGGGCAATGGAGAAGATTATCCACAACTTCTACTCGGATCTCTTTGCTAGCAACGTTCACCTGCCCACATACCAAATTCTGCAGGATGAGTATGTTGTTCCCAACGCTCTTCCTTTCGAAATCAGACATGACATTTTGTTGGTAAAGAAATGTACAGCACCCGATCCAGACAAGGTCAGACCTGAAAACCTGAAGAATCTGCTACCCATACTCATCAATACACTCCTCGGCTCTTCACACACTACCTGTCTGTATGCAAGGTTCTGTCCCAATGGAAAATCAGCAGAACTGTTCTGTTGTATGAGAAGGGAGACATCCATGACATTGGCAACAATGTCTGACCAATCTGTCTGTTGTCTGTCGTTTACAAGTTGTTCACTCAAGTCATCCTGAATAGAATAGGCAAAACACTGGACGAAGAAAACCATGCGAGCAGCTTGGGTTCTGAAAAGGATTCAGCACAATCGACCATATCCACACAGTGACCAAGCTCATTGAGGTTTCTCAAGAGTTCAAGATGCCACTCTGTCTAGCGTTCATCATTTTAAAGAAGGCCTTTGATTCTGTTGAGACTAAAGCGGTCATTGAAACCTTAGCCAAACAGGGTGTTCAAACTCAGCACATCAGGATCCTCTGTGAGCTATATTACGGATTCACCACCAGGATCTCAGCATTCTACAAACAAGTGATCATGTCAAGAGAGGGGTTTGGTAGGTTGATACCATTTCACCAAAACTCTTCAGTGCCACCCTCAAGAACCTCATGTGATGACTGGAATGGGAAGAAATGGGAGTGAAGATAGATGGTCGGCAACTACACCACCTCCGCTTTGCTGATGATATCATACTAATAACACCAAAAATCAGCCAAGTGGCATGAATGCTGGCCGACTTCAACTGTGAGTGTGGAAAGTTCGGACTGCAGCAAAATCTTACAAAGACACTGTTCATGTGAAACAGACTAGTTCCTAACGTTCCATTTGCTCTCAACAGAACGAACATCTCCGAATGCAGCAGTTATGTGTACCTAGGTCAAGAACTCAACATGACAAACGACCTGGCACATGAACTGCGCAGGAGGTAGAGAGCAGCGTGGAATGCCTTCGAGAGTGTTGAAGACATGGTTAAGAATATGAAAAACCTCAGGCTCCAGGCACATTTTTTTAACTCCACCATTCTCCCTTCACCAACATACGCCTCAGAGAACTGGGTCCTACGAAAACAGGATGAGAATGCTATTCAGATCACTCAAAGAGGAATTGAAAGAGCTATGCTTGGAGAATCACACTTCATTATAGTGAGAGAAGGAATCTGAATTTCTGATCTTCATCAATGATCAAAGATCATGGACGCTGTCTTGTTTGCCAAGGCGTCGAAAATCAGATGGGTTGGACACATAATGTGATTTGGAGATGACCACTGAACTAGAGCTGTTACCGACTGGATTGCACAGGATGTCAAAAGAACACCTGGCCACCTACGTATGCGTTGGTCGGACTTCTTCTTCAAGACCCTGAACAAATGGTTTGATGTCCTTCGTGTTCCTGGAGTGAGCAGACCCTACTGGGCTACATTAGCTCAAGACAGAGTCAAATGGAGGCGTTAGTGGTGCCCACTCGAGCAAATCAAAGAACAGTGGGATGACAAGTGACAAGTGACCTTATAAATCTTTCCTGTTTTAGTTTTTATTTTTTTTCCATTTTTATTAATGAAACACCATGAGGTACAGTTGTAGACTTACAAATTTTTGTGCTTGGATTTCAATTATACAATGATCAAATACCCATGATCAAATACCCATCCCTCCACCAGTGTCCTTTTCCACCATCACGGGTCCCAGTATCTCTCTCACCCCCCATCCCCCCATCCCACCCTGCCTCTGTGGCAGGGCATTCCCTTTTATTCTCTCTCCTTTTGGGTGTTGTGATTTGCAAAAGAGGCATTGGACTTTTGACTTATGTTGATAGTCAACAAAATTTTTAAATATAAAGGTAAAGGCCCTCCTGTTGTTCGTCGGTTTGCTCGAGCGGGCCCAGTAACATCTCCATTGGAGACTTTGTTGTTACTGTGTTTGGCATATTGAATACATCACGGGGAGCTTGCCAGGCTCTGCCGTGCTGGCGAGATACTCTCGGTAGCTTGCCGGGCTATCCGAGAGGGGCGGAGGAGGAATCGAACTCGGGTCGGCCATGTTGGCTGCGTGCAAGGCAAACGCCCTACCGCTGTGCTATCGCTCCGGCGATTTTAAATATACTATAGTTAAAAAATATTTGTTTAGTAACTATGTTTTTGACATCTCAAAAAGTTTTGACAAAAATGAATTGTAAAGATTATTAGCTATGTTTGAAGAAACCAGGTAGTGGGGAAAGCCAACTGCCTACTCAATGTACCTGCTTATTAAAAGGAAAAAGGTGAATTTTAAAATCAATTTGGTCTGAAGAAATTTAAATTGCTTTTATATGTTTGGTTTTCATTCTCTACGTCTTTACACTTACTCCCCTTTACAGTAGAATCCTTCAAGAAGAGCCTTTGGTGTTCCAGAAAGGACATTTTCCTAAGGCTTCTGCTTTTTTCTGAAAGTATCAAGGGTTGTGACAGGCCATTAGCATATTTGACATTCCAGTAGCCTCACCAGAATCACTGGTCTACAGCATTGTCTTTTTTTTTTTCTTGGTTTATGCCATTTGATTAAGCCAAAGTTTTTTAGACATTCTCTGCAGCCATAAAATAGAGTGAAAAGACTTGAATTACAGGAACATTAGATTTTCTGCTTGAATATCATGCAAATTAATAGATAAGTCATTCTGAGAAAAGAAAAACAGCTTATTGGTTTTGAATCCTTGATTGTCTAAAGCCAGTAGGATTTGCACCTATGACAGGGATGGGTCTGTTGGAGAGAAAGAGACAAACAAACAAGGGCTCTCGAAGCTTTTAGGGTCCCCTGAGCAGCCATCAGTATGCTCACAGGTCAGTCATTTATGTAATACCATATTGCTCCTTGACCCTGCTTCTTAACACAGGAGTATTATTTAAGTTGACCGAGACATTAAGGATAGTCAGTAAATCATAATTCAGTGGGTACTTTAAGATCAGAGACTGGGGTGTTTTACATAGTCAGCAGGCACCCTTCCTATTCTGTTTTTTGCATATCTTGCCCTATACATCTAAAAGACTCTATATTATTACTTTTTAATTTTGTTAAAAAAATTTTAACATTTTTAATTTGGTTTAATTTATTTTTAATATTTGATATTTTAATACGGCTGGAGCAATAACACAGTGGCTAGGGTGTTTGCCTTGCAAGTGGCTGACCTGGGTTCGATTATTCCATCCCTCTCAGATAGCCCGGCAAGCTACCGAGAGTATCCCGCCCGCACGGCAGAGCCTGGCAAGCTCCTCGATATGGAGTATTTGATATGCCAAAAACAGTAACAACAAATCTCACAATGGAGACATTACTGATGACTGCTTGAGCAAATCGATGAACAATGGGAGGACAGTGCTACAGTGCTATTTTAATAATGTAGGAGTATTGCTATTTATTCAGCTATTGATTAAGCTGATTGAATTGGGCATGAACAACACATTAGGTTTTTTTTATTCTATTCTGAATGTTAATTTATTTTATTATTTTATTATTCCATTCTCCCTTTTTTTTGATTCACTGTGAGATACAGTTACAAAGATTTCATGTTTGAGCTTTAGTCATATAGTCATCGAACACCCATCCCCTCACCAGTGCACATTTTCCACTACCAAAATCCCCAGTACTCCCCCCGCCCCCACTTGCGTTCCAACACTTCCACTACCTGTGTGGCAGACAATTTTCCCCATACTCTCTGCTTTGGTTACATTCAATATTTCGACACCAGTCTCACCACCACTCATACCTGCTGAATTGTCTAGCAATGCTAGACAATTTGTTTTGTATTGCTTGTTGTGGATTGAACATAATGTCCAGGAAATTCTATGTTGTTCTCTTCCTGGAGCTTTAGTTTTATAGTCTCTGGGTCTTGGCCATTGATGAAATTACATGGCACTGGGGACAGTTTGTGGGTGTGACTGCCAAGCTTCTGGAAAACTGGGGATCTGGGGGGAGGAGACCCAGTCCCGATCCAAGCGGGCTTGGAGATCTCAGTCACGGGTTCCTGCATACCTGGGTTTTTCTGCCGGTCCGCTCTTGGGTAAGGTTCATCCCATCTCGGGTGAGGCTCGTCTGAGTGTGTCGAGAGTGGGTGAGCAGGCACACCCTGCAGAGCATATTCCAAGTTTATTTCTTTGAAAAAGATGGACACAAGGACCATGATCCAAAGACACACAAAAGAGTATCCAGCCCAAGCAGTTTGCTGCAGATATGCCTCTGAATTTCAGGCCAGGCCAACTTCACTGGGGTATCTCAGACGGGGACAGGCGTCATCCCTCCACCTGTCCCCTAAAACCCCAGTGGCCACCAACTTGCAGAACCCAATGAAAAGTGCAGGTAGACGGGTTCAGTGATGACAGACTCCAGGCCTCAAGGATAGTGAATGGACTGGTCCCTCTCACCTCCTCCCGCCTCCCCCCCCCCCCCCCCACCCAACCCCTTGGGACTCTGGAAGTCATGCCCACAAACTGCCTCTGGCTGCTACTTAAGCTCATTAACAGCCATGATCCAGAGACACACAGAAGAATCTCTCAACTGAGCAGCTCACTGCAGATAAGCCTCCGGACTTTAAGCCAGGCCAAATTCATCAGGGTGCCTCAAACAGGGGCAATACAGAAACACTTCCAGTTTCATCCCTCCGCTTGTCTCCTATAAATCTCAGCAGCTGCCAGCTTCCAGAACCCAATGAGAAGTGCATGTTGTCTTCATTGGGGCACCTGGGAGGGGGGCAGTTTGAGTTTCCCTCCCTGTCCCAAGTAGAACCCTGGCAGTCAAAAACCTCCTTGCTGAACTTTAGTTAGTCTATTGAGAGGTGACAAAAGGGTGTTGAAATCTCCAGCTACTATTGTGTTGCTATATCAGTGTCTTTCTTCAGTTTAATAGCAGTTGTTTTAAGTATTTTGCTGGTTCCTCCTTAGGTGCATATACATTTAGGAATGTGAATTCTTCGTGATATACATACCCCTTGATCATTAAGAACTGGACTTCACTCTCTTTTCTAACACTTTACTACCTGAATTCTATGTCATCTACTACTAGTATGGCCACCCCAGCCTTTTTGAGTGGTTGTTTACTTGAAGAAGTCTTTCAACCTTTGACATTGATTTTGTGTTTGCTCTGACTGTTCAGATGTGTTTCTTGCAGGCAGCAGAGTGTTGGTGTTAATTTTCTAATCCATCCTGCTACCCTGTGTCAGTACTTTTGGCTTTTCTTTTTGGTCACACCTGGCAATGATCAGAAGTTACTCCTTGCTTTGCACTGAGGAATTATTTCTGGCAGTGCTCTGGGGACCATATGGAATGATGGGATAGAACACCAGTCGGCCACATGCAAGGCAAACACCCTACCTGCTGTATTGTTGTTTTGGCCCCTCTCTGTCTCTTAATAGGTGTATTTAGCTCATTGACATTGAGAGAGATTTTTGTTACGGAATTTTGTGCCATCTTTCTTCAGGAGTTTGGCATTTCTGTGTGGTCTGTCTTGTCTTACAGTAGCCCATTTAGTTCTTCTTGTAATGGTGTTTTTGAATCTCTTAAGTTCTTGAGTTGTTTATCAGTTAAGTTGTGTATTGTTCTTTCAAATCTGAATGAGAGTCTGACTGGACAAAGTACTTTTGGTGAGGCTATAATTTCATTTAGCTTTTATATTATATCACACCACTCACTGTCTTCGGGTGGGCCTGGAAGGTTTCATCTGATAAGTTTATCTGATAAGTCTGCTGTAAATCTTTTTTTTTGTTGTTTTTTTTTGGATCACACCCAATGATGCACAGGGGTGACTCATGGCTCTGCACTCAGGAATTATTCCTCATGGTGATCAGGCTGGAAATCGAACCTGGGTTGGCCGTGTGCAAAGCAACGACCCTACCTGCTGTGCTATATAATTTTCTTTTTTGATCTTGCTATTATCAGTATTCTCTATCTGTGGTTTCATGATTCTGATTAGGATAAGTCTCGGAGTACTTTTATTTGGATTTCTTTTAGTTGGGGTTCCCTTTAGGCCTGGATTTGGGTGCAGACACTCTTCAGCTCTGGAACCTTTTCAGCAATGATGCCTTTGACTGCTAACCCTTAACTAGGATCATCTTCCTGCGCCTCTCTGATCCTGATGATTCTTATGTTGTTCTTCTATAATTCACCCCAACGTTCTCTTGTCATCTGTTGTTTTATTTTGAGGCCTTTTTCCCTCTTCAGTTGTTATGTGGAGATTTTTTTTGCAACTCATCTTGGAGTTCACTGTTTTTGTTCAGCAGCTATTATACTGCTTCTGAGGGCTTCCAATGAGTTTTTCATTTCACTTACCAAGTTTTCAGATCTGTCATTTCTATTGTAGTTCTCTCATTTCTGCTCTCATATACTCTTGTGTTTTTGGTAGCCTGTTCCATTATTTCTTTGAATGTCTTATACCTCCTCAGTAATTCCTCTGTAAATGTCTTATAGAAGAGGTTAGATATCTTAGTGTTAAACGTGTGTCCTCTGGGCTAGCATATTCACTGACTAAACCTGGTGAGATTCTGCTTTGCTTTACCATTGTGGCCTTTGCAGTTTGGAATTGTTTTTTGTGCTTTGTTATATAGTAAGGTGCCTATATTACTAAGTCTTTGTATATTAATGGTGAGTAGTGGAGAGGTGAAGAAATATGTGCCTGTGGAGAGTAGCGGAGTTGGGGTGGAGATTTTGACCAAGGGGGCAAAATGCAGATACTGAGTAAAAAGCATGGTCCTGCTAGAGATTCCTCAGTTTCCTAGGACCGGGGCTGGGCTTACATGTAGAACCTTGGGCTTGTGGAGCTGGAACCTAGACATGGGGTTCAAAATGGTGATCCTGAGTAAAGAGCAGGGTGCCTCTACACTGCTGAGCTCACTGTGTTTCTTGAGAATGGGGCTCACCATATTTTGTTTTATTCTATTTTTTCCCTGGGCCTGTTTTCGCTTGCACTGTATTCTACTCCTTCATGGATGCATTTTTGCTTGTGGATCATATTCAAAAATTTAGACCTAAAGTCTTTGCCTAGGGGACTATTTCAACCTTGGTATTATTGTTAGGGGTACAGTTTCCTACACTTGATAGTGAAATAGGTGGGCCCCCATGGGTGGGTTATGTGAGGTGGAGAGGAAAGAGATGGTCACTTTCTTCTGATCCACCGTTTTCACCCCAGGACCAGCTGGGAAGGCTGGGACTGATAAAGTCTGCTGATGAGCTCCTGTGTGGCGTGGGTCAGAACCCTGCCAAACCCACTAGTTGGCCACTAAGCAATACCTGACTTCCACTTGACCTTCTTGGCATGGAAGTTAATCCCCACCATCTGATATCTTGGGGAGCCATGTACTCAGACTAGAGCTAGGAATTGCTCTTTGCAGGAAGGGCAAGCTGGTCCTAGTGTTGTGCTGGCACAAGCCACGAATAAACGTAGACAGCTCAGGATAAGATAGTGAGTTTATTAGAGGTTCAGTGTTGAGGACTCCAAGTTGAAAGAGAAAGTGACCTGGAACCCCATTTGCTGAAAGGGTCTTTATTTTATTCTCTAAGAGTGAGCTATAATCTACAAAAGAAAAAAAAGCATCTTTCCCAGGCTTCAGGTGCCCCCCAAAAAGTCTGTGTCAGTATCTCTTTCCCATTTGGTGTGGCCTTCATGTATCACCTCCTGTGCACCCCCATAATTCAGGCGGGCCCAGTGCTTTCCCATATATCCTGTGGTCCCTTATCCCAGCTGATTAAGGTCATACAAAGGAAAAACTCTTATGCCCTTCTCTAGTTAACCTTGAGGTCAGTTTCAGTTTCCCAGTACCCTTTACATTTTCTTAGTTCTCATTACAGTTTCATAATTCTCGTTACAGTTTCTTACTTGCAGTTTCTTATTTGTCATTCCCCCTTTCTCCTTGTAACTTAGGTAGGTCATCAGACCTCTTCACCTAGGTCATCCGTTCTGTCTAGAATTTCATAGTGCTACCTTACCACCATCAATTTTATGATGTCGATACTTTCATACACAAAAGCAACGAGGTGGTTAAAAATACACAGCCCTATCAACAGGAGGAAGAAGATGGTTGCTAAGGGTCCCAACAAAGGTAGTAAATAGGGCATCAAGGCCCCTAACCCCAACCAGAAAAATCTTTCCCCATTCTCCAGCTGCCTCTGTCTCTGTTCCAGTCCCTCCTGTAACTGCCGGACTTTATTTTTAACTATTCTAGACTTGTTAGCTAAAAAACAGCATTCTTCTTGAAGAACATATACTCCACTCTCATTGACAGTGAGCAATCTTAGTCCACTCCTATTTTGTAAGACCACGTCCACCAGAGAGTCTATTTGGGCCTATATACCCAAGGTGGTATCAGCCAACTGCTGCATGTTTGCAAGGACTGACAGCTCCTGATAGAAATGGACGGATGTTCTGAGACCTACTGCTCCTGTGCCTGTGCCCATTGAAATTCCGAGGCTCAAAAGTAGTGGCGAGATGATGGTCCTCTTCTTCTGGCTCAAATCAGTGGTGGGAGCAGCACAATTAAGGCACAGGAGCTGCTCCAATTTTGGGGGAGAAAGAAATAAGCAGTGTCTCCACACAGAAAACCAGTGTAATTCACCGGCAGGCAAATATGAGATTACCCTGATGGCATTCCTCCTATAGGGATTTGCTTGTTACAAGTGGCCGGCTCACTTTCTCCTACTCCCAGCCTGCCCACTCGGGTAATGCAAGTGACTCTTGGAGGGGAGTTCAGAACTTCCAATCGCTCAAACATGCCAGGGAGTGGGTATCCCCTGGGAAGTGTTAATTCTTGTTCCACCTCATAATTGACAGGGAAAGCTGAGAATATCTTAATGCACAACCAACAGTCTTCAGCTAACCAGTATTTAGAAACCCAACAATTTTCAGGGAATCAAAAAGGTAGGATGGGCCAGCCAAAAGTGGGACTGCTCACTTCGGCCTGGCAAAGGTAAACTGAGACCTCCTCTTTCATCCCCCTGTCAGGGATGAAACCCTGACGGCAGTTAGGAAAATGAGGTGTCAGTTCTCGCTGGCTACTTTGTGCTGAGCTTGTGCATCGCTCACATTGGGACCCTGTGCAGTCAGGGAGTCTTAGAAGAGGGATACCTGGAGGTACGCAATACCAGGGTTCAGTTGACTGCATCCGTGGTTCTGCATTAATCATTATCTGTAGTGTGATGGACTTAGCCTAGAGGAAATAAACTTGACACAAAATTTATAAGGCCAGGTGCTGTCAGCTATGACAAGCAGAGGTCTGCCACAGGACTAATAAGACCGGAACCCAAGTGAGCCAAGACCAAGTATTTTCCAAGAAAACTACTTTTGAGAAGCCTGCTCCCATATTCAAAGGCTTTCTCATAGCTTAACAATAGATCTGTATTTATCTAGACTTATTCATAAAGTTGCAGTGTTCCCTTCCAAGCACAGTACACATAGGATAGATTGAAATGACCTCATGTCTAGGGAATGTAATATTTTGAGGTCAAAGGCTAACTGTATCCTCAGTATAGAGGGTCCTTTTAGGGTCTGGAGCTGAAACACATTACTATAGGGGAGAGAATGCTGAGATGATTATCTTCTGGTGTCGTCATATAGATTTTCTGGCTGAGCCTAGGTCATCCAGGTTACCAAGCCCAACATTTCATACTGATGATTCTCTCTCCTAAGGGCTATTTTCTGAGCTTGCCCTGCCTGTTTTCCATGTCTGGTTGCTTAGAGAGTGGGACAAGGATGTGGATATCTTTTAGGAAAAAAAAGAGACAGCAAGAGACTGAAGGCTATTATAGGTTATTCTTGTTCTTTTGAGGGAGTCTTTCTGGTAAAGCAATTACAGATTAGTAAGACCCCGATTTAAATAACTTTGAAAAGAGATCAAGTTCCTAAAGCCAAACCTATTGTGTGCCTTAAAGAGTGTGGCTGATTTTACTCTGAATTTTAACTGTACGTTTTATTATCCCTCCATAGACCAAGAATATGGCTTGTACCCAAAATAATGTCCCTGAAATGAAGCACAGCTTTCTCTCCAGCTTTACAATTTAATCTGCCAGATGACTTAATAAACTGGACTTATTATTTTTACATAAACACAGCAATCTTGGAGAACTCTCCATTTGGGGTACCCCATTATTTACTGAGAAGTCCTGGGAATTGGCTAAGACAGAACAGGAAGCACCAATAAAGGCATTTATATTTTAATTGTCATGCTAGGGCTACCCCAGGCTCAGCTGATTATAAAGATTGATCAGGTCCCACGACTGGCTTGAGGTGGCCTCAGGTCTGTAGGTGGCCGTGCACTTCTCACTTTACTTAGGAGTGTCCTGGCAGAAAGAATCCATCCCATACCTTTTCAGGGCTGGGAGTGAGATCCTGGTTTCCAGTTTTTTTTTGATGCTGAGAGCAGGGCCCAGGCTGAGTCAATTATTGCAGATCTGCAGATTCCTTATTTTTCATAGCAGAGCGGATTTCCTGTGTTTTCTTGATCTGGCCTGCCCCTAGGGTCTACCTGAGGTTTATAAGGTACTTGAAGTAGTATCTGTTATATACCTGTTCCTGTCACTTAGATCATGACTCTCTTTCTCTGGAAAAGGGCTTTGGGGTCTCATAGCTGTTTCCTGTCTGCATGAGGAAACCTATTGCAGCATGGAAACACTTATTATCTGGATTTATGCAAACCAACATGCTGCCATGAAGCATCAAAAACATACTGATGGTACAAAGGAGAGAAGCATAAATTTCACTTTACTCACAATGAGATACCCATTTGTTGTGGGTCCTAGTCAAAAGAAGCATCAGGATCTGTAGAGCTAAAGCATACAATTTCTCACTCATTTAGGACCATGTTGAAAATCTTTATTTCCAGTTATCTGATAGCACTTTAACAGCAGTCTGGATCATCTGGCTAATAACTCTTCTATAAATCTTGCCAAAAAGATACTAGAACAATTCTGCAGATATAAGGAAATATTTAAATAACAATCCAGTCTTATCAGTTCCTTTTCTTAAATCACAGCCTCAAAATTTCTGCACATTTATTTACATTCATTCTGTCTTGTCAGCAGGATTCCCTTCCTTTTTGCCATTGATGATATCTCAATCCATTATCTTTCATACTTAAAATATACATCTATAATCCTTCCTTATAATCACATATCATAGGTTTAACCTCTTTATTTTTCTGAGCTTAATACAGCCTGATTTCCCAAGAAATTTGGAAGCAAGTTGCTAATCATTATCTCATTTAGCATGACAAAGCTGTGCTCTGCAGTATCCTTTCAAAAACATTACATCAGTTCTTTAGATACCCAAAAGGATTACTGTGCTCACAATTAAAGATCTTATAACATATTACTCTTAGCAGAAATTCATTTCACATTAGGAATTAATCAGAGCATACTGAAGGTTTCATCTTTAGAATTCTGATTTCTAGGATAACAGATATAAGATAATTAAAACACTCACAGAATACCATGAAACAAAACACTCACAGATTACCATGAAACAGTAAGGATCTCATACTTGTAGATAAAGGTCTCTTAAGGTTAAGAATAGGTTGAAACCTGGTGACAAAACTTACATGAAACAAAGTTATCCTAACAATAGTATGCATTTTCATGTACTGGGCAGGTTAGTAACACCATCTGAAAAAGACTAATTGCTGCAATTTTCCACATTTTCACTCAATTCTCCAAACTCAGAAACCACTAAAGCTCTCCCTAGCATGTTGAATGTAAAGTGGCTCACTTTTTTTTCTTTAGTAAGAAGTTCTGAAGCTGGTATGGAATTCTTGCAGGAAAGCCTAATATCTTTAAATTTTTTACCAAGGCACAATGCTATGGCTTCAAACTATCAGCCTGAGGTCTGAGATTATCCCATTATTAACTCTGCTAATTAGCTCTAGAAATTTAAGTTACCAAAAGTCTCAGATCAGATAAAACACTGGTAGGATAAAAGTTTTGCAAACAATTTTATAACTCTAGAAACTCATGTTTTAAACTAACCATTACATGTTGAACCTGTTTTTATGTGCCACAATTATTTCAACTCAGAAGATTCTCTGGGTCAGACATTCTAATAATATGATGCAGATACAAAAAGTGTGCACATTTAGACATACCAGCATAAGAAAATCTTCTCTGGCTTAATATTAATAGTTCTTGTACCTTAGTTATTTCAAATCACGAGCTTTCTACACCAGATACTTTAACAGTTACACATAGAACAAATACAAATATGCTTCTAAACACTGGAAAAGGACCTTGGTCTTACCAAACTTTTAGAAATCAGCATAAGAAAACTCTTGAACTGCCAGAGTTTATGAAAACACGAGAAAACTTTCTTCGATTTAATTTTGATGGCTTCTGTACTATTGTTAGTAAAACAACCTAATTTCTCGTTGAAGTTACCTCTGTACTGTCTCACAAAGCTCTTATCTTCTGCTTTTGTCTCTAGCTTTTCCTAAACGGTATAGGTTCTGAAGCTGAGAGAATTTCAGGGATCAGAAACTCTTTAACCTTTTATAATAAGATCTAGATTGACAATTTTAATTTCTCCTCATTTCAATATTCAGTTTAGAGGCCTTTTGGTTTAATCCTGTCTAACAAGGTCCAAAACCATGAAAACCTTTTAAATTGTTGAGTTGCATATCTTTCTGACCTCTCTTGGTGATGCAGCTTGCCCAGGTTTAAAGGATTTCTACTTCTCATTTCAACCTGGCTCTAAAACTCGAGTGTTCCACACTCAGACAGACAAATTGACTACAAACATCATATATATGTGCACACATATACAGTTGATCGATTGATCTGACATTTCAAGAATGGTAGGGATAAAACTGATGGACTGAGAAAGGAAGGGACAGTCCTAAGGGCAAAATTAGCACTGGGTGTTTGATCATTGTATGATTTTAACCCAAACATGAAGGCTTGTAACTATTTCATGGTGATTCAATAAAATTTAAAAACATAGCAAAATGAAACAAAACCAACAAAATTAGCACTGTTGGTCAGTTGGGAACTTTGCCCACCATTTTTCAGCCTGAATGATCTGTTTCCTGCTTGTTAAAATGGGTCAAGAAAGCATTTTTGTTAACATAAAATCAGCAAACTATGACAAAGTTGTTATAAGCCTAAGGTTACAGAGATTACTGTTCTTGGCTTTCCTAGTTCTGAGGCAGTGTTAGAATTTTCTTTTTAGACATAGAGATAGGCCGTCTTAGGGACACACAGTTAATCATGTGATCCTGCATTTTCTTGCCTCCTCTGGTTTGATAATCCTATTCTTTTGTTTCCTGCACAAAGATATAACTGCAAAAATGATCTGATAATGCAAGCTGCCATTCACTGGCCACCTTTCCCCATGCTTTATACTCAGGCCACACTGTGTTACAGAGAGTAGCAAGATGTTCCTTATTTGAACTTTCTCATTAAACTATCTTCCAATGTTTTAATATGCTTATTAAGGGGAATCTTTGGGTATAGATATAGAATTGGCTGTATTTCCTGAGTGCCAGAAATAACCTAAGAAAAAGAGAAGACAACCTAAACAGGATGCTTCCTTGGCAAAACTTTTCTTCAGATCTCTCACCTTTGCCTCTCCAGAGGGGAGTCAAACCCCTCATATATTGATCCCTCACCTTGGCCTCTCTCCACTCCCAGTGAGAAAAATGCCCAGGGCATAGCAAGGACTGTGAATGAGGCCCTGTGGAATGCCCTAGAGCTCTCTTGCTATCCAAACAGGAGGCTAATCAGTGAGTGCAACAGGGCCTAGGGCCCTGAGTTGCCTCAAAGCAGGGAGGAGCCAGCAAACTAGCAGCAGCTTCTAGGCAGAAGCACTGCAGGATGCTGGGCCACCTCAAAGGGAGGCAGAACCGGTACTTCTGTAAGGCTAGGACTGGCAGCTGCAGTTCTCAGAGCAAACAGATCTAAGTCTGCCCCCAAATGTCTTCCTGTCTTTCTCATGCATTCCAGTAATCAACCATGGCGCTTTGCAGTGTGGCATTCTTGGATGTCCAGTTGCCCATAGTTGACCTGGTGGAAGACCTCTCACTGTGCAAGAGAATGACAGTTAGGCAGCCAAGGAAAATACAAGGAACAGAGAAATAGAGGGCATTGGCCTTTGGGAACCGAAAGCCCAAAATACCCAGAGGATTTCACAGATGACTCTGGGAACTTATGCTGTGTCCAGCGATCCTGTTTTTAGGTCCCAAAATAATAGACGAGATCTCCCAGAATTTTCAAACCATATCTTTACCTGAGTAATCCTGATCCAGAACTGGGATATCTGTTGCTCGGTGGGGCCCAAGGAGAAGAAAGAATTAGCTTTTATAGAAGACTGAACAGAATGGGTCAGAGAGGGGGTGGGGTGGGCAAGTACCTTGTGCTTGCCCGACCCGACCCCTCGTGGGATCTTTAGGTTCCCTTGGCAGTTGGAGCACAGGTATGATTCCCTTACCAGGTTGCTCCCTTGCAGGGGCAAGTCTCCTTCAGCCGTTATAGGATCCACGAAATCTCAGATTGGAGCCCACTCAGACTCCGTAGCCAAAGCCATGAGGCCTTATTCAGTCACTCTTCAGTCACTCACTTACATGTTCAGAATTCACACCAAAGTAAAAGGAAAAGAGGCTATACTCTTTTTACCCCCTCCATGGGACCCTGAAATGTGGTGGCAGCTCGGCAAATGGATGGAGAGAGAGAGAGAGAGAGAGAGAGAAGAGAGAGAGAAGATATTGTATTGAGTTTATAATGATTGAACACCCATCCCTTCACCAGTGTACATTTCTCATCACCAATGACTGAAACTCAATCATGAAAGCTTTGTAACTATCTCACAGTGATTCAATTGAAAGAAATTAGTAAGTTTATTAGAGGACCCCAAGTTGAAAGAGAAAGTGACTTTGGGGCTCTGTTTGCTGAGAAGGTCTTTTATTCTCTAAGAGTGAGCTATAATCTACAAAAGAAAAAAACACCAGCCTTCAGGTGCCCCCCCAAAAGTCTGTGTCAGTATCCCTTGCCCATTTGGTGTGGCCTTCATGTGTTGCCTCTTGTGCACTCCCATAAGACTGGCGGGCCTAGTGCTCTTCCATATATCTCGTAGTCCCTTATCCCAGCTGATGGATCATACAAAGGAAAAACTCTTTTTACCTTTTCTGGTTAACCTTGGGGTCAGTTTCACTTTCCCAGTCCACATTACATTTTCTTAGTTCTCATTATGTTTTCATAATTCTCATTATATTTCTTATTTCTTACAGTTTCTTATTTGCAATTTCTTATTTGTCATTACACTGGGCCTCACTCAGGTCTTACAGGTCTTTTGTCTTCACATGAGAGAATGTCAGGAGGAGATGAGCAGTTAATTAAAAACAGATTTTATTTGTAGGCTTTGAGGCAGGTGAATAGGGAGAGAGAAAGAAGCTCAAGAGAGAACATGCTCACAAGAGAACGCAAACTTCTCCAAAGGTGGAGAGAGCCCTAGTACACATCTCAAGAGGGATTATGTGGGGTCACATGTGCTCAGGCACCACCGATGCTTCGCTGTGTGGACACAAACAGCACATTGGCTGAGGCACTTCATTTGTTCAAGTTGGTTTTTACTGACTTTTCCCCAAGCTGCCCCACATGGAGCTTCTAGCAAGGTAAGAGTCCGTTGCTAGGGTGGTTGCCAAGTGGGTAGAGTTGGAAATGGTTGATTATCTTCTTTGAAATTCCTTTCCATGGCCTTTGTTCTTGCTGGAAGCTCATTTGCTCTGGGGTCCAGCCTTCTCTGGATCTATTGGCACCCAGGTGAACTCTTTTTTTTTTCTTTTTATTAGTGAAACACCATGAGGTACAGTTGTAGATTTACAGTTTTTTGTGCTTGGGTTTCGATTATACAATGATCAAATACCCATCCCTCCATCAGTGCCCACTTTCCACCACCATGGATAATATCCCTCTCTCCCCCCCCCCCCATCCCACCCTGTCTCTGTGGCAGGGCATTCCCTTTTGTTCTCTATCTCCTTTTGGGTGTTGTGGTCTGCAAAAGAGGCATTGAGTGGCAAACATGTTCAGTCCATAGTCTACTTTCAACATGCATCTCCCCTCCTGGGAGGATCCTTCAAATACCCTTTATTTGGTGCTCCCTTCTCTATCTGAGCTGCCCTTTCCCCTAGAATGCCCGGCTGGCCTCTAAGCTATGGAGTAATCCTCCTGGTGCTGATCTCAGCTATTCTTGGGTATTAATCTCTTATTTTGTTACTTTATATCCCCCAGATGAATGCAATCTTTCTATGTCTATCCCTCTCTTTCTGACTCATTACGCTTAGCATGATACTTTCCATGTTGTACCACTTGTATGTAAATTTTATGACTTCATCTTTTCTAACAGCTACATAGTACTCCATTGTGTAGATGTACCAAAGTTTCTTTAACCAGTCATCTGTTCTTGGGCATTCAGGTTTCTTCCAGCCAGGTGAACTCTTATTAGGCTCCTGAGCTCACAAGATGGGCTCTTTATAGCTTTGGAGCTATCGGTTTTATTCCTTCCTAGGAATTTTATTTTTGAGGGGACCCTTCCCAATCTCTCTGCTTACATCAATAGTATGAAACTTTAACGATATAATTTATGGTTTTGTTAGTGAGATAGTTTTAGGCTCTTCAGGCTGTTATAATGCCATAGACTAGGTGACTTAAAAAGAACAACAGTTTTCTTTTAAGCAACACTCAATCACAGTTATAATTTCTTATTCAATGTTTGTAATTCCCATCTGACTATAAACTCCATGATGACAGGAACTATTTTTGCCTTGTTTTCCACCTTGACCCTAGTGCTTAGTACAGTGCCTAACACATGGGTTATTGACAAGGCAATTGCACATCCAGGATCATGCCAGTTTTGAACTGCTGTTTGAAGCAACTAATATTGTCTCTTGCCTCCCTGGTTTGCGTAATAAATTATATGAACACCCTAAAAAAACAGCAATTTAAAGAGTATTGGAGGCTAGAAAATCTAGAATCTGATGAAATTTGGTGTCTGTTGAGAGCCCACTTCTTAATTCATATTTGGCTGTTTTTTTCTCTGTTCTCACTGGTAGAAGGGAGAAGAAATCTTTTGGATCTTTGAGGGGTCTCTTTTATGAGGGCACTAATACCATTTTTGAGAGCTGTGCCCCTATGACCTTATTTGCTCTTAGATGTTTATCTGTGGACACCATTACATTAATAATTAGGTCTCAACATATGATCTTTGGCAAAGTATGGGTGAATAAAATCATTTAGTTTGTAACAGAATCTGTGGTTCAGTTTGAATTAACATTTAAATTTGACTGTAGAAGTTTAAGGGCAAATGCCCCAGATGTGTATTGCCTGGGATCATTGGCAGTGGCCTGGATTTGAATTCTGGCTCTCCCACTTAAAAACTTTGTGAGTGTGAGTTTACTCTGTTTCTTTTGACCTTTCGTTTGTAAAATGGGAATTATTATAGTACTTATCCTCTAAAACTAGGCTGTTAATAGGGTTAGTGGAGTTAATTCAGAGAAGGTGCTCTGAATTTGGCACTTAACTACTCAATAAATCTTCACCCTTCTGTTGTAATCATAAAGTTAGGAATGCTTATTAACTCTAAGATGAGATACAGTTGTTAGTAGGCTGTTCTACCATAAACTAGTAGATTACTGCATGGTTTTGAAGCTGTGATTTGATTCATTATTTTGTAAATTTGAATATAGCGCATGTGAATTAATTTTTGATGCTGTTTCCTAGTTTAAGGCATGGCAGTATTGAAGATAGTAACATTATATCAGATGTTAAATGATTATCTAGCTCAGAAGAATGATTATGAGTTAGAATTAGCGATATCATAGATAACAACACAGACTGTACTTAGCTGTACCTGGGCAAATCATTTAACCAGATTTTTGTTTGTTCATTTGTTTCACTTTTGGGCCACATCCAACACTGTTCAGGACTTCTCTTGGCTCTGAGCTCAAGAATCTCTATTGGTGGGTCTCAGGGTAGAGATATGGTGCCAGGGATTGAACCTGGCTTGGCCATGTGCAAGGCAAATGCCCTACATACTCTACTCTAGTTTAGTCCCCACTTTGCCAATTTTAACTTTTGCTTTTGCATCAGTATAGCAGAGGTAATGCCACCTATCTTGTGGGGTTAAATGTGAGGAAGAGATGAGCTGGTGCATGTAAGGATTTTAATAATACACGTTTATGTATTATGAGATTGTTATTATTTAGTTAAATCTGTCTTTTTGCAGTGATTTGTTCTTTTCAAGCTTAGAAACACTTGTTATACGTTTTTTTTATTCATTTCAGCCGAAATCTTCTATCAACATTGCCAAAATACCTATTTGATCTTCCCCTTAAAGTTTTGGTGGTCAGTAATAATAAACTGGTATCTATTCCAGAAGAAATTGGGAAGCTAAAAGATTTAATGGAATTGGTAAGTAAAGTAGTTTTATTGACTGTGTATGGTCTTCATAATATGTACCTTTATATTTGGAGATATTGCTAATGTCTCTATTGAACTTCTCTGTAATTTATATATATATATATACACATATGTGTGTATGTGTGTGTGTGCATGTGTGTGTGTGTAATTGATTTTGTAACTATTTTGGGACCAAGATAAATGGAAATTTGCCTTAGCATATAGTGATTTGAGAAATATTAGAATAATACTTTTAATATTTATTATTTTTTATTTGGATCATATCTGGCACTGCTCACAGATCTCTTCCTGTGGTACTCAGGGACCGTGTGATGTGAGGAATAGAGCACAGTCCCTGCATGCTAGCCATGCACTCTAGCTTGTTGAGTTATCTCTCCTGCTCTGAATATAATATTTTAAGTATAAAATTGAGAGAAATGTGATCAGGTCCTCAAAACATTCAACCATTTCCTTATTTATTTATAGAGATTCTTCTCAGCAGAACTCTGCCGACATCACATTTGGTTGCTGGGCTGGTGGTTACGGGGGGTATGCACATTTGGTATTGCTGTAGAACACCAGAGCCATATACAATAGTGCTTGGGGCTCATGAACATCCAGTACAGTGCTGAGGATGAATTCAGGATCAGTAACATACTAGGCAGGTGTTGAGCACTTGAGCTACTTCACTGCAGAACAGCATTTAACTGTCATTATTTTCTTTTTTTTTACTTTAGTAATCCTTTCCCAGTACAAATTTTATTTTTAAATTTTTAATGAATCACTGTGAGATACAGTCACAAAGTTGTTTGTGATTGAGTTTCAGTCATACAATGTTTGAACACCCTTGCCCCTTGTCCTCCTCCTTCTCCTTCTCCTCCACCTCCTCCTCCTCCCCCCTCCTCCTCTTCCTCCTCTTCCTTTTCTTCCTCCAATTCCTCTTCCTCCTACTTGTCCTCCTCTTTCTCATTCTTTCTCTTCCTCTCTCTCTTTCCTTTTGGCATTATGGTTTGCACTACAGGTACTGAAAAGTCACTATGTTTGTCCCTTTACCTCTTTTCAGCACTCAGTTCTAGTCTAGAGTGATCATTTTCAACTATCATTGTCATAGTGGTCCCTTCTCTATTCTAACTGCCCCCCTGTTCCCCCTCCCCGCACCACTTGTGGCCAGCTTCCAGCTGTGGACCAATCCTCCTGGCCCTTGTTTCAACTGTCCTTGGATATTAGTCTCATACTGTAGAAGGGTGATCTGGCTGTGATGTCTGTCATCCTATTTATCACCAGAGTTGATTTGACTGATCTGGCTTGGTAGGTGAGTGTCCCCTTCCTCCCTCACCAGTCCATGTAAGTCCCACCTGAAGCTGTGCTCTCGGTCAAAGAGGAATGCCTTCCTCAATGGAGACAGACCATTTTTTGGTTGAGGGTACACAGGTAGCTGTGCTCCCCTGCTAGAACCTCCAAACAGCCCTCAAAGGCAAATACATAGGTGTGTGTATATATATATAATTTTTATTAGTGAGACACCATGAGGTACAGTTGTAGACTTACAAATTTTTGTGCTTGTATTTCAATCATACAATGATCAAATATCCATCCCTCCACCAGTGCCCATTTTTCACCACAAAATGGGCACTGGTGGAGGGATGGGTATTTGATCATTGTATTATTGAAACACCAGTGCCCATTTTCCACCACCACGGGTGCTGGACAGTGCTACAGTGCTACAGCGCTACATTGTCATATACACAATTACATAGTTGTTCATCATTGGGTTTCAGGCATACAATTTTCCAACACCTGTCCCTTCACTAGTGTACATTTAGTGTACATTTAGTTTCCCACCACCAAGGTCCAAGTTGAACTCTATCCACTATATAAAATCTTTAAGGGTATCCAGCGGAGCCCTGAAGGCTCTCCCCCTCGCCACCTCCATTCGGGGGGTGGGGCACTCACCCAGCCGTAGTGGCCTGGGCCATGGGGTAGACAGTGGACAAAATGAGAGCCAAGCTGGTTGATTAATCAGATGTTCTTCATTCCATTCTCCCCACGCACCTGCCCCAGTCTCTCTGAGCCTCCCATTCTAGTCTCTCACTGTCTCTCATTCCTGTCTCATTCTGTCTCTCCCGCTCATCTCTCCCCGCTCCATCTAGCAGCCTGGGTTCTCTCTCTCTCCTCTCTCTCTCTCTCTCTCTCTCTCTCTCTCTCTCTCTCTCTCTCTCTCTCTCTCTCTCTCCACGTGCTTGCTCCTGTATTCTTCTACATTCTCCCTCTGTCCCCCTTGCTAGCCTCTCCTTGGTTCATCATGCTGCCCTGCCTCTCTCTCTCCATCTCTCTTCTCTCCAACTCCCCAGCACTCTGGGCTGACACTTCACCCAGTCAGGTAGCAAAATCAACATAAGAAAGCCCTTCCTGAGGGCCCACCTAAAAGGTATTCTAAAGCCCTTTCTGTCTGCCCAAGGGCAAAATACCTCCTAAGGTGTTTTTCTCCTTCCCTCAGTCCAATAACTCTACCAACATCTTAATACCAGTAATTTTTGTATGGACACAGTAAGAGATACCATTGAGGCTTGTAGGGCAGCTCTCCTGGGAACACCTTGCCACAGACTCAGACTACAGTGCTCAGGCCAGATTGATCATTCCTAACCCTAGCAGGGTCCAAATCTAGTTATTACTTTTTGGATCATGACAGCATTTGTCCATGACCAAGCTCTTAACTTATAGTTAAGCATTATGGTGCTTTGGCTAGGCCCATCTCGATGCCAGTGTAGCACATAGCTTACCGCTTGCCCTGGTTTCATCCAGTCCCTTTGTCGGGACCCTGCTTTTGGGGGTGCTAGGAAGTAAAGGCAGCTGAAGCTTAATTGAGAGAACAGATGCCCAGGAGGGAAATATCACTGAGAGTCACATTACAGAATCATAGCATATACTGTCTTCTTGTGTCCATACAAAAAGGACATTTCTCTGAATAAACTATGCAAAGGACTTAGGGAGAAGAGAAAAACAATATTTACAAGTCAACAGAGCACAAAGAAAGAAGTTACAAATAAACACAGAGGAAAGGGAGCACTGTGATGGGAGCAACCCAATAAACCTAAACTATCTGAGGCTATGCAAGAAAGACAAAACAATCCACCCTTTCCCCTCACCCAGCCTGCATATGTTTCAGGTACTTTCCTTCCCTGTCTCTGTCTCTGTCTCTGCCTCTGTCCCTCTCCTTTTGGGCATTATGGTTTTCAATAATTTTGAACTTAGTTATATGTCCTATTACTTATCCATCAAACTTTGTACTACTATTGTAGAAGTATAGGTGATGTAGGAATATAGATAATAATAATATCCATTCAGGTAGCTCTAAAATATTGAGTCTTCTCTCCATTTTATCAAACAACAACCCCCTCCTAATAAATACTAATTATTTTGAATGTAGTTTTTAGCCCTTTTCACTAATTATAAACTAATTAAGTGTGCACTTCTCCTTTTTTCCCAAAATTAATAGTGGTTTCTCTGTATATTGGAAATTGGAGGTGAGTACAGTAGAATATGAGTTTCATTTGCAGGATTTCTAGAATTGACTGCTAAGAACTTGGTTCAGGTTTTTTTTTTATGTGTGTGCTTATGAGGTAGGGGAAAGGGAAGCAATTGCAGTTAGTGGTATTTTTTATTCTCTTATTTAAATGTATTATTTACCTTTAAAACAGCTTTATTTATTTTAATTTTTGCATTTTATTTTTAACATTTTTAATTGAATTACAGTGATAAACACATGTAAAATGTTGTTCATGATTGGATTTTAGTCATTTAATGTTTCAACACCCATCGCTTCATCAGTATGTTTTTCCCACCACCAATTGTCCCAGTTTCCCTCTGCCCTCAGTCCCACTGCCTGCCACTATGGCAGGCACTCTTCTTCTCTCTCTCTCTTTCTCTTTCTCTTTTCTGTCTCTCGCTCTTTCGCTCTTCTGTGTCTCTCTCTTCTCTTTCCCTCTCTCTTTCTTTCATTTTTGGCCTTATGGTTTGCAGTACAGATAACGAAAGTTTATCAGGTGTATCCCTTTACCTGTGCTCTTCACCCCTCTCCCCCAACCATACACACACTTGTGGCAAGAGCTTTAATTTTTTAAAATTGAATTACAGAGTTACAAAGTTATTTATGACTAAGTTTCAGGTGCACAATATTCCAGCACCAATATTTTCACCAGTGTACACTTTCCTCCACCAGTCTCCCCAGTTTGCTTTCTGCCACCAAGCTTGCCTCTATGACAGGCACTTATTCCTTTTTATTTTTACTGTTAGGCATGGTGGTTTATAATACTGTTACCAATAGGGAATTATGCATATCACTTTACCTCCATTCAGCAACCAGTCCTTGTCCAGAGTGACTAATTCTTTCTATTATTGTCCTAGTTGTCCTTCCCCTCATAATGGCAAGCATTCTACTAAAGATCAATTTTCCTACTTTTCATTTTTATTGCTATTTTGCATTAGGTATTCCCCTATTATGTTCCTTTATATCCTGCATTTGAGTGTCTGAGTGTCCTTATAGGTACTGCATTCAATCTGTATAATGCTTTGGTAGTGTTGCCATTTTGATGATATTAATCCTCCCAATTTATGAGCATGGGATGTACTTACATTTCCTCATGTCCTCTTTTATTTAAGTACTCTTTTGTGATTATGTTTGTGTAAGTCTATCATCAACTTCTTTAGTTTAGCCAATTCATAGTTTCTTGATTTTCTGAGTCACAATTGTGAACTGGATTGTATTTTTTTATATAGTTCTTCTGTTTCATTATTTGCATATAGGAAAGTCATGGATTTTTGTACATTAATTTTGTAGCCTGTCACTTTACTATACAAATCTATTTCTAGGAGCTTTTTTGCAGTTTTCTAAATATAGTAACATTATCTATAGTGAAAGCTTGACTTCCTTTCCTGTCTGATGTCCTTAAAATCTTTTTCTTGTATAATTTATCTGGCAAGTTTTTCCAGTACTACAATGAATAAAAACGATGAGAGTGGGAAACCTTGTCTTGTGCATGATTTTGGAGACATGGTTTTCAGTTTTCTCCATTGAGTATAATGTTTACTGTGGGATTGTGGTAACTTACATTGACGATGTTGATGAAAGTTCCTCCAATTCCCATTTTACTGAGAGGGATTTTTTTATAATCATGAAATATGTGCTGGATCTTGTCAAATGCTTTCTCTGCAGTTATTGATATATCATATGATTTTTATTTTTTATTTTATTAATATGATAGATTATGTTGATTGACTTCCTTATGTTAAACCACCCTTGTATCCGTGGTATAAATCCTATTTGGTCATGGTGCATGGTCTTTTTCATGAGATGTTGGATTCAATTTGCTAGTATTTTGTTAAAGATATATGCATCTATGTTCATTAGGGATATCAATCTGTACATCTGTTTTTATGTTGTCTCTCTGCTTTCAGTATCAGGGTTATGTTTACTTCATAGAAATTGGAAGTGTTTCTGTTTCTTCAATTTCCTGAAAGATGCAAAAAAATTGGCAATAACATTTTATTTTTTGCTTTTTGGGTCACACCCAGCGATACACAGAAGTTACTCCTGTCTCATGCACTCAGGAATTACTCCTGGTGGTACTCAGGAGACCATATCGGATGCTGGGACTCAAATTGGGTTGGCTGTGTGCAAGGCAAACGCCCTAGCCGCTGTACTATCGTTCCAGTCCCAGTAACTCTCTTTAAAACTTTAAAAGAACTCACTGGTGCATGCATTTGGGCCTGGGCTTTTGATTTGGGGAAACTTTTGATTATGATTTCTATTTCCTAAATAGTGGTAGGTCTGTTCAGGTATGCCATATATTCTTGGCTCAGCCTTGGGGGTGGTAATATGAGTCCAAGAATTTATATATTTATTTTTGTTTCATGGGCTGGAGCGATGGCACAGTGAGGTAGGGTGTTTGCCTTGCATGTGGCCAACCTGGCCGACCCAGGTTCGATTCCTCTGTCCCTCTCAGAGAGCCCGGCAAGCTAGTGAGAGTATGGCAGAGCCTGGGAAGCTACCCGTGATGTATTTGATATGCCAAACACAGTAAAAAGTGTCACAATGGAGACGTTATTGGGCTCGCTCAAGCAAATCAATGAACAACGGAAAGACAGTGACAGTGATTTTTGTTTCATGGCATAAAGATTTTCAAAGTAATCCCTGATGATCTGTTGAATTTCTGTGGTATTTGTTGTGGCATACCCCCTTTCATTTCTGGTCTGGTTATTTAGGGTTCTCTTTCTTTCTGAGTCTTGCTATTGGTTTATCTATGTTGATTATTTTTCAAAGAACCAGCTCTTGGTTTCATGAATCTTTTGGATTCCAGTTCATTAATTTCTGCACTAAGATTTATTATTTCCTTCCTTTAGGCTGCTTTTATCGGATGTTTTCCAGTGTCTTAAGTTGTGTGGTTTAGTTATTTATATGGTCCCTCCCTTCCTTCCTGATGCTTGCATGTGTAAGCTATGAACTTTTCTCTTAATACTGTATTTGCTGTGTCCCATAAGTTCTGGTAGTATGTGTTTTCATTCTTGTTTGCTGCCAGCAATCTTTTTTTTCCTCTCTTGTCTCTTCCCTGATCCTCTAGTGTTCAGTACCGAGCTACTTAATTTTCAGGTGTTTGAATTTTTTCTTTGTTTCTGTATGTGATTAACTTCTATTTTAAGTGGATCCTGTTCAGAGAAGATAGTTGCTATGGAAGTATGTTTTGTGGCCCAGCTTGTGGCATATCCTGGAGAATGTCTCATGTGCATTGGAGAAAAATGTGTACTTGGTTTTGAGGATGAAAAGCCACCTTTCTCTATCATTTTTTCCTTCAAAGACAATATTTCTTTGCTGACTTTTAGTCTAGTTGATGTTATGAGAGGTGACAGAGCAGTATTGGGGTCTCTAACTGTGACTAATTGTGTTACTAGCAGTGTCTTCCATCAAGTTTATTAACAGTTGTTCTAACTGTTTTTGCTGATCCCTCATTAGGTACATAAATGTTTAGGAGAGTGACTTCCTCCTGATGTACCTATCTCTTGATCATTAAGAAATGATCCTCTCTGTTTCTTATAACATTTTAAGCCTTAAGTCTTTGTTATCTGATACAAGTATGGCCACCCCAACCTTTTTTGTTATGGGTGAAAGATATATAGGATCTGAAGAGAAACCAGAGTATAACCCCTAGCCTTTTTGTGGCCATTGTAAAACAGAGCTTGAATTTTAACTTAACTGTGATTTATTTATCAGAGCTCCTAGAATGTCTTTGGGTTAGAATGACAACCCTGAAATGTACAGCTTTTGATTATTCATATTTTGTATCCCTTGGTAGAGAAAAAGTTACTTTAATACTGACCCTGAGTATTTGGTTGTCTAGTTCATATAAATGACTATTATAATGGACAAGATTATCATAATGATTTATACTTACCTTCTATTTCTATCTTTTAATGAAAAGTTACTGAAGCATATAGGTTTTAGTTGATGACAGTTGGACTTCTGTTGAGTTTTTCATAGTGCTGTTTTATATAGTAGTGTCATAGCCTCAATATTTTGCATAGAAAACTTCATCTACTATGTTGGATTGACTTTATGTAGTTATGTAGATGGAGATGTACCATCTTGAGGAAAGTGATATTTAAGATAATTTTTGTAAGCTATTTGCCATCTACTTCAATAAAAAATGTATGTGTGGTTTTCAGTTCTTTTGCTATAATTTTGTTTCTTTTAGGATATTAGCTGCAATGAGATTCAGGTCCTTCCCCAGCAGATGGGAAAATTGCATTCACTTAGAGAGCTTAATATAAGAAGAAATAATCTTCATGTGTTGCCAGATGGTAAGATGCTCACCAGTTTTTACTGAAATTAATAAGAGAGTCAACTGTGTAAAGCATAATTAATTACCTTTTTTTAATTAACAGAATTAGGAGATCTTCCTTTAGTCAAGTTGGATTTCTCTTGTAATAAAGTGACCGAAATTCCAGTTTGTTATAGGAAACTACATCATTTACAAGTAATAATTTTGGATAACAACCCACTACAAGTACCACCAGCACAGGTTTGTAATAGAAAATATACTTATTTTTTGTTCATGCTTATATTTCTTTATTCCTAATAAAATTAAAGCATTGAAATTATGAGCTAATTTGTTCTTTAGGTATTATTGTCTAAAGGAGTTTTTTGAGAAGTTACTTTATGACATTGGTCAGGGTTTTAGGTTAGCTTTTAGAGAATAGGTTTTCGGAAAACCCAGATTTCATCTATCTGCTAATAACTGGCTTATAAACTGGTAAGTCTGCTTATCTATATTATTATAAAATGAAGTACTGTGTAGTCTGTAGGAAAGAAAAGTAATTTTTCATCTAAATTTGTATTTTCTTGACTAGAGACATCCTCCATAATAAAAGATGGACACAAGAGAAGCAAACAAGTTTAACATCATGCATAGCTCCTGTGGTTATGGTCTGGGTAGAACAACTGATTAACTTCCAAAATGGCACACAACACTGCCTTAAATACCATTTTTAGCTAAAGACAAAATATAGTGGGAAGAAGAACAAGTTAAGAAAGGTTATTTAACAAATCACAGCAATGATGATATAGTTGTTATACAGATTTAAGTGACTTTTATTCTTCATTGATTGGAGTTTCTGTAGATCTGTTTATCATCCGCATCCTGTTAAAAAGAGGGAGGAGACATCCTTATAAAAGAAATACGTTTTACAAAACATAAGTTCTTTGTGGTCTTTAGAGTTTTTACTATGTGTGCTTTCACTTAATAGGCAGCCTAAAATGATCCTTATGCCAGAGATATATCTGTATTTTGGACCTTCCAAGCAGTGCTCCAGGGTCTAGGGGGTACTCCTGACCGCACTTTGTCAACCAGACTGGCAGTTCAGTATTAGGTTCTTGGGTTAGGGTGCAGCTTGGGCCCTGTAATGCCAGGGTTTACCAGGCCCACACCTGGTAATACTCAGTGGCCTCCAGAGTTACACTAAAGGCATGCTTAGGAGACCATTCTGGGTGATTGGATCTAGGTCAGTTGCATGCCTTGCATGTGCCCTTACCTCTGTACTAAAACCCTGGACTCTAAAAGAAATATTTTAAGGTAACAACTTTTACTCACCTTCAAGTCTCTCTACTTCTCAGGTATATATTTACTACTTATTTTTTGTGTGATTGAAGAACATTCTTAGCACTGACAGCTGGCATTATAATAGAAAGAACAAAATGTAATTTGCAAAGTCTTTATCCAGACTTTTAGTTTTAGGATTAAATACATGTCTAATTTGCTAAAACGACAGTAAAGGAGCATACCAAGAATTCAGTTCATTAAGGATGAAGAGGATGCAAGGAAGCCAACAGGGGAGATATGTAAGCATAATTTTATAAAATAAAAAATAGGTGGAATAGTGGTCACTGGAGTCAGCTTGCACTGCATAGGAATGTTTGACTAGGAACCACAGGACTCTAAAGTTCCTGCCTGCATTCAACACCCAGCTATGTTCCCTGATTCAGGGTTTGTTTACATCTAGAGGAAGGATCACCCTTTTCTTCTTTCAAAGTTATATTGCACTCATTTCAAAAGGGTTGTCGTTTCTAACTCCAATAAAAACTGTTGTAGTTGCTGCATTAGCAGAATGTGAAAAGGTGACACTAGCTTCCTCTGTGGGAGAAGGCAAATGACAAGTTGTTTTACTGTATTATACTAGGGAACTGATTAGTATTAAAGGAAATGTAACTCTGAATATAATGATAAGATAGTGCTGTCCCATAGAACTTTCAGAACAGTGACAATGTTCTAGAAACTGTTCCTCCAATAACCACTTGCCACATTTGACTGTTAAGTGTTTAAAGGATAGCTAGGGTGATTAAGGAAACATTTTTAAAATTTAGTTTTATTTTTATAAATTTAAGTAGTTACAATCACAACCATCCTGTTATTTGTCGATTGCCTCAAGCAGGCCCCAGTAACGTCTCCTTCGTCCTAGCCCTGAGAATTTTAAGAAAAGTGCCATATTCAAGGCTCTTTCAGAGTTAGGAGAATGAGACCCTTCATTGTTACTGGTATTTGGCATATTGGGTACACCATGGGGAGTTTGCCAGACTCTGCCATGTGGGCAGGTTACATTCGGTAGCCTGCTAGTTTTTCCAAAGTAGGAATGAGATGATAAGATGGCGCTTCCGGGAGCTGAGTGTGATAATCTCTGGATCCTGGCCGTTGTTGGGGTTACACGGCAGTTGGTGGGTGTAACTGTCTAGCTATTGACAGGTCCAGTCCCAAACCGTGCAGGCTTGGAGATCTCAGCCCTGGGTCCCACACACCTGGGTTCCTCTGCCAGTTCTTTTATGTGTGAGGCTCATCCAAGTCTGTGGAGAGTGGTCGCAGCATGGCCTTGGCTGGGGCCCAGAGGTCTTCAGCTGTTGGGCCCTGGTGGGGACAGTCAGGCACAGGTAGTTACATGGTCCTAGTGAACATAGTGGCTGCATAGCACTTAAAATAAAATCGTGTGGCTGAAGAATGCAATTTTTAGCTTTAGTTTGTTCTGGGGCCGCACCCAGTGATGCTCAGGGCTTATTCCTGACTCTGAGCTAAGGGATCATTTCTGGTGGGACTCAGAGGACAACTAGGGGGTATTGAACCCATTTGGCCACATACAGGCTGAGTACTCTGCCTGCTGTTTTCTCTTGGACCCTCCAAAGTTTAGTTTTTTAAAAGTTTAATTATTTAAGTTAGTTGATTGAATTAATACGCATGAGTATCTGCTCGAGCTCGAGCAGGCCCAGTAACATCTCCATTGGAGACTTTGTTGTTACTGTGTCTGGCATATCAAATACTCTCGGTAGCTTGCCGGGCTCTCCGAGAGGGGCGGAGGAATCGAACTCGGGTTGGCCATGTTGGCTGCGTGCAAGGCAGATGCCCTACCCGCTGTGCTATCGAGTATCTGCTATATTGGGCAGTACAGTTGTAGAGAGAGTGAATCAGAGTCAGAAACTCTACATATAGCTATAAAGAGGAGTGAGACTCCCCATACTGAAAACAGTGTATTGCTTATGTACTGAATATTGAGACTTTCTTGATTTTTTTGCCAGAATGCTTCCAAAGCCAGTCATATATCTCAAGCAGTATTCATAGATCGCTCCCTTAGCAAACTCATTGATAAATTTGGAGAAAATTATATGCATATATGTAATTTCTAGGGATTTTGTTATCTGTTCTATATATGTACATATAATTTATGTGAGAGATATGCATATATGAAACACATGCATATATCTGTGTATACACACACATATAATTGGGAGGGCCTCTGAAAATGACTGAATAGACTCACCATTAATAAAGTTCTCTCACTAATTTAGAACTTCCATTTCATTTTTTATTGTTTCACTCTGGTAAATGAACAGACAGCCAAGAGTCACTAAGCATTAGTGACAACCGAAAGGCTTCCACTGAAACAAAATAGTATATAGAGTGATTTTTAGCAACAGTATGGAAACTCAAAGGTACAAGAATGATGCCTTAAAAGACTGAGGGGCTTTGTCCAGCATTCTGGACTCAACCATAAAATTATATGTGAGGGGGTAAATATAGCTTCAAACATGTAAGGTCTCAGACAAAAAACTTATGAAAGGAATTCAGTTTTATCTATATTAGAGGAATACAATTTAATATGACACTGAGAGACCACTGTAGAAACACTAGTTTGTCAAAGCCTTTTTTGTCCTTTTAGGGAGAAAAAATATTATTGTACTTTAAATATATTTTATGGACTATTTGACCCTTGGTTTTGTATAAAAATTTAAAATTTTACTTTCACATAGGGTAACTATTTTCAGTATTATTCTGCTCTGTCTTCTTAGTTTTAGGACATTATGTTTTTAAAATATTTGTTAATATATTGTGTAAAATATTTGTTATGTCATTTCCAACAAAAGAAATGATGAAATTTTTTCCGTCTCATGCTGTAATATATTTTGTTCAAAATATAATACCCTCCATAGTCCAACAAATAGCTTTTTATTTGTTAGCCAACTGTTTAGCACATTTTAATTATAATATTTTGGTTCAACATAAGATACTATTTTCATATTTTTAAAATATTCCAGTAAAACAAGTTTATTAGTGAAATGAATGGAAGGAAGGAGAGAGGTAAATAAAGATACATGCTCAAAAGAGTGACTTTTCCAGAGTGGAAAAAAGCACAAAGTATACATCTCAAGCAGGTATGTGCGGACCTTTTCACAATTCTGCAGAAATGTACCCTAAAGTAAGAAAGGACATATCTGAGGCAGATGCAGGCCGAATAGTCAAGGCTTCTATTTTCATACTTATATAAAATTAAAAATATTTTGGAATGAAAAAATATACCTTATAAAACAAAATAATATAGTTTTATAATACTCGAGCGGGCCCAGTAACGTCTCCATTGGAGACTTTGTTGTTACTGTGTCTGGCATATCGAATACTCTCGGTAGCTTGCCGGGCTCTCCGAGAGGGGCGGAGGAATCGAACTCGGGTCAGCCATGTTGGCCACTTGTAAGGCGAACGCCCTACCGCTGTGCTATCGCTCCAGAGAAATCAAGATGTTGGGCCGGAGTAATAGCACAGTGGGTAGGGAGTTTGCCTTGCATGCGGCTGACTTGGGTTCGATTCCTAGCATCCGATATGGTCCCCCGAGCACTGCCAGGAGTTATTTCTGAGGGCATGAGCCAGGATTATCCCCTGTGCATCACTGGGTGTGACCCAAAAAGCAAAAAAAAAAATCAAGATGTTTCTATTAAAATCAAGCTTTTCTGGAATATATTCAATTGGATTTTTTCCTAGAGCTGTATCTAAAGCATAAAGATTAATAAACTATGAAAACCATATGTCAGCCTAAAACATGCCAGAAGAAGTTCACACAGAATGTGAATATTAACGTATCACTGTTGTAATAGAATTACTGTATTTAAAATTTTATATGTACTTTTAAATATTTTAGAATCATTTTAAACAATTTGTTTATATGGATGAGTATACTCATTCATCATATTTGCACATTTCTTCATATTTTTGTATATAGAAAATATTTCAATTTACGGGTTTCCAAAACTTTAACTCTCATCAACCTTTTATTAGGAAGGTTACAGAAGTGCTTTATTAAAATGAGGATATGAATTAGGAAAGAGTAATTCTTTATGTCTAAGATTGACAGTATGCAAGGACCTAAGAAGCAGTCAGTTTTTAGTGGAGTGATATAAGAAATCTTAAATGCTCATTTTCATTAGTAAGTCCTCAATGAATAAAAGCTTATAATTAAAAAATAACAGACTGTGTTACTTACTAATATGAAAGTAAATGGTAAAACATTTAAAAGAACTGAATATGGGGACTGGGTCTTAGAGGTTGAAAGGTGTAAAATGGAAAATTAGATTTTGTTATCAATCTTGATTACGATAAATTATATTTTTATTTTCAGTGTTGATAATCTCTCTACCTGTATGAATTGGTATGATAATATTTAAATTTACAGAGTGGAAAGATGGTAATGTTTGTCTTGCAGGCATTCAACCCATGCTGGTGAGGCTCTGGGGGATCAGATGGGATGCTGAGGATCTAAGCTGGGTTGGCGGCTTAGGGCAAAAGCCCCTAACTACAATATTTGCTATGCTATCTGCCCATAGAATTCTTTTTGTCACAGTGTTTTATCTTTCATTATTCTTTCTCCACTAAGTAACTTTTTAGTATATTCTTTAGGATTGACAAATATTTTATGTGTTTTTTTTCTCACTGTCATAACTTTCTATTATTCAACAGATTCAATTTTCTTACATTTGCATTTCCTTGATTTTAGCTTTCTTCTTGTGTTTACTATATATATTAACTAACCTAATGGTTATAATGAACTTTAAAGATTTAATATGGATAGCTGCAGAGATAGTACAGGAGTTAAGCACTTGGGGAGATAGTACATGGATTAAGGAGATAGTACATGGATTACTTGCCTTGTACGTGACTGACCCTGGTTCAATACCTCATGTGGCCTCCCAAGCACTGCCGGAATAATTTCTGGGTCACTCCCAGCCAAGCTCAGGGGTTACTTCTGGCTCTGCACTTAGGAATTACTTCTGGTGGTGTTCTGGGGACCATTTGGGATGCTGGGGATTGAACCCGGTCGGTCTCTTGCAAGGCAAACCACCCTATCCTATGTACTAATTGCTCTGGCCCCAGGATCATTCTTGAGCACAGAGCAAGGAATAGCCCATGGGTACCTCTGGGTGTGCCCAACACCTCCATCCCGAAAGAAAAAGTTACATGGGTTATTCTTTTCTGCTCTCACAACTACAATAAATGAATATCTTTTATTTTTCTAATAAAGATAGCTTTCCTGAATTATATGTTCTGTAGCATTTTCTATGTTGTGCTTTTAACAGGAAAACGTGTAAAATGCAGTAAAAATTAATTTCTTCTAATAAGAATGGTGAAGGGAGTAAAATTTTAGTTTATTGTATAAATTCTTTAGGGGAGTCCGGGGGAGGGGGGGCCGGTGGCTCTTCCCTAGCCGCCCGCATTCTGGGTGGGCCCGGGCCGCTCCCCCAGCAAGGGCAGCCCAGGTGGAGGAAACGAGGAAACAAGGGCCAAGCCGGTTGCTTGATCAGTTGCCATTTATTCCATTCTCCCCATGCGCCTGCCCCAGTCTCTCTGAGCCTCCCATTCTAGTCTCACACTGCACCACAGTCCGGTCTCCTCCTGTCTCTCCCGAGCATCTCTCCACGCTCCATCTAGCAGCCTGGGATCTCTCTCTCCACATGCTTGCTCCTATATTCTACTTCTACATTCTTCTCCCTCTGTCCCCCTTGCTAGTATCTCCGCACTCCATTTCACAGCCCTGCTCTTTCACTCTCTCCCCTGTCTCTCCAACTCTCCAGCACTCTGGGATGACACTGCACTCAGTCTGGTAGACAAATCAACATAAAAAAAAAAACCCTTCCTGAGGGCCCACCAAGTTCAAAAGAAACACCACCTAAAAGTTATTCCAAAGCCCTTCCTGACAGCCCAAGGGCAAAATACCTCCTAAGGTGTTTTTCTCCTTCCCTCAGTCCAATAACTCTACCAGCATCTTAATACCAGTAATTTTTGTATGGACACAGTAAGAGATACCATTGAGGCTTGTAGGGCAGCTCTCCTGGGAACACCTTGCCACAGACTCAGACTACAGTGCTCAGGCCAGATTAATCATTCCTAGCTCTAGCAGGGTCCAAATCTAGTTATTACTTTTTGGATCATGACAGCATTTGTCCATGACCAAGCTCTTAACTTATAGTTAAGCATTATGGTGCGTTGGCCAGGCCCATCTCGATGCCAGTGTAGCACATAGCTTACCGCTTGCCCTGGTTTCATCCAGTCCCTTTGTCGGGACCCTGCTTTTGGGGGTGCTAGGAAGTAAAGGCAGCTGAAGCTTAATTGAGAGAACAGATGCCCAGGAGGGAAATATCACTGAGAGTCACATTACAAAAGCATAGCATATACTGTCTTCTTGTGTCCATACAAAAAGGACATTTCTCTGAATATTTCTCTGAATGCAAAGGACTTAGGGAGAAGAGAAAAACAATATTTACAAGTCAACAGAGCACAAAGAAAGAAGTTACAAATAAACACAGAGGAAAGGGAGCACTGTGATGGGAGCAACCCAATAAACCTAAACTACCTGAGGCTATGCAGGAAGGACAAAAACATTGTTATCCTACAGTTTGTGTTCATTTTAACATATTTTTCCATCTAATATGAGAAGTGTGCATATACATATTAATATATTTGAGTACACAAAATGTAGTGATTGTAATGTTCCCAAATAATGTGAGATTATGAAAATTATAAAAATATTATTACATATAATTCATATTTGGTCCTATACAATTAAATCTTCTAATTATTTGTTGACAGATATGTTTAAAGGGTAAAGTACACATATTTAAATATTTAAATATACAAGCATGTTGCAGAATGGACAAGAAACCAGATTCATTGGATCTTCCATCATTAAGTAAACGAATGCCATCCCAACCTCTCACAGACAGGTAATGCCTTGTTTCATGATGGACTGGTGTCCTCTAAGAGTTAATCAATATTTGGTGTATTGTATATACTTAGACTGATTGGCCAGTGTGTTGAATTCAGTATTTGACTGAGTATTTGAAATCAGTGTTTGATATTTAAACTATCATCACTAACTAAACTCTTGGGATATTAGAATAAATTGTGAATATTTTTTTCAAAAAACATGAACACTTTAGTAGATTAGAGACCATTTGCCATTATAATGCAGAAACACTAATTTCTTGGCACTTGCAATTGAATTTACTCATGTGATCCCTTTATCGTCTATTTATAATTTGAATTTGTCATTGACTAACATTGAAAAAGAAAGACCACTCTTCCCTTATTTGTATTCTTTATACTTTTCTAATGTCTTTTGGTTCAAGATGATGTGTCATTGATGTTTTACCCCACATGAAATTTTGAAATAGTACGTCATATTGTTTTAAATACATGCTTTCTAGATGCATATTAGTCTGAAATATCTTATAAAAACATTTATCCACTAATATGTAAAATAATTTGACTGAGGTGAGAGTACCGAAAGCGAGAATATGGCCCTGCCTAAAATATTGAAAGATACGTCATACTTATAAAAAAGTTTATACTACTTACATGGTAGTATAGTTTGTGCTATACTACCACACTATGCTGCTCACACTATATTGTTCACTTTATTGCAGTGAAAATTCTTGAATTTCCAAAACAGACATTTTCTTGAATATTTTAGTTTCCCAATAATATGTGGATTATTTTGTTTAATATTATGAATTATAGTGGAATCAAGCAATTTTACAAAAAGTAAGAATGAATTAGTATTCTAGTCTCTATCAGTCTGCTTTGCCTCTTTGTATATGAAACTATATTAGTATCATTTACAGTATGAACCATTTGTTTACTTCATAAATACAGTTGAGTGTTTTCTGATCTATTTGGAGTGTTTATTGAATGATGCACTCATTGTTCTTGGCTGCCATGTAACTTAGCTAGTGAAAGAGGAGTCCGGACTGAACAATTTCAAGTTCGGTGAGCCCTGTGAAGGAAAGGGATATTTTTTCAAAAGGGTAGTTTAGAGAATAGCTCTTTTGAAATATGAAGCTTCAAGTTTAGACCAGCAAAGAAAAATGAGTTGTTCTAATATAGATTGGGTGAAGAGTATTTCAGGCAGGTGTGGATTGTGGAAAGCCTTAAGTTTACAAAAGTGGTTTTAATAAAAATTGAAAGGAAACTAGTAATGTTTGAGCAAAGTAGCTGAATGGTAGAATGGTCTAAATTGGTTTTGCATACGTAGGGCTCAAGGAATGTTGGAGGGATGAGTTGGGAGACTGTAAAGTTTACATTGGGAAATTATTGAATAGTTTGAAATAGGTGAATAATGTCTAATTTGTGTTTTAAGAACTTATTTTGATTCTGAAGGAAAGCAGATTAAAAGAAAACAAAAATTGCAGTGCTGCTGAGATAAAGGGTCATGAATAGGGTTATTGCAACAGAGATGAGAAGTAGTGGGCAGAATATATTTCTGTGGTGGTCTTCTAGCAGTGTTCTCCAAAATATATGTAATGTAAGTACACATGTAGTTTAAACACTTTTGCAAACAATTAAAAAGCAAATTTATGATTTAATTTTATGTTATTACAATGAAGTTATTTTTACTATTAAAAAGTAAAATTAATAATTAAAAAGTAAAGCACTGTAGCACTGCCCTCCCATTGTTCATTGATTTGCTTGAGCGGGCACCAGTAACATCACCATTGTGAGACTTGTTGTTACTGTTTTTTGGCAAACTGAATACGCCACGCGGAGCTTGCCAGGCTCTGCCGTGTGGGTGGGATACTCTCGGTAGCTTGCCAGGCTCTCTGAGAGGGACAGAGGAATCTAACCCCGGTCAGCTGTGTGTAAGACAAACGACCTACCCACTGTGCTATAACTCTATAAAACATAATTTTACTTTTTAAAAAGTAAAATTGTCTTTTATATTATATTTTTAGTTTTATATTATTTATACCAATGTATCTAAAATCTTGTAAGAACCTGAAATTTCAAAAATTAAGAGTTTCATATGTTTTCCTTTTTTAAACCTTTGAAATCTGGTGTACAGTTTACATTCCCAACTTGTTTCATTTCGACTAGGCACTTTTTAATTGCTTAATATAGCTAAATGGCCTTTTGTATTAGGCAGTACAAATCAATAGTGTACTTTCAAGGATTGTCTTTAAACTAGTTAGTAGTCTTTAAAATACTTAGCCCAGTTTCTGATGCATATGTAGTGAAGGTATAGTCTATGCAAAATTTGCAAATAAAGTAAAAATACTTTGCAACCTGATGGCATATTGAAATTCATAAATTTGCAAGTTCAAATCAATCTTCACAGAAAAAATAAATTCAGAGCTTTGCATATATTTTTGTGTTCTTTTCACAGTTACTAGATGAATATTATTTATAAGGCCAAATTGTATTTTAGTGCTAAGAATGAAGAAACTGCTAATTAAAATTTAAAAGTATTTCAAAGTCCTATGATGACATTTGCCAAACCAGTAAGGAAAAGAGAAGTGTCTTGTATCATGATAATAATTAAGATTTTGCTTTAGATTTTTTAAAAAAAATTTATTAGTGAAACACCATGAGGTACAGTTGTACACTTACAGATTTTTGTGCTTGGGTTTCAGTTATAGAATGATTGAGTACCCATCCCTCCACCAGTGCTCATTCTCCACCACCACATATCCCAGTATCCCTCCCACCCCCACACCCCCATTCCACCCTGCCTCTGTGGCAGGGCATTCCCTTTTGTTTTCTCTCCTTTTGGGTGCTGTGGTTTGCAAAAGAGGCATTGAATGGCAATCAAGTTTGGTCAATAATCTCATTTCAGCATGCATCTCCCATCCTGGGAGGATCCTCCCAACACCCTTTATTTGGTGCTCCCTTCTCTATATTAGCTGCCTTTTCCCCTAATGTGTGCGGCTGGCCTCCAAACCATGGAGTAAACTCATGGTACTTATCTCGGCTCTTCTTGGGTGTTAGTCTCCTATTTTGTTACTTTATGTTCCCCAGATGAATGCAGTCTTTCTATGTCTATCCCTCTTTTTCTGACTCATTTCACTTAGCATGATACTTTCCATGTAGTACCACTGGTATGTAAATTTTATGAATTCATCTTTTCTTTTCTTTTCTCCTCTTTCTTTCTTTCTTTCTTTCTTTCTTTCTTTCTTTCTTTCTTTCTTTCTCTTTCTTTCTTTCTTGAATCACCATGAGAACAGTCACAAAGCCTTTCAGTTCAAGTCTCGGTCGGACATACAATGATCAAACACCCCTCCATTTTCCAGTGCACATTTCCCACCACCAAGAGCCCCAGTATAACCCCCTCCCACCCACTCCCAGCTGTGTGCTAGATTTCTATTTTATTCTCTATGTTGATTACATTCAATATTATGACAAAAGACCCAACATTGTTACTTGGAATTTTCCCCTACATTTAGACCTGCCACAAAGACATCATTAAAAAATTTGTTTTCTATTGCTGATTATGAAGAACATATGATGTTGTGTGGCCACAATAGCAGCCACGTGAATTTGGATTTCTGATATTTTAATAATAAACCTAGAGGGATTACTGCCAGAAGCCCCTCGGTTCCAAGATTGGCATGTGTGCCTCTGGGTTCATGGTCAGTCAGAAGCTGGAGGAGGTGTTTGAGGGTGGCAACCTGGAGCATTGTCATGGCAGGGACCAGGGCTGATCCCACCCCCTATCCCACGAAGCCCCAAGTGCCTCGTTAATGCAGTCTCATACCTGGCTATTAATTAGGCTCTAAAAGATGCAGGCTATCATGTCGCCGCCACAAAGCAGGACAGGTGGAGGGACAGACATCCTTCCCCTCCCAGGACAGCATAGCGCCATAGTTAAATACACAGTCCAGATGTATTTTGGTTGGGCATTATCTTTTGCTCAGATTTTCCCACCACCATTCAAGCCTGATTTTCAGGACAAATGCTAGATCATTTACTTTCCATAGATCACTTTTCATAGTAGGAAACATTTGGAAAATAGCCCTGGTACCCGCATGCCAAAGCCATGCTTGTAGAGGCTCATGGTCACTGGGATTCCATTTGGAGAAGGTGGGGAGATAGCAGCTACCCCATCTGGGATCTTCCGGTGTTCTTGGCTCTGTATGGGGACTGGAGAATTTTCCGGGAGCTGTGGGGCCTTCCAGCTGGCTTTCTTCTTCACTTCTGTGTACTGTAAGATGGCGATGGGGGCAGGTTGTGGGCATGACTTCAGGAATCAGAGGTTGCCTTGGAGTCGGGGCGGCCCCATTGTGGTTCAGAAAATAGTTATGGTAACCACATGTCAGAGCCATGCTTGTAGAAGCTCATGGTCACTGAGATTTCATCTGGAGAAGGCGGGTAGACAGCACCTACCCCATCTGGGACCTCCCAGTGATATCGGCTCTGTATGGGACCCGAAGAATTCTCCGGGAGGTGTGGGGCCCTTCAGCCGATTTTTTTTTGCTGCTGTGTGTCGACTTCATCTTTTCTAACAGCTACATAGTACTCCATTTTGTATGAAGATTTTGCTTTAGATTTTTAAAATTCATGTAGCATCAAATATAACATTATGCAAGTTTCAAGTATGCACCACTAAAAATCAACTTACTACATGAAGATAACCACTAAAATTGTCCTTCACTGTACAGTAGATTCTTCATAACCATTTTGCTTTTCCATTCCCCCTTCCTTTTGGGTAAAAACCATTAATTGGCTTTAGATCACCATTCTAGTGCAAAGGTTTATTTTTAATTTTTTTTAGTTCATCTGCTTATTTTCTCCATATACAACACATGAGTGAAAATATATATTTTTTGTCTTTCTCCATCTTCTTTGCTAAGTATAATGCCCTCTAGGTCCATCCATATTGATGTAAATAGTAATATTTTATCTTGTTAATAGCTGAATAGCATTCCGTTGTGTATACATGCCACATCTTCTTCTCCTAGCTGTTTGTTAATAAGCATGTTGGTTGATTCCAGTTCTTGACTATTTTAAATGCTGCTTCATCAAACATGGGGGTGCACGTATTGCGATTATGATTTCTACTAGAACTATTTGCTTTTCTGAGTTTTTCAGAAGTAATGGGCTTTTGTTGACAATTGTCACTTTACAATAGAATTTATGAAAGAAAAAATAATGTGTGGGAAATACAAAGTTTTGTAGGAAAATTTCTATTTTCTTTCTTGTATTCTTAAAGATCTTAGCCATCACAAGCAATTTTGTTTTTGTCATTTTTTTTGTGAATTGTACACAGCTATCTTAGCCCTTACTACTGACTCTGTGGCCAGGGGTCACTCCTGGTGGTGATCATGGGATCATAGGGGGTGATAATGATTGAACCAGAGTCAGTTGCATGAAAGACAAGCACCAAAACCTCTGTACTATCTCTCTAGCCCACAAGTATTTTTAAAGTATATATTTTGTTCTATCTAGGAAAGTTTATGCCAAGCCTATTATTTAAGAAGAAAATCCTAATTACCACTAGATTTTCTATTTCCATAGTATGGAAGATTTTTATCCAAATAAAAATCATGGTCCTGACTCTGGCATTGGAAGTGATAATGGAGAGAAGCGACTATCTACAACAGAAGTGAGTATTTTTATTGATGACCTGTTCGATTTTGAAATTGTGATGTACTTTAAAAGAGATATTTGCCCACATGTTAGGTTTCTGGATTGCCCAAAAATGTGCTCATTATTGCATTTTATGGAAGAAAGAGCATGTACATTTTAAAAGCAAATCAGTGAACTTTAATATTAATTTTTGGTGTGAAAACCTGGAATGTAAAACAGATATTCTATATGTCACAAGTGAAAGTAAATCAACTTAACCCTTATCATATTAAAAATGCCTGTTTTGTACTTTTTCCTTTTAGCCATCAGATGATGACACAATCAGCCTTCACTCTCAAGTCTCAGAATCAAATAGAGAGCAGACATTAAGAAATGACAGTCATGCTACAGGAAGTAAACCGGATTTTCATAAAGGTAATTTATGTTCTATATATTTTATGTATATAGTCCTCATTAAAATGGAATTTGTAATTAAAGTTTGTTTTTAAAATTTTGATTTTTTTGGCAAAGCAAGAAAGTTTTTATTGAAACTTATAAGAAAGATCTCGTGAGGGGAGTGAGGGAGAAGTACATGTTCAAAATAGAACACAGGCTTTTCCAGGGTGGAAATAAGAAAGCAAAGAAACAAAGAGACAAGCAAGAGAAATACATGTTCGAGGGAGAACATGAGTTTAAAGAGAAAGTCGAAAAATTCTGATTTATTTGGGCAGCTTTTATAATGAGAAATATATACTTCTGTTCTAAGCACTGCATGTCAGAGCACAGTTTGCTATTTATATATTCTAATAAATTATCTATACTTAGACCAGGAGGTGTATGATTTTATTGACCACACTACAGAAGATGTAGCAGTTCCTGAACCAGGAGATTCACATATGGGATCCTTTGTCTCTTTTTTTAAGGTAAAGTAAACATTCAACAAGTAATACTCATGTTTTCCTTGATTTCACAAAAGTGGAGTGTAACATTTAAAACTATAACTTTTTTTTGTATAAGGGAAAAGAAAAAGTTCCTGAAAAATTCCAGAAATCTGAAGAGTTGACAGATGAAAAGAGGTTAGTATACATAATTTATCAAATGTAAATATTACTTACAAAAATTGAAAGTACTTGAGAAAAATTATCTTTATCATTTACCCATTGTGTTTTATTTATTAATGCTTCTTTCTGTAATCTTCAAATTGAAAATTCTACCAAGCATTTATTTATTTATATGCTGTTTTAATTATTACCACTTTGTAATAGAATTTGAGGTTGGGGAGGGTGATGCCTCCCCACGTATTTTTCCCAAGAATTGATTTAGCTGTTTGTGGGCGTTTGTTGTTCCATATGAATTTCAGGAGTGCTTGATCTATTTCTTTGAAGAATTTCATGAGTATCTTATAGGGATCGTGTTGAATCTGTATAATGCTTTGGGGAGTATTGTCATTTTGATGATGTTAATTCTTCCTATCCATGAGCAGGGGATATGTTTCCATTTCCTCGTGTCCTCTTTAATTTCATGGAGTAGCTTTTTGTAGTTTTCATTGTAGAGATACTTTGCCTCTTTAGTTAGGCTGATTTCAAGGTATTTGATTTTCCTGGGCACAGTTGTGAACGGGATTATTTTTTTCATGTCACTTTCCTCTCTCTGATTATTTGCATATAGGAAGGCCATGGATTTGGGGGCTGTGATTTTATAGCCTGGACTTTACTGTACAAGACTATTGTTTCTAGGAGTTTCTTAGTAGAGGATTTAGGATTCTTGAGATACAGTATCATATCATCTGTGATTAGTGTGAGCTTGATTTCTTCCTTTCCTATCTGGATTCCTTTAATGTCTTTTTCTTGCCTAATCACTATTGCAGGTGCTTCCAGTACTATGTTAAACAGAAGTGGTGATAGTGAGAATCCTTATCTTGTCCCTGATCTTAGAGGAAAGGCCCTTAGTTTTTCCCCAGTGAAGATAATGCTTGCCATGGGTTTGTCATAGATGGCTTTGATTATCTTGAGGAAAGTTTCTTCAAAACTCATTTTGGTGAGAGTTTTCATCATAAACGGGTGCTAGCTCTTGTCAAAAGCTTTCTCTGTGTCTATTGATATGATCATATGGTTTTTATCTTTACTTTTGTTGATATGATGAATTATGTTGATTTCCAAATGTTAAACCATCCTTGCATCCTGGGAATGAATCCCACTTGGTTATGGTATATGATCTATTTGATGAGTTGTTGGATTCTATTGGCTAATATTTTGTTGAGGATATTTGCATCCGTGTTTATCAGGGATATTGGCTTATAGTTTTCTTTGTTGGTAGTGTCTTTGTTTGCTTTGGGTATTAGGAAGTTATGTGCCTCATAGAAGCAGTTTGGGAGAGTTCCTGTTTTTTCCATTTTCTGGAAAAGCTTGAGGAGAACTGGACAAAGGTCTTCTTTAAATGTTGGAATAAATCACTAGTGAACCTGTCTGATTCACGAGGAACGCCAAGAGAGAGATAGCCAGAAAAAATCGCCTATCTTCGAAAACTCTTGAGCTAATTCGCCAGCGTGGTTTGGCGCATGACTCAGGCAACCGCAAGTTAACGTCCGAGCTCGCAAAGCAGTGCAGAGATGCGATCAAGGAAGACCTCAAAGAGAGAAGAGCAAAAGTACTGGTAGATGCGGCAAAATCCGGGAAAAGTATTCGTAACGCTTGCCTGTCCTTTGCCAACTACAAGACCAAGATGACTGCCCTCCGACGTCCTGATGGATCCATCACATCCTCCAGAACGGCAATGGAGAAGATTATCCATGACTTCTACTCAAATCTCTTCGATAGCCATGTCCACTTGCCGACATACCAAATTCCACAGGATGGATATGTCGTTCCCAACGTTCTCCCTTTGGAAATCCGACATGCCGTTTCGTCGGTAAAGAAACAAACAGCACCCTGCCCAGACAGGTCAGACCTGAACACCTGAAGAACCTGCCATCAGTACTCATCAATACACTGGCTCGGCTCTTCACTCGCTACCTGTCTGAATGCAAGGTTCCGTCCCAATGGAAAACCAGCAGGACCGTACTACTGTTCAAGAAGGGAGACATCCATGACATTGGCAACTATCGCCCTACAAGTTGTTCACTCGAGTCATCCAAAATAGGATTGGCAGAACACTAGATGAAGGACAACCATGCGAGCAAGCCGGGTTCCGCAAAGGATTCAGCACCATCGACCATATCCACACGATAACCAAGCTCATTGAGGTTTCTCGGGAGTTCAAGATGCCGCTCTGTTTAACGTTCATTGATTTAAAGAAGTCCTTTGATTCTGTTGAGATGGAAGCAGTCATTGAAGCCCTAGCCAATCAGGGCATTCAAGCCCAATACATCAGGATCCTCCGTGAGCTGTACTGTGGATTCACTACCAGGATCTCACCATTCTACAAAGAAGTGATCATTGATGTCAAGAGAGGGGTTCGGCACGGTGATACCATTTCACTGAAACTCTTCAGTGCCACCCTCGAGAACATCATGCGACGACTAGAATGGGAAGGAATGGGAGTGAAGATAGATGGTCGGCAACTACACCATCTCCGCTTTGCTGATGACATTGTTTTAATAACACCAAATATCAGCCAAGCGGCATAAATGCTGTCCGACTTTGACCGTGAGTGTGGAAAGGTAGGACTGCAGCTGAATCTTGCGAAGACAATGTTTATGAGAAACAGCCTCGTTCCTGATGCCCCATTCGCTCTCAACAGAACGACCATCTCAGAATGCAACAGCTATGTGTACCTAGGTCGAGAGGTCAACATGACAAATGACCTGGCACCCGAGCTGTGCAGGAGGAAGAGAGCGGCTTGGAACGCTTTCAAGAACGTCGAAGAAATATCTAAGAGGACGAAGAGCCTCCGGCTCTGGGCACATCTCTTTGATTCCACTGTTCTTCCTGCATTAACATATGCCTCAGAGACCTGGGCCCTAAGCAAACAAGATGAGAACGCTATTCAGGTCTCCCAAAGAAGAATAGAAAGAGCTATGCTTGGAATATCACGTTTCACTCAAATGAGAGAAAGAATCCGGAGTTCTGACATCCGTCGACGATCAAGAATCAGGGACGCTGTCTCATTTGCCAAGGTGTCGAAAATCAGATGGGTTGGTCACGTAATGAGATTTAAAGACGACCACTGGACTAGAGCTGTTACCGACTGGATTCCACGGGATGTCAAAAGACCACGTGGCCGCCCACCTACCAGATGGTCAGACTTCTTCGTCAAGATCATGAACGATCGGTTTGACGCCCTTCATGTTCCCGGAGCGAACAGATGTCATTGGGCTACACTAGTACGCGACAGGGCAAATGGAGATGTTACTGGCGCCCACTCGAGCAAATCGACGACTAACGGGAAGTTAAGTGAGTAAGTGATTAAGTGAACCTGTCTAGGCCTTGGCTTTTGTTTTTGGGAAGACTTTTGATTACCACTTCAATTTCCTTGATATGAATGGGTCTATTCAGGTATCCCAAGTCTTTCTGGTTTAACCTTGGGAGATTATAGGAATCCAGGAATTTATCCATTTCTGCTTGGTTCTCTAGTTTTGTGCCATACAGACTCTCTAAATAGTCTCTGATGATCTTTTGGATTTCATTGGTTTCTGTTGTGATGTCCCATTTTTCATTTCTGATTCGTTTTTTAGGGTTCTCTCTCTTTGTGAGTCTTGCTAGTGGTTTATCAATCTCATTTATTTGCTCAAAGTACCAGCTCTTGGTTTTTTGACCTTTCGAATTGTTTTGTTGTTTTTTTTTTTGGGGGGGGGGGTTTCCATGTCGTTAATTTCTGTTCTAAGTTTTATTATTTCTTTCCTTTGGCCAATTTTGGGTTCGTTTTCTTGGTCTTTTTCTAAAATCTTGAGCTGTGTGGTTAGGCTATCTATGTAGGCCCTTTCTTCTTTCCTTGGGAATGCTTCCTACACTATAAATTTTCCTCTTAGCACGGCTTTAGCTGCGTCCCGTAGGTTCTGGTAGCTCGTGTCATCATTCTTGTTTGTTTCCAGGTATCATTTGATTTTGTCTTTGACTTCCTTCTTGATCCACTCAGTGTTCAACATTGAGTTGTTTCATTTCCAAGTGTTTGATTTTTTTTGATGTCTTTGTGTTATTCGCTTCTATCTTCAACACATCGTGCTCTGAAAAGATTGTTGATACTACTTCTATCTTCCTGATTCTACTGAGGTATGTTTTGTGGCCTAACACGTGGTCTATTTTGGAAAATGGTGCCTGTGCACTGGAGAAGAATGTGTATTCTTTCTTTATGGGGTATAAAGCCCTGTATAGGTCTATAATTTTTTTTCTGTTTGTTTTTATTTATTTATTTTTAAATTCAGAACATTTTATTAATCTTTAATTGTCTCTTTTTTATTTAGATTTTTATTAGTGAAACACCATGAGGTACAGTTGTAGATTTACAAATTTTTTGTATAAGTCTATTAGCCCACTTTCTTCTATTTCTTCCTTCAAAGCCATGTTTCCTTGTTGAGTTTTGTTCTTGTTGATCTATCCAGAGTTGATAAGGCGATGTCGAAGTCTCCAACTACTATTGTGTTGATAGCAATGTCGTCCTTAAAATCTTTTAGCAGTTGTTTTAAGTATTTAGCTGGTCCCCCATTAGGTGTGTATACATTTAAGAGTGTTGTTTCTTCCTGTTGTCCGTATCCCTTGATAAATAGAAATGGCCTTGGCTGTCCCTTCTAATCTTTTTCAACCTGAAATTTATGTTGTTGGACAATTATATGGCCACCCCAGATTTTTTGAGGGAGTGGTTTGCTTGCAGGTTTGTTTTTCATCCGTTAACTTTGAGTCTGTGTTTGCTCTGATTGTTCAGATGGATTTCTTTTAGACAACAGAATGTTGGCTTCTATTTCTGGATCCATTTTGCCACTCTGTCTCTCTTCATTGGTGCATTTAGAATATTGACATTGAGAGAGATTATTGTCATGGGGTTTTGTGCCATGTTTCTGTACGGGTTGGTTGTGTTTATAAGTGTTTTCCTTCTTATCTTACAGGAGCCCCTTTAATCCTTCTTTTAGATTTGGTTTCGAGTCTCTGAAGTTCCTGAGCTGTTGTTTATATACAAAATGGTGTATAGTTCCATCGAGTTTGCGTGAGAGTTTAGCTGGATAAAGTATTGTTGGTGAGACGTTCATGTCATTGATTTTTTTTTTCACTATATCCCACCGTTGCCTTTGGTCTTGGAGGTTTTCCTCTGATTGGTCTCTGTAAATTTAAGGGGAGATTCTTTGTATGTGATTTCCTTCTTTGACCTTGCTTCTTCTAGTATTGTGTCTCTGTCCACAGCATCCATCGTTCTGACTATGATATGCCTTGGAGTGTTTTTATTAGGGTCTCTTTTTGCTGGTACCCTTCTGGCTCCTTGGATCTGGATGTCTGCATTCTTCAACTCTGGGAACTTTTCAGTGATGATTTCTTTGACTGTGGCCTTTTCATTGGGGTTGCCTCCCTGTCCTTCTGGCACTTCGATGATTCTAATATTGTTGTTCCTCTTGGCCTAATCTCCTAGGTGTCTGATTTTCCTTAGAGTTATTTTGAGGTCTTTTCCCATTGCTTGTTGTTCCCTGTGCGATTTCTGTTGCTCATCTTCAAGCTCACTGATCCTGTCTTCAGCAGTATTCATCCTACAGCTAATGGCACCTACTGAGTTTTTAATTTCATCTACTAAATCCTAGCACAACAGGTAGGGCGTTTGCCTTTCACGCAGCCGACCCAGGTTCAATTCTTCCGCCCCTCTCTGAGAGCCCGGCAGCCACTGAGAGTGTCTTGCCCGCATGGCAAATCTTGGCAAGCTACCCGTGACGTATTTGATATGCCAAACACAGTAACAACAAGTCTCACATTGGAGATGTTACTGGTGCCCACTCGAGCAAATCTATGAACAACGGGAGGGTAGTGCTACAGTCCTACAGTGCTACTGAATCCTTTATATGTGACACTACTCCTCATTTCCGTCTCCTCCTGTCTCTCCCGCATTCCATCTCGCAGCCTGAGCTTGCTCTCTCCACGTGCCTGCTCATATATTCTTCTACATTCTCTCTCTGTGCCTCTTTTTAGTTTCTCCAAGTTCCATCTTGCCACCCTGCTCTCTCTCTCATCTTTCCAATTCTCTTCCCTGCACTCTCAGCTGACAGACACCCATTCAGGTAGCCAAATCAACATAAGAAAGCCCTTCCAGATTGGCAGGCTCAAGGGCAGAAACATCACCTAGGGGTATTCCAAAGCCCTTCTTGACTTCCCAGGGGCAAAATACCTCTTAAGGTATTTTTCTCCTTTCCTCAGTCCAATAACTCCATCAACATCTTAATACTAGTTATTTTTGTATGGACACAGTACGAGATAATATTGAGGCTTAAAGGGCAGTTCTCCTGGGAACATCTTGCCACAGACTCAGTGCTCAGTTCTCAGGCCAGATTAATCATTCCTAACTGTAGCAGGGTCCAAATCTAGTTATTACTTTTTGGATCATGACAGTATTTGTCCATGACCAAGCTCTTAACTTATAGTTAAGCATTATGGCACTTTGGCCAGGCCCACCTTGATGCCATGGTAGCACATGGCTTACTGCTTGACCTGATTCCATCCAGTCCCTTTGTCAGGACCCTGCTTTTTGGGGGTGCTAGAAAGTAAGGGCAGCTGAGGCTTAGGTCTAGAGAACAGATGCCCCGGAAGAAAATACCACTGAGAATCAATAAACTCCCAGGTTACAAAAGCATAGCATATACTGTCTTCTTGTGTCCATACAAAAAGAAAATTGCTCTGAATAACTATGCAAAGGACTTTAGGGAGAAGAGAAAAACAATATTTACAAGTCAACAGAGCACAAAGAAAGAAGTTACAAATAAACACAGAGGAATGGGAGCACTGTGATGGGAGTAACCCAATAAACCTAAACTACCTAAGTCTATGCAGGAAGGACAAAAACAGTATTATCCTACATCGAATCTTATCTGGTTGGTCTGTATGCAAGGCAGATTTCCTATCCACTGTACTATCACTCCTCTTCCAGGAGCATTTGTTTCTTAGCTACCATGTTCCATGACTATTCATGCATTCTCATGTTTCTTATTTAATTTTCACTAAATCCCACATGGTAAATTTTGTCCTGTTAGGGACAAATAAAGAAGGTGAAGGACAAATAGAAAGACTCAAATATTTTCCCAGAATCACTAAGCTAGTATCTAGGATCCTAGAATCTAGAATTTAATCCCTGAGCATTTGTATTCTCTACATTGTGCTTCTTTCAAATGACTTCACTGGTAACATTTGTTAGCAATCAGTTATTAATCATCTCTGGCATCCCCTAAGTGGGTATATTTCCTTGTCTTGTACTCTTTACATTTCATTCTTTTCTTTCTCATGTTATCTCAAGAGAACAGTTGCCTAAACTTTATAGTTGATCACTGGTGGTATGTACAGTATAACAGAGGTCAGAGCCTTAAAGTTTACTACTGTTTTTTCTTGTGAGAATGCCAGGATGGAATCCATGGGCCTTGTATATGAGAGTTGTGGACTCTACCCTTGATATTCTTACTACTTTTATACTCTTTTTGGTGCCTGAGGGCCATGTAGGATCAAGGATCAAACTCACACTCTCACATCCAAAGCATGTACTCCAGTCTTTGGAATCATTTCCCTGACTCCTTGACATTTTTATTTATCTTAGATTTATTATTACAGGTTAGGTAACTATGTTACAGTATTCTTAACCTTTATGGTTTAATGTACAGAGTTGCTGCACCCTTCTACCACCACATGCCCAAGATACACCACACCACCTTTGGCTGCTTCAAGGCCACCTCTATATTCTTTCATCTTCTTTTCTTCCACTGCTTGGCAATATCTTTAAAGTATATATATTTTGAAAGTATACCCATAGAATAAAATTACTGAATTGTAGAAAACTTACTTTAAAATTAATTTTTCTTCTGAGAAAATTATATAGTTTAGTTAATATATTTTGGGAGGAATTGCCAATCTTATCCACACTAATTTTACATTTCCTCTATCAAAACATTTTAATATAATGATTTTATTTATTTAAAAATTATCCACTGCCCCATTATATTTCCACTGTGGATGGTGTTATTCTCACATCATCATGTTTGGTGGTGGTGCTGGCACATTTGTTTGTGATAGGTGCCAGGGATCACACTTTTTTTTGCTTTTTGGGTTACACCCAGCGATGCTTAGGGGTTACTCCTGGCTCTGCACTGAGGAATTATTCCTGGCACTGCTTGGGGGAACATATGGGATGCTGGGGACTGAACCCAGGTTGGCCACGTGCTAGGCAAACGCTCTCCCCACTTTATATCACTCCAGCCCCGATGACATTTTTTAGCTGCAGTATTTTCACATATGCTTATCAGGGGCTTGCTTTCCTGACCTTGGTTATGTTTTTTAGTTGTGAGACTTGCCAAGAGTAAGACCCTTTGGTTGTGGTACTCTCTGCACATATGTGGCTCCACTTGTCCAAAAATCACATACCTCTGGGAGTCAGACAGCAAAGCTGCCAAGCACTAACAGCAGAACTGTCAGAACTGTGCTTGGTACATGCAGCTGCACTGGAGATTAAACACTGGACCTACTGCTTGCAAGGCAGATATTTTATTCACCAAGCCATCTCTCAGTTCCCATGTGTAGAAATTTAAAAAATCATAAAGAATAAAGTGACAAGAGCATGGTGTTTAGTAAAATTGGAAAATTTGGTGCAGGCCTCCTAGTGATATTCAGGGGCCTGGGGCCACTCTTAGTGATACTCAGCTCTGCATTGTGGACCTGACTGTTCAGTGCTAGGGCCCAGCAATGTGTTGCTGCTTGGCCTCATTAAAATGAGAAATTTGACATTAAACACATATTTGTGAAGCCAGGAACACTGCAACTCTTACAATATACAATACTGGGAACTGAATTTTAAGTTACATAATGATCATATATAATTATGATAATATATTTTAGAAATTACAAAATGTTACTATAGTTCACTTTGTTATTCAGTTGTTACAGTAATATAAATGGCATGGATCAATTTCTGTTGATTAAATAGGATAGATGTTTTCTTAACCCTTAAATATTTATTTTAGAGGCTGGAGTGGGTTAGTGGTGTTTGCCTTGCACGCGGGTGACCTGGGTTAGATTCCCAGTATCCCATATGGTCCCCCAAGCACCACCAGGAGTAATTCCTGAGTACCTGAGCCAGGAGCAACCCCTGTGCATTGCAAGGTGTGACACTAAAAGCAAAAAATAAAATAAAAATAAAATAAAATTCTGAACAATTTTAATCTCAGAATCTTAATACTTAATGAAAATATTGTTCAGAAATGAAGATGAAATGAAGATACTGATTTCTTCATCACAGAAGAAGGAAAACCAGAGAAGTTGTCACCATTAAATCAAGATCAAAAGACTAATGAAAATGCACAAAAGAGGGAGGGTGTACATCAAAGCAAAAGAAATTCCAGAACATTAGGAAAGATGAGAGAACAATAGAAACAAAAATATGGGAACATAAAATCCTTTCTTTTCTTGAGTTTTCTAAATTACCTTTGATAATAAAGCCATAATTATAACACAGTTTGATGTGTTTCTAAATGTATATAGAAGACGTATATAATAATTCCACTATAAATGAGAGAGGGAAAGAATATGGAAAGAAGTAAGGGCTGGAGCAGTAGCACAGAGGGTTGGAGCGATAGAGTGGGTAGGGCGTTTGCCACGCATGCGGCTGACCCGGGTTCGATTCCTCGGTCCCTCTTGGAGAGCCTGGAAAGGTACCGAGAGTATCTCACTTGCACAGTAAAGGCTGACAAGCTACCAGTGACACATTTGACATGCCAAAAACAGTAACAGCAAGTCTCACAATGGAGGCATTGCTGTTGCCCGTTGGAAGAAAATCAATGAACAACAGGAGGACAGTGCTACAGGACTATACTTTAATTCTAACCAGTGAATAAATAACATAGACTGCTTACGTCTTGTGTTTAGAATGTAGCATTCAGAGAAACCACTGAAAATGCAAAGAAATTATTTGAAAAAACTTTAATCAAAATGCATTTTAAAAATATGAAATAACCACAGAAAGGCAGTAAAATAAAATTAGATATGAAAAATGACAGAATCAGCAGGAAAATCAATGTCAAGGCCTATAAAGAAATGTGGTTCAATAGTGGATTACCTGTCTTACATGTGTGAGGCCATGAATTTGTTTCCCAGCATTTCTCCACATCAAGTATAATCCCTGTTGGCACTGCGAGTGTGATCCCAAGTGCCACAACCAGTATACAGCCCCTGATACACTACAACCAAGAATGTTCGAACAGCAAAACCAAGTTTGTAACACCTGGACAATGCACGAATAACAACAGAAGGAAGAGGAAAATTCATATTTTAAAAATTAGGGCACAGCGGTAGGGTATTTGCCTTGCACGCAGCCAACTTGGCCGAGCCAGCTTCGATTCCTCTGCCCCTCTCCGAGAGCCCAGCAAGTTACCTAGAGTATCTTGCCCACACGGCAAAGCCTGCCAAGCTACCCGTGACATATTCGATATGCCAAACACAGTAACAACAAGTCTCAAAATGGAGACGTTACTGGGCGCGCTGGAGCAAATCAATGAACAACGGGAGGACAGTGCTATAGTGCTACAGTTCTGTATTTAAAAAATTAATCATCAAGGTTTAGCTCTAATATATCAATAATGATATGAATGCAAATATTCTAAGTTTGACAAATAAGAGACTGTTGAGATTACCTGGGTAGATTAAAAATAAAGTCAGGGTCAGAGAGCTAATACAGAAAATAAAATGCTTTTATTTCAATTGATCCTGGTTAGGTCTCTGGCACTGCATATTGTCCTCCAGGTGCATATGCTATTGCCAGGGTTCATTCTAAATAGCTAACGATCACCAGATAAGGGTATACATAGCTAAAAGAAATTTATTTAAAATATAAAGATAAACCAGTATGAAATTGAAATAATTTAGAATAGTTCAATGGGCCAATCACAAATTTTGCATGTAGGTAGCTCAGATTTGATCCCCGGTATGGTCACCCAAGCGTGGACCATGTGGTTCACCAATCACCTCCAAGAGCAACTCCCAATCCCTGTGCATCACTGGGTGTGACCCAAAAAGCACAACAAAAATATTTATTTTAATATTTTTTATTAGTGAAACACCATGAGGTACAGTTGTAGATTTACAAATTTTTGTGCTTGGGTTTCGTTATACCACGGTCAAATACCCATCCCTCCACCAGTGCCCATTTTCCACCACCATGGATAATATCCCCCCCCATCCCCCCATCCCACCCTGCCTCTGTGGCAGGGCATACCTTTTTGTTCTCTCTCTCCTTTTGGGTGTTGTGGTCTGCAAAAGAGGCATTGAGTGGCAAACATGCTCAGTCCATAGTCTACTTTCAACATGCATCTCCCCTCCTGGGAGGATCCTCCAAACACCCTTTATTTGGTGCTCCCTTCTCTATCTGAACTGCCCTTTCCCTTAGAATACCTGGCTGGCCTCTAAGCTATGGAGTAATCCTCCTGGTGTTGATCTCAGCTATTCTTGGGTATTAATCTCATATTTTGTTATTTTTATATCCCCCAGATGAATATAATCTTTCTATGTCTATCCCTCTCTTCCTGACTCATTTCGCTTAGCATGATACTTTCCATATTGTACCACTTGTATGTAAATTTCATGACTTCATCTTTTCTAAGAGCTACATAGTACTCCATTGTGTAGATGTACCAAAGGTTCTTTAACCAGTCATCTGTTCTTGGGCACTCAGGTTTCTTCCAGTTTCTGGCTATGGTAAAGAGTGCTGCAATGAAGAAACAAGTGCAGATATCACTTCGACTATACATTTTTGCCTCTCTGGGATATATTCCCAGGAGTGGTATTGCTGGGTCAAATGGGAGCTCAATTTCTAATTTTTTGAGAAACGTCCATACTGTTTTCCAAAAGGGCTGAACCAGTCGACATTCCCACCAGCAGTGAAGGCATGTCCCTTTCTCGCCACATCCGTGCCAGCATTGGTTGCTTTTGTTCTTTTGAATGTGGGCCAGTCTCAGAGGTGTGACATGGTATCTCATTGTGGTTTTGATCTGCATCTCCCTGATGATTAATGATTTGAACATTTTCTCATGTGCTTTTTTGCCATTCTGATTTCTTCTTTGAGAAAGTTTCTGTTCATTTCATTGCCCCATTTTTTGATGGGGTTGGATGTTTTCTTTTTGTGGAGTTCAACCAGTACTTTGTATATCCTGGATATCAACCCCTTGTCAGATGTGTATTCGGCGAATATCCTTTCCCATTCTGTAGACTGTCTTTGTATTTTGGTCACTGTTTCCTTGGAGGTGCAGAAGCTTCTTAGTTTAAGATAGTCCCATTTATCTATCTCTGTTTTCACTTGCTCGGCCAGTGTCGTGGCATCTTTGAAAATACCAGTAGCCTCAATGTCATGGAGGGTTTTGCCAACTTTGTCTTCAATGTACCTTGTGGTTTCTGGTCTGATGTTGAGGTTTTTAATCCATTTTGATCTTACTTTGGTACATGGTGTTAGGCAGAGTTCTGAGCCCAATTTTTTGCATGTAGCCGTGCAGTGATGCTGACTTTCCTTACTCCACTTCACATTTCTTGCACCTTTATCAAAGATTAGATGATCATATGATTGAGGGGAGATATCAGCATATTCAACCCTGTTCCATTGGTCTGCTGTTCTGCCTTTGTTCCAGTACCATGCTGTTTTGATTATTTCTGATTTGTAGTAAAGTTTGAAGTTAGGGAGGTTGATTCCTCCCATTTTCTTTTTCCTAAGAATTGCTTTAGCTATTCGTGGGGGCTTATTGTTCCATGTAAATTTCAGGAGTGTTTGCTCCATTTCTTTGAAGAATGTCATGGGTATCCTTACAGGGATTGCATTGAATTTATACAATGCTTTCGGTAGTATTGCCATTTTGACAATGTTAAGTCTCCCGACCCATGAGCAGGGGATATCTTTCCATTTCCTCATGTCCTCTTTTATTTCCTGAAGTAGCGTTTTGTAGTTTTCTTTGTACAGTTCCTTTACTTCCTTAGTTAAACTGATTCCTAAGTACTCGATTTTCTGGGGCACAATTGTGAACGGGATTGTTTTTTTCATGTAGCTTTCCTCTCTCTCACTGTTGGCGTATAGGAAAGCCATGAACTTTTGGGTATTGATTTTATAGCCTGCAACCTTACTATACAAGTGTATTGTTTCTAAGAGTTTTTTGGTGGAGGTTATTGGGTTCTCTAAGTATAGTATCATATCATCTGCGAATAGTGAGCGTTTGATTTTTTCCTTTCCTACCTGAATGCCCTTAATATATTTTTCTTGCCTAATCGCTATTGCAAGTACTGGAAGTACTATATTGAACAGTAGTGGAGAGAGTGGGCATCCTTGTCTCGTCCCTGATCTTAGAGGGAAGGCTCTCAGTTTTTCCCCATTGAGGATGATGCTTGCTGCAGCCTTGTGGTAGATGGCTTTAACTATGTTGAGGAAAGTCCCCTGTATACCCATTTTGGCTAGGGTTTTCATCACAAAGGGGTGCTGGATCTTGTCAAATGCTTTCTCTGCATCTATTGATATGATCATACGCTTTTTATCTTTTCTTTTGTTGATATGATGGATTATGTTGATTGATTTCCGAATGGTAAACCATCCTTGCATCCCTGGGATGAATCCTACTTGGTCATGGTGTATGATCTTTTTGATGAGTAGTTGGATTCTATTTGCTTGTAGTTTGTTGAGGATCTTTGCATCTGTGTTCATCAGGGATATCGGCCTGTAATTCTCTTTCTTTGTGGTATCTCTGTCTGCTTTTGATATCAGTATGATATTTGCTTCATAGAAACTGTTTGGAATAAAATTGATATTTCAATTTCTTGGAAAACCTTAAAGAGGATTGGGAGTAAGTCCTCTTTAAACGTTTGAAAGAATTCACTAGTGAATCCATCCGGACCAGTACTTTTGTGCTTGAGGAGACTTTTTATTACCATTTCAATTTCCTTGGTGGTGATAGGTCTGTTCAGGTATTCCAGGTCTTCTTGGTTCAGCCTTGGAGTCTATAGGAGTCTAGGAATTTATCCATTTCCTAGAGGTTTTGATGTTCCGTGGCACAAAGCTTCTCAAAGTACTCCCTGAGGATCCTTTGAATTTCTGTAGTTTCTGTTGTAATGACCCCCTTTTCATTTCTGATTCGATTTATTAGGGTTTTCTCTCTCCCTTTCTTTGTGAGTTTTGCTAGATGCTTATTGATCTTGTTTATTTTCTCGAAGAACCAGCTCTTGATTTCATTGATCTTTCAGATTGTTTTTTTGGTTTCCATCTTGTTAATCTCTGCTCTGAGTTTTATTATTTCTTACCTCCTGTTCGGGTTGTGCTACTTTTGTTGTTCCTTCTCCAAGCTCTTAAGCTGTGAGGTTAGTTTATTTATGTGGGCTCGCTCCTCCTTTCTGAGGAATGCTTGTAGAGCTATAAGCTTCCCTCTTAAGACAGCTTTGGCTGTGTCCCATAAGTTTTGGTAACTCGTGTCCTCATTTTCATTCGTTTCTAGGAATCTTTTGATTTCCTCTTTGATTTCCTTTCTAAGCCACTCATTGTTTAATAGTGCACTGTTTAATTTCCAGGTGTTTGATTTAGTTTTCTGTTTTTGTGTGTGATTTACTTCTAATTTCAGCGCATTGTGGTCTGAGAAGATTGTTGATACAATCTCTATCTTCTTAATTTTATGGAGGTATGTTTTGTGGCTCAGCATGTGGTCTATCTTGGAGAATGTTCCATGTACGCTTGAGAAGAATGTGTATTCAGCTTTTTGTGGATGAAGTGTCCTGTATATATCTACTAAGTCCCTTTCTTCCATTGTTTCCCTCAGATGAAGTATGTCCTTGCTAAGGTTGAGTCTGGTTGATCTATCAAGAGGTGACAAAGCAGTGTTGAAGTCTCCCACTAGTATTGTGTTGCTATTGATATCTTTTTCCAATTCTATGACTAGTTGTTTTAAGTACTTTGCTGGTCTCTCATTCGGTGCATATACATTTATTATTGTAAGTTCTTCCTGTTGTGCAGATCATTTGATCAATAAGAAATGGTCTTCAATGTCTCTTATGACCTTCTTCACTCTGAAGTCGATGTGGTCTGATATTAGGATGGCTACCCCAGCTTTTTTATGGGAGCTGTTTACCTGTAGGATTGTTTTCCAGCCTTTGAGTCTGAGTCTGTGTTTGCTTTGACTATTGAGATGTGTTTCTTGCAGGCAGCAGAATGTTGGGTTCAATTTTCTAATTCATCTTGCCATTCTATGTCTTTTAATTGGTGCGTTTAGCCCATTGACATTGAGAGAGATTATTGTTATGGGGTTTTGTCCCTTTGTTCTGTTGAAATTAGGTATATTTGAGGAGCCTGTCTTGCCTTAAAGTAGCCCATTTAGTTGTTCTTGTAACCATGGTTTTGAGTCTATGAAGTTCCTGAGCTGTTTGTCTGTGAAACTGTGTGTTGTTCCTTCTATTATGAATGAGAGTCTTGCTGGGTAAAGTATTTTTGGAGAGGCATTTATTTCATTGAGTTTTTTCACTATGTCCCACCACTGTTTTCTGGCCATGAGGGTTTCATCAGAAAAATCAGCTGTGAATTTTAAGGCTCCGTTGTAAGAGAAGAAGGCCACGCCCACTTTTGGGAGGCCACGCCTCTAGCCCGTCCCAGGCCACTCCCTCCCAGGATCCTGGAATGGAGATGGGTGGTGGACAGTCTCCCCGCTGGGCTTCAGCGGGAATCGTCGGCGTGCGGCTGGGCTCCCCCTACCCACCTGGAGTGGAGGGGCCGATGGACTGCTAGGCAGGTCCCATGCAGCTGGACGCGCGGCGGGGTCTCCCCGCTGGACTTCGGCGGGATCTGTGGCACGTGGCTGGGATCCTTTAATATTTTTTAAACACAAGAACATTTCACTTTTAAATTTCACTGTATCACTGTGATCCCATTGATTGTTTAATTACTTCAGTGGCTGCCAGTAACGTCTCTCTCTATTCCTCCCAGCCCTGAGATTTTAGCAGCCTCTTCTTTCTCGTCTTTATCCAATGATTGGAGGCTCTTTCAGGATCAGGGGACTGAGACCTGCTGTTGCTACTGTATTTGGCATATCAAATATACCATGGGGAGCTTGCCAGGCTCGGTAGCTTGCCGGGTTCTCCCAGAGGCATATATTTATGTTTTTCTCTATGATTTGTTACCAACTGTCTCAACCCCATCAGATATAGTGTAGTTATGGGTAGTAATAGTGGAAAATGGGTAGGAAGTGTCTTATAATGTGTCAAGTGGCCACTTTGAGGACATGCGGTGCGGAAAGTGGCCTGGATTGTGGTGGTGTTTGGATACTGGAGGTTGGCTGCTGGGGCTGGGTCCCTTGGGGTGGGGAGGGCTCTCTCCCGCCCTACATTGTTGCGTGGAGTCCAGTGGCATGATTCTGAGAGCCTCATTTCATACTCCCGTCTGGGAAGACCATCCTGAGTTCTAGAGGGTAGCTGATGATGTGATTATCTGGTGCTGGCAGGGTGTAACTTATGGGTGTGATCATTGGATCTCTGGAGACTGGGGGAAACAGGCGAGGATCTCTGTTCCAGGGTGCCATCTAGTCCACAGTCCAAGGTCACAAAGTTCTGCATTATCTGGGTTCCGTGGAATTTCATTCTTGCATGAGGTTTGGCCTGAGCACCTAGAAATTTCACATAGTATTAAAAACAAAAAGATTTATGTTTCTGGATTCTGGCATAAAAGATTTGTTTTTCTTTTTTAGATAACTGTTTATATTATCTTTCGATAACTGTTTATATTATCTTTCAGGCTTGGAAAAGAACAGTTTCTTGCAGTTGAAGAGGATGATGACTTGAAGGAAGTGACTGACTTGAGGAAAATTGCAGCTCAGTTATTACAGCAAGAACAGAAGAACAGGTATTTTTTTCAGTAATGAATTACTTATTTATTTATTTATTTTTAATTTTTATTAGTGAAACACCATGAGGTACAGTTGTAGACTTACAAATTTTCGTGCTTGGATTTCAATTATATAATGATCAAATACCCATGCCTCCACCAGTGCCCGTTTTCCACCACCACGGGTCCCAGTATCCCTCCCACCGCCTCATCCCCTCCATCCCACCCTTCCTCTGTGTCAGGGCATTCCCTTTTGTTCTCTCTCTCCTTTTGGGTGTTGTGGTTTGCAAAAGAGGCATTGAGTGACAATCATGTTTGGTCTGTAGTCTACTTTCAGCATCAGTCATGAATTTTAAAAAGAAAAATATTATAATCATTAAACCTGATTATTAGATTATCAAATAACATATAGGAAATATTCAGTAAAGAGTAGGATCGTTCTATTTTTAAAATTTTGTGGTTATGCCTGGCATTGCTCAGGGCTTTCTTCTGGCTCTGCACTCAGTGATAACTCCTGGCATGGCTGAGGGAACATGTAGGATACTGAAGATCAAATCTAGGTAAGCTGTGTGCAAAGCAAGCACCCTACCCACTGTACTTAAATACTCATGGTACCCATAATCCTTGAGCACAGAGCCAGGGTAAGCCCTGAGCACAGCTGATTGTGTTCCAAAAAAGCAAGTAAACAGAATACCCCCAAATTTAAAGCTTATGAATATACGATCCTTATAGATTATTAATATGTATTGATATCTCGCCCTCACGGCAGAGCCTGGCAAGCTCCCCGTGACATATTCGATATGCCAAACACAGTAACAACAAATCTCACGATGGAGACACTACTGGGTCCGCTTGAACAAATCGATGAACAACAGGAGGACCGTGACCGTGACTGATACTAATATTGTAAATATGTTTAATTTTTATTTGGGTGAAGCAAAATAGTTTCTATTGAAATAAATTTACTTAGAAAAATGTCAGAGGAGAGAAAGAGATGAAAACTTGTTCAAGAGAGAACACAGGCTTCTCCAGAGTGGGAGTGGGAAAATCCCTATGTTTAATTTTCAAAGGCACTAAAATATTTAAGATAATCTAGTGCTAGGAGGAACGTTTCTCCTCTACCCTTAAATGTTCTTTATATATTTCCCTTTCCAGAAAAGATTTTACTTAAGAGAAGTGAAAGGAATGAAAAGGAAAATAGGGAGGCACCTGTAATATGGGAGGGATCTCTAAGCAGGATTCATCCTTTACATACTTTTTAGAAAAAGAAACAATAAGTTTTTCATGAACTAAGAGGATAAAGACATTGTATGTTTGAGCAAGAATTTAGTGATTTTATGAAGACAATGGCCAGAGTATCACTCTTGCACTGGCTGATTGTCAAGTAATTTTAATTGAATATCATTTTGAATTTTAATTGAATATCAGTTTGAGCGTCTTGGGGCTATTTTGTTATGACCTTCAAAGTTAGTCAGAAAAAAAAGGAGTACATTTTTCTTTAACAAATTATAGTATATAGATAGTTTCAATTTGATTCTTTGCCAGTTTTATGACTGAATTTAAACTTATCTCAGAACTTATTTCAAATGGGACTGCACCAGTGGTTGAGTTTCTAGGGTCTTTCATGTATTAGACTTTTGCTGTGCCACTTGAGACACATTCTGCCTCTCATCTCAGAATTCATTATTCAGAATCTAATGTCATTCTTCATTAACTGATCTTTTTTTTAAACATCAAGTTGCTATTGCTTACACTCTAGGAAATTAGCTGTAGGAAATTTTTTAAATTTATTTTTAAAATGTTTGGATTTGAGTGAGTTTAAAATCTCAAAAATAATTGTAAACCAAAAAATAATTGTAAACCAAAGACAAATTAGTTAGTTTTTAAAAGCTCAAAAGTAATCTTATATAAAGACTTACTTCTAAGAATATACCTTCTGATTGTAGATATTCCATTTTACAATGAATTATTATTTCATGATTCTAATTTTTTGCTTATTTTTGGGTCTCATCTGATGGTGTTCAGAGCTTACTCCTGGCTTTGTGCTCAGGAATCACTCCTAGCAGGGCTCGGGGACTGTATGTTGTGCTGGGGATCGAACCTGGGTCGACCATATGCAATGCAATCTGCTGTACTGTTTTATTTTTCTGGCAATATCCCAACTTTCTTAATGAAGAATCTGAAATGCTAATGAAAATTGCAGATCAACTCATTGTTGTAACATTTTAGGTGTTAAGCTATGTAATTGTGATATTTTTGTTTTTAGCCTTATTTTACAGTAATTTATCTAGCACTGTAGCACTGTCCTCTCGTTGCTCATCAATTTGCTCCAGTGGGCCCAGTAACGTCTCCATTGTGAGACTTGTTTTTACTGTGTTTGGCATATCGAATATGACATGGGTAGCTTTCTAGACTTTGGCGTGCAGGTGAATTACTCTTGTTAGCTTGCCGGGCTCTCTGAGTGGGGCGGAGGAATCAAACCTGGCTCCGCCGGGCCGGCGGCTTGCAAGGCAAATTTATCTAGAGTAACATTTTTGTTTGTTTGTTTTTGGGGCACATCTAGAGGTGCTCAGGGACACCTTACCCTCAGGGTACTTAATCTATACACTGTCCACTGTACTAACTCTTGGGCATATAATGTCATCTTTGTATATCAAACATTACTACTTCTTATTCTTGTGTTGTCACTACATACCATTCGAAGGCAAATACTATCTTTGCTTTCAGGTAAAACATAGTGCCATGACTGTTCAAACTAGATGTAATTAAAACCTGCTGTGTTGAATTTGGTGATACTTTTATTTTACTTTTATTTTATCCTTGTTTTGTTTTTATGGGCCACACCAACTTGTGCTCAGGACTTACTCCTGACTCTGCATTCAGGGATCACTCCTGGCAGGACTCAGGAACCATATGGGGTGCTGGGGGTTGAACTCATGTTAGCATATGTAAGGCAAGTGCCGTACCTGCTACTCAAGTCTTAGGTAATGATTTTCTCAGAACAGCTTTGCAGCTTATTTATATCATACTTTTAAAAATACTTTTCATTCTTTTAGAAAGTTTACACTAATAAGTTTTTAGTATAATACTGATACATTTAGATAAAAATGTCCTAGGAAAGTAACATTGACTATATCGCACAGAAATAATCAAAAGAGTGGAAAGAAATCAAACTATCAAGTAGGTATCTCATAGCTAATAAAAATTTGGAGCCCAGACTGCTCCCTATTTCTCTAAGTAAAATTCTTAGATTAAGCTATTTTGTACTACCGTTTATTGCTAAATTTTTAAAAACTAATTTTCATTCTTCATTTCAAAATATTGGATTACTATTTCTGCTTGTCTTCAAATGAATTTAAATCAGCATGAACCACTGATCTTCTCTATAGTAAAATAGCTTTTTGACAAGTCATAACTCACTATAATTTATAAAATTTAAATAACTACATTGACTAATCATAAAAATATTTTCTGAATCCTTTAAGTTCATTCTTCAAATTTCTCCCATATCTAATCATATATGTTAGTAGTAGAGATGTGGTTACTGCTCTTATTAAGAAAAATAAACTTCGGGCTGGAGAGATAGTACAGTGAGCACTGGGCAGGACATTTGCCTCAGATACCACATATTATTGACTTGGTTTAGTACCTAGCTCCGCATATGGTATACTCCAGTGTGTAGAACCATGAATAATCCTTGAGTACAACCAGCCTGGACTAAAAACAACAACCAGAACAACAACAATAGAAAACACACAAAAAGTTGGGTTTTCCAATTGAAGAAAGGGACTTAGTAGATATATATACAGGACACTTCATCCTCAAAAAGCTGAACATATTCTTCTCAAGCATGCATGGAACATTCTCTAAGATGGACCACATGCTGAGCCACAAAACATACCTCCATAAAATTAAGAAGATAGAGATTGTATCAAAAATCGTCTCAGACCATAATGCGCTGAAATTAGAAGTAAATCACACATGAAAACAGAAAATTAAATCAAACACCTGGAAATTCAACAGTGCACTATTGGACAGCAAGTGCTTTAGAAAGGAAATCAAAGAGGAAATCAAAAGATTCCTAGAAACGAATGAAAATGAGGACACGAGTTACCAAAACTTATGGGACACAGCCAAAGCTCTGTTAAGAGGAAAGTTTATAGCTCTATAAGCATTCCTTAGGAAGGAGGAGTGAGCCCACATAAGTAACCTAACCTCACAGATTAAGAGCTTGGGGAAAGACCAACACAAGGAGCCCAACCCAAACCGGAGGAAGGAAATAATAAAACTCAGAGCAGAGATTAACGAGATGGAAACCCAAAAAACAATCTGAAAGATCAATGAAACCAAGAGCTGGTTCTTCGAGAAAATAAACAAGATCAATAAGCATCTAGCAAAACTCACAAAGAAAGGGAGAGAGAAAACCCTAATAAACCGAATCACAAATGAAAAGGGGTCATTACAACAGAAACTACAGAAATTCAAAGGATCCTCAGGGAGTACTTTGAGAAGCTTTGTGCCACGGAACATGAAAACCTCTAGGAAATGGATAAATTCCTAGACTCCTACAGACTCCCAAGGCTGAACAAAGAAGACCTGAACACCTGAACAGAACTATTACCATCAATGAAATTGAAATGGTAATAAAAAGTCTCCCCAAGCACAAAAGTCCCGGCCCAGATGGATTCACTAGTGAATTCTTCGAAATCTTTAAAGAGGACTTACTCCCAATTCTCTTTGAGCTTTGCCACGAAATTGAAATATCAAAAACACTTCCAAACAGTTTCTACAAAGCCAATATCACCCTGATACAAAAGCAGACAGAGGTACCACAAAGAGAGAGAATTACAGGCTGATATCCCTGATGAACAACAGACACAAAGATCCTCAACAAATTATTAGCAAAGAAAATCCAAAGACTCATCAAAAATGATCATATACCATGACCAAGTAGGATTCATCCCAGGATACAAGGATGGTTTAACATTCAGAAATCGATCAAAATTATCCATCATATCAACAAAAGAAAAGATAAAAACCATGTGATCATATGAATAGATGCAGAGAAAGCATTTGACAAGATCCAGCACCCATTTGTGATGACAACCTTTGCTAAAATAGGTATAGAGGGGACTTTCCTCAATATAGTTAAAGCCATCTACCAAAAGCCTAGAGCAAGCATCATCCTCAATGGGGAAAATCTGAGAGCCTTCCCTCTAAGATCAGGGACGAGACAAGGATGTCCACTGTCTCCACTGCTGTTCAATAGAGTACTGGAAGTACTTGCAGTAGCGATTAGGCAAGAAAAAGACATTACGGATATTCAGGTAGGAAAGGAAGAAATCAAGCTCTCACTATTCACAGATGATATGATACTATATATAGAGAACCCTCTAACCTCCACCAAGAAACTCCTAGAAAAAATAGACTTGTATAGTAAAGTTGCAGGCTATAAAATCAATACCCAAAGGTCCATGGCTTTCCTATATGCAAATAGAGAGAAAAAAAGTGACATGAAAAAAAATCCCATTCACAATTGTGCTCCAGAAAATCGAGTACCTAGGAATCAGCTTAACTAAGGGAGTAAAGGACTTGTACAAAGAAAACTACAAAACACTTCTTTAAGAAATAAAACAGGATACGAGGAAATGGAAAGATATCCCCTGTTCATGGATCAGGAGAACTAACATTTCAAAATGGCAATACTTCCCAAAGTATTGTACAAATTCAATGCGATTCCTATAAGGATACCCATGACATTCTTCAAAGAGATGGAGCAAACACTCCTGAAATTCATATGGAACAATAAGCCCCGACAGATAGCTAACGCAATTCTTGGCAAAAAGAAAATGGGAGGAATCAACCTCCCTAACTCTACTACAAAGCAGTAATAATTAAAACAGCATGGTACTGGAACAAAGGCAGAGCTGCAGACCAATGGAACAGGGTTGAATATACTGACATCTCCCCTCAAACATATGATCATTTAATCTTTAATAAAGGAGCAAGAAATGTGAAGTGGAGTAAGGAAAGCCTCTTTAACAAATTGTGCTGGCAAAACTGGATGGCTACATCCAAAAAAATCGGCTCTGCCTAACAGCATATACAAAAGTAAGATCAAAATGGATTAAAGACCTCAACATCAGACCAGAAACCATAAGGTACATTGAAGACAAAGTTGCAAAACCCTCCATGTCATTGAAGCTAATGGTATCTTCCAAGATGTCACGCCCTGGCCGAGCAAGTGAAAACAGAGATAGACAAATGGGACTATCTTAAACTAAGAAGCTTCTGCACCTCCAAAGAAACAGTGACCAAAATACAAAGACAGTCTACAGAATGGGAAAGGGTATTCGCCAAATACACATCTGACAAGGGGTTGATATCAAGGATTTACAAGGTACCGGTTGAACTCCACAAGAAGAAAACACTCAACCCCATCAAAAAATGGGACGAGGAAATGAACAGAAACTTTCACAAAGAAGAAATTCGATTGGCTAAAAGGCACATGAGAAAATGCTCCACATCATTAATCATCAGGGAGATGCAGATCAAACCCACAATGAGATATCATCCCTCACCACAGAGACTGGCCAACATCCAAAAGAACAAAATCAACTGTTGCTGTTGTGGATGTGGTGAGAAAAGGACCCTCCTTCACTGCTGGTGGGAATGCCGACTGGTTCAGCCCTTTTGGCAAACAATATGGACAATTCTAAAAAATTAAAATTTGAGCTTCCATTTGACCCAGCAATACCACTCCTGGGAATATATCCCAGAGAGCAAAAAAAGTATAATCCAAGTGACATCTCCACTTGTTTGTTCATTGCAGCACTGTTTACATACAATAGCCAGAATTTGGAAAAAAACCTGAGTGCCCGAGGACAGGTGACTGGTTAAAGAAACTTTGGTACATCTACACAATGGAGTACTATGTAGCTGTTAGAAAAGATGAAGTCATGAAATTTACATACAAGTGGTACTACATGGAAAGTATCATGCTAAGCTAAATGAGTCAGAGAGGGATAGACATAGAAAGATTGCATTCATCTGGGGAATATAAAGTAACAAAATAGGAGACTTAACACCCAATAATAGCCGAGATTAGTACCAGGAGCTTTACTCCATGGCTTGGAGACCAGCCACACATGCTAGGGGAAAAGGCAGCTCAGATAGAGAAGGGAGCACCAAATAAAGTGTGTTGGGAGGATCCTCAGAGGATGGGAGAAGCATGCTGAAAGTAGACTATGGACCAAACATGATTGCCACTCAATGCCTCTTTTGCAAACCACAATACCCAATAGGAGAGAGAGAACAAAAGGGAATGCCCTGCCACAGAGGCAGCGTGGGATATGGGGGATTTGGTTGGGAAGGATATTGGGATCTTTGATGGTGGAAAAATGGGCACTGGTGGAGGGATAAGTATTTGATCATTGTATAACTGAAACCCAAGCACAAAAATTTGTAAGTCTACAACTGTACCTTATGGTTTTTTACTAATAAAATTTTTTTTTAAAAGTTGGGATTTCTAATTATGTGCCTTATAAGTAGGTGTTTAGCTGATATAAATTTTTGTTATGCTACAGGATTTAAATATATGTTGGCATTTATAATGAGGCTACCTTCATTTTCACTGGGTTCCCCATTAAATGTTCATTTTTATTAACCTACTGTCTAGTATTTCCTCTTTCAGCTTCATTTTAATAGTAATCATATTTCATTTTTTAGTTAAAATTTTTTAAAACATTCAGCCCGGAGTGATAGTACAACAGGTAAGGCGTTTTGCCTTGCATGTGGCTGACCTGGGTTCAATCTCTGACATCCCATATGGTCCCCCAAGCACTACCAGGAGTAATTTCTGAGAGCAGAGCTAGGAGTAACCTTTGAGCATCGCTGGGTGTGACCCAAAAAGCAAAATAAAAAAGTTTTGAACAATTTATTTTAATATAGACAAAAGTCAAACCTGTTGATAAACTTAATAAAATTGAAATTGATTATATAATAAAGATCCAATGTTAAATTCTATAAGCATAAAAATCCTTTATGGGTGAAAATTGTTATATCGCATCACGGTGTTATTATCCTTGTCTAAGAATTTTATTAACCTGTTTGTTGTTCATTATGCCCTCTTTGTTATTGATTTTTTTCTTGAGTTCACTTGGTGTTTATGTTATTTTCCCATCATCTAATTTGGTGTGTTCCTATTGGACTTTCCAGTATTGAGAAAATTGGTTGTCCAGAGACTTCAGTATATATTGTCTGATTTGATGTGGTGGAATTTGTGGAAGGTGGATATGGCTGCTGGGGCTTTGAGGAGTAGGGCAAAGGTGTCGGGGAAATGCTGCCCACCCCACTCCAAGAAAACTCCAGAGTTCTTAGCTTGGGCACTGGGGTACCTAAAGTTACTCGCAGTTTGGTGTTTCTGAGGAGAATATTCATAAAGGTGTGGAGTTGAGCCCTTGGCATGGCTTTCAGCGCTTCAGCAGGGTGGGTACTTTGCCCATCCGCTTCCTGAGGGCACCCCAGAGTTTTCAGCTGTGGGCACCAGTGTGTTAATAACTTTTTTCTGCTTTGCTTGCCTCTCCTTGTAGATTTAGTCAGAAATTTGTAGAGCAGGGCTGGTGGGTGTGTCAACATGGCAGTGGCTTTGTCTGTATTTTATATGTATAAAATTGTATAAAATTCCCAAGCTGTTATTTATCCATGAAATAGTGTATTGGTCAAGCTGAGTGAGAGACTAGCCAGATAAAGTATTGTTGATGAGGGGTTCATTTCTTTAATTTTTTTCTGTATATCCCACCACTGTCTTTGGTCTTGGATGGTTTCCTCTGATAATTCTGCTGTAAATCTAAGAGGTGCTCCTTTGTATGTGATTTCCTTCTTTGATGTTGCTACTTGCAGTATTATGTCTCTATTTGTGGTATTTGTCCTTTTGATTATAATATGTCTTAGATTCTTTTTTATTAGGGTCTCTTTTAGCTGGTACCCTTTGACCTTCTTGAATCTGGATGTCTGCATTCTCCGGCTCTGGGAACTACTCAGCAATGATATCTTTAACTGTTAGTTCTTCATTGGGTTGCCTCCCTTTTCTTCTGGTACTCTGATGATTCATATGTTGTTCGTCTTGAATTCATCCTGTAGTTCTCTTATTTGCCCTTGGGCTTTTTTTGAGGTCTTTTTCTATTGTATTTTGTTGCCTGTATGCTTTCTGCAGCTCATTTTCAAACTCACTGATTCTGTCTTTGGTTGTTGTCATTCTGCAGCTCATTTTCAAACTCACTGATTCTGTCTTTGGTTGTTGTCATTCTGTTTTTGAGGTCACCCACTAAGTTTTTAATTTCATCTACCGAATCCTTAGTGACACTTCTGTTTGTAGCATTTTTATTTCTGCTTTCATTTCTTCCTGTATTTTATTGGCTGTGTTCCACTGTTTCTCTCATAACCTCCTTTAATTCACTGAATATATTTTCTAACTTTTCTTTGAGCTCATTGAACATCCTCAACATTTCATCTCTGAATTCTTTATCGGAGTGGTTGTATTTTGGGAATTCCTACTGATGCTTCTGGGCTTTGTTCTTCATCCACTTCTCATGGTGGGGATCTGCTCCATTTCTTCATGTTGCTGTAATAGCATGAAGGTGGATCCCTCCAGTATACTATCAGTGTCCCTCCTTGCTGTGAGGGAAGATTCTGGATGAGCTCGGTCTATGGTGGTCTCCTTTTACCACTTCAAGAATACTAACTTCCTCTTTGGTACTCCTCTGTGACTTAAGTGGGGCCTCTAGTGCAGCTTTAGGAGATGTGTTCCTTCACATTAGACTTTTTCAAATTCTTATGTTCACTGTTATTTCGGTGAGTTTGGGGAGTATTTTGATTAGAGTAAACTAGTGGATTATTGGCCTAATATGTTTCGGATACCCAGGCTGTGAGGTAGTGACTCTGTGTTGGTGTCAGTTCTCTATTAGAGTTCTATTTCTGACACACTTCTAAAACTGCAGGGGTCTCCTCTGACAAGGGTGTTAGTTATTTTAATATTTATGATAAGACTAGCCTCTGTTAAAGATATTCCCACATGTAGGATTTCACTGAATAAATGGTGCAGATTTAATATAATTAGTATAATTTCAAGAGGGAATGCATTAGAGTACAGCTATTTTTTTGAGTTTGAGGAGGCCATGCCTGGTAGTGCTCAGGGCTTACCCCTGGCTCTGCACTCAGATATTACTCCTCACAATGCTTGGTTGACTTGTATGATATGCCAGGGATCAAACTCAGGACGACTACATACAAAGCAAATACCCTACCCACTGTAATATTGTTCCAGCCATGTAGAGTGCAGCAAGTGTAATATTACTTTTGTTGGGGCTAGAGCAATGGTATAGTGGGTATGGTACTTGCCCGTGGCCTACACAAGATAGATATCCAACATGACATATGTTTCCCCAAACACAGCATGCGTGATCCCAGAGCAGAGAGCCACATGTAAGCCCTGAGTATCAGTAGTTGTGCCACTTCCCCCAAAACCCTAAAATTGATTTTAATATGTACAAAGAAAAATTCTGATTTTTATCATTTTTATTATAACTACATTAGTTTTGATAATGGAATCATTTTTCCTTTCATAATTTAGCAAACATTTATTCTAATACTATTGCTGCATTGTGTTCATTATTGTATTATTATTTACTTTTAAATTTCTTTTAAAAAGAGTTTTTAAATTTCTCATATGAGTAGATGATCTCAGTCCACATACTTTAACTCCAGAGAATTAGAAGCCTGTGTCTTTAGCGGTTTAAAAACTTGCATGTAACACTCAACTCCGGAATCATTTCTATTGGCAGGTAAATGTCCAGCCTAGAGAGTAGGCAAAAATGTATGCACTGGATATGACTGTCCTCCCATTGTTCATAGATTTGCTCAAGCAGGCAACAGTAACGTCTCACAACAAATTGTGAGACTTGTTGTTACTGTTTTTGGCATATTGAATACATCACAGGGAGCTTGTCAGGCTTTGCCATTTGGGTAAGATACTCTCGGTAGCTTGCTGGGCTCTCCAAGAGAGGCGGGGGAATTGAACCCGGGTTGTCCACGTGCAAGGCATATGCCCTACCCACTGTGCTATCATTCTAGCCCTTAAATTGCCATACCATAATAACCGCAGTGCTCTCTCTATATATTTGTTTGTTTGGGGGCCACACCATACAGTGTCTAGGGGTTACACCTGGCTCTGCACTTGGATTACTCCTGGCAGGCTAGGAGGACCATTTGGGATGCTGGAGGTGGAACTTGGGTCAGTGACATGCAAGGCAAACACTCTACCTGCTGGACTATCTCTCCAGCCTGTGTTTTAAATATATTATCTTATTTAATGATTGTAATAACTCAGATAATATTACTGGTGATTTTTCCATTTTTTTATTGCGGAAACTCAGGCCTAGAAATAACCACATTTTTCTCAAGGTCATACAGCTAGTGAGGAATAAGTTTTAGGTGGTCTGCCTTCAGAACTCCAAGTCTTAACATATACTTAACAGAAATACTTTGCTTTCTCCACGTCTACACATCTGACTGAATTCTTTACTTTTCTAGATAATACACACATAAACTGAGTTTATTTTCCTCCAGAACTTTGTCTGCTTTTACATCATTTGACTAAGTGAATTTGCTTCCTCCCAATGCTTAATTTGGGCTATTTTCCCCCAGAAATTTGTCTGCTTTTAGAACATTTGACTAAGGGAATATCTTTCTCTTTCTCTGTCTCTCTTTCAAGGTCTAAGATGACCTTATTTTTCTCCAGAACTTTGTCCCTTTGTCTTCTTTTCTCTACTTTGACTAAGGTAAACACACTGTCTCTCTAATATATAAACACACATGTATGCAAACATATAAAAATGTGAATGTGGATGTGCCTATATATATAAATCCACTTGATCTCAGAAAGTATCTATTTTTATCATCACTTACATTTCCTCCAGTATTTCTATTCCTGTTGAAATTGTGATTTAATATTCTGTAGTTTCCATCGGGATTTCTGCAGTAGTCCTCAGTCATATCTCCTTCCTATAGTTTTATCTACATTTAAATCTGTTCTCAAGACTGTTATAATGATGGTGGTTTAAAACACAAATCGGTGTGGCACCCATTTGTTAATTTTTTACTTGATCGACAACTTTATTGAAGAGGGCTGGGGAATGGAAGCCTCATTTTCCCTGTTGTCCCAGCAGTGTAGTCTCAGGTATTGGGATTCTGGGGTGTCCTGTGGCCCAAAGAGGAGAAATCTGAAGTTTCCAGCTGTGCTTGCATGGTAGGGCCTAGCTTTCACCTCCCCAGACTGAAGAGTAGGTAGTGAGCTGAGGCCATACTGATTCTGGGCACTGAACTTCACCCAACTCCATGGCCAGAGATATGGGTGATTTTCAGCTGATCTGGGATATCTATTTGGTTCTTTATAACTTACAGAATAAAGCTTAAAATGTTTGAATTTACCCAGAAGATCAAAGTGAGTCTGCCTGCTTCAATATGTTCATCACCTTTTGTAGTTAGGAACTCTGTTCCTTTATTTGAGCATGGTGTTACATCTCTGTGTTCAGTACCCTCAATATCAGTATTTCCTTTTCTTTTGTCCTTGCTTTGGGCTTTCAGAATAAAAACTCAGTCATAAAATGACTGTTCATAGCTATTGTAGAAACTTTCATCTGTCTCAGATTTCATATAATTTGAATTACCCATTCTCCCATTTTGAATATTGATTCTGTTATCTTACATATTTTCCCTCCTTAAAGTTTTTGTTTCTGCCTTTCCCCTCACTTAGTCTCATTTGCATTTTTCCTTCCTCCCAACTGCCTAATATTCCTAATATTCTTTTTTTTTTTTTTGCTTTTTTGGGTCAGGCCCAGCAATGCATAGGGGTTACTCATGGCTCTAAACTCAGGAGTTACTCCTGGTGGTGCTCAGGGGACCATATGAGATGCTGGGAATCGAACCCGGGTCGACTGCATGCAAGGCAAATGCCCTACCCGCTGTGCTATCTCTCCAGCCCCTAATATTCTTTTGACAGTGCCTCAGTTACCTCTTTTTTCCTTTCTTTTAAAATAATTTTTTATTGAATCACTGTGAGATACACAGTTACAAAGCTTTCATGATCAGGTTTCAGTCATACACTGTTCCAGCACCCATCTGTCCACCAGTGTACATTTCCCAATACCATTGTCCCCAGTATCCTTCCTGCCACCCCACACCACCTCCACCTTCCCTCCCCTGACTCTTTGGCAGGCACTTTTTGTCTTACTCTCTCTCACTCTACTTTGGGACATTGTAGTTTGCAATAAGATATAAGATACTGAGAGGTCACATGCTGAAGGAAAAGGCAGCTGGGATAGAGAAAGGACCACTAAGTGAATGATGCTTGGAGGGCTCTCTCAGGATGGGAGATGCGTGCTGAAAGTAGATTATAGACCAAACATGATGGCCACTTACTACATGTATTGCAAACTGTAACACCCTAAAGGAAAGAGAGTGCAAAAGGGAATGCCCTTCTACAGAGGTGGGGCGGTGTGTGTGTGGGGGATGGGGGGCTACTGGGTTCATTGGTGGTGGAGAATCGGCACTGATGGAGGGATGGGTACTCGAACATTGTATGACTGTAATGTAATCACGAAAGTTTGTAAGTCCGTAACTATATCTCATAGTGATTCATTAAAAATATTTAAAAAAAGCAAGCAAAACAAACAAAAAGTTAAAAGAAAAAGATACTGAGAGGCTGGAGCGATAGCACAGCGGGTAGGGCGTTCGCCTTACAAGCGGCCAACATGACCGACCCGAGTTCAATTCCTCCGCCCCTCTCGGAGAGCCCGGCAAGCTACCGAGAGTATCTCGCCTGCACGGCAGAGCCTGGCAAGCTCCCCGTGACGTATTCGATATGCCAAACACAGTAACAACAAAGTCTCCAATGGAGACGTTACTGGGCCCGCTCGAGCAAATCGACGATCAATGGGAGGGCCTTTACCTTTACCTTTACCTTTTACTGAGAGGCAATCATATTTGGTCCTTTACCCACTTTTAGCAGACATGTCCTATCCAGAGCAACCCCTCCAACCGTCATTGTCATAGTGGTCCCTGATTCTTTCTTTAAAAGCAAAAATGTCTTTGGTTGGAGAGATAGTACAGGGGCTAAATCACTTACTACCCTTGTGGCTGACCCCAGTTCATATCCTGTACCACATATTGTCCCCCTAAGTACCACCTGTAGTGATCCCTGTAAACAGACCCAGGAGTAAGCCCTACACACCACAGGAATGTTCCCCAGAACAAAAAGAAACAGCCCTACCCTCAAAAAACACAAACTAACATTTTTCCCTTTTTCTAATAAAAATAACATAGCTGTAGGGCATGAGAGGTAGTACAGAGGTTAAAACCCTTATCTTGCATGCAACCCACACAACTTGATTCCTGGCATCACATGTGATCCCCTGAGCACTGCCAGGAGTGATCCCTGGTTACAGAGCCAGAAGTAATCCTTAGTATAGTGGGGTGTGATCTAAAAACACTCCCCCAAATAAAAGTAATATAACTATTGTTGAAAAATTACAGAATTTCACAAACACCAAAAGAAAAATAAATATTTTTCATTGTACAATTCCTTACAGATTTCAAATGGTAGTATTTTGTTAGTTTTCTCATTAGACATATTTTATACCTGTGTATGAAAACTTTTCAAGTGCATGTTTCATAACATCTACATGTGTACTGCTGAGTATCACTGAATACTTTGTATCGAGTACTGCCTAACTAGTTCTTCTACTTGAATATATTATAGCATCCAGAGTATCACTGAATACTTTGTATCGAGTACTGCCTAACTAGTTCTTCTACTTGAATATATTATAGCATCCAGAAATTTCTTTTCTAAAGCCATGCTATGATTCTGCTTCCTTGCTCTCTAAATATGTTTTGTTTTTTCTCATTTCAAAACAAAATATTTATTTTATCGTAGATGCTCAACTTGAAAACCCCAGAGTCTTTAGTTTTTTTAAATTGTTGCTTTTTCATGTTCCATAACTACTCCATTATAGCAAAACCTTACCCCCATCGCATTTACCACTATAAACCTAGACATTTCTTTCATTATTAGAATAGATCCCTAACAGCTTTTCTTTCTATCCTTGCTTTTCTTTAGTCTGTTTTCCAAAAAGCATCAGTTTGATAGATATTTGTGACTCCAGGAATTGATCCCAGAGCTTCATACATGCAGGGCACATGTGCAGCCACTGAACTACAACCCCAGCCCCCATATTGGTATTTTTTAAATGTAAGTCAAATTATGTTTTTCTCTAAATCATTTCCCATCTTATAAAAACAACTCCTATACGGGCTTATAAACATATGTATTCTTTGTCTGCCTCTCTTTCTAGTTGCTTTTCTAGTTATATTATTTTCCTTGCTGAATTCCAATATCCCAAGCATGTCTTACTCCCCCATAATCCCCTCCCAAGTCTATTTCCTGTGTCTGAAATGATTTACACCCAGATAAGCATGTGAAATAGTTCCATGACTTTCAGTTTCTGCTCAGAAATACTCTGTTAGCAAGGGGTTCCCTGAACAATGTACATAAAAAAATGCCGCCCCCTTTCTTAGTATATATGCTGACAAAATAATCACATCCTCCCTCATTCTTTTGTAACGTTTTCCCTGCTTTGCTTTATTTTTCTCCACAGAACCTAATGTTGTCTGGCATTTTTATGTGTAATTAAAAATATATGACATTCTAAATATCACTATCTTATTTTTTGTATTATTTTTCATCACCACCCCCACAAAATCCTGGTAACATTATACCAGTTTTATCTGTTAAGAGAAGGCTTTTGAAGTCTCCAGCACTAATTGTGCACGTGCATTTTTCCTTAAATATATTTTTTCTTTCATGTGTTCTGAAGCTTTTATTAGATGCATAAATTTTTTAGGGTTCCGAATAGCCTCTTAGTGAATTAATACATTTATATTTAGAATTTTCCTTCTTTATATCCCTGATAATATTTTTTCAGAACTTATTTTTCTAATGTAATGTAGTAACCCTTGATGTTTTTTATTAATGTTAGTATATATATTCCTATTATTTAAAATTTAGCCTATTAGTGTCAGTTTGAAGAAAAACAAGTTTTCGCTGGAGCAAAATCAATAAACAATGGGAGGACCGTGATAACCGTGATACATAGCATATTTCTTTTTTGGTCTTGGTAGAATCTGACCATGACTTTAAATTGCAGTGTTAAGATTGTCTGTATTTAATAGCATTATTAGTGCTAATGTATTTAAATCAATTGTCTTGTTACATTATTTTTTTATTTTTTCTTGTCAGATTGTAATTTGGTAACATGGTTACAAAAGTGTGTTAATTTTTATGGTCTTGATGTACATAATTACAGTACCTTCAACCATTATACTGATTAAGTCCTTTCATCACTAACCTGTGTCACTTCTGGTTTGCATCTTCCTCCCTAGCCACTCACCTTCCACTACTTGGTAACCTGTGTTCTAGAATCAGAGACCAAGACTTTATTATTGTTCAGTACTGACTATTCCCTTGCTTTGTTTCTCTATATAATTACAGTAAATGAAACTCCAAAATTTTACCTACTTCCAACTTATTTCTCTTAATATGGTGCCCTCCAGTTCCATCCAAGTTGTGGGAAACTGCAAGGTTTCATCTTTTCTTACAACTGAGTAGGATTTCAGTAGCATTTCATTGTGTGTGTATCGTGTGTGTGTTTGTGTGTGTGAATTTGTGTGTTTGTGGATGCCCAAAAGTGGAATCTCTGGGTCATGTGCAAGCTTTATTATTAGATTTTTGAGAAGTTTCCATCCTGGTTTTCCATGGGGGCTGAGCCAGACAATATCCCCACCAACAGTGAAAGAAGGTTCCTTCTTTTATAAAACCATATCCCCACCACCACAGGTGGTTTCTAATCTTTTATGTTTATGTTATTCTCAGTGGAGTGAGGTCATACTTATTGTTTTCATTTGCATTTCCCTGATAATTAGTAATGATAAACATGTTTTCATATGACTACTTGCCAATTTTATGTTCTCTTCCAGAAAGTGTTCATCCTTTCTCCCCAGATTTTAATGGGGTTATTGTGGTTTTTTGTTGTTGTCGTTGTTGTTGAGCTTAGGGAGTGCTTTAGAAATCTTGGATATAGATAATTTTTCTGCTAAATAGTATGAAAAGATTTTCTCCCATTAAATAGGGTGTCTTTTTAGTATTTTTTTTATTTAGGGTGTCTTTTGAGTTTCTTTTTCCATGCAAAACCTTCTTTAGTTTGAGTTCCATTTATTTGTTTGTTGATGTTGCTAAATTATTAGGACTCTTTTGAGCTCTTTATCCTGAAGAATTTTGCCAATGTGTTTTGCTCATTGTATTTTGTGGATTCTCATATAATCTGAGGTTTTTACTCTGCATTGAATTAACTTTTGTGTGTGGTATGAGATATGGATTCAGTTTCTTTTTTTTTTTTGCATTGTTTCATGCATTTTGTAGTATCTAGTTTTTGTTGTAATATTTTCTTTTTCTACAGGTTTTTAAATTTGATTTGAAGACCCCTTAGGGGCTGGAGAAATAGTATAGTAGATAGGGCACTTGCCTTGCATATAGCTGACACATTTTTGATCCTCTACATTTTTTGTGGGCCCCCATGTACTCGTTGAAGTAATTCCTTATTGGAGAGTCAAGAATAACCCCTGAGCACCACTGAGTGTGCCCCTGACCCAAACCTCCTAATTATCCCACTGTAAGCTTATTAGCTCTAAGTTTTTCTTATGTTAGTGGTTGTGTTAGGGTTTAACTAATCAGGTATAAGATGAAATATTGCCTTTTGCTATAATTTGGATGAAGTTATAGGGCGTCATGTTAAGTGATTTAAGTAAGGGGGAAAAGTACAAATGTTGGATGATCTTATATATGCATGGTATATAAAATAACAAAGCAAGGGAATGGACAGTGTTCAATGTAAACAAACTGTTAGGCTTTGTCTACAAAACTGAGCTTACCAAGTGGATGGGGAAGGAAGGTGGGAAGGGATGGGACCTACTGAATGGGACCTAGAGATACTAGTGTCCAGTTTTTGCCAATTTTTTGATGTGGTACTTTGTACACCAAAGGCATAAAAATATTAACAATGTTATAAACCGTTTTGCTTAAGTAATAAAATTAAACTGAAAAATAAATAATATTTATGTGGACTGGAGTGATAGCACAGTGGTTAGGGTGTTTGGCTTGTGAAATGGCTGTGACATGGCCGACCTGAATTCCATTCCTCTGCCCCTCTCGGAGAGCCTGGCAAGCTACCAAGAATATCTCGCCCACACAGCAAAGCCTGGCAAGCTACCTGTGACATATTCCATATGCCAAACACAGTAACAAGTCTTACAATGTTACTGGACTCCCTTAAGCAAATTTATAAACAACGGGAGGACAGTGACAGTGAATCTTTATACCTACATTTAAGTGATAATATCACTTATTTGTCATATATGGGCCTTAAACAGTATATTTGTATGTGCCCTGCCTTTGTGATAAAATTTCTATACTTCTACATATGGTTTAATTACACAGAATATTATTATTTTTATTTTGAACAATTACACTTTAAAGATATTTAAATAATCTGAATAAATTATCTTTTATTTACTAGTTGTCATTCCATTCCCCTTTATTCCCTTGTATGCCCCTGTATATAATTTTCCTTCTACCTGATATACATTACTTTTATCTCTTATCTATTGGTAGTGAATCTTTTAATAATGTGTATATATATGAAGAAACTTTATTTTAAAGTATTTTAAAAATTAATTTTCTTATTGAATAGTTAAGTGCAATGATTACAATACTGTTGATAATCAAGCCTACAGTGTTCTAGTTCCTCACTCACCATCAGTGTCAGCAGCCCACCCCCAATGTCTCAATGTCCTCTGCCACCCTCCCAAGCTAACCCCTTTTGGCAAAATAATTTTAAATTGCCTTAGTTTGGGTCACATGTTTGCAATAATGTTAAAGGCTAATGGTTTTGATGGACACAGTCAACTCATCTTAAAACCTGCATGATTCTCAAGACCCTTAATCAATGTCCTTATGTTACATCCAATTCACCTCATTCTTCTCCCACCTCTACTCCCCAATAAGCATTTGCAGATCTGTAAGCAAGGGTTTGCCATCATTTAATCCTTCAATTCCCTTGTCCTCTTTCTCTATTTACCACAGATAGATGAAGTCAGTGCTGTAGGCTTCTGTCAGACTGACTTCATTTAACATGATACCCTACAGCTCTATTCAAGTTGCAGTGAAATGCATGATTTCATCATTTGCTTTTTTTAAAGATATCTATACTATTATAATATTCTAGGTTAGCTTTTGTTTTTGTTTTTGTTTTTGGGGGGGTTCACACCCAGCGATGCTTAGGGATTACTCCTGATGGTGATTGGGGAACCATATGGGATGCCGAAGATTGAACCCTGGTCAACCCTGTGCAAGTTGACCTATACTATTGCTCTGGCCAAAACGTTTTGTATTTCAGTACCTCAAAGCAGTTTTTCCAGTGTCTCCTGGATTATGTTTATTCTTATGCGAACTTTTATCAAATTTTATCAAATTTTTCAGTTATTTATTTCCACTTTTTTTAACATTTGGTCTTTATCATTTGTAACTTAATGTAGTTTTCTTCATTTATCTTTCACTTATAGTTAATTAAGTATCTTTAATTTGTCAGTTAATTTGTCCAATAATTTGGGGCTCTTATTTCTTTAAAAGTTTTCTCTATCTCCTGATTTATTCATCTGGATTTCCACTTACAGATAAATTAGGGCACTAGAAGTTTCCCAAATATTACTGATAATCTGCATATTTTTCTTTTTTTAAAATTTTTATTAGTGAAACACCATGAGGTACAGTTGTAGACTTTAAATTTTGTGCTTGGGTTTCAGTTATACAATGATCAAGTACCCATCCCTCTACCAGTGACCATTCTCCACCAGCAATGATCCCAGTATCCCTCCCACGCCCGCATCTCCCCATCCGATCCCACCTCTCTGGCAAGGCAATCCCTTTTGTTCTCTCTCTCCTTTTGGGTGCTACAGTTTGCAAAAGAGACATTGAGTGGCAATAATGTTCTTTCTATAGTCTACTTTTAGCATGCATCTCCCATCCTGGGAGGATCCTCCCAACACTCTTTACTTGGTGCTCCCCTCTCTGTCTGAGCTGCCTTTTCCCCAGCATGTGCAGCTGGCATTCAAGCCATGGAGTGAACCTCCTGGTACTTATCTCGGCTATTCTTGGGTGTTAGTCTACTATTTTGTTACTTTATATTCCCCAGATTAATGCAATCTTTCTATGTCTGTCCCTCTCTTTCTAATTCATTTCACTTAGCATGATACTTTCCATGTAGTACCACTTGTATGTAAATTTCATGACATAATCTTTTCTAACAGGTGCATAGTACTCCATTGTGTAGATGTATCAAAGTTTCTTTAACCAGTCATCTCTTCTCAGGCACTGGGTTTTTTTTTCAAGATTTTGGCTATTGTAAACAGTGCAGCAATGAACATAAAAGTACAGATGTCATTTCGACTATACACTTTTGCCTGTCCAGGATATATTCCCAGGAGTGGTATTGTTGAGTAAAGTGGGAACTCAATTTCTAATTTTTTGAGAATTGTTTATGCTGTTTTCCAAAAGGGCTGAACAAGTTGGCATTCCCACCAATAGTGAAGGAGAGTCCCTTTCTCCCCACATCCATGCCAGCACCGGTAGCTTTTGTTATTTTGGATGTGGGCCAGTCTCTGTGGTTTGAGATGATATCTCATTTTTGTTTTGATCTGCATCTCCCTGATGATTAATAATGTAGAGCATTTTCTCATGTGCCTTTTAGCCATAGGGATTTCTTCTTTGAGAAAGTTTCTGTTCATTTCATTACCCCATGTTTTGTTGGGGTTGGATGTTTTCTTCTTGTGGAGTTCAACCAGTGATTTATATATCTTTGATATCAACCCCTTATCAGATGGATATTGGGTGAACATCCTTACCAATTCTGTACATTGTCTTTGTATTCTGGTCACTATATCTTTTGAGGTGCAGAATCTTCTTAATTTAAGATAGTCCCATTTGTTTATCTCTTTTTCCACTTGGTTGGTCAGTGGAGTATCATCTTTGAAGAAACCATTAGCGTCAATATTGTGGAGGGTTTTGCCGACCTTGTCTTCAATGTACTTTATAGATTTTGGCCTGATGTTGAGATCTTTAATCCATTTTGATCTGACTTTTGTGCATGGTGTTAGGTTGAGCATATTTTTTGCATGTGGTTGTCTAGTTCCAGCACAATTTGTTGAAGAGGCTTTTCTTGCTCCGCTTCACATTTCCTTCTCCCTTAGCAAAGATTAGATGTTCATAAATTTGGGGTTGTGTGTAGGGATATTCCATCCTGTTCCATTGGTGTGCAGACCTGACTTTGTTCCAGTACCATGTTGTTAAATTATTACCACTTTGTAGTAGAGTTTGAGGTTGGGAAGGGTGATGCCTCCCCACGTCTTTTTTTCCCAAGAATTGCTTAGCTATTCATGGGCATTTGTTGTTCCATGTGAATTTCAGGAGTGCTTGATCTATTTCTTTGAAGAATTTCATGGGTGTTCTTATAGGGATCTTGTTGAGTCTGTATAATGCTTTGGGGTGTATTACCATTTTGACAATGTTAATTCTTCCTATCCATGAGCAGGGTATATGTTTCCATTTCCTCGTGTACCCTTTTATTTCGTGGAGTAGTGTCTCTTTAGTTTTCCTTGTAGAGGTTCTTAACCTTTTTAATTAGGCTGATTCCAAGGTATTTTATTTCCTGGGGAATGATTGTGAACAGGATTGCTTTTTTTTTATGTCACTTTCCTGTGCCTCATTATTTGCATATAGGAAGGCCATGGATCTTTGGACATTAATTTTATAGCCTGCAACTTTACTGTACAAGTCTATTTTCTAGGAGTTTCTTGGTAGAGGCTTTAGGATTCTCTAAGTATAGTATCATATCATCTGCAAATATTGAGAGCTTGATTTCTTCCTTTTCTATCTGGATGCTTTTAATGTCTTTTTCTTGCCTAATCACTATTGAAATTACTTCCAGTACTATATTGAGCAGAAGTGTTGATAGTGTGTATCCTTGTTTTGTCCGTGATCTTAGAGGAAAGGCCCTTAGGTTTTCCCCAGTGAAGATAATGCTTGCCAAAGGTTTGTTGTAGATGGCTTTGACTATCTTGAGGAAAGTTCCTTCAAAACCCATTTTCGTGAGAGTTTTCATCATATACGGGTGCTGGATCTTGTCAAAAGCATTCTCTGCATCTATTGATATGATCGTATGGTTTTTAGATTTACTTTCTTTGATATTATGTATCATGTTGTTTGATTTCTGAATGTTAAACCAGCCTTGCATACCTGGGATGAATCACACTTGTTAGTGGTATATGATATTATTGATGAGTTGTTGGATTCTATTTGCTGATATTTTGTTGAGGATCTTCGCATCCTTGTTCATCAGGGTTATTGGCTTATAGTTTTCTTTGTTGGTTGTGTCTTTGCTTTTGGTATTAGGGAGATATGTGCCTCATAGAAGTTATTTGGGAGAGTTCCTGTTTTTTCTATTTTCTGGAAAAGCTTGAGGAGAACTGGCAACAGTTCTTTAAATGTTTGGAAGAATTCACTAGTGAATCCCTCTGGGCCTCGGCTTTTGTTTGGGGGAAGCCTTTTGATTATAGTTTATATTTCCTCGATATGAATGGGTCTATTCAGGTATCCCAGGTTTTCCTGGTTCAATCTTGGAAGATTATAGGAATCCAGGTATTTATCCATTTCTTCTAGGTTCTTTTGTTTCGTGCCATAAAGACTTTCAAAGTAGTCTCTTCTCTGCTGAATTTTTGAATTTCAGTGGTTTCTGTTGTGATGTCCCATTTTTCATTTCTGATTTGGTTTATTAATGTTCTCTCTCTTTCTTTCTTTGTGAGTTTTGCTAGTGGTTTATCAATCTTGTTTATTTTCTCAAAGAATAAGCTCTTGGTTTCATTGACATTTCTCATTGTTCTTTGGGTTTCCATGTCGTCAATTTCTGCTCTAAGTTGTATTGTTTCTTTCCTTTGGCCAGTTTTGGGTTCCTTTTGTTGGTTTTTTTTAAGATCTTGAGCTGTGAGGTCGGTTATCTATGTAGGCCCTTTCTTACTTCCTGAGGAATGCTTGCAAAGCTATAAATTTTCCTTTTAACACTGCTTTAGCTGCGTCCCATAGGTTATTGTAGCTCGTGTCTTCATTCTCATTTGTTTCCAGGTATCTTTTGATTTTTTTTCCTTGACCTCCTTCCTAACCCACACATTGTTCAACATTGAGTTGTTTAATTTCCAGGTGTTTGATTTGTTTTTCAGTGTCTTTCTGTGATTTGCTTCTATCGTCAGTGCATTGTGGTCTCAAAAGATTGTTGATACTATTTGTATATTCCTGATTATAATTGAGGTATCTTTTTTGGACTAGCACGTGGTCTATTTTGGAAAATTTTTCCTTGTGCACTGGAGAAGAATGTATATTTTTTTTTCAGTTGTAAAGCTCTGTATAGGTCTATTGGCATTCTATGTTCTATTTCTTCCTTCAAATCCAATGTTTCCTTGCTGAGTTTTGTTCTTGTTGATCTATCCAGAAGTGTTAAGGTGATGTTGAAGTCTCCAATTACTATTGTGTTGCTATTAATGTCATCCTTAAAATCTGTTAGCATTTGTTTTAAATATATAGGTGGTCCCTCATTAGGTGCGTATATACATTTAAGAGTGTGATTTCTTCCTGTTGTATGTATCCCTTGATAAATAGAAAATGGCCTTTGCTGTCCCTTCTAACCTTTTTCAACCTGAAGTCTATGTTGTCGGATAGTGTATGGCCACCCAGCTTTTTTAAGGGAGCTGTTTGCTTGCAGGATTGTTATCCATCCTTTAACTTTGAGTCTGTGTTTGCTCTAACTGTTCAGATGAGTTTCTTGCAGACAGCAGTATGTTGGTTTCAGTTTCTGGCTCCATTTTGCAACTCTGTGTCTCTTGATATGTGCACTTAGACCATTGACATTGAGAGAGATTATTGTCATGGGATTTTGTGCCATCTTTTTGTAGGGGTTGGTTGTGCTTATAAGTGTTTTCTTTCTTATCTTACAGGAGCCTCTTAATCCTTCTTTTAGATTTGTTTTTGAGTCTATGAAGTTTCTGAGCTGTTTTTTTAATCTATAGAATGGTGTCTTGTTCCATTGAGTTTGTGCGAGAGTTTAGCTAGATGAAGAATTCTTGGTGAGGTGTTCATTTCATTGAATTTTTTCACTAGATCTCACCAGTGTATTCGGGCTTGGAGGGTTTCCTCTGCTCGGTCTGCTTTAAATTTATTGGGTGCTCCTTTGTATGTGATTTCCTTCTCTGACCTTGCTGCTTGCAGTATTGTGTCTCTATCCATGCCATCCATCATTCTATGATATGCCTTGGGGTGTTTTTATTCAGGTCTCTTTTAGCTGGCACTCTTTTGGCTAATTGCATCTGGATGTCTGCATTCTTTAACTCTGGGAACTTTTCAGCCATGTTTTCTTTGACTGGCTTTTTCACTGGGGTTGCCTCCCTGTCCTTCTGGTACTCTTATGATTCTAATGTTGTTCCTCTTGGTGTCATCTCCTATGTCTCTGATTCTCCTTAGAGTTAGTTTGAGTTCTTTTCCCATTGTTTGTTGTTCTCTATGCAATATCTGTTGCTTATCTTCAAGCTCACCGATCCTTTCTTCAGCTGTATTCATCCTATTGCTGAGGGCACCTACTGAGTTTTTAATTTCATCTACAGAATCTTTTATTTGTGAAAATTCCCTTTGTAGCTTTTTTATTTCTGCTCTCATTTCTTCCTGTATTTTCTCGACTATCTGTTCTACTGTTTCTTTTATTTCTTCCTTTAGTTTTCTGTATATCTCCTCCATTGATTCTTTGAGTAGTACCTTGAATATCCTCTGCATTTCGTCTTGGAATTCTTTATCAGATAGATCATATTTGTGGGTAACCCCTGTTGAGGGTTTGAGACTCTTTTCTTCATCTCCTCATAGTGGATTGCGCTATTTCTTCATGCTGTTGTGGTTGTTAGAGGTAAAACCTTGGTATTCACTATAATGTTCCCTCTTATCATGGGAAAGGATTCTGAATAAGGTTTGTCGATGGTGGTCACCCTTCTCCCATTCTAGAATCTGTCCTTCCTCTCAAACACTATCCCGTCACTTATGACGGGCATCTAGTGAAGCGTTGAAGGAGGTGCTCTTTTATATTGGGCTTGTACAGCCTTTTGAGTACTGGTCTTTTGTTAGAATTTGAGTAGGTTAGTGGATTATTGTTATATTGTAGTTGAGGTGTCCAGGACTTTTTTTTTTTCACAGAATTAGGTGATAAAGGTTGGGATGTGAGTCGAGAGTGCTGTGAATGGTAAATATACTGAAGTTCTGTGAGCTGCAGCTGGCCTCAGAGAAGGCCACGTTCACTTGTGAGGAGGCCATGCCCTTACTTGGAAGCCATGCCTCTAGCGGGTACCAGGGATATGCTTACCTTGGAACCTGCAGAGTATGGTGGCACCCTGGCGAGGGGGGCAGGCAGTCCAGCGGCACTTTGGTAGGTGTTCCCCAAAGTCTCATCAGGCTACCTGGCGGTGGGTGCCTAGCCCAGGGTAAGGGCACTCACGTGGGGCACGGGAAAGTAATGCGCTCCCTGGCTTTCTGAGGAATGTGCTGAGGAGGGCGGTGCCAGTCTCTCATTTTCCTTCAATGTTTTTCTGTTAGCGTTTTTTTTCCCTTTGTGTCAGTATTCATCTCCTATGAATTGTACAACATATTTCCGTTTATTTTCCACCTTATCTGTTGTATGTCTCTTAACATGTCTTTGAAATCTATTATCATTTTTCATAATCTTGTATTTACCGAGTTCATTCATTTTCTCTAACTTCCTAAACATTTCCTGGTTGAGGTTTTTATTTTATTTATTTTTATTTTTTACATCATATGCAGCAGTGCACAGGGGTTATTCCTTACTCTGCACTCAGGAATTACTCCTGGCGGTGCTCAGGGGACCATATGGGATGCTGGGAATCGAACCCAGTTGGCCTTGTGCAAGGCAAATGCCCCTACCCACTGTGCTATCTCTCCAGCCCCAAGTTTAGTTTTTTATTAAATGCAAGGCATTGTGAAATGTATGTCTTTGGTGCTATATACTGTAACATAATAAGTATTCTTGAATGTGTTTCTTGGATGTAGTTGAACTACATGGAATCAAATTGATATTTTGGGATGTTGGTTTTGTGGTGTGATGAGATATCATTATGACATTTAGAATGGAACAAAATTGGTCATACTAGTGCAACAAGACCTTTAATAATGCTTATGGTGCCCCAAGAACAGTTAGTTTTCTAATCTGAATAGTGAAAACTTGCACTGCATAGTGAGATGTGAGTTTGAGAATTGTTCTTTTGGTTTTTTTAAAATTTTTTTTTGATTTTTGGGTCACACCCGGCGATGCTTAGGGGTTAATCCTGGCTCATGCACTCAGGAATTGCTCCTGGCGGTGATCAGGGGACCGACCACATGCAGTGCTGCGAATCGAACCTGTGTTGGCCATGTTGGCTGCGTGCAAGGCAAACGCCCTACTCGCTGTGCTATCGCTCCAGCCCCTCTTTTTGTTTCTTAGGTGATTTATTCTGTCAACTAGACTAGTTTCCTTATATGTATGATTAGTAATCTGTACTTTCCTGGAACATGAAGAATACCTTTCCTTGTATATCACTGTTGTCTTTGTTATTTTGTCCTGTTAACTCCATCTGTCTTTTTCTCTGTGGACCCCAAGATCTGTTTCCTTAATTCAAGAAGCCTCCTGGACTCTGCCTTGGGTTTACAGCTTGTACCTTCTCTCTGTAGTAACCTGACTCAGCCATTGGTTTTAGCTTGCTTAATATGTATTTCTGGACTGAAGCGATAGCACAGCGGGTAGGGTATTTGCCTTGCAGGCGGCCACTCTGTTTCAATTCCTCTATCCCTCTAGGAGAGCCAGGCAAGCTACCGAGAGTATCCCGCCCACATGGCAGAGCCTGGCAAGCTCCCCTGTGGTGTATTTGATATGCCAAAAACTGTAACAAGAAGTTTCACAATGGAGACGTTACTGGTGCCCGCTGAAGCAAATCTACGAACAACAGGACGGTTCTACCGTGCTACTATATATTGCTAAAGAATAAAATAGTTTTATTCCCGGAAGCGCACAGCCACGAGCGGGACATCTTATTATCTTGTTGTTACTTTGGACAACCTGGCAGGCTACCAAATGTATCCTGCCCACATGGCAGAGTCTGGCAAACTCCGCATGGCGTATCCAATATGTCAAACACCAGGAAGAATGATGGGTCTCATTCTCCTAACCCTGAAAGAGCCTTGAATAGGGCACTTTTTAAAATCTCAGGGCTAGGACAAAGGAGACGTTACTGTTGCCTGCTCGAGGCAATCGAGGAACAATAGGATTATCGTGATCGTGATCATGAAAATAGTTTTGTGCCTTTAAGTCAATGTCTTGAAAAGCATATATTTTATATGTTTTATCTATCTTAAGTTTTTTTTTTTACTTAGGATATAACTCCACCAGGTACTATTAGAGGCAAAGTCTTATTTTTGCTTTCTGTTGTACTTAGTCAATGCTTAATTCTGATTGTGTCTTACATGCGCCCTCTCCCTCAAAAATAAAACATCTATTTCAGGTACTTACGTGATTTCACCTTTCCTCATATGTAAACCTTTCAATTCATTATCTTTTGCATTTGTTAAGAGGTAAATAATCTGATTTCCCCTTTATTTCTCTCCTTTTCTCACTCTGCCTTTATTTCTATTTTTCTTTTTTTCCTCTGTGTACTAACCAGCTGTAATGTAATGGTGTGTTGTCTCAACCCTGTTATGTATCTTTCATTTCCACAGTGATTATAAATTTCATTTTTATTAGTTGTTATATTTGTGATCCTATTGCACCCTTCTGTTGAAAAATAGATAACTTTTGGAGATAGTTCTGTTTAACTATTGTAACCTATATATAAAATTTTCTAATTACATATTATCAAATTTTCTTGTAGGGAAGCACATATCTGTTCTGGTTTTGATTATCTGTTCTTCCAAATTAACTTTGAAACATCAAATTTCTAGACCTCAAAAGTCTTTCTTGGGTTTTTATAGAAAATTTCATTTTTATTGTTATCCCTATAGTATTTAGTTTCACTATACAAGGTCATTCCAGTTATTCAAGTTGCTTGATAGACTTCTTTGGTTTTGTTTCATGTGTGTTTTATGACTAGTTTTCTTCTTTTTATTTATTTTTTTGTTTTAGGGCCAGAGCTGTTGGTGCTCAGGGGTTACTCCTGGCTCTGTGCCCAGGAATCAATCCTTGCAGGCTTGGTAGACCATATGGAATGCCAGGGATAGAACCACGGTTGGTCAAGTGCAAATCAAGTGCCCCACCCACTGCTCTATCACTCTGACTCCAGTTCTTTTTATTTTCCTTTTTGTGTCACACCCAGTGATACTATGGGTAACTACTGGCTTTTCACCCAGGAATGACTCCTGGCAGTGCTCAGGAGACCACATGGGATGCTGGGAATCAAACCCAGGTCGGCCACATGCAAGGCAAACACCCTACCCACTGTGCTCTCGCTCCAGCCTGCCCCAAGTTAAGGTCTTCGTAAATGTAATTTTCCTTATATATTTTATAACTTGATGTGTTAGAAAGCTATTGCCTTTTAAACATTTTTTTTCTTTAGCTGGTAACCTTATGTCTCTTAATAACCACTTGATATCCCGTTATTCATCAATTTTCTCAAGTGGGCGCCAATAATGTCTCCATTTGTCCCTGTCATGTGCTAATGTAGCCCAATGGCATCTGCTCACACTATAAGGACACGAAGAGCCTCAAACCGTTTGTTCAGGGTCTTGACAAAGAAGTCTGACCATCTCATAGGTGGGCGGCTATGCATTCTTTTGATGTCCCGTGGAATCCAGTCGGTAACAGCTCTAGTCTAGCGGTCATCTTCAAATCGAATTACATGTCCAGCCTATCTGATTTTTGATGCCTTGTCGACAGAGGTCGGAACTCCGGATTCCTTCTCTCACTTGAGTAAAGCATGATAGCTCTTTTGATTCCTCTTTGGGTGAACCGAATAGTGTTCTCATTCTGTTTTTGTAGGGCCAGGTCTCTGAGGCATATGTTAGTGAAGAGAGAACAGTGGAGTCGAAGAGATGTGCCCGGAGCCATAGGTTCTTCATCCTCTTAGCTATTTCTTTGATGCTCTTGAAGGCATTACACACTGATATCTTCCTCCTGCACAGCTCAGTGCCAGGTCATTCGTCATGCTGATTTCTCGACATAGGTACACATAACTGCTGCATTCAGAGATGAGCAAATGGAATGTCAGGAACTAGTCCGTTTTTCATAAACACTGTCTTTGTGAGATTCAGCTGCAGTCCGATCTTTCCACACTTATGGTCGAAGTTGGCCAGCATTTGTGCGCTTGACTAATGTTTGGTGTTACTAGAATGATGTCATTATCAAAGTGGAGGTGGTTTAGTTGCCAGCGTCTATCTTCACTCCCATTCCTTCCCATTCCAGTCATCACATGACATTCTCGAGGGTGGCACTGAAGAGTTTTGCTGAAATAGTATCACCCTGCCCAACACCTCTCCTTATGTCGATTATCACTTCCTTGTAGAATGGTGAGATCCTGGTGGTGAATCCTTAATACAGCTCGCCGAGAATCCTGATGTACTAAGTTTGAATGCCCTGTTTGGCTAGGGCTTTGATGACCGCTTCAATCTCAACAGAATCAAAGGCATTCTGTTGAACGTCATTGAACGTTAGACAGAGCGGCATCTTGATCTCCTGAGAAACCTCAATGAGCTTGGTCACTGTGTGGATATGGTCGATCGTGCTAATTCCTTTTCGGAACCCAGCTTGCTCGCATGGTTGTCCTTCACCTAGTTTTCTGTCAATCCTATTCAGGATGACTTGAGTGAACAGCTTGTAGACAACAGACAATAGGCAGATCGAGTGATAGTTGCCAGTGTCGTGGATATCTCCCTTCTTGTACAATAAAATGGTCCTGCTGGTATTCTATTGGGACAGAACCTTGTATTTAGACAGGTAGCATGTGAAGAGCCGAGCCAGTGTATTAATGAGTACTGACAGCACATTCTTCAGGTGTTTGCATCTGACTCTGTCTAGGCCGGATGCTGTTCGCTTCTATACTAATGAAATGGCATGTCAGATTTTGGAAGGTAGAACATTGGAAGTGACATATCATCCTGTGGAATTTGGTGTATGGGCAGTTGGACGTGGATATCCAAGAAATCTGAGTAGAAGTCTTGGATAATCTTCTCCATTGCCCTTCTGGAAGATTTGATAGATCCATCAGGATGTTGGAGGGCAATCATTTTGGTTTTGTAGTTTGCGAAGTACAGGCGGGCATTGTGAATACTTTTCCCGGCTTCTGCCACATTGGCCAGCACTGTTGCTCTTCTCTCTTTGAGGTCTTCCTGTATTGCTTCTCTGCACTGCTTTGCGAGCTCAGACATTAGCTTGTGGTTTCCTGAGGCTTGTGCCAAGCCACATTGGCGAATGAACTGGAGAGTTTTGAAGACAGGTGTCTTTTTGTGTCTTTCTCTCAGCATTCCTTGCACAATCTTGCAAGTGTTGAACCTGTTGATTGTATTTCTCATCAATGTCATCAATGATGGCATCTTCCCATGTTGTCGCAATAGTACCAAAGAGCTCCCAGTTGGTGGTCGTTCTGGGAGTTCCCTTCTTAAACTTTGCAGTCTTTTCTCCCTGGTCTGTGAAGTAGAATTTTGCAGGAAGGAGAAAGTGGTCTGATCCCGTTTGGAATTTTGGGGTAGGTCAGGCAAAACCGTAGGTTGAATATGATGTGGTCAATTTTGTCGTGGAACTGTCCAATGGGAGACTCCCTTGTCCAACGTTTAGATTTGGCCTTCTGGAACTGTGAGTAACCATGGATGATTTTGGTTAGCATGATGAACTCAGTCTCTCACCCAGTTTGTTCCATTCTAGACCATGGGTCCCAATGTGGAGTTCTTTGGGAAAGCGTGCAAGGGAGTGTGAGAGTGCGTGAGTGTGGGTGTGAGGCGGTGTGCAGGGGTGGGTGGAGATGCTATCCAGCCATGGTCAAGTGCCCGTTGAGGAGCATGGGAACAGGCTAGAGCTACCCGGGCCCCCCAGCCCCTTCCCCGGGATCCGTGGCCCCCGTCCCAGGAGAGGGGCTTGTCCCCCTTCCCAGATGGACATGGGATCCTGAAGTTGCACCGAAGCTGGTCCTGAAAGAGGCCTGACACGTAATTAAATGTGTGTCTTGTGTACCTGGGCTTGACTGGAATGGTCAAGGTTCCTAAAGATCAGTATATAGCTTCCTTCTTTTGACCTCACTAAGAGAAGATGGTAAAGGTCAGCATAACGAGAGATCTTATCCATAGGCAGATCAAGTAACAGGGTGCCCTGAGCTTTGAACGGCGCTACCATGTCACTGGACCCCTTTATCCAGTGGCTGGGACTAGAAGCAGAACTGCAGGGTCTCAAGTTGTGTCAACTGTCTGGAGTGAAATGCAAAAGGATGCTAGCTGTCCTCTGGCTCTCATGACCAGCACACAATTGTGTGGGACCCACTGCACCACAAGAAGCTACTCTCCATGCACATGGGCCACACTGCAAATATCTTCTCTGTCAAGTTCCTGCCTCACACTGGGTACTGAATCTTGATCATGGGGGCAGCTGACTCCGAGGTGCATGTCCACGATCTGACTGTAAATGATCCATTCACATGTTTGGAGACCACACAGACTGAGGAAAGTGTACTTCCATGGTGCCTATGTGGCCCAGTATGTTCTGGAGTGCTGCTGAGGATGGGCTTATCTGCCAGTATGACTTTCAGGAGAACAGCAAGTACTCGGAGTTGCTGATTGACAAGACAGAGTACTGTGTCCAGTTGGTGGAGGCCAAGTGCCTCACTGTCAACCCCCAGGACAACAACTGCCTGGCAGTAGGGGCCAGTGGGCTCTTCGTGAAGCTGTACAACATTCGCAAGATCCAAAACCACAGGAAGAACATGAAGCATATTCCTTCGCCCAGCATGCACACCTTGTGTCACTGGCATAAGCCCCGTCCAGATGGTGCAGCCCAGTATTACGTAGCAGGGCACTTGCCAGTGAAGATGCCTGACTATAACAACTGTCTTCGAGTGCTGGTGGCCACCTATGTGACCACCAGCCCCAAAGGCACAGAGCTTCTGGTCAGCATGGGTGGGGAGCAGGTCTATTTGTTTGACCTGACTTAAAAGCAGTGGCCGTATATCTTCCTCTTGCCCAGAAAATGCCATTCCTCAGGGGAAGTTCAGAATGACAAGATGGCCACCAATGGCGTCTCCAATAGTGTCTCCAACGGCTTGTACAATGATCAAATATCCATCCCTCCATCAGTGCCCACTTTTCACCACCATGGATAATATCCCTCTCCCCCCATCCCCCCCATCCCACCCTGCCTCTGTGGCAGGGCATTCCCTTTTGTTCTCTCTCTTCTTTTGGGTGTTGTGGTCTGCAAAAGAGGCATTGAGTGGCAAACATGTTCAGTCCATAGTCTACTTTCAACATGCATCTCCCCTCCTGGGAGGTTCCTCCAAACACCCTTTATTTGGTGCTCCCTTCTCTATCTGAGCTGCCCTTTCCCCTAGAATACCCGGCTGGCCTCTAAGCTATGAGGTAATCCTCCTGGTGTTGATCTCAGCTATTCTTGGGTATTAATCTCATTTTGTTATTTTATATCCCCCAGATGAATGTAATCTTTCTTTGTCTATCCCTCTCTTTCTGACTCATTTCGCTTAGCATGATACTTTCCATGTTGTACCACTTGTATGTAAATTTCATGACTTCATCTTTTCTAACAGCTACATAGTACTCCATTGTGTAGATGTACCAAAGTTTCTTTAACCAGTCATCTGTTCTTGGGCACTCAGGTTTCTTCCAGTTTCTGGCTATTGTAAAGATTGCTGCAGTGAACAAACAAGTGCAGATGTCACTTCGACTATACATTTTTGCCTCTCTGGGATATATTCCCAGGAGTGGTATTGCTGACATCCTCCTTGTTTTTAAGTTTTGCCATTTTAATCATTATGTTTCTTGCTCTGGGTCTTTGTGGTTTCATTTTGTTTAAAACCCTTTGACGTTTCTGGATCTCTGTTTCATTTTTCAGGTTAGGGTGTTTTCAGTTATTATTTCTTTAAATAAGATTTCTTCCCTTTTCCAATTTCCCTCTGGGATCCCAATAATACCAGTGTTATATGTCACTTAAATGACATTAGTTTTTAAAAATTAATTTTCATATTTGGACTGGAGCGATAGCACAGCGGGTAGGACGTTTGCCTTGCACGCAGCCAACATGGCCGACCCGAGTTTGATTCCTCCGCCCCTCTCGGAGAGCCCGGCAAGCTACCGAGAGTATTCGATATGCCAGACACAGTAACAACAAAGTCTCCAATGGAGACGTTACTGGGCCCGCTCGAGCAAATCGATGATCAACGGGAGGGCCTTTACCTTTACCTTTTACCTTTACCATATTTGCTAGTTCTTGAGATACCTTCCATTGATCATACTTACAGTTCTCTAATTTTATCTGCTGCTTTATCTAGTGTGCTATTGAACTAATTTATTGAATCATTTGTAGCTATTATGTTTTTCAGCTTCATGCTTACTGTTTGGGAATTTTTCATATATTCTCTTTTGTTTTTGTTCATCGATTTGCTGGAGCAGGCCCAGTAATGTCTCCATTTTGAGACTTGTTGTTACTGTGTTTGGCATAATGAATAGCTTGCCAGGCTTTGCCGCGCAGGTGAGATACTCTCAGCTTGCTGGGCTCTCCGAGAGGGGCAGAGGAATCGAACCCGGCTCGACCAGGCTCACTGCGCACAAGGCAAAGCCTGGCAAGCTACCTGTGATGTATTTCATATGCCAAGCACAGTAACAACAAGTTTCAAAATGGAGACGTTACTGAGCCTGCTCGAGCAAATCAGTGAACAATGGGAGGACAGTGACAGTGACTAAAATTTGGGTGTGAGGGAGTCATTGCCACATGGAGCTTAACCTCTTTTGTTATAATTCTTAGTCATCCATTTATGTCTTAAGTTCAGTGAACATCTTTATTACTAGTATTGCTTCAAAATCTTCTTTGGATTGTTTACTTATTTTTGTTTTATCAGGTTTGGGGACGGGGTATCTGATTTTATTGTTTGGAGCATATTCCTTTGTCTTCTTATTTTGCTTGATTCTGTTTCTTTCTGTATTAATCTGAACAGCTTTCTTTCCCAGTCTTGAATTATTGGTATTGTGTTAGAAATGAAGGTTCAAAGGTGTTAACCTGAGATTCTGGGATGACAGTAATTATGGTGACTGAAACCTTGGCTGCAAAATCTGTTTATAAAATGGAGTGAGGGCTTGCATCCTGGTGAGCTCTGTGAACATTGTAGGAAGATGGGTAATAATGGAAACTGTTGGAGAAAGCTGCTTCAGGAGCTATAGATGTGAATTACTGACTGCTGGTTGGCATGAGCTTGTGTAAACACACAAAAAAGGGCGGGCAAGGGGGCAGCAGTGGTAGATCTCTCCGGCCTCTTGTGTTCAGTAGTCTCAGGCGGTTTCCCCACTCCAGGGAGGTTGATGGGGATGGTCAGGGGAAGGAAGGAAACAAGGGCCAGCCTGGTTGGTCTTAGCAGCAGTTTATTACATGGAAGAGATGTATGTCGTGGAGGCCCCAGGATCTCTCAAGCAAGTGCGCCTTTGTTCTCTCAGCTTCTGTCCTCAGCCCCATCTTCCCAAGTTCTCTGAGCATGTGTCCCCCCAGAGAGCCCTGAAATCTCCCTTATATAAATCGTAGTACCTCTAAAGGGTACAATATAGTGATGTCATCAAAAGGAGTTACAGAAAGAATATTGAGGCAGCAAACCATACATTTTTTCTTTACATCTGCAGGCCAGTAACCCTGGCCTCACCTTTTACAAGTTACAAGCACTTGGATTAGCATATCAAAGACTAGTCTGCTAGAGCTTGGAATCTACATCTCCAAGATCAGCCTGCCTGGAGCCAGGCATTTACATCTCAAAGATCAGGCCTGGCTTAGCACCTAGGATCTGCATACCTAAAACCAGCTAGATTCCTGTGAGATAAGGGAAACTGCCTCAATATACTGAAATCATTTACTGAAGGCAGTTTGAAGGGGAGAAAGTTTCAGTCTCATCCAAGCTAGTCAAGACACACAGAAAAACTACTTCTAGGACAGATTCTCATTTAGCAGATCAACCCACCCTAGAACAGATTTCCCTGGATGTGTTTCTCCTCTCCTTGTCCGACCAACATATAAGCATACATAATATAAATCATTTTGTATGGATACAGTAAGAAATACTTTGAGCTTATAGAATTGCTCTCCTAGGGCCATCTCGATCTCAGACTGCAGTGCTCAGGCCAGATATCTTTCCTATTCCTAGCAGCAGGGTCCTAGTCTCTTCATTACTTTTGGATCATGACGGCATTTGCCTATGATCAAACTCTTAACCTATAGTTAAGAATCGTGGCACCTTCGCGATTTTAGGGTAGCACATAACTTACCGGCTTGCCCTGGTTCCATCCAGTCCCACGTCGGGACCCTGCCCTTGGGGTGCTAGGAAGTGAGGGCAACTGAGGCTTAAGTAGAAAAAGCAGATGCTGGAGAGTGAATAATATCCAAAGCCAATCAAATCCTAAGAATAATGTTTACGGTCTTCCTGTATCTATACCAAAAGGACATTGCATTAAAGTAAACTATTCAAAAGACATAAGGAGAGGAGAAAGGCAATATTAACTTGCAGTACAAGTTCAGTGACCTAGAAGGATGAGACCTTACAATTGGTTGGGGAAGAGAGCACAAAGAAGTGGTTACAGACAAACAAAGTAATGGGAGAGACTCGGGAGCACTGTGATGGGTGCAACCTGATAAACCTAAGCTCCTTGTACTCCAACATGAGCTATTTTGGAATTTCAAGTGTGAGTCAAGGGAGAGACTGTGGAATTGCCTGGGGAGCTGTGGGTACAAGCTGTTTTCAGTTTCTATGGATTCAAGCTGTACTAAGAGTAGAAGGTGTGAGTTGTTTGAGGAACCTATAGATGTAATCTATCTTAGGGACAGATGTCATGGATGAGTGTTGTGTTGCTGGCCATGAGAGCTTCCCTGAGAACCACAAAAGATGTGGGGTTAGGAGATGAAGCATTTTAGTTTAGACCACTATTGTTTTAAATGAATCTTGCAAGTAGAACATCTGCCAGCATTAGCACTAGATGGATAAAGTGGGTAATTATAGATGGCAATCATGAGACTTTCCTTTCATAAGGAAATTGCTACTTTTCTTATGCATTTGACTGATGTTTTAAATTAAACAAATGTAAATCTTTTACATATGCTCTAGGCACTCATCAAATTGCTTTTTTTACACTGAGTCCCAGGATAGATGGGACTTTGTTTAGCCCTTAATTTTGATATCTCTGTTCCCAACATTTCTATTGTTTTTAATGAAAGCCTCAATGTTTTCCACAGCTTGATGTGTGACTTTGCCTCTTAGTTGCAGATCTTAGTTGCTGGGGGCACCTAATGTAGAACACAAGCCTTTCATTCTCTAGGGAGAAGCTCTCTGTTTATATGAGGCACTGCTCAGGGGGTGGTATATATGACCATACTCTCTCCAGTCTGGTCTCCACCTTTGTTAGCCTATTCTATGAGGGGTGGTCTTTCACATTTTTAGTGTAGATATTTATCACTAATCCTAATTTCTGTTTCAAGGAGTATTTCTCTGTATCTAGTTAGAGATTTGTTGTGTCAGTGGAAAATGAATGAGCCCAGAATATTCCTCTTCTCCTATCTTCAGCAACTTCTTGAACCTTTTTGCCTTCCTTCATTGTTCTTGGGATGCCTGAGTTTTCACAATTTGTTGTAGTAATCAGATGGTTGTGGTGCGCAGCAGGGGTTAAATGCTTTGTTATGTTACTGGGACTCCTGATTGTGGTTCTGCTGGGATCTCATTTAGCATGTGGGGTAGTGGTGTAGATCAAACTTGCAACCCCAGGCTTAGAAAGCAGGTGCTTTAATACTAAGTCACATCCCCTAATCCCTTTTATTTTAATTCTATTATTGCACTATAAAGAAATTCCACAATAGTGTTGAATAATAATAACATTAGCCAGCATTCTCTTTGTATAAATTTTCAGTGATATTAATTATATACTATGTCCTCTAATAGCAGTATGTGTGATCTATATTACTCTACTTACCCAAAAGGACAAAACCAGAAAAAAATTTCAACTCTAGAACAAATTCAACTAGATAAAAAGGGAGCTCAGATAGAGAAGGGAACACCAAATAAAGGGTGTTGGGAGGATCCTCCCAGGATGGGAGAAGCATGCTGAAAGTAGACTGTAGACCAAACATGATTGTCACCCATTGCCTCTTTTGCAAACCACAACACCCAGTAAGAGAGAGAGAGAACAAAAGGGAATGCCCTGCCACAGAGGCAGGGTGGGATGGGGGTGATGGGGGTATGGGAGGGATACTGGGATCCATGGTGATGGGAAATGGGCACTGGTGGAGGGATTGATGTCGGTGGGCCCCACGGGTGACTTATGTGAAGTGGGGAGGAGAAAGACGGCCACTTTCTCCCCACCCGCCTCTGCCACCCGGAACCCTGGGTAGGCTAGGACCGGTAAAGTCTGCAGTGAGCACCTGCTCGGCACGGGCCTAAGCCCCGCCAGCCCCACAAGGTGGCCGACAAGCCACACCTGAACTCCGCTTGATCTTCTCGGCACGGGAGTTAATTCCCGCCACCCGATTGCTCGGGGAGCCACGGACTCAAGCTGGGGCGAGAATTTGCTCTTTGCAGGAAAGGAGAGACCAGTCCCAAGCCTTACCCGAGGTTTCTGGGGTTCTTGTCTCGCTTGCAGAAAAGAATTTCAGGAGTAGACGAGCAGTGAAGTAACAGGTTTTATTTGGAGGCTTTTGGAGAGGGAGAGAAAGGGATAAGCAGATAAGCGGGGGAATGGAGAGTAAGAGAGAGAGAGTAACGCGTCCAGAGGGAACGCGGGCTTCTCCGAGGGTGGAGAGAACGCCAAGTGCGCTCTCGAGCTGGTTCTTATAGATCCTTCTGACTCGGAATGTTCTGGAATCTCCTTGGGGCTGTGTTGCTGGAGTCAACCAGATTGAAAGGGGGTTCGAGAATCATCTGACTTGGAATGTCCTGGAATCTCCTTGGGGCTGGGTCGCTGGAGTCAACCGGATTGAAAGGGGGGTTCTTGGAAAGGAGGAATTTCATGGGGAGGAGGCCCATATCTTCAGGGTCTGGGAATGGTCTTATCAAGTCCTTATTCTCTGTCTCCACAGGGTGGGTCAGTCCTAGAATTCTTCTTCTATGAGACTTTGTTTCATTGCAGAGAGCCTTTCCCTATCTACCTGCCTACATCAGGATGGGTATTTGATCATTGTATAATTGAAACCCAAGCACAAAAATTTGTAAGTCTACAACTGTACCTCAAGATGTCTCACTAATAAAAATTTTAAAAAATTTTAAAAAAGTAGATGACACTGAACTTGATCACTTGATCATTTGACATCCTGTTGCTCATCGATTTGCTCGAGCAGGCGCCAGCAGTGTCTCCATTCATCCCTGTCGTGCGCCAGTGTAGCCCAATGGCGTCTGCATGTTCTAGGAACACGAACAGCCTCAAACCGATTGTTCAGGGTCTTGACGAAGAAGTCTGACCATATCCTAGGAGGGCAGCCACGTGATCTTTTGATGTCCTGTGGAATCCAGTAGGTAACGGCTCTTGTCCAGTGGTTGTCTCCAAATCTCATTATGTGTCCAGCCCATATGATTTTCAATGCCTTGGCAAATGAGACAGCATCCCTGATTCTTGATCATCGATGGAGGTCGGAACTCTGGATTCTTTCTCTCATTTGACTGAAGTTTGATACTCCAAGCATAGGTCTTTCAATTCCTCTTTGGGAGACCCAAGTAGCGTTCTCATCCTGTTTTCGTAGGGCCCAGGTCTCTGAGGCATATGGTAATGCAGGAAGAACAGTGGAATCAAAGAGATGTGCCCAGAGCCAGAGTTTCTTCGTCCACTTAGCTGTTTCTTTGACCCTCTTGAAGGCATTCCAAGCCTCTCTCTTCCTCCTGCCCAACTCAGGTGCCAGGTCATTCGTCATGTTGACTTTTCGACCTAGGTACACATAAGTGTGCATTCAGAGATGTTCGTCCATTGAGAGTGAATGGAACGTCAGGAACGAGACTGTTTCTCATAAACATTGTCTCCATGAGATTTAGCTGTAGTCCCACCTTTCCACACCCATGGTCGAAGTTGACCAGCATTGGTGCTGCTTGGCTGATGTTTGGTGTTATCAGAACGATGTTATCAGCAAAGTGGAGGAGGTGTAGTTGCTGACCGTCTATCTTCACTCCCATTCCTTCCCATTCCAGTTCTCTCATGATGTTCTCAAGGGTTGCACTGAAGAGCTTCGGTGAAATGGTATCACCCTGCCGAACCCCTCTCGATGTCAGTAATCACCTTCCTGTAGAATAGTGAGATCCTGGTAGTGAATCTGAAGTACAGCTCACGTATGATCCTGATGTATTGAGTTTGAACGCCCTGTTTTGCTAGGACTTCAATGACTGCTTCAATCTCAATAGAATCAGAGGCCTTCTTTAAATCAATGAATATTAGACAGAGTGGCATCTTGAACTCCTGAGAAACCTCAATGAGCTTGGTTATCATGTGGATATGGTCGATTGTGCTCAATCCTTTTCAGAACCCGGCTTGCTCACATGGTTGTCTGTCATTAGTGTTTTGCCAATCCTGTTCAGGATGACTCGAGTGAACAGCTTGTAGACGACAGACAACAGGCAGATCGGGTGATAGTTGCCAATGTCATGGATGTCTACCTTCTTGTACAGTAGTATAGTCCTGCTGGTTTTCCATTGGGGCGGAACCTTGCATTCAGACAGGTAGCGTGTGAAGAACTGAGCCAGTGTATTGATGAGTACTTATGGCAGGTTCTTCAGGTGTTCGAACACCTGAAGTACCTGCTGAACACTAGATAAAACTAAATTAAAATATTTAACTCTAGACCAGTTCAACTTAGATTGACTGTATGAGAATTAGTGGGCAACAATTGTTCTCCTGGGCTGGAGCAATAGTACAGTGGGTGGGGCATTGCCTTTCACGCAGCCAACCTGTGTTCGATATCCAGCATCCCATATGGTCCCCTGAGCACCGCCAGGAGTTATTCCTGAGTGCAAAGCTAGGAAAAACCCCCATGCATTTCCGGGTATGACCCAAAAAGCCAAAAAAATTGTTTTCCTAAGCTCTTTGATAGTTAAACAAAAGAACTCTAATGAAAGAAACATTATGTGATATTTGCTTCTTAGTAATTTTCTACTTTAGCACTGTTAGCTCTCTCCTCCCATTGTTCATCAATTTTGCTCGAGCAGGCACGAGTAATATCTCCATTGTGAGACTTATTGTTACTGTTTTTGGCATATCGAATATGCCACGGGTATCTTGCCAGGCTCTGCTGTGTGGGTGGGATTCTCTCAGTAGCTTGCAGGGCTCTTTCAGTGGGACGGAGGAATCAAACCCGGGTCTGCCTTGTGCAAGGCAAATGCCCTACCTGCTGTGCTATTGCTCCAGCCCATCAAAATACATTAACTGAAAAAAAGGTATGATTATTACTATTTGTTCATTAAAAATGAAAAAATATGCGGTACATGTGTGTATTTATTTACTAGGTGTATGATAAACTATTTATGTTTATTTTTAAAACATACTGTAATTAAAAATTAAAGCACTTTTAATTTTTAAAACATTTGGCATTATTTATATTTTCTAGGTCTACATGATTTTTGTATTGTTTTGTTCTGAGACCACACCTGGAAGTTCTTAGGACTTACTCTTGGCTCTGTGTTCAGTTATTATTCCTGGTAGGGCTCAGGGGAAGGTATGGGTGAGTGCAAAAAATTAAACCCAGGTTAGTCAGGTGCAAGGCAAGCACTCTACTACCAACAATACTATTTCTCCAGCCTCTGGGTGTACATGACTTTAAAAAACAATTAAAGAGATGATCTATTTCCTGTGATTATAACTTTTTTCATATCCCTTTCAATGAAGACAGCATTTCACACATTATATGTCACCACAGCATAATAATGAGAAACGTAGTTGGTGTTCAAGGAATATTTATGGACCTAAATTGGACTAAAGTTGTTATTTATTTGAGTTTCTTCCATCCCAATGTATTGGCTAAGGGTCAGGAGAGATAAGGCACTTGCTATTGCAGCTGTAGCTGCGACCATGGCTACTACTTTAATATTATAAATATTTGTTCTACTATTTCTATATATATATAATTAACTTTGAACTCAAAAAAGTTACTAGATTAGTGGTGTGCATTAGATGATATTAGATAAACAAATTTTGATGTTTTTAAAGAACATAAGTTATTTGGAACTTAAATATGTTTTTATCAGATTTTTTTTTTAGTTTAAAGTGTAGGAATGGATAAATTCCTTAGATTTCTGGTATAAAAATAGATGATATTATGATATAAATTAATTTGTATTTAAGGGTAATTAAGATATTTTGATTTATTAAGGTATCTTTTAATTTTTTAGTATCTCAACAGAAGAAATTAATTCACCATTATCACCCCTCACATGGCAGGTAAGAAGAAATTAAATTGCTGTTTTATCTAAGATTTTGTTTTCATTTGTTTTGCTAAAAGAATTTTTTTGTCACAGTCCTTAGAAAGCCAGAAGGATCAAATTGATGAACAACGGTGGCCAGAATCTCACCCTATAATCTGGCAGAGTGAAGAAAGGAGGCGGAGCAAACAGATTAGAAAAGAGTATTTCAAGGTGCTTTATTAAATCTTAAATTTTACTTTGTGATTATTTGGATTTTGTCAGTTTTTATATTAATGTGGTAGACTATAACTTACTACCTACATATTGTAAATTTGTTATTTTCTTCATTTTCCACATTTAGATTATATATTATATATTATATAATTATCATTTATCCAATTATGTACATAAATATTGTTTATTTAAATGCTAGGAATGTGGCTAAGTGGCAGAGTGCATGTTTTGCATGTCTGAGGGACTGGGTTAGACCCTGACACTATTTCCCAGCCAAAAATAATAGTAACAGTGAATAAATTATTTAAATTATGATTTATGGGACTTAAAGATAAATATTTGCTACACATATATGCAGTTATTTGAGTTGTAATGTTTTAAAAGATTGACCCAAAAAGATTTTTATCAGATATATTTCAGTGAATAGTTGGCATTTATTTGCGACTAGTATCAGTGGTTTCTGTTTGAGTAAATGATTATTTATATGTTTTTAAGATGATTGAAAATTACTAACTCCATTTTCTTTTCTTCTTACTGTAGTAAATTTCAGTCTTTTATCTTAGTTTATTTAAAATCTCAGACTGTCTAAAGTATCCAAAATCATTATTTGGCTTAGTTTTAATGGAACTTTTATGTGTACACTGTTATAAATATTGTAATATGTTTCTAATGTATACTATATAATACAAATAATTGGCATTGGAATGATAATTAATACTCATCAAAATCTTTTATTGCATTTTCTGATTCAAATGTGCAGCACAAACATTCTCTATGAATAGCAGATTCTGTTATTTTTTTTCTTTTCTATTTCACAAAACTTAATTTTTTTAAATTAGTGAAACACCATGAGGTACAGTTGTAGACTTACAAACTTCTGTGCTTGGGTTTCAGTTCTACAATGATCGAGTACCCATCCCTCCACCAGTGCCCATTCTCTACCACCAATGAAACCAGTAGTTCTCCTACCCCTCTGTGGTAGGGCATTCACTTTTGCTTCCTCTTTCCTTTAGGGTGTTATGGTTTGCAATAGAGATATTGAGAGGCCATCGTGTTTGGTCTATAGTGTTTGCTTTCAGCACGCATCTCGCATCCCGAGCGAGTACTCCAAACACCCTTTTACTTGATGTTTCCTTCTCTATCTGAGCTGCCTTTTTACCCCAGCATGTGATGCCGGTTCAAGTACTTATCTCAACTATTCTTTGGTGTTCGTCTCCCCTTCTGTTACTTTATATTCCCCAGATGATTCAGTCTTTCTATGTCTGTCCCTCTCTTTCTGACTCATTTCACTTAGCATAATACTTTCCATATAGAACCATTTATTTATAAATTTCATGACTTCATCATTTCTAACAGCAGCATAGTATTCCATTGTGTAGATGTACCAAAGTTTCTTTAACCAGTCATCTGTTCTCAGGCACCCGGGTTTTTTTCCAGATTTTGGCTATTGTGAACAGTGCAGCAAAGAACATACAACTGCAGATGTAATTTCGACTGTACTTTTTTGTCTCTCCAGGATATATTGCCAGGAGTTGCCAGGAGTGGTATTGTTGGGTCAAGTGGGAGCTCAATTTCTAATTTTTTGAGAATCGTCCATACTGATTTCCAAAAGGGCTGAAACAGTCAGCATTCCCGCCAGCCAGTGAAGGAGAGTCCCTTTCTCCCCACATCCATGCCAACACCTGTTGCTTTTGTTCTTTTGGGTGTGGGCCAGTCTCTGTGGTGTGAGAAGATACCTCATTGTTGTTTTGATCTGCATCTCCCTGATGATTAGTGATGTAGAGCATTTTCTCATGTGCCTTTTAGCCATCCGGATTTCCTGGAGAAAGTTTCTTTTTTTTTTTTTTGGTTTTTTTTTTTTTGCTTTTTGACTCACGCCCTGCAATGCACAGGGGTTACTCTTGGCTCTGCACTCAGGAATTATCCCTAGCGGTGCTCAGGGGACCATATGGGATGCTGGGAATTGAACCCTGGTGGGCTGCATGCAAGGCAAACGCCCTACCCGTTGTGCTGTCACTCTTTGAGAAAGTTTCTGTTTCTTTATCATTCCATTTTTTGATGTTGTTGGATGTTTTCTTCTTGTGGAGTTCAATCAGTGCTTTGTATATCCTTGATATCAACCCCTTATCAGATGGGTATTGGGTGAACATCCTTTTTCATTCTGTTGTTTGTCTTTGTATAATGGTCATTTTATCTTTTGAGATGCAGAAGCTTCTTAATTTAAGATAGACCCATTTGTTTATCTGTGTTTCCACTTTGTTGGTAGGTGGAATGTTGTCTTTGAAGATACCGTTAGCCTCAATATTGTGGAGGGTTTTGCCGGCCTTGTGTTCAATGTAATTTATGGATTTTGGCCTGATGTTGAGATCTTTAATCCATTTTGATTTTACTTTTGTGTATGGTGTTAGGTCGAGCCCATTTTTTTTCATGTAGTTGTCCAGTTATGACCGTGCCATTTGTTGAAGAGGCTTTCCTTGCTCCACTTCACATTTCTTGCTCCCTTATCAAAGATTAGCTGTTCATACTTTTGGGGTTTTGTGTAGGGATAGTCCACCCTGTTCCATTGGTGTGCGGCTCTGCATTTGTTCCAGTACCATACTGTTTCTGTTGCTACCACTTTGCAGTAGAGTTTGAGGTTGGAGAGGGTATTGCTTACCCCAAGAATTGATTTAGCTATTTGTGAGCATTTGTTGTTCCAAATGAATTTTAGGAGTGCCTGATCCATTTCTTTGAAGAATTTCATAGAGATCGCATTGAATCTGTACAGTGCCTTGGGGAATATTGCCATTTTTACAATGTTAATTCTTCCTATCCATAAGCATGGGATATGTTTCCATTTCCTCATGTCCTCTTTTATTTTGTGCAATAGGGTCTTTTTTAGCTGTCATCCTCCTGACTCCTTGGATCTGGATGTCTGCATTTGTTAAGTCTGGGAACTTTTCAGTAATGATTTCTTTCACTGTGGCTTTTTCATTGGGGTTGCCTCCCTGCCCTTCGGCTACTCTGATGATTCTAATGTTGTTCTTCTTGGAGTCATCCCCTAGTTCTCTGATTCGCCTTAGAGCTATTTTGAAGTCTTTTCCCATTGTTTGTTGTTTCCTATAAGATGTCTGTTGCTCATTTTCAAGATCACTAATTCTGTCTTCAGCTGTAGTCATTCTACTGTTGTGGGCACCCACTGAGTTTTTAAGTACATCTACTGAATCCTTTTACTTTTACCTTTTTACTTTTTACTTTTTAACTTTTACTTTTTACTTCTCTTTGTAGCTTTCTTATTTCTGCTCTCATTTCTTCCTGTATTTTCTCGGACATCCCTTCCACTGTTTCTTTCATTTCTTCCTTTAATATTCTGGATGTCTGCTCCATTGATTCTTAGAGTTCCTTGAATATTCTCAGAATTTCATCTCAGAATTCTTTATCAGAGAGATCGTATTTAACCCCTGTTGAGGGTTCAGGACTCTTTTCCTCGTCTTCTCCTCATAGTGGAGATTTGCGCTTTTTCCTCATGCTGTTGTGGTTGTATAGAGGTAAAACCTTCAAGTTCACTAGCACTGTCCCTCTTATTGTGGGAAAGGATTCTGAATAAGGTCGGTTGATGTTGGTCACCCTTTTCCACTTCTAGAATATGTCTTTCCTCTCAGACATTATTCTGTGGCTTATGATAGGCATCTAGTGAAGCATTGGGGTAGGTGCTCTTTTATATTGGGCTTGTACAGCTTCTTGTGTTGGTCTTTTGTTGGAATTGAAGTAGGCCAGTGGATTATTGTCATATTGTGTTTGAGGTGGCCAGAATTTTTTCACTGAATTAGGTGATAAAAGTTGGGATGTGATTCAATATTTATTTTTATATATTAAAATTCCTTCAATAATATAAATAACTGCATTTTTGTGGTGACTAAAATTTTTTAAAATAATATTGGTATTTTATAAGATGTAAAGGGACATATGAGATCATTGCAGTGTTTATTTTATAATCCTTATTCAACAAGTACTAATTTCTCTTACAGTTAAAATGAAGATAAGCTTCAGTCACTGTGAAATATTTTAAGGAGATACGTAGTTCTGCAAAGTAGTCAGAAGATGTCAGTGTTGGTTTACTGCAAGTAAATGGAAAGATACCAAATTTTTCCTACAATGTGAAAATAAGTTATAAAATTGAGATGACTCTTGAGTCAGAAGTATAATTCATAATTTTCATTATTTTCATGATTAAAGGATTTCTTATTTTTAATAATGTAAGAATACTGCTATTTTTTCAGCCATTGATTAAGCTGATTGAATTGGGAATGAACTCCACATTGCTTTTTTTTTAATTGTATCACTGTGAGATAGAGTTACAAAGCTTTCATGTTTGATATTCAGCCATACAATGATGAAACACCCATCCCTCCACCAGTGCACATTTTCCACCACTCACAGCCCACTCCTCATCCTGCCTCTATGGCAGACAGTTTCCCAATACTCTTTCTAATTTTGGGCATTATGTTTTGCTCAAAATTTCCCACCACCATTCAAGCCTACCTGCCGTGGGCAGATACTAGATAATTTATTTTCCATTGTTCATTTTGAGTATCATGAGAGCTCACACAGCCGCGATTGTAAATGTAAATTTCTAGATTGTAAATGGTTGGGTTCCAGAAACATCTCTGTATGGCGCTAATCAATTTTGGGATTCAACTGGTAGTCTCTGGGCCAGGGCTGTTGTTGTTCTAAGATGGCACATGGAGGCAAATTGTAGGTGTGGCAGCCTGTCTACTGGGTGAGCGGGGGAACCTGTGGTGGGACAGCTTGGATGCTCTGCCACCATGCAGCCTGGAGATTCAGCCCTGGAACCCGCATACCTGGGCCTTGCTTGTTGAAGCTGTTGGTCACCCAGATTCCATCTGGAGTAGGTGGGGAGACTGCACCTGCTCCATCTGGGGTGCCCCAGTGAAATTGGCTCTGTATGGAACCTGGAGAGATCTCCAGCACTGTGGTGTGTTCCGCGACTTGCTGCTGTGTCTCTGGGTCAGGTCTGTTGGTGCACTAAGATCCACATTACACAATTTTCAGCAGATTATATCTCGGTGAGGTCCATTCTGAGACAATGGAGTCATGGTGGGGTTATGGCGGTGATTTTGGATTGTGAAAGCAAATGGCTTCTGGGGGTTCTACTTGGGCGGACAGAGGTCAACCCGCCCCCCCTCAAATTTACCTCAGTCTGTTTATCCATTCCTGGTTCATAGAAAAGCACAGGTCTGAGCTTTTCTGTGGCTTTTGATCTCTTTTGAGATTTATTTAGGGGTCTCTGAAGCAAGGCTGGCAGTAGAGCCTCAGTGTGGCAGAGTACTTGGTTCATAGAAGCCTGAAGGCACCATCAGGTTGCTGATGCACTGCCAGTGCTTCCATTTGTATTGGGAAGTGATGGGACGTAGCTCACCCCAACTCTGAGAAAGCTTGGAGATTTCAGTCACAAAACCTGCATACCAGAATTTTCAGCAATTATATTTTGGTGAAGTCTGTCCTGAGACAGTGGAGTCAGGCCGGGGATATGGCGGCAATTTTGGATTGTGGAAGCAAGTGGCTGCTGGGGCTCTGCTTGGGCAGGCCACCAGGCCCACCTGCCCCACTCTGATTTACATCAGTCTGTTCAGCCTTGTGTCGTCTGAGAGTAACTGTGGCTTTGGATCTCTTTCAAGATATATCTATGGGTTTCTGAAATAAGGCCAATAAATGAGCTTGTATAGCTGAGCTGGAGGTGGTTTGTGGGTGTGGCTCCCACATATCTAACCTTTGGCCATTTAATTTCTTGGTAAACCTGATCCCAAGTTGTTGGTTTGGCCATAGGCACAGTGGCAATTTTGAGGTGTCAGAAGCCTGAAGGCACCATCAGGTTGCTGATGCACTTGCCCCGCAGATACAATTTGACCTGCTGGATGCACTATACCACAATTAAAGGATTTCTATGAAATGTTTTTATTTTATATAAATTATGTATTTTAAATTACATGTATTTTATATGTAGAAAATATACATATATACTTCAATAAAATGTCTGGGTATTTTTTGTTTTGTTTTTGTTTTTTGGGTCACACCTGGCGATGCTCAGGGGTGCACTCAGGAATTACTCCTGGTGGTGCTCAGGGGACCATATGGGATGCTGGGAATCAAACCCGGGTGAGCTGCATGCAAGGCAAACGCCCTACCCGCTATGCTATCACTCCAGCCCTGAAATGTCTGTGTTTCAAAAGTTTACTGTCCTGATGATCAAAAGGGTTATTCTTAGAATATAGTATTGAGTGTAGATTTATGCTAGTTTATTAATCATTGAAATTTGGTACTCTAGAGCTTTATGTAAAATTTTTATACTGTGAGGTCACACACAGCGTGCGTTGTGTGATTCAGCTCTCCGTTATTGCTTTAGTTACCAAGACTAATTGTTACCAGCATATTATGTATGTAACCCCTTGAAACATTGAGTAAGCAGAAAAAATGATCAGATAATATAAGAAAATAAATCACTAAGGGAGAAGTCTGTGAACTCATTTAGACTGCCAGACCACAATTGCAACCATTATTAAAATTTAGAATTCTTGTGGCCAAAATAATACCTGTGTTTATCAAAGTAATTTTCAAGAAACGATTTAATGTATTTCAAAAACTTTAGAAGAATATGTTAATGACATTTAAATAACATGTACAAAAGTATGACAATTTAGCCATTTGAAAAATGTGTATATAAATTAATAGGTTTGATATAAGAATGTTATTCTTATAATGTAATTCTCAATGGCTTTGATTTCTAAATAAAATAGTTAAATCACTTGGAATAATTATATCAAGTTAGATTTAAGCAATATTTAGTATATTAAATGTTTATATTTGTCTTCAACTGTGCCCCATTGCTATTGTGATAAGATTCTTAAAGTTTATACCAGATTTTATTTAATGCAATATTTAATTGAAAGGGTAATTCCAGGGAAATATTTTGTATATTTTCTATTATCTTGGTTTATATCATATAGAAATAAGGAACCAAACTGAGCTCATGAAGTTAACTAATTTCTTCAAAGTTTGTTCACAAGTTAGTGTCTGTGCTGCTGTAAAATTAATAGAATCTTTAGAGATTAAGTCATTTCCCCCCTCTGGTTTGTATATAGACTTTTATGTTAGTAGTTGAATTTAGCTATGATAAAAGATAACTAATTGATACTAATATTAATTGGGAACAACTGAGCCAAATTAGTAAATAGGTGAACTTACAAAATATTTTCTTATTAAAATATATATTAGGTTTTGGGTTTTAGGATATTTAAATGTGCATAGACATTCAAACTGTGTGATACTTTAATGAGATCTGTACTTAATTTTATTAGTTTTATTAGCTGCCATAGCTTACTATTCTCTCTTGCTACTCTGAACTAATCTTTATTTTCTCCATAGACTGGGATATAATTTTTTTAAATCTTGTTTTGCCTTCCTTCTTTATGAATTCCCATTAATCTTTTCATTGTGGCAGATTCCTACTACTCATTCAAACTTTAGAGATGAGAGTATAGCATAGTTAAAGAGTTAAGAAAGTATAGTTAAAAAGAGCTTAGGCTTCTGGAATCACTGTATGACTTCGACCAAATCTTGCTGATCTTAATTTTTCAAACTTTAAGAAATGATTAAATACATAAATCATTAAAGATTTCTTAAAGTTTTTTAAATATTGAAATATTTTATGATGTGACCTGCTTATAATAACCCTTGCAAATGTTCTTTTTTTTTTGTTTTCTGGGTTTCATTGGGTTATTTTGTTTGTTTTGGTACTAGTCATCTTTCATTGGGTGTTTATTTTCAATTAAAGATATTAAAGGATGCAACGATAGAGGTCAAAGAGGGTTTTAACCAGAGGTACAGACTATGCCCTACATGCTGGATCCTCTTTAGTGATATTTATGTAGCTGCTTATGTTTGAATTCCTTGTAAGAAAGCTTCAAGTTTATGTAAGCAGTCAACACCACAGAAACTTCAGTAATGTGCTCTTTCTTCACATTGGTGTACTTTAGTACTGGCAGTAATCTCTTTTAAATATTCTGTCAGTGTCATCAGGGTGAAATCTTTAATCACTATCCAGCTTTGTAGCTCCTATATTTTTTTCCTTTTTCGGTCACACCCAACAACACTCAGGGGTTCCTTCTGGCTCTGCACTCGGGAATTACTCCTGTCAGTACTGAGGGTGGGCAGGGTGTGGGGATTGGGGAGACCATATGCGATGCTGGGGATTGAACCCATGTCAGCCATATGTAAGGAAACATCCTACCCGCTGTACTATTGCTCCGGTCCCAGTTCCTGTATTTTGACAGCCATGACTTTTGTTTCTCTTCAGTAATATGCTTGGTATCATCTTGGAGTTCTGGTGTCTGCCATCTGAATGTCATTTCTTTGTGAAGTAGAATAGAATCAAGAATAAGTGACATTGGGGCTGGAGCAATAGCACAGCAGGTAGGGCATTTACCTTGCATGCGGCCAACCCAGGTTTGATTCCCAGCATCCCATATGGTCCCCTGAGCACTGCCATGGGTAATTCCTGAGGGCAGAGCCAGGAGTAAACCCTGTGCATTGCCGGGTGTGACCCCCCTAAAAAAAGAATAAGTGACATCAGTGAGCATTATGCCTAGAGATGGAAATAGATTTATTGGCATAACTTCCTATCATGAATGATTGAGGCATTTTTAAAAGCATATTGAGGTTTTATCTGTGATTAGCCATAAAGAGCACCCAGTTAGATAAATAATCATAGGAGATACTGGAAAAATTTCTGATTTTGTATTTGTAATCCTTAATATGCTTAAATCCCAATTTTTGGCTTACCTGTTAGGTATTTTTCCCAAGAGTTTTGAAATATAAAGTTTAAAAGTAAAGGGATTCATAATAGGGCCTTGAATGCCAAAGATATATGAACACAACATGAAAGTTAGATTTTTTGAAAGAAGTATCATGGATTGTAAGCATTACTTTGAAAAGGTTGGTTTGTTACTGGTTTGTAGGATTATATGTAGTGAGGAGGAATACATATTGAGGAGGAAAACATATTAAGAACTTGAGTCATTTTACTGTATTTCCTTCATTCTTAAAACAAGTACATTTTTTATGTACTAGCATTCTAAATCTAAAAATACTAGACATATTACTTCTTTTCCCCAGTACAAATGGAGATGATAGTTTTTACATCAGGGTTATTGGGAAATGTGCTAAATATATCAATTAGTGCCTGGCATGTCATAAGCATTAGTACTATTAGTGATCATCACTACTACTGTGGTTGTGTTGTAAATATGTATGTTTAGTGCAGTGTTCATTTTTTCCTGAAGTCGGTAGGTTTGTTAGCAGGAGAGGAGATTAGAAATTGGATCAATTTGGATCAATTAAGAAAAACATTTGATAGCAAACTTAAATGAATGGAATTTGGATTGACTTATACTAGTGATAGGTAATAAGTAGAATATACTATAATATACTTATTATATAATATGCACTTATACTAATAGAGAATTAGTATGTTCAAGGGAAAATAAAGTCTGTGCTTTAAATATTTTTCAGTATAAATCATCAAGGAAGAGTTCAAGTGGAAACGAAAATGATGAGGTGAGGAAAGAGGGTAACATTATTATTTAAAATACTTTCCATATATAGTTTTCACAGTCAAATGAAATTCATCTTTCAGTTTTTTATTGAATTAGTGAAAGGATGTTCTCCAATAATAAAAACTGAGCATCATCAGAATAATTTATTTAATCATTTGACTTTAATATCCTTTATTTAGAATAGAATTTCTAAGAATTTTAAAGTTTTGGTCACATCTTAAAACTGCAATTTGTGAATTTAGCAATTTCTCCCATTTTTATCTTAATAAATTAGCCTGGTGGTCTGTTGAGACTTTTTAAAGATAATTTTTTAACCAGTCCTGTGTAGTGTTTTTTTTTTAAAACGGGCTGGTCCCAGTAGTGCTAGAGTGCTAGGAACCATTCCTGGCAATACTTGGCCCATATGCGTAGCCCACATGGGTCAGTGCTTAGGACTGGCAGTGCGTAGAGCCACAAGGACAACTCATTGGTGTTTGGGGAACCATATAGTGCTAATTATTGAACTTATGGCCTTGCACATGCTCAGTATGTGTACTATAACTTGCACTGTCTCCCATTATAAACTTTTCTACCTCACCATTTTAAGCTGTGCAGCAGATTATCTTTTTCTAAATGTTAGCTGTCACCATATTCATTTAAGGTTAGTTTTATTTTGACTTTGGCACTATGGTTTAACACTTACGTTTCAAGAGTACAATGTCACCACTTCACACCTGCCACCAGAATCCCAGCATATCTCTACCACTGTCTCTCAGTCTTCCAGCCCTACTTACTTCTGTAGACTGAGACTTAGGATTCGCTGTCACTAGATGTTGTTCATTCTTTTACTGTGTTTTTTAATACTTCATAGAGAAGAAAGATCGCTCTGTATTTGTCCTCTGTTTGACTCACTTCACTCAGCATAACACTCTTCAGTTCCATCCAAGCTACAGCAAACTGCAAGATTTTATCTCATAACTATACTATATCCCAAGATTTCTGTGTCCATTTATCTGTTGTTAGATACTTGATTTGTTTCTATACCTTAGGTATTTATTGTGACTAGCACTGTGAACATAGGAGTGCAAATAGTTATATGAATTCATTTTTTGTGTGGTTGAGGTGGATTCCAAGAAGTGAAATTGCTGAGTCATGAAAACTCTGTTCTTAATATTTTGAGAAGTCTTCAAAATCTTTTATATATGGGCTGAACCAGATGACTGTCACACCATATCCCTACAAGCAGGGTTACTTCTGGTCTTTTTTATTTATGCTATTCTCTCTAGCATGAGGTGACATCACATTGTCATTTTGATTTGAATTTCCTTGATGATAAATGCTGAACGATTTTTAATATGCCTGTTGGCCGTCTGTGATCTTTGGTAACCTAGCTGGGTTGTGTGTTCTTATTTGATTACCCTGCATTGTTTATTTGGCCCCTATCTTTCATCTTGGAATTTTTTTTTTGGTGGGGTAAACATATATTTGTTCTTTTTTTCTTTTTTGGGAAATTTGTCTTTCTCTATCATCCCTGCCATCTCCCCATATAGCCCTTATTTGCACATTATAAATGTATCTTCTTTACATCACTGGAGTGAGAGTTTCTTGAGTGACTATTTTGCTAAATTTCAATATTCCTAGAGTCTGGTATAATGTAATCAGTGTCACTAGAGTTGATTATAGTTTATGGAATCATGAGGAGATGTGCTTTGTGGTGTGTACATTCATGTATAATGGAATTTCTTGTATTTTTGGCTTTTACTATTAGAAAATTGGAACCAGCTGATATTTCACACAGTTAAGTTTTATAATCCCACCACCAGTGTTAACTCTCCCCACCAGTGTTAATTTATTACCTACCCACCTCAGCCCCTTTCCCATCTGCCGCCTGTCAACTTGACAGACACATTACAGAGTTTCAGTGGTTGCAGCTTAGATCTCATGTTTTCAGTTTTGTTGAGTCTGTGTTTTGGATATATGGCTCTACCACTCACCCATATCACCAGTATAACTTAAGCCCATACCCCTGTTCACACCGTACCTTGCATTCTCTCCTTCCGCCCTTAATTCCTTTACTTTTCTGTCCTTCTTTCTAAATACTTGGGTCAAGGGTGATCCAGGCAGCCCCTTTACTACAATACATTATATCATCCAGTATTATATACACCACTGTAAACATATGGATATTTTGTAAGAAATACAAAGTGTTCCATCTATGTCCATCTATGATATATCAAAGAAGATACATGCATAGGAAAATAATTTATCTTTGACCTAAAACTTAAAGTGCTTCTAATGTCCCAGCTGATTTTATTGAAATATATACATTCCGGAGTCTGTAGATATAGCTCAACTGGATGGAATGCATGATTTTTATACAGAAGCCTTAGATACAATCCCCAGCATCACATGATCCCCAACCATCACTGAGTTTGACCCTGTGCACAAACCTGAGATTAGTACCAGAGCACCGCCAGGTATTGTCCTTCTTAAGCACACACTGTGTGTGTGTGTGTGTGTGTGTGTGTATTCTCATTCAGAAAATCTTGGGTGGGACCTGTAGTCCTCATTTGTAATGAGGTCCCAGAAGATGCTAAATCTGCTAGATTGCAAGCCATAATTTGAATGGCAAAGCTGTAGATGTTTCTCATTGCAGTTTATCAAAAACAACTTTCAATTTTACTTTTTTATGTCAGAATCACATTCATATTTTAATTTTACTTTTACCTTCTTATTTTTATATTTTAGCAAGGCAGTCATAATGCTAGTATGTCACCACAATCTCCAGTATCATCTGAGGTACAAGTTGTGTTTTTATGTGTTTACATAGATTTCTTCCTTTGTTCTTCTCTTTATACTCATCTTTTATGTCTAGCAGTGTAATTTATTCATCCATGTTTTGAAATCCCTATTAGGCTTATTTGCATTTTCTATCCTATAAAATGGTTTCAACACCATATCTATATAAATATTTATAATAAACACATGTTTTGTTGGAAAATGTCTATAAGTCACAAAAATTTGATTTATAAAGTGTTTTGTTTCATAATTCATTAATGTTTTTATATACTTTATAGTTAAATAGATATTTCAGCATTGTGCAGTGACCTGTGGTTTTTTCTGTAACCATTTAGGTCTAAAAGCAATGCAACAGAAACTTCCTTTTTCCACGAGAAACATCCCTGCAGTGGGTTGTTCTTATCGACAAGAGGGTACACATTTTCTGTCATCTTAGAATCAATTGAGAAGGGGTGGATGAAAATTAGAATTTGTGAGATCTCAAGCAGATAGTCTGATGATTTGAATGTGAGAGTCTTATAATTTAGTTAAACTTATTGCTTTACAACAAGAGATACATTAAAAATTTTAAACAGTATTATTTCTACTTCAAGTTTTCTACTTAGGTCCAGAAAGGTAGTGCAGTAGAGAAGGCTCTTGCTTTGCACGTAGCCGACCTAGCTTCTATCTCTGACATCCCATATGGTCCCTAACCCCTCCAGGAGTGATTCCTAAGGACTAAGCCATTAGTAACTTACCTCTGAGCAATACTGGGTGTGCCCTAACCCCCTTCCCTCAAATGTCTTATTTACTATCCTGAAGGTGTATTTGTATTGGCAAATAAGTGATTATACATTCATTTGGTGAATTTTGGACTTACATGTTTATATGGTACAGATTTACAACATAAATTTGGTTGATTAGTAGTATTTCCTTATATATAGTTGGTGTTCAGCTTTTTAAAAATTTTTGTCTATTGTCTTGGATGAGTTTCATTTTAAAAGTTTTAAATGGGCCTGGAAATTAGTTTTCTAAATGTGCTTTAAAATTATTTATATTTCAAGTAAATGTTATATAGTTTTAAGAAAATAATTTAAATTGCTACACTGAAAAGAAATAGTCTTCTATCACATGATTTTAAAAATCCTTTCTTTTGCATTTAATTTTAACAAGCAGATATGTGATTACTTTCTTAACTACTTTGTGATTTAGTATATATGCTCAGCGGCTTGAGCGATAGCACAGCGGTAGGGCGTTTGCCTTGCATGCAGCCAACATGGCTGACCTGAGTTCGATTCTTTCGCCCCTCTCGGAGAGCCCGGCAAGCTACCAAGAGTATCTTGCCCGCACGGCAGAGCCTGGCAAGATACCCGTGACATATTCGATATGCCAAACACAGTAACAACAAAGTCTCCAATGGAGATGTTACTGTGCCCACTCGAGCAAATCGATGAACAACGGGAGGACAGTGACAGATGTGACAGTGATCTATGCTCACAGAAGAGTATTGGTACCAGTTTTTATATATAACACACTGTTTGAATATGGATAAGTGAATTCTTTGTCTTAGAAGCATAGCATTTTAACTAAAAATGGTGACAAACTTAACATTTATAGAGGATAATTACATTTTGCTAGTTCAATACATGTTCAAGTTGAACTACTTATCACGTATAAATGAACAGAAGGTTCAAGTATATATAATTGTTCTGATTGCTTCTGTTTTACTCTCAGAGGGAAATGGTTGAAATAATTGAATTGCTTCCTATTTTAAAGTAATCACCTGTACATTTGAACCTGAATAGTCCTGTGACCTGTGTATTATTCTCATTTGATACTGAAGACGTAGATGACTTTCCAAAAGACCCCAGTCCATAAATAATAGTAAGGTAAGGTAAGGTAAAGGCCCTCCCGTTGATCGTCGATTTGCTCGAGCGGGCCCGGTAACGTCTCCATTGGAGACTTTGTTGTTACTGTGTTTGGCATATCGAATACTCTCGGTAGCTTGCCGGGCTCTCCGAGAGGGGCAGAGGAATCGAACTCAGGTCGGCCATGTTGGCCGCTTGTAAGGCGAACGCCCTACCCGCTGTGCTATAATAATAGTAAAATTAGTAAAGCCCAGACTCTAGAGAATAAAGCCCAGACGCTAGTTACTGTACATATTAAATAACATGTTTCTAAAATTGCAATACTGTACCACTGAACAACATACAAAATACTTCCTTGTAGATTATTTGAATTAATCTTCACATCTCTATTTTAAAGAATTAGTAACCAGAGAGGTATTAAGTACTTTGTATAAGACTTAGTCTAAACTTGATGACTCCAAATTAAATTTTTTACTATACCTCATTTCTTTGCCATTACTATTTGAAAGCACTTTTAAACATTTTACATTCAAGTAAAAGAGTAAATTTTCTAATAGTCTGTTGCCCTTATTCATATAAGTGTATAAAGTTGGCTCAGAGTTTGCGCTAGTGTCAAGTTTATAGTAGAAATGAGTAGATTTTGCTAATTTTGTTTACCTTTTTATTAAAGCTTACTTTATTTGTGGGGATACTTTAAATCTGGTTTATCTTTCAAAATATTACCAATTTTTACATTAATTTTCTTTTTTGTACTATGAAAAATACCTAAAGACTTAAGTCTGTTGGTACTTACTTATAGATCTTGATTTATTAGTTTTAATTGAAATGCAGCTTACCTTTCTCTAGTCTATTATTTCTGGAGAGAAAGAAATGCTTCTGAAAATTGGAATGTATGTGAGTATGGTCTTTTGTATTTTGGAAAAAAAGATTTTTTTTGTTTTCTGTTTATAGGAGTATGATAGAATGGATGTTTTTTCACATGGCCCTTTTGGATTGAAGCCTAGATCAGGTAAATATATATTCTACAAATAAATAAGACATATTGACTATATAAGACACTAGAGTTTCCCAACTTAACTGGATTTATTCCATAGTTTTAAGTACACATAGATTCTTTCCCCTCTCATAAAAGTAATTTTCTCTTAACCTTATTTGTCTTTCCAATTCCCATTCCCCATTTCTTTCTTCCTCTTTACCTTCAAGCTCCTGAAACCTCAGCTTTTTGCCTTAGATATACTGCAGTCTTATTTCTACTCTTCTGTGACTGCTATTAGAATGACCACTCTGCCAGCAGAACCAAACACTGTTTGAAATTATAGCACACCATTATATTGTGGTTTTATAAAGGGATCTTTTCGCATTTGGCAAGCCCAAAAGAAAATGGATCCATGTTACTTGGCAAGGTATTGAATTATAGTTTTTATTCCTGAATAACTGTATAGACCTTCAAGTATAATTTTGTTTACTTTAAAGTCTTATTTATATTCAAAAATAAATTTAAATCTGAAACATAAATTTCTAATTGCATGTGTTTAAAATAAAAACATGCATAGGTGGCACACTTGTTTTCCCTGTTGTTTTCAAATGCAGATAGGGAGATTTCAATTATATTATGTAAAAAAGTATTTAGAATTTTTTAATAAGTAATACTGTTGTACCTAGTATTATCCGATTCCTTTTATCTTTTTGCCTTTTTCCCACTGATGGTTGATCCTTCCTTTTAGCTTTCTAATAAGCTAGAAAATTTCTGTTTTTATAGCATTTAGCCGTTCATCTCGCCAGGAATATGGGGCAGCAGATCCTGGATTTACAATGAGAAGAAAGATGGAACATTTACGTGAAGAACGAGAGCAAATACGACAACTTCGTAATGTTAGTCAGATTGACATTCCATATATTCTTTGTAGAAATGGGTCTAATTTGAAAAATTGACAAGGTGCATGGGTTTTATTTCCCATCTTCTTTAAAATATGGGATGATATAGCAGTTAGTAAAATAATTTATAACATTTAGAATATCTAAATAATTATACATGTATATTTCTTTATAGAATCTGGAAACCAGGTTAAAAGTAATTTTACCTGATGACATTGGAGCTGCACTGATGGATGGGGTTGTTCTTTGCCATTTAGCCAATCATATAAGGCCACGTTCTGTAGCTAGTATTCATGTACCATCACCAGCAGTGGTAAGTTTTGTCTAAATAGAGAATCTGTTCATTCTCTATTTTAAATTCTTTTGGCTTTTGCAACACACTCAGTGGTGCATGATCAAGATTTGCAGTACACCCAGTGACGCATGATCAGGACCTCAGGCTTCCTGCATGCAAAACATGTGCTCAGCACAGCACACACTCCAGTGCATTTAGCAATCTATTTGAGCTCTAATTTGTTTGTTCTTCAAAAACAGAGAGCTTCTGGAAACTACATTTAAATAATATTCCAAAATAGCTTTAGTTTTAATTTTAATTTTATTTTATTATTTATTTTTGGGGGTCATACCCAGTGATGCTCAGGGGTTACTACTGGCTCTGTACTCAGGAATTACTCCTGGTGGTGTTGGGGAACATATGGATGCCAGGAAGTGCAAAGCAAACACTCTACCTGCTGTACTATCGCTCTGGTCCCTTTAGTTTTCAATTTGATTAATTTCTGTCTACATATTTCTGAAAATGTATCTTTCCCTTACTTTACAGCCTAAATTGAGCATGGCAAAATGTCGAAGAAATGTGGAAAATTTTCTTGATGCTTGTAAAAAGTTGGGTGTGTCACAGGTAATTTTAATTTCTAACAAGGTGATTATTGACATTAATTTATTACAGGCATGCTGGTATTCTTTATAACAGAAATGTATAATGCTTTCTGTACATGAATACTTTCCTCTGGAACCTATACTGAGTTCCGGTTTTAGCTGTCATAGCCATTTAATGGAATTGAGTTGTTATTTGATTTGGGGTATCACAGTTAAGAATTTTCTCAGGGACTGTTCCTGGCTAAGAACTTTGGGTTTACTCCTGGCTGTGTTTGGGGAACCATGCTGTATGGACTATGAACCTGAGCCTCCTGTATGCTTTGCATGTGCTAAGCCTGTTGAGCTATCTCCCTAGCCCTTTAATGGATATTTTAAAGCTATGTTAAAAGTCATTTATGAAACAGCTACATTTATAGGAAAATGTACATACCACACACATTGTTATATAAGTATAACTTAGTGCCTTTCTCACAACTTGATTGTGATGCCATTACTATTCTTATTTTTCTTGTTGAAGGGTTATTTGAACTCTTCTGTTAAGCCATAGATAGATTGTTAGATTTGTATTCGTTGTGAACAATGTTTGTTTTAAACATAATTTAAAATGTCAGATTGTAAAGTATCTTACTCCATAAAAACTTTGTTCAGAATTGGATTTTGTTTTATATAATAATTGCCCTAGTTAATGAAATTAGCTATTAAAATAATACTGAGCATATAATGAAAGTAAGTAATCATAATACTGTAAAAATAATATATTAATTTATATGGCTAACAGTTGAGAGAAAAACCTGGTTAGCTTATCACAGTCTAGATGCACTTTTTCCATTTTTTAATTAAAATGGTTTTATGTTTGTATTTGAGGTATAATTGACATTTAACAGTGTGTAAGTTTGCAGTGAATTGGTTTAATTCATTTATGTACTGAGTTGTGCTTCTTACACTCTCTTTTTCATTGGTGTCACAATAATATGGTCTACAGACTCCACTTAAACCTATTTCCTCAAGTGAGTAAATATAGTTTATATAGAGAATTAGTTACTGTATAATTAGAAAGCTCCATACTATTCCTGTTCTCTCTATGCTTTAAATGATGTCTAAAAATGTTTTATGTTCTTTATTTTTATCTTAACCTCTTAATGAGAAAGAAAAAATAACGGTTATTTTTATGGTTATTATTGCATTTTATAAAATTTCCCAGTTTTCTCCCAAATTTTATTTCATTAAATTACCGTGAATTACAAAGTTATTCATAGTTGGGTTTTTGATATACAATGTTCAATCACCTCAACATTTCTCCACCAGTGTTGCCAGGTTCCCTCTCCTACTCCACCAACTGAAGCCCCAGCCTGCCATCTTAACAGACACCTTTTAAGTATGGTTATTAAAGTATGGATCTCACAATTTCAGTATTGTTAACTCTGGTTTGGATATTTAGCTCTACCATTCCTTAACATCAGTGTATCTGATTCCCCTTGACTACTGCCCCCATTGCTTTTCATCTATCTCTTCTCTCCACCCCCAACTCCCCTACCTTTCACTTTATTTCTTTCCTTCTTGTCCTTATATTCTGGGCCCAAGGTAATCTTGGCATCCCACTTTTAAACTATTGCATTTCCTTATCAGTTATTCTAAATACCATATATAAGAGATATCTTGTGTTTGTCCTTCTGGCTTACTTCATTTAACATTATGTCTTCCAGTTCCATTTATGTTGCAGCAAATTGCATGATTTCATTTTTCCTGACAGCTATGTAGTATTCCATTGTGTATATCTACCACATTTTCATGATCCACTGGTTTATTGTTGGACATCTAGATGATTTGAAATCTTAGCTGTTGCACTGAGTGCTGCAGTGAATAATGGTATATGCATGGTTGCCCAGTTTTTATTTCAGTGATTTTTGAGGGATGTATTCTCAGTACTTAATGAATGGATGCATATTTTACATATGAGATAACTGAGAAACAAGGAGGTTGGGTGACTTTGCAGGGTCACACCATTAATAAATCCTGGACCAAATCTGTTAATCCGGATAATATAAATAAGAACCCACCTCAACTTTGGATGCTTTCTATTTCTATTCTTTTACATGAAAGAAAAGTCAGTACAACATAGTCTAGGTTTCTTAATATTCTGGGAGGATAAGTGAGAGTTTTATGAAAAATACTATTACTCTACTCTTCATTACAGCTTGCTTTTGGAGCTGGGTAGTGCTCCACCAATTTTCACTGTAACAGAAGGACTCTGGAGACACTAGTCATCAATATATTTCATGATAGATTGAATTATACTAATTTATTTTCAGATGGTAGCCACAGATTCTGAGATAAGTCCTATTTTGTCATGATGGGTTTTATTGATATTGTTCTTATTTTTTGTAGTTTATTTCAATTAAATTTTATTTCTACTATTTTGCTTATATGTTCAGGTAAATATTAGCCTTTAGTTTACTGTTAGTAACTGACTTTAGAGTACTTTCTCTGCTTTTATCTTTCTTGAAAATTTATTTCATATAAAATTTCTGTTGTTTCTTTTTTATTTTTTTAATTTTTTTTGCTTTTTGTGTCACACCCAGCCTTGCTCAGGTGTTATTCCTGGCTCTACACTCAGGAATTACTCCTGGCAGTCCTTGGGGGACCATATGTGATGCCAGGGATCGAACCCATGTCAGCCGCGTGCAAGGCAAATGCCCTATCCGCTATGCTTTAGCTCCGGCCCCTGTTGTTTCTTTTTTAAATAGTCAAATTCATTAATGAATTAATCTAGGAAATAGTTTTCAATGTTAGAAGGTTTTCATGGTTTAAGCTCTAATTTTAATTCTTTAGATAGATATAGACTGGTCTGATTTTCACTCGTATTGCATGAACTTTGTAATCTTTCAAAGAATTTGTCCTACAGTTAGTCATATTTTGTCTGTTTCTGGTGGAGTTTGGGATATTTCAAACAGTGTTAGGGGACACTGTAGACTGCTCAAGTGACTGTCTGTATTGTCAAACAATGAACCAGACCTTAACCCCTGTACTATAACTCTAGCACAAGGTGGTGTTCTTAAACTTTTATACAAGGTAATATACAACATGGAATGCTTGTTACAACAGAATCTGCGAGTACTGCTTGAACCCTCAGAGTTTCTGATTAATTATGTCTGGGATGGCAGTTGAAGATCTGCTCTGCAAAAAAGTCCCAAATGATACTGATACTGTTGGTCTGGGGACCATATATAATCACTGCTTGATTAATTTCATTTCATTAAACTTTGTTGAAATTACTATTGTAAACTTTAAAATACCTCCTTTTGGAAATCATTTTAGTATTTCTAGAATCTCCTATGTGTGATATGGTTACTTGTGAGTTTTCCTTTTTATTTGGTTCATTTATCCAGAGGCTTTTGAACTTTTAAGACTGTTAGGCAGCAAAATCAAAATACAAAAATGGGACTACATAAAAGTAAAGAGTTTCTGCATGGCAAAAGGAACATGGTCTAAAACTAAAAGGTAGTTAACTGAATGGGAAATATATTTGCAATCAGCACATCAGATAAAGGGCTGAATCCAGAATATATAAAGTACTCACAAAAATTTTGACATAAAATTTCAAGAACCCTCTAAAAAATTGGGAGAGGAAATGAACAGACACTTCTAAGAGGAATACAGACAGATGTCATATAGGCCTGAAAAGATGCTCAGTATCATCTATCATTAGGTGAATCCAAATCAAGATAACAGTGACATTATCATTTCACACAAGTCAAAATATCAAAAATAGTAGGAATAATCTGTGCTAGGGCTGGAGCGATAACACAGTGGGTAGGGTATTTGCCTTGCACGTAACCAACCAGGCCAACCCAGGTTCGATTCCTCCGCCCCCTCTGAGAGCCCGGCAAGCTACCTAAAGTATCTCGTCCACATGGCAAAGCCTGGCAAGCTACCCATGACATATTCGATATGCTAAACACAGTAACTAGTGTCACGATGGAAACGTTACTGGGCCCACTCAAGCAAAATCAGTGAAAAACGGGAGGACAGTGACAGTGACAGTGAACATGGCTATTCTGTGCTGGCGAGGATGTGGTAAAAAAGCAACTCTCATTCACTACTGGTGGGAATGTTGTCTGGTTCAATCCCTTTGGAAAGCAATATGAAGAATCCTCAGTAAACTTAGAATTGAGCTGACTCTGACCCAGCAATTCCACTTTGGGCATCTACCCCAATTACAGAAAAACATTCTTTTGGAAGGACATATACACATCATTATTTATTGCTGCATTTAGTACAATAGCTAAGATATGGAATCAACTTAGTTGATCAGTAGATATATGGATTATGAATAGCACTTTACCACTGTCCTCCTGTTGTTCATCGATTTGCTTTGAGAGTGCACCATTAACATTTCCATTGTGAGACTTGTTGTTGCTATTTTTGGCATATTGAATACACCACAGGGAGCTTGCTAGTCTCTGCCGTGCAGGCGGTTTACTCTTGGTAGCTTGCCGGGCTCTCTAAGAGGGACAGAGGAATCGAACCTGGGTTGGCCGCGTGCAAGGCAAATGCCTTATCTGCTGTGCTATCCCTCCAGCCCCATGGATTATTAATATGTGATATATATACACAGTGGAATATTATGAAGCTGCAAGGAACATTGAAACCTTGCAATTTGCTGCAACAAGATTGGAACTGGAAGATACCATGTTTAATAAAGTAAGTCAGAAGAAAGACAAACATGGGATGATTTCACTTATCTAAAGTATCTAGACGAGGAAATATAATGTAGTAATGTGGGGGATACCTAGATCACCCTTGATGCCAGAGTTGAGGGAGGAGAACGTAAAAAGAAAGAATGGGGGGAAGAAACAAGGTGATAAAGGGAGGTAATGGAGGAACAGTGGTCAGGGCTTTGGTTATACTGGTGATGTAAGAGAGTAGTAAAGCACACATTTAACAACACTGAAATGATGAGATTTAAGCTACAGTCATCTAATTTTGTGATGTGCCTTTCAAGGTAACAGGTGGGGTGGGTGTATGTTGGGGGGAGTTGGACTGGGAACACTGGTGGAGGGATGTTGACACTAGTGGTGGGATTGATACTGGAATATTGTATGCCTAATTCTCAACTGTCAATAACTTTGTAGATCATGGCTCTTTAATTGAAAATTTTTTAGAGAAAGAATCTTCTCAAGGTGCTAGATAGTACAGCGCCAGGTAGGGCGCTTGCCTTGCACGTGGCCTACCTGGGTTCAATCTCTGGCATTCCATATAGTCCCCTCAGCACCTCCAGGAGCCAAGAGTTGCCCCTCAGCATCACTGGGTGTGGCCAAAAAACAAAAGAATCTTAGTAAAATAATATTTTGTTTACCGGATTTTTAAATTTTTTCTTTTCTTTTTCAATTTTGTCACTATTGAATTACAAAGGTCTTCATGATTGTGTTTCAAAGCACAAAATATTTCAACACTAATGTCTTCATCTTTGTCCACTTTTATCCACTATTCCACTGCCTACTGCATTTGCCTCCCTCCCATCGATTTGAATCCTCAAGAGCTCTTTTTTAAAAATTACAAGTTTTTGTACTGTCCTTGTGGTACTGTTGCTAATAGGGTTCCATTTATAAAATAACAGTATTTAGTCCTTTAAATAACCATAACTAAAATACTATACTAAAAAAACCCTGAGGGGAGGTTTGATTTCTAGATTTACCTCCTGTTTTAAATGCCCACTTAAAAAGTCACACAATGCACAAGCAGGGAAAATGCAGCCAACAGAAATTATTCCTGAAGAAGTTTCATGTTTAATACATTGCCCAAAGGCTAGAAAATGGGAAGTATAACTTACTGAAAGAACTAAAGGAAAACATATCTCAAGATATAAAAGATGTAAATCACCAGATATATTGACAGCTAATCTCTGACAAAGCTGGAGGAATGAATTAGAGCAAGGAAAAACTTTTAGCAAATGGAACTGGAAAACTAGCGAGATAAAGGAAAAAATAATAAACTGCATGCCTATCTCACACCTTTTGAATTGTTTCTTTCATTTCCATGTCGTTAATTTCTGCTCTAAGTTTTATTATGTCTTTCCTTCGGCCAATTTTGGGCTCCTTTTGTTTGTCTTTTTCTAAAATCTTGAGCTCTGTGGTTATATTATCTATGTAGGCCCTTCTTTCCTTAGGAATGCTTGCAGCGCTATAAATTTTCCTCTTAGCATGCCTTTAGCTGTGTCCCATAGATTCTGGTAGTTCTATATGGAGCTGGAGAAGTTCTATAAAGAAGAGCACACTTTCTACAAGATCACTGTTGGTGATTTTAATGCCAAGTAAGGATGGAGAAGATCAGCTGAAGAACTCCACATTGGGACCCATGGCATACAATGGAACAAACAGGGCGAGAGACTGTCTGAGTTCATCATGTCGACCAAGACCATCCATGGTAACTCACAGTTCCAAAATTCCAAACGGGATTGGACCACTGTCTTCTTCGTGCAAAATTCTACTTAACGGAGTGGGGAGAAAGGGCAGAAAAGTTTAAAAAGAGAAATCCCAGAATGATCACCAACTTTGGCACTATTGCGGCAACATGGAACAATGCCATCGTTGACAACATTGATGAGGAATACGATCGACTGGTTCAGCACCTCCATGATTGTACGAAGAACACCAAGAGAGAGATAGCCAGAAAAAGATGCCTGTCTTTGAAAACTCTTTTTTTAAAAATTTTTATTAGTGAGACACCCTGAGGTACAGTTGTAGACTTACAAATTTTTGTGCTTGGGTTTCAATTATACAATGATCAAATACCCATCCCTCCACCAGTGCCCATTTCCCACCACCACAGATCCCAGTATCCCTCCCACCCCCCATCCCTCCCTTCCCACCCTGCCTCTGTGGCAGGGCATTCCCTTTTGTTCTCTCTCCTATTGGGTTTTGTGGTGAAAACTCTTGAGCTTATTCGCCAATGTGGCTTGGCGCAAGCCTCAGGCAACTGCAAGCAAACATCTGAGCTCACAGAGCAGTGCAGAGAAGCGATAAAGAAAGACCTCAAAGAGAGAAGAGCAGCAGTGCTGGCAGATGTGGCAGAAGCCTTTGCAATGCCCGCCTGTCCTTTGCAAAGTACAAGACCAACATGACTGCCCTACAATGTCCTGATAGATCTATCACATCTTCCAGAAGGGCAATGGAGAAAATTATTCATGACTCGGATCTCTTTAATAGCCACATCCACCTGCCCACATACCAAATTCTCAGGATGAATATGTTGTTTCCAACATTCTCCCTTCCGAAATCGGACACACCATTTCGACAGTAAAGATGCGAACAGTACCTGGCCCTTACAAGGTCAGATGCGAACACCTTAAGAATCTGCCATCAGTACTCATCAATACACTGGCTCGACTCTTCACATGGTACCTGTCTGAATGCCAAGTTCTGTCCCAATGGAAAACCAGCAGGACTGTACTACTGTACAAGAAGGGAGACATCCACGACATTGGCAACTATCGCCCGATCTGCCTATTGTCTGTCATCTACAAGCTGTTCACTCAAGTCATCCTGAATAGGAATGGCAGAACACTAGGTGAAGGAAAACCATGCGATCAAGCTGGGTTCCACAAAGGATTCAGCACGATCAACCATATCCACATGATAACCAAGCTCATTGAGGTTTCTCAGGAGTTCAAGATGCCACTATGTCTAATGTTCATTGATACAAAGAAGGCCTTTGATTCTGTTGAGACAGAAGCAGTCATCGAAGCCTAGCCAAATAGGGCATTAAAACTCAATACATCAGGATCCTCCGTGAGCTGTACTATGGATTCTCTGCCAGGATCTCACCATTCTACACGGAAGTGATCATAGACGTCAAGTGAGGAGTTTGGCAGGGTGATACCATTTCACCGAAATTCTTCAGTGCTACCCTTGAGAACGTCATGAGATGAATAGAATGGGAAGGAATGGGAGTGAAAATAGAGGGTTGGCAACTACACCACCTCCGCTTTGCTGATGACATCGTTCTAATAACACTAAACATTAGCCAAGTAGTACAAATGCTGTACGACTTCGAACATGAGTGTGGAAAGTCGGACTACAGATGAATCTCATGAAGACAATGTTTATGAGAAACATTTTTGTTCCTGACCTTCCATTTGCTCTCAATGGAATGAATATCTCGAATGTAACAGTTATGTGTACCTAGATCAAAAAATCAACATGACAAATGACCCAGCACCTGACTTGTGCAGGAGGAAGAGAGCGGCTAGGAACACCTTCAAGGGGGTCGAAGAAATAGTTAAGAGGACGAAGAACCTCCAGCTCCAGGCACATCTCTTTGATTCCACTGTTCTTCCTTCATTAACATACGCCTCAGAGACCTGGGCCCTACAAAAACAGGATGAGAACGCTATTCTGGTCTCCCAAAAAGGAACGAAAAGAGCTGTGCTTGGAACATCACACTTCACTCAAATGAGAGAAAGAATCCAGAGTTCCGACCTCTGTCAACTGCCAAGAATCAGGGATGCTGTCTCATTTTCAAAGGTACCCAAAGTCAGATGGGCTGGACATGTAATGAGATTTGGAGATGACCACTGGACTGGAGCTATTACCGACTAGATTCCACAGGATGTCAAAAGATCGTATGACCGCCCACCTATGAGATGGTCAGACTTCTTCGTCAAGACCCTGAAAGATCAATTTGAGGCTTTTCATGTTCCTAGACCGAGCAGATGTCATTAGACTACACTAGCATGCGACAGGGACAAATGGTGACGTTACTGGTGCCCACTCGGCAAATTGATGAGTAACTGGATGTCAAGTTGTCAAGTGATCAAAGCATGAAAACACTCCTAGTATCTGTTGACAAATTTGTACATGCAAATTATTCAACCATTGGAAAGAGGAAATAGTGTTATTTGTGGTGATATGAACTAATTTGGAGAGCATTATGCTAAGCAATAGCCAGACACAGAATGGCAGATACTGTATGTCATCCCTTATATGTGAACTTGTTTTTAAATAACCATAATTAGGATTCAACCCACATACTGGAAGAAAATACTTTCACACCCCTCATCAGATATTTAATATCCAATATGTATAAAGCACTTTTACAACTTGTCAAGAAAAATAATTAAACCCTATCCAAGACTAGGGAGAAGAGACAAACAAGGAACTTGCTTAAGGAAAACTTACATATGGCAAATAGGTATATGAAAAAATGCCCTGCATCACTGATCATCAGGCAAATGAAAACCAAAACACTGAAATATCACATCAGTGAGAGTGTCATACATTAAAAATAGAAAAGTATCAACCATTGTTTCCCTGAATATTAAGGGGAACATCCACTGTTGGGCAATGTAGTCAGTTAAACCTTTTTGGGAAAAATTATAAACACTTCTCAAAAAATTTCCATGTAAAACAGCAACTCTACTTTCTTCATCTACCCGAAGTGCCGAGAAACTATACCTAGAGAGGAAATTTGCACTCTTGTTTTCATTTCATCACTATTAACAATAGCCAAATATGGAAACAGCCCACTTGTTCAAAAACATATGACTGGATAAAGAAATTATATGTAAAAGGAATACTATTCAACTATATATAAGAAAAGATGAATTCATACAGTTTGCTGCCATGTGGGTGGAACTGGATGGTCACATGCTATGTGACATCACTGTCACTGTCCTCCCGTTGTTCATCGATTTGCTCAAGCGGGCCCAGTAACGTCTCCATTGGAGACTTTGTTGTTACTGTGTTTGGCATATTGAATACATCACGGGTAGCTTGCCAGGCTCTGCCATGCGGGCGAGATACTCTTAGTAGCTTACCGGGCTCTCTGAGAGGGGCGGGGGAATCGAACTCGGATCAGCCATGTTGGCTGTGTGCAAGGCAAACGCCCTGCGGCTGTGCTATCGCTCCAGCCATGTGACATCAGCCAGAAGAATAACAGATAAAGAGTGTTCTCTTAGGTGGAATATAAAGAAGCAGAGTAAAGGAATAGTAGCACTACAGCACTGTCCTCCCGTTGTTCATCGATTCGCTTGAGCAGACACCAGTAACGTCTCCATTGTGAGACTTATTGTTACTGTTTTTTTTTTTTTTTTGCATATTGAATATGTCGCGGGTAGCTTGCCAGGCTTTACTGTGCGGGTAGGATACTCTTGGTAGCTTGCCATGCTCTATGAGAGAAGCAAAGAAATCAAACCCGGGTTCGCTGCATGCAAGGCAAATGCCCTACCCTCTGTGCTGTTGCTCTAGCCCAGGAAATGGTACATGCCCAAAATATCAGAATATGAGCTGTTAACTGGTCTATATAGTTGAGCTTACCATGGTGGAGTAATGGGAATGGGGATGTGGAAGTTTGGAAAGGGCTTGAGGGGGGAACCCTGAGGCAGTTGTGAAGGGAAGTGAATACTGTAGTGGAGGGTGTGGTGTTGGAATATTATATGCATGAAACCCTGTCATTTACAGTATTTGAATCATAGTGACCAAAGATTTGTAAATTTATAGGCACAGAGTAGGAAAGTGGTAGTTAAGGAGTGGGGGGTAGGAGGTGGATATAGGAGGAGGTTGATAAGGTACTTCATTTAAGTTATATGTTGAAGTTCTCTAAGCTAATGTATATCATGGTATCATTGCATGATTAAAATAGACTAAGAATAGAACTTTAATATTGTCATAAATAGTAAACATGATGACGTGGGGTGCTTGGTGACCCATTTTCACAATGTTTGTGTGTATCAAAGCATCATAGTGTACACTTTGAATATCTTCCAATAAAAATAGCAGTTATACCTCAGTAAAGATAAAAATGATTTTAATATCTTTTGATAAATGAGAGGTTATCAGTAATATTTGGTAATTGAAATACAAGAGTAAGGAATAGGAGAAAATTATGGTTCCCAGATATACTTTGAGACAGAATGATTAGCGTACTATTGACTGGTATAGATTCAGTAATGCACCATTAGTTTAGTGAGAAGCAGGAGAAACAGTTCTCTTGTAGACACATAGAGTTTGTTTTGTCCATTGGTCCATTTGATTGTTTCCAACTGGCATTTGTGTTTGGAACATAATAGAGAAATCTTGGCAGGATATATATTTGAAAATTATTAGGTGAAGAATATAGTTGTATTTGTGAGAATAGATGTGAACACCTAGGAGGAAATGCAGTATAAAAATAATAGAGCGGTGATAGTACAGCTGGTAGAGCATTTGCCTTGTACAAGACCTACCCAGATTCAATTCCTGCCAACCCATATGGTCCCCCAAGTCCCATCAGGAGTGATCCCTGAATATAGGGCCAGGAATTAGGCATAAACACCATCAGGCATGGCAGAAGAAATGAATTTAAAAAGTAGAATGTAAAGGCAGAGCCTTTAGAAATATTAACGAAGTTAATTATGATCAGTGATAGCTGATGAAGCCTAGTGCAATGTTGCTGTTGGAGAAGCTCAAAATGGTATCATCAAAGGCAATGTGAGGGAAGGTTTCAAGAATGGAATTAATAGTAGTTAAATGACATACAGCATTCAAGACATTCTCAATATGTGGCATTTCATAAGGCTTTGTTGATAATGTCATCTTGACTATCAAGAGGGTGGAGGGAGAGTTTTGTATACATCTGGCTCTCCTCAGGGATTGCTCTTGACTTTGTGTTCAGGATCACTTTTGGTAGGCTCATGGAACTATATAAGGTCCTGGGAACTGAATCCAGGTTGGCCGCATGCAAGACATATGCCCTACCTGTTATATTATTGCTCTGGCCCCAGTACTGGTAATTTTTTACATGAGTAGTTTTAATAGATAGTTGAGGGGATTATTATGTAGGAGTGTTTGAAGATTTAGTGGGAATTGCAGAACTGACAAACTTAATTTAAGAATGTTTGTTGTGGGGCTGGGCTGAAGCGATAGTACAGTGGTAGGGCATTTGCCTTGCATGCAGCCAATATGGCCGACCCGAGTTCGATTCCTCCGCCCTTCTCGGAGAGCCCAGCAAGCTACCGAGAGTATCTCACCCACACAGCAGAGCCTGGCAAGCTACCCGTGACATATTCGATATGCCAAACACAGTAACAACAAGTCTCATGATGGAGACGTTACTGGGCCCGCTCGAGCAAATCGATGAACAATGGGAGGACCGTGACCGTGACCGTTGTGGGGCTGGAGCAATAGCACGGCGGGTAGGGCCTTGCATGAAGCCAACCTGGGTTCAATTCCCAGCATCCCATATGGTCCCCTGAGCACCACTAGGAGTAATTCCTGAGTGCATGAGCCAGTAGTAACCCCTGAGCATCGCCAGGTGTGACCCTAAAAGCAAAAAAAAAAAAAAGGAAGAAAGAATATTTGTTGTGTATGAAAAGTGGTTCAGAGAAAATATTAGGAGGGAGTCATTACAGGCCAGTTCAACCTTTAGAATCCTTAAATATAAATTGAGAAATTTGGCAAATTTACATTTTATTTTCAAAGGAAAAGTTATAGTAGTATATTTGTTTGACTGTACAGAAAACGTTTATAAAATCTAATTATGACTTATTTAGACTTTATGCCTTTTTGAAAAATATTAATTTGTCTTTCATTTTGTTTTTCAGGAAAGACTCTGTTTGCCTCACCATATTTTAGAAGAAAGAGGTCTTGTGAAAGTTGGTGTCACAGTCCAAGCTCTTCTTGAATTACCTACAAACAAGGCATCTCAGCTCTCTACAGCTTGATACAACATTTAAAAATCATGAGTGTATACGTTTAGTTTATTTGAAGTGATTTCAAATATCACTAAATCATAAATAAGAATGGTTAATCAGGGCTTGATCTAATGCATTCTAACAGATCATGTGTTATTCCAAGTGTTATTGTTTTTTAAATTTATGTTAAAACACAAAAATTAAATTTTGAATTGCCCAAACTTATTTTGGGGAAAAACTGGATTAATGAGTTTTTGATAAATTCAAATTCTCTTTTCACTAAGTCAGTTGGTAAACTTTGTTATATTTCAAAAATAAGTGATACTAAATTGAAAATAATTTTTCAATATAATAATCACATTATGTTTAATAGTTTATATAATGTCATACTAGCAAACATCTGGAGACGGTAATAATTTTTACCAACTTAAAAGAAGTATATATTTGAGTTATTTAATACACTTCTATTTCTGGTTTATAAACAAGTTGTTCCATCTTTGGTCTTAGTTTTCTAGAACAAAAAGAAGAAAATCTAGAACTTTGACTTTATATTAAATTCTTTTTAGTATTATAGGTTGGTGCCAAAATATTTTCAGTTTTAATGTAGATTGTTTACATGTGAAGTGCCTGTGTAATTGATGGCTCTTATATAGTCTTAACCATTTTTGAAATTTCTTTTATCTATTAGTGGTATCTATGGAATCTAAAATATTTTAGTAGATTTTTTTTGTATGGTCAGTAATACGTGAGCATTTAAGTGTGCCTCACATTGTGACATTTGTGGGTTTTTTAGTCCATCACAGTTTTCCTTAAATTGGTTATTTCATGTTTAAAAAACAATGTTAATATGCTTAATTTATGCTATTTAATTTTGCAAAACTTAATCATCTTTTAGAATGTATTATTCCAAGAGTATTTTATTTCTGTTTTGAAATGTTACACAAAGCAGTGAACTTTTTTAGAACTAGCAAAGTACTAATTATCAAGATCATTTTGATAAAACTTCAGATGTTTGGGTTTATGTCTTCTCTTTCATAAACATATATCAGCATTTTGCTTCAGTTACATTCAGATAGAACAGCTGAGGTATAGCTTTTATTTGAAATACGGCCATTTGTAGATCCTGTAACCCCTGTGATCCTCAACTGACTTGATGTTGAATTAAGCAGATCATTCTATAAATATTTTCATAAGTATACAAGGTTAAATAAAGTCCTATTAAATTTAGAAATAGCTAAATTTACATTGGTAGCAATGCAAGAAATTTTTAAAAACATTATTGTATCAACTTGGTTTCCTATAGTAAAATCTCAGTATAATTACTTTTGTAGTAGGCAAAAGTAGACAAGCAAATACCATATCTTTAATATGTGATTATTTGCACTTGTTACCTCTTAATATGGATGCAATTTATTACAAGTGTTACTTGGGTCTTTCAAAGGATATATATATATATATAAAAAATAAAACTAGTGTGCCAAATGATGCAGTTATTGTTGATGTAGGAACAACTTCACTATTTTTTGGCTCTAGTATGTGGATGTGTTCTTTACATTCCCCAAGGGTCAAATTGGAAATTTTAAGAGTGAATTCTTACCATTTTAAATGACTATATCATTTAAAATTAGATTTTTAGTAATTTATTACTTTAAATATTGAAATAGTTACTATTTTTCAGTTGGATCTAACAAATTTCTTTGATATCAGCAATCTCCTTGGTGAAAATTTAGGTAATATAGGTAAGAAATGGGAGATAAATACCTTAGTTGTTAGTTTTTAATGTACAAATTTGACATTGTTACACATATTATAAAGTGGCCATTAAAAGTCATAGTGATCATTGACATTGCTTTTCTAGTTACTATGCTATAGAATTACTCTTATTAATCTAGATTTTAATTATTTTAAAATATTTTCTGTCTCATAGCATTGAAATATTAGTGAAATTCTAGCCATTTCCTTATTGTATTTCATTTATCAATTATTACTTCGAAGAGTAAATGCACCAGAACCTCATTATAGCATTCTTTACTGCAAAGCAAATTTTTATTTAATATGGTCCATGTGGAACCATATTGTGGCATTTATTTACTCTAGTGCCAAAAGGCAGTGCCAAGTTGGGCATAATTCTCAAAGATATATTATAACAAGGCTATAGTATGTTTCTTTCATTAGTTTTAAATAAGTATAAAAACTTATTCTAAATGCATTTTGTGGTACTTTATCAGTTATTGAATTAAGACGTTATCCTTTTAGTTGAATTTATTATTTGAAGAAGGTTAACTAATAAAAGTATTTTCATAGGGACAGGGATGCATCTCACTAGTAAAGTTCATATCTTCCATATGTGAGGCCTTTGGTTTGATCACTGGCACCAATTTAAAATTATATGTCCCTAAAAAATTCCGTAGATAACTACTTCTGCTAAATTTTATTACTATATGGCACAAGAAAGAGTTGATGTTGAATTGTTAGAATCAAAGAGTAAAATTAAATTACCATTTGTTTAATAATTATCTTTATAGGATGCTTGTTTAATGACTTTTCTAAATGAATTTTTTCAAGAATTCAGAAATATTTGTATTGGTCACAGATCTATGATCTTGATTGATTTTCTGATGCATTTAAAAATAAATGGAACACTAAATGTACATTGCCGATGGAAACTGTGCATAAAGTTGAATGAAAAACTGTAAGTCTGAGATTTCTTTCTTTCAACCTCCTTTCTCCTTGTGAAATTCATTTCTGTTAGTTTTGGGCAACTTATGTCATCATATATTTTTTTAATAATGTAAGAGTTCTGCTATTTATTCAGCCATTGATTAAGCTGATTGAATTGGACATGAACTCCACATTACTATTCTTTTTTTATTCAGAATGTTAATTTCATTGTATTATTTTATTATTATTTCCCCCACACCCCCTTTTTTATTCACTGTGAGATACAGTTACAAAGCTTTCATGTTTGAGCTTCTGTCATCAGTATGATTATCACTGCCCTCCCATTGTTCATTGATTTGCTCAAGCAGGCCCATTAACGTCTCCATCATGAGACTAGTTGTTACTGTGTTTGGCATATAGAACACATCACGGGGAGCTTGCCAGGCTTTGCCGTGCCGGCAGGATACTCTCGGTAGCTTGCCGGGCTCTCCAAGAGGGGTGGAGGAATCGAACTCGGGTCGGTCATGTTGGCTGTGTGCAAGGCAAATGCCCTACCTGCTGTGCTATTGCTCCAGCCCAAGCTTCCGTCATGCAATCATCAAACACCCATCCCTTCGTCAGTGCACATTTTCCACCACCAAAATCCCCAGTATTCCCTCCCACCCAGCCCCATTCCAACCTTTCCCCTGCTTGTGTAGCAGACAATTTCCCCTATACTCTCTTTCTGCTTTGATTACATTCGATATTTTGACATCAGTCTTACCACCACTCAAACCTGCCAACAAGGTAGTGCTAGACGATTTGTTTTGTATTGCTTGTTATGGATAGAATATAATGTCTAGGAAATTCTGTGTCATTCTCTTCCTGGAGCTTTAGTTTATAGTCTCTGGGTCTTGGCCATTGATGAGATAACATGGTGCCAGGGGCAGTTTGTGGGTGTGACTGCCAAGCTACTGGAAAACTGGGGACCTTGGAGGAGGAGACCCAGTCCTGATCCAAACGGGCCTGGAGATCTCAGTCACAGGTTCCTGCCTACCTCCGTGCTACAGACCCTAATTGTGTCTTTTGATCTCTTTTGAGATTTATGGGTCTCTGAAATAAGGCCAATAAGTGAGCTTACATAGCTGAGCCGGAGGTGGTTTGTGGGTGTGTCTTCCACATACCTAACTTTTGGCCGTTTAATTTCTTGGTAAACTTGGCCCTAAGATGTTGGGTTCTGGCCAAAGGCACAGTAGCAATTTTGGGATATATGGAAGTCTGAAGGCACCATCAGGCTGCTGATGCACTTGCCCCACAGGTACAGGTTGACCTGCTGGTGGCACCATACTCCCATATGTTCTCTTTTGTACAAAAATAGACTCAGAGAATATACTCAATCACTTATTGAGTCCAAATTCTCTTTGTATCATGTTGTTCTTTAAAGACAATGTTTTCTTTAACGAGCAGTAGTTGGGATCTGAGAGATATAACAAGAGGTAAGGCACTTGCTTTACTTGCAGCCATGGTGACACTCACCTAGTTCAGTTGTTGTTGGGCATTTGTTATTCCTTTACAATGTATCTTTAAATTCTACACATCCACATATGAGAAAGATATGTGGATGTGTATTGTTGAAATGATGTATACATAAAACTGTAGCCAAATTTTTGAAACAACCTGAGTGCCCGAGAACAGACGAATGGATAAAGAAATTGGCACATCTACACATTGAAATACTATGCAGTCTTTAGGAAAAATGAGATCTGAAATTTGCCTTTAAATGGATGGAAATGGAGAGTATTATGCTGAGCGAAATGAGTCAGAAGGAGACGGAAAGATACACAATGACTGCATTCATTTGTGGTATATAAAAATATATAGTAGAAGGTTAATATCCATAGCCAGGGAAAAGAGAGGCTAAGAGGACTGGTCAGTGATTGGAAATAACCACAAGTGTGGGTGGGACTGAGGGTAATAAGAGAGAGAAGAGACCAATATGACAGTAATAGCTGGAAATGATCACATTGGACCAGAACTGACTGTTAAAAGTAGGTAAAGAAATATTCCTGATAACTTTTCAGTACCTGTATTGCAAATCACAATGCCACAAACAGCAGAGAGAAACAGAGAAGAAAATTGCTGCCTGCAGGCTAGGGGTTGGGGATGGGGGCTGACGGGAGGGATGGGAAACTGGGGACACTGGTGCTGGAACATGTGCACTAGTGCACTAGTGGAGGGATGGGTGTTGGAACACTGTATTACTGAAACCTAATCACGAGCAGCTTTGTAATGGTCTATCTCAGTGATTCAATTTAAAAAAATGAAAAACAAAAAGAACATGGGTGACCAATAGACACATGAAAAATTGTTCATCACCACTTATTATCAGGGAAATCCAAGTAAGATGACAATGAGCCATCATCTTGTACCAGTGAGCATGGAGTATGTAAAAAAAAAATGGAAACAATCTGTGTTGGCAGGGATGTGGTGGAAAAAGAACTAACCCACTGCTGTTGGTAATGTCGTCTGTTTCAACCACTGTGGGAAACATGATAATGATTTCTCAGAAAAGTAAGAATTGTACTTCCTTGTGACCCAGAAATCTTACTTCCGAGTATTTAAACCCATTTCTACATTCAGGAGACGAAACTCATTCTAAAGGACATCTGCATACTATTATTCATTACAGCATTTAGTATAACAGATATGCTATAAAATCAACCTACGTGCCCATGAAAGATGAGTGGATTATGAAGGCATATCAAACATACACAATGGAATATTATGCAGTTGCAAGGAGCAGTGAAATAATGCAATTCACAAAAACTTGGGTGGAAATGTAGGATATTATGTTAAGTGAAGTGAGTCAGAGAGACAAACACAGGATGATCTCTCTCATCTGTGGTACCTAGAATAATAGGATGTGGGGATGAAGAGTGATAAATAGGGATACCTAGATTACCATTGAACCTGGGTATTGGAAGAAGAAGTATAGGGAAGGGTAGAATTCGAGTGAAGGATGAAGAAGAGGTATATTGAAAATAACCGGGCTATTGAGGATCATTGATAGGAAGAGATATGCTTATATCTATATACTATATAAACTATAGAACCAATAAGACTGAAATGACATTCAAACTACAATAAGGTAAAAGGTAAAGGCCCTCCCGTTGATCGTCGATTTGCTCGAGCGGGCCCAGTAACGTCTCCATTGGAGATTTTGTTGTTACTGTGTCTGGCATATCAAATACTCTCGGTAGCTTGCCGGGCTCTCCGAGAGGGGCGGAGGAATCGAACTCGGGTCGGCCATGTTGGCCGCTTGTAAGGCGAACGCCCTACCCGCTGTGCTATCACTCCAGCCCAGCAATCTTAAAAATGTACCTTTCCAACATGGAAAGTATCATGCTAAGTGAAATGAGTCAGAAAGAGAGGGATAGACATAGAAAGATTGCATTCATCTGGGGAATATAAAGTAACAAAATATGAGATTAATACCCAAGAATAGCTGAGATCAGCACCAGGAGGATTACTCCATAGTTTAGAGGCCAGCCGGGCATTCTACGGGAAAGGGCAGCTCAGATAGAGAAGGGAGCACCAAATAAAGGGTGTTTGGAGGATCCTCCCAGGAGGGGAGATGCATGTTGAAAGTAGACTATGGACTGAACATGTTTGCCACTCAATGCCTCTTTTGCAGACCACAACACCCAAAAGGAGAGAGAGAACACAAGGGATTGTCTTGCCACAGAGGAGGGTGGGATGGGGGGGATGGGGGTGGGAGGGATATTATCCATGGTGGTGGAAAATGGGCACTGGTGGAGGATTGGGTATTTGATCATTGTATAATCGAAACCCAAGCACAAAAAATTGTAAATCTACAACTGTACCTCATGGTGTTTCACTAATAATAATAATTTTAAAAAATGTACCTTTCAGTTAGGCCGACTGGGGCTTTGGATGGAGTCCGGAAGGAAGTTCACACTGGTGATAAGATTGATGTTTCATACCAACACTGTATGCCTGAAATGTAATTATGAATATCTGTAAATCACGATGCTTTAATAAGTGATTTTGTGGTCTTTTTTGTTTGTACCACATTCGGCTGTGCTTGGGGTTTACTCTTGACTCTGCTCTCAGCAGTCACTCCTGGTGGGTTTGGCAAACCATATGGAGTGTCAGAGAATGAACCCGCATCAGCCTTACCCACAGTACTATTTCTCTGCCAAATATCATTTTAAAATTAACTTAAGTGTTACATCACTCTAGAAAATAAAAAACCTTCGTTCTGCTACAACTTAGATGGACTTTAGTCAAGTTAAGAAAAGTCAGGGATAGAAAGTCAGATTCCAGATGATTGCATTAATATATGTACATGTGTAGGGAAAAACGAAAATGAACTGTTTTATGAAAACACATTTTCTTTCTAATAGAAAAACTGATATAAACTGGCACTCAAAGTGAGGTTTTGGAAACGAGAAATGGGGTGGGTGGTGATGGGGGTCTTTGGCAGTTTGTTGCCGGTGGAGGAGGAATACCTTTGAAGATGAAAAATAAAATGAATATTAGCACTATTTTAAACCACTTAATCCCAAAATCTAAAATTAAAAATTTTTGTTGAAATTTACCGTTAATATGACTATGGTAAACATTCTAGGTATTACATCTATAAAATTTTGTCTTAGTTTTGTAAAATGGTGTCATTGATCACAATCTAGGTTTACAATAATATTTAAGAAATTAGTCTATCAATTCTTTGTGCTTACTATGATTTTAGGGAATAAGCAAGCAGATTAATCACTGAGGCTTTATAGATTTTTGTTCTCTATGTGTTTTTTAATTTTTGCTTTTCCTTTAGTATTCTATACAAGCTTTGTAGGCATGGGTCTCTTTATACTCATCTTTGAGTTTTGCTGGCTCCTTTGGCTAGTAATGGCTGTCTTTTAATATAGCAAATTTCTGGTAGAAAAATAAAATAGTTATTTTTTTCTTTTTTTTCCAGGTAAATAACCTGAAGTTAAATTGCTGGATCAGATGGTAATTTATTTAAAATGTTAATTGCTACACTGGAATTCATAGTACTCTCTGTGGTAGTTTCCTGTGTACATCATTCCCAACACCACCAGTGTTCCAGCTTCTCAGGGACCCCTCCCAATTACCCTCCCTACCCTCCCTCTAAGCTCAGTTCTATAGACAAATTCTACAGCTCTGTTTCATTTGGCATTTGTTATTCCATTACTATATTTTTTATATTAGAGACATTTTTCTATAGATGTCTTCTTTTTTGGGGGGAGGGTCCCCCCAGTTATGCTCAGGGATTACTCCTGGCTCTGCACTTAGGAATTACTTCTGACGGTGCTCGGGGTACCATATAGGATGCTGGAGACTGAACCCAGGTCCTCCGCGTGCAGGGCAAATGCCCTCCCCACTGTGCTGTCTCTCTGGCCCCTATAGCTGTTTTCTTTTGACTGATTTTACTCATGGATTTTCCCCTCTAGTTCCCTCAATGTGGCAACACATTCCATGATTAATCTTTTTTATATTTGCGTATAGTATTTCATTGTATATATATTTATGTATAAAGAAACACTGCATTGTAGCACTGTTCTCGCGTTGTTCATTGATTTGCCCAAGCGGGCCCAGTAACGTCTCCATTGTGAGACTTGTTATTACTGTGTTTGGCATATCGAATACATCACGGGGAGCTTGTCAGGCTTTGCCGTGAAGGTGAGATACTGGAGCGATAGCACAGCGGTAGGGCGTTTGCCTTTCACTCAGCCAACATGGCCGACTCTAGTTTGATTCCTCCGCCCTTCTTGGAAAGCCCAGAAAGCTACCGAGAGTATCTCGCCCACATGTATAAAGAAATTGTGAGATATATGTGTGTGTGTGTGTGTGTGTGTGTGTGTGTGTGTGTCAATCACAATTTCTTTATCATCTATTCTTGGGCACGTGTGTTCTTCCCAGATCTTGGCTTTTATAAGTAGTGATAATAGGGGTACAAATATCGGTGGACATAGGGGCACAAATATCTTTCTGATATAGTGTGATATATTTTGCCTTTGGAGTAAATTACAAGAAGTGGGATTTCTGGGTCATATGGAAGATCTTTTTTTTTTTTTGAGAAGTGCTCATATTGTTTTCCAAAGAGTCCTTTATACCAAACATCCACACCAGCACTGACTTTTTTGCTGTTTTTATTTGTGACATTCTGTTGTGAGATCACATCTCATTGCTGAGAGTGAGAAATGGCATGAGAAAAATAAAGGATAATGCGAGAAGAATTTACACCCCTTTTATGTTATTAGCCACGGAAACAAAGAATTGTAACACAAAGACCACATTTCCACCTTCAAAAAATAAAGTTAATTCAGATGTGCAAAGAATAAAAATTTATTCAGGGAATCATTAAAAGAATGAAATTCCTCAAAGAAAATAAGAGTTTTCCTGGGAGCTGGAGAGATAGCACAGTGGGTAGGGCGTTTGCCTTGCACACAGCTACTGACACAGGTTCAATTCCCAGCATCCTATATGGTCCCCCGAGCACTGCCAGGGGAAACTCCTGAGTGCATGAGTTAGGAGTAACCCCTGTGCATCACTGGCTTTGACCCTCCCCCCCCAAAAAAGCAAAGAATTTTCCAAAGGACAAATTCATGGACACAGTATTGTCCAAGTAGTGTAATAATGATTTCTGAAAAAAAAACACATCTTCAAGAGGAAATGATAATACTACCAAAAATATTCAAACATTAATGTTTTTAACAGAAAATTAGCTACAGACTTGGAATACTCCAAGGGGCATTTTGTCTTTAAAAGATGTACTATATCATAGCGAACAAATGAGCACTATAAAGGTTTAACTTGCCTTTCTCCCATCGTTCATTCTTAATTACGTAGCCTTGATAATCAAGCATTTAGGGCCATCTGTAGCTGTAAAAACTGAAGCCAAGCAGATTCAGAAACAGGCAGAACGGATTTGAGTTCCAAAGTAGCTTTGTCCTCAGATAAATGTTATTGTTTGGTCTTTCTGGAAATTCCTTGGAAAATCCCTATTTTGAGAACTGGCCTTTATTTGATCTGACTCATAGCTTACACAGTGAGAAGAACCCTATTCTCAGGATGCTTTTATTTAAAAAATAGAAGAAATTGTATAACATCATGGCTCTAGAAGTGTCCCTAAAAAGGGGTAGAGGACGAACAGCTGGCAGATGCCCCCTCCTCAGAAAAAAAGAAGCCATTTGAAAACTGGGGGAGGAGATTTCCATAAGGGTGTTGGAAAAGCTCTGACTTGTGCCTCAGGATTTATGTGTCAAAGGTCATGGCCTGGCTGGGCATGTACACTCCGGAAGAAAGACCTGAGAAGACCTTACTCTCTTACTTATGGTTGATGTCAAAGCTTTTCAAAAACAGAGGCAGAGGTGTTAAAGCCAGAGTGTTAAAGTCAGTCCACAGCAAACAACACCTTGGCAAAAGAACTGGGAGTCATTTAAGGCAATCTCTGTTCAATCGTAGTTCACCATTTAGTCTCTGAGCAAAGACTTAAGTGGCTTCTTCTAGGTTGCCTTATTGGTTCTGCGATAGTTGTGTTTGATGCATGAACCTTTTTCTCAGGGTCTACTCCTAAGTGGTGCTCAGGAGGCCCAGGAACTTCTGATAGTATCTCTTAGCCAATGTGACTGGTAGTTAAATGTGAGCACAAGAGATCTGAGGCTGCTTGGGTCCAGCGGTGCCAGGGATTATCTGGACCTTCATCCAGTACTCAGGGTCTCTAGATGTGCATCAGGTGATTGTCAGAGGACCATGGCTTGCCAGAGATTGAACCAGGATATGCAATATGCAAGGCATGGGCCTCAACATCTGTAACTCCTTTATGTGACACTTTTTAAATTTGATGCTCCTCCATTTGGTTTTGTTTCCCTTGACATTAGACTTGAGTCCCCAAACACATCTTTGTGTGTGTATAAAATCATTGATTTATGTTTTATTTTATCTAATTTTATCAAATTGTTCATATATATTTGTTTTTATTGAATCCTATAAATCATTACAAAATTGTTCATGATTGTGTTTCAGTCATACAATATTCCAACACCCATCCCTCCACCAATGTAATTTCCCAGCACCAGTGTTCCCAGCTTCCCTCCCACCCCTTCAAGCCACCTTCACCCCAGTCTGCCTCTTTTTCTCTCTTTCTCTCCCTCATTGTAGGAATTATGGTTCGCAATACAGATGCTGAAATGTTATTATGTATATCCTTTTACCTACTTTCAACACTCAGTTCTTGTCCAAAGTGATCATTTCCAACTAGTATTGTCATAATGGACTCTTCTCTATCTTAATTACCCTCCATTCCCCACACCCATGTAATTACCGACCATTGACTAGTTCTCCTGGCCTGTTTTCCCTGGACTTGGTTATTAGTTTCATACTGTTTTTTTTAAATATCCCACAAATAAATGCAATTATTCTATACCTGTCCCTCTCCTTCTGACTCATTTTACTAAGCATGATACTCTCTATGTCCATCTATTTATAGGCAAATTTCATGACCTAATTTTTCCTAGGAGCTGTGAAGATATGTAGATGTAGATGAAGATGTGTAGATGTAGATGTAGATGTGTAGATGTACATAGTTTCTTTATCTATTAGTTTGTTCTTGGGCACTCAGGTTGTTTGCAGATTCTAGCTATGGTAAATAGTGCTACAATTAACATAGGAGTGCAGATGGTGTTTCTGCTGTGTGTTTTTGGGCCCCCAGGGTATGTTCCCAGAAATGGTATTCCTGGGTCAAATGGGAGCTCAATTTCTAGGTTTTTGAGTAATGTCTATGTATTTTTTCCAAAAAGGCTGGACCAGTCAGCATTCCAACCAACAATGAAGGAGAATCCTTTTCTTCCTACATTTGTACAACACCAATAGTTCGTGTTCATTTGGATGTACCCAAACACATCTTTAATGTTGAGGTACTGGTATGTATCACTTATGTATGCTTCTATATATTTTGCTTTTGTGTTTAATATTCAAGTGTTTATATACTGTGAGATGTCAAAATTTGGAATACAAATAATATGAACTAACTGACTAAATAATATTTATTCAGAACCCAGTAGCCAGGATTAATAATTCCCCAAAGAAGATATGATTATACCTTGGTGGCTATAATTCAAGGTTTTTACAAGCAACTAAATGTGTGAGATTCTAAAAGTAGTATGAAATGAGGATTACTTCAATTGATCCTATAACTGTTTTTTAAAATTTTGTTTTCATAAAGTTGTTCACAATAATTGTTTGCATTCAATATTTCAACATCAATCCCACCATCATTACACTTCCCCACTACCATGATTTCAAAGTTTCCCACCACCACCCAAGCCTGCCCTATAGGCAGATGCTAAATTGTTTATTTTGTATTGCTTGTTATGAATAATGAGATGTCACACTACTGGAATTCTAAAATTCTTTAATATTTTGGGTCTGGAGGCATGTCTGCAGTGTGCTGCTCTCTTCTAGGATTCATTTGTGAGTCTCTGAATCATGGCCGTTAATGCACTTAAATGGCTCCCAGTGGCAGTTCGTGGGGTGACTTCCAGGAAATCGGAAGGGTGGAGAGATGGGGGGAGGTCACCCATTCCCAACTATGGAGGCCTGGAGTTTTCAGTCACTAGAGCTGCATACTATTTTTCAGCAGATTCATTCTCTTGCGTCGGGGACTTGGGATGAACGTGTGAAGATCAGCTGTGAGTGTGGAGATGATTGGGTTCTGAAAGTTTTCAGCTTCTGGAGTTCATTTTGGGCAGGTGGAAGGACACACTTGTACCCCTTCCGAGGTGCCTGGCATTGGGTGGGAAGACATCTCTGTGGCATGCTGCTCTCTTCTGAGATAAATTTGTGAGTCATGATCAGATAACTTAATCCAGAGCAAAACTGAATGGTGGAGAAATAGCAATTTCTACTTGATGTCATGAAAAGAGAACTGTTAGCCAGAGATAAACCTGTTTAAATAAATAGAGGTCAGAGAAGAGAGTTACAGTCAATGGGAAACTTAATTTATAGCACAATTTGTTATTTAATAATGAGAGGTATAATGTTAGTGGGAATGTAAGATCAGGTGCAATAAACAATAAATGGATAAAAGACAACAGAATGAATTTATCAAAGATGACAGGGATTTAAAAATTAAATTTCTTGACCATTACTAAATATTGCATATTTATCCAGTTTCTGAGAGAATTTAAGTACTTACTAGATTTCATAGGAAGGGATTCAAGGGGTTTGTTTTAACTTGTAACACAGTTTGTTTAAATATAATGGAGATTTCAAAAGTATACTGTAGAGAACAAAAGGGAATGCCCTGCCATAGGGGTGGGGTGGGATCGGGGGATGAGGGGAGTGGGAAGGATACTGGGATCAGTGGTGGTGGAGAATGGGCACTAGTGGAGGGATGGATACTCAGTCATTGTACAACGGAAACCCAAGCACAAAAATTTGTAAGTCTACAACTGTACCTCATGGTGTTTCACTAATAAAATTTTTTAAAAAAGTATACTGGAGAGGTAAGAGATTAAGCTATCAGTGGTAGAGTCAATCGGGACATAAAAAATAGAGGGAAAATAGAGAGGTGAATAAGCATAACTGATCAAAGATAACATGATTTTGTGGTTTAAACTGTTTGACAGTTTTAAAAGTCTTTTTTACCCATATCTGAGAGAATTTAAGTGTTTTGTGGATTCAGTAGATGGAATAATCCAGTTTGAAATTAAAGGGCTGTGTCTTATAGCTGTAAAGATTAAGAGTAATATGAGGTTGCTTTTATCTCCTTCTTTTTGTTTCATTTAATCTTCTGTAGAGTCCAGACTTGATATTTTGCAGACTGTCTCACATACTGAATTTCTCTCCTTGTGAAATTCAGGTAAAACATATATAATAAAATGGTCGTGTAATTGTGTGTAATTCATTCATCCTCAAGTCATGATTCACATTATATTAAGGCATTTCACTGTGATTTGGGTATGTTTGATTGCCTGGCTAATATGGTGACCCTCAGATCAGTCCATTGTAAGTGATAGGTTCCTCTTTAGTCCAATAAGTCAAAACTTGAGGGTGAAATCAGTGTCATTTGTTATAGACCAGGTGTACATACTCAACAGGGATGTGAGAAAAAGGCAATACACCATGACAAGTATAGCTCATGTATGATATAAACTTTAAATAAGAGAAATTTACATGAGAATATATATGAGGGAGAAGCTATTTCTGTATTTCTTATCTAGGGTCAGTGTTTGTGAAGGAAATGTGAGGAAAACTGTGGACCAATTGTGATATGAGGTCCAAATCTTTAAAGATGAATTAGAGTTCGTAGTGGTTAAAAGTGTGAGAATATGTTAGGCAGATAAAACATGCACAGGAAAACAAAAGAAGAGGCCAGACATTACAAAGATCAGAGTTTTAAGTCAAGTATTTCAGATAACACAACCTATCACTTACAATGAATAAAAACTTAGAATAGTTGAATGGTCATAAATAATGCATGGAAATAAGTTACTGAGAAATAGTGTTTGAAAGGTAAATAAAATTAGACTTTGAAAAGCTCTGAACTTTGTGTTAAGTCTGTATGTAATAATATAATGAAAATGAAGCTATACAAGCAATGCAATATTGACTTTGTTTTTCAGAAAGGCTGTGAGGGACAGTGTGGAGGTAGGACAAGAGGGAAGATTGGAAAGAAGTTTTTAAAAACTAAAATGTTTTTGTTAGAAATGAAAGGACATAGACTAGGTCAATGGGGTAGAAATTTTTAGTTCATAGACCTTGATGAAATACTACATGTGTAATTTGTGTGAGAATTAAATATTATTTTAGGCTTTTGACTTGAGTAATATTTATTCCATCACCAATATAGGAAATGTAGTAGAGAAGTCAATTTGGAAAGTATGTATATCTATATTAACATAAAATTGCCTAAAATGCGATATCCTATTTTGCTTTCCTTCGATAGTTTTCTCTTTTTCTTACATGGATCACAGAGCAAAAAGTGGACTTATAAGAACAACACAAATTCCATAGGGGCATTGCAGAGAGAAAAGTAATATCTTGATAATTTAGATAATCAAGAATCAAGTAGTTATTCCCTGTGCTATACATTTGCAGTCACGTTGTGTTATCTGAAATACTTGACTTAAAACTCTGGGAAGATCTGTACTTTAAGGTTTTCTGTATTTACTCCTTGATATGATATATGAAGTGACATTTGCTTTTTAATTCTCAAATGATAGTCTACAGATAGACACAGAAATTTCCAAGGATTTTTAAATAAAATGCTTTCTCTTTCTTTAGAAGCCAAGGATTTCTTATGCTAATCCAAATACACATAAATCAAGTGCTTTCTTCCCCTTAAATTTTTGTTTTTCTAAAAAAGCTGGATTTTATTAATTATATTCACTTCCATTGAACTCTCCAATATTAGTGGTTGCTAAATATAAATCCTCCAGAAGAGAAAAAATGAATAGAGAGAAAATAAACCAACAATATGACAGGAACTACATGCACAGCTGGCTCTGCACTAGTAACATTTGGGAAGACTGGATTCTTAAGAACTTTTCCCTAAGTATGATTGTGATCTTTGCCTTCTGAGAACAGTACAGTAAGTTCAAAGGTAAAGAAATTTGTTTTATTGTGCATTCCCAAGAAAGAAAACACATGTCGTACAAGCGTGAGACTCTGGCGTTGATACTTAGTACCACATGGTATCGTGGGCATTGCTGTGAGAACAGGCATGTGTACAGTAAAATAATGTTTTAGTTATATTGATAATTCTGAAAATTAAAATTAGTTATAGATTTATGAAATGTTAAATAAAACCTCAAAATTTTTAAGATGCTTAGTATTTTCCGGGGGTGACTGTTGCCACCCTCCTTTAATCCAAAGCAAATTATCTCATGGAAATCTTATTGCTAGATTCCTTTATTTAATTTAGATTTTATTGTGAAATGGGACAGGTTTATAATTTAATTTTAACAGATAAAATTTTAAAATGTTCTTTTTCTGGACTGTCTCCTATTATTTTTTGAGTTAAAAGATTGTCTAATGTGATTTTTCCCCAATATTACTTGAGAAAACAAATTGAGATTGAGGCACTCAGTTGAACAAAGAGAAAGAACAACATTACAAGGTTGAATTTCTATTCATGTATACAACTTCCATTTATATGCAGAAATTTTATGTTGATTCTTTATCTTCCAAACTGTTAAGTCACTTCTGTCTGGATTAGGAACTGAACAACATGTATTAAGAAATGAGGGATAAAATACATCAAAAAATATGCAAGGAAAGCAAAAGGAAGCATGAACCAGAACATCCAGAGATGGACCTAATCAAATTTTTGAGGCAGACAAATTTTTTCATAATTGAATTACCATAAGTTATACTTATAAAGCTTTCATGTTTGAGTTTCAGTAATACAATGATCGAATACCCATCCCTCCACCAGTGCATATTTTCCACCACCGATGTCCCCAGTATCCCTTCCTTCCCCCACATCCCACTCCTCCCCTTGCCTCTATGGCAGACAGTTTCCCTCTTATTCTCTCTCTAGTTATGGGCATTTTGGTTTGCAATACAGATACTGAGAGGCCATCATGTTTAGTCCTTTATCTAATTTCAACACACATCTCCCATCCCTAGTGATCCCTCCAACCATCATTGACTCTCTTAGTGATCATAGTGATCTCTTCTCTATTCCAGCTGCCTTTTCCCCCAGCTCATGAGGCAGGCTTCTAACTATGGAGAATTATTCCTGGTTCTTGTGTCTACTGTACTTGGATGTCAGACTCATATTATGTTATTTTATATTGCACAAATGACCGAAGTCCTTCTATGTATGTCCCTCTCTTTCTGAATCATTTCACATAGCATGATACTCTCCATGTCCATCCACTTATAAGCAAATTTCATGACTTCATCTTTCCTAACAACTGCGTAGTATTCCATTGTGGAGATGTACCAAAGTTTCTTTAACCAGTTGTTTGTTCTCGGGCACTCGGGTTGTTTCCAGATTCTGACTAATTGTAAACAGTGCTGCAATGAACGTACAGGTGCAGATGTCGTTTCTGCTGTGCTTTTTTGCACCCTCAGGATATATTACCAGAAGTGTGTTGCAGCGTCATATGAAAGTTCAATTTCTCATTTTTGAAGGAATGCACATATTGTTTTCCAATGGGTGGACCAGTCAGCATTCCCACCAACAGTAAAAGAGAGTCCGTTTTTCCCCACATCTGCGCCAGGACTGGTTGTTCTTGTTCTTTTTGATGTGTGCCAGTCTCTGGTGTGAGATGATATCTCATTGTTTTGATTTGCATCTCTCTGATGATTAGCAATATGGAGCATTTTTCATGTGCCTTTTGGCCATTTGTATTTCTTTTTTTTTTTCAGCAAGCTTCTGTTTTCCTTCTCCCTATTTTTGATGGGGTTAGCATATTTTTTCTTGTACAATTCTACTAGTGTCTTGTATATCCTGAATATTGACCTCTTATCAGATGGATATTGGGTAAATATTCTTTCTCATTCCATTGGCTCTCTCTGTATTTTGGTCACAGTTTCTTTTGAGGTGCAAAAGCATGTTAGTTTAATTCAACCCGATTTGTTTATGTTTGTTTCCACTTGCTTTGTTAGTGATGTTTCATCCTTAAATGTGCTTTTAGCTTCAATGTCATGGAGGTTTCTGCCTGCATTTTTCTCCATGTACCTTATGGATTCATGGAGACAGACAAATTTTTCTCTAAGTTTTTATTTATTTATTTATTTGTTTGTTTGTTTGTTTGCTTTTTGGGTCACACCCAGCAATGCTCAGGGGTTACTACTGGCTCTACACTCAGGATTACTCCTGGCAGTTCTCGGGGGACCATGATGGGATGCTGGGCAAGGCAAATGCCCAACCCGCTGTGCTATCACTCCAGCCCCCAGTTTTTATTTTCTTTGCTCAGCTGATATTTCCACCTCTGCTAAAGCAAAAGCGGATTTATTCCTGAGCCTGTCGCTTCTTGAGAACTGAATGGAATATTTGCACAAAAAGTTAGATGCTTAAGAAATTAAAGTTTATTTAGAGTATATTCATTGACAAAGTAAATATTCCAGAGTAAGGCATTTTTATATTCAGTTATAGCTTGGTTAAAATAGATCTAAGATATAACCATTTGCAAAAGTTATGCATTTTTTTCTGGACAAGGAAGTAATTCTATTTCTCAACACATCATAAAAATAACATTAAAATATTTACTCCCCATTTTTTCTTCCTTCTACCTTTGTGACTAATTGATGCCTTAGGATAATATATTTGAATTGTGCTTTGAAAAAAAGGAAATTAGTTTATTTTAGTTAAAGTTAATAGTTCTGGGTTCCCTGTGTATGATATCACTTGTCCCGTCTCTCACTCTCTGGTTGCCTCCAGTGTACAACGACCTAGTCTTTGTCCTACACTTTTCTCTATCCAGTATACTCATTCCTGATCTGGAATTTGTAGTTTGGAGCCTGTCATCTGTATATCCTCACTGGAGCTTTCTGCTCTATATCCTGTCTCTTGGCCTCTGTCCAACTGAACCCCAGTAGCTCCCTGTTGCTTAGCTCTATTTAGTCCCTGGCCACTGTCAAGTGTGAATGGCCAATATCACTGTTGTCCAGCCCTCTGGGCATAGATGAAGGGGGCAAAAAGCTAGATTCCTGGCCAGAGGTTTCCTTTTATCTGCAGTTATCTCTCATCCTTAGGTACCCATTATTTTATTTTGATTGGATACTTGTCACAGTCAAGATTTAAAATGCCCAATTAGATGAGTTAGATTAATCAGTTCACCTAGCACTTCACACTTCCATTCTCACTGTATCACTTCCACCATCCAATTACTGAGAAATCCTAATGTATTTTAAAGCTCAGCTGGAAAGTTTGGGGATCTTAACTGGAAACTTAATGATCAGAATACCCAGAGAGTAGTGAAAAACATTTTAAATTGTAGTATTCATTTTTGAAAATCTGATACAGTATTAATTTTTGAATATCTGATACAGTGGTAATGGAAGGAAAGTTGGAGCGCTAGGTGATCACCCACCAATAAGGTGTTCAGTTAAATAAATAATGGATTACAGGGGTGGGGGATAGTAGCAGGAAGAAGTCTCTCTCTCTCTCTCTCTCTCTCTCTCTCTCTCTCTCTCTCTCTCTCTCTCTCTGTGCCCATTTACCTACTCCAAGATTGCAGGACCAGCTCGTATTCTTACACTCAAAACAAATGGCAGGACAACACAGGGATTTCACCCATATACATGTGCCTGAGACTTGAGATTAAGAAAAGCCTGGATGACAAAGAACATCTGGGGTGCTGTGAGAGGCACAGCAAAAATAATTGACTAGGAAAGCATTTGATTAATAGAGAACTGCACCAGTGCCACTCCTTGTCAACTTGTGCCAGCTTGGTTGGTCACTGCCAGTCAGTGCCAACTTGTGTCAGTTGATGCCAACCCATGCCAGCCCTGCAATCCAGTGCTAGTCAGTGCTGGTACATGCCAATCTATGCAAGTACATAACAACCAGCGCCAGCTCTGCCAATAGATGCTAGTAGGTTTTAACCAGTGCCAGTCTATGGCAAGAAGTGCCAGTCTATGCCAGATGCCTACACCAAGCATAGCTATCAATGCCAGCCTATGTCATCCAGTGCAAATTAGTGCCATTCTATGCCAACATGTTCCAATAAGTCAGTGTTAGTACATTACAGTACTGGCTAACCCATTCATTGTGTGCCAGTCCATGCCAGTGCTTGTCACTAGATGCCAAACAGTGCCAGTCTTTGCCAGTACATGGCAGGTAGTCTCAGTCATTACCAATTCCAGCCATCCATCTCAACCATTGTCAACCTATTTCAGTCATTAATGATCCATGGTAACCAGTGCCAGTCAGTGCCATTCAAGCCCTTGTCAAACAGTATTAGTCATTGCCAACCTATACCAATAAATGGCACTCTGTTCCAATTCATGCCAGTCTGTGCCAATTTGTACCAGTCTGTGCTAATATATGTCAGCTGATGCCAGTCTATTATAGAAAGTGCCAGTTTAGGTCAATCAGTGGCAACTTCTTCCAGCCAGTGTCAGTTCCATTCAGCCTTTGTTAACCAGTGCCAGTCAATGCCAACCTGTACCCGTAAATGGCAATCCATGATAACCTGTGCCAGTCTGTGCCAAAATACATCAGCTTCTAGTCTATGATAACAAGTGCCAGTCATTAGTTCATACCACTCAGTGGTATGTCAGTTTATGTCAGTCAGTGCCAGCTTGTGTCAAGCAATGCCAGTCAGTAACTGCTCATGTGAACAAGTACCAGTCTATGTCAGTCTATGCCACTCTATGTCATCATGTGTCAGTCCATTTCAGCATATGCTAGCTGGTTTCATTTCATGCCAGCCAACACCAGTGAATACCAGTACAAACTAGCCCTGCCATCCCATGCCGATTAATATAAGTTAGTACCAGTTAATGCCACCCAGTTTTTCCAACTAATGTTATTTCCAGCCCATGTAAACCAATACCAATTATTTCCAGTTCATCTCAACCAGTGCCAGCCCATGACAATCAGTGACAGACCATGCTAACCAGTTCAGCTGGGTTCCAGTACACCTCAACATATGCCAGTCAATGTCTGCCTACTGGCCTGTGCCATTCTGTGGTAGCCCATACCACTCAGTGCCATTCCATATCAACCTATGCCAGTCAGTGCTATTGTTGTTATTCTATGCCGGCCAGTGCAAATCAGTACCAATTTATATTACACAATGTCAGTCTATGCCAGTCAGTGCCAACAAGTGCCATTAAGTACCTGATTATGCCAACCAATGGTAGTCATTTTCACTTTATGCCCACTTTCTGGGCGGACTAATACAAGCAATGGGGACACATACAAACATAGATACCTAATCTGAGGAAGAAAACGTCTTCAGAGACTCTTATTTTATGAATCAATGGGCTCCTCCTATAAATGTAAGCACGAAAATTTGTAGGTGTGTAACTGTACCCCACAGTGATCCATTAAAATTTTTTTAAAATAAATAAAATACAATAGTATTTACCTTGGGAAAAAAGTCAGCTATGAGACTATAGACTCCTAGAGTCCAGGAAACAGTGCCCAGTTCATAGTACTAGATCTAAAGGATTTAGGTTATTCCTTCTCTTTTTGCATTCCTCTGAATTTTGACTCTTTCTTTTTGCTTTTGAATGGATGGATCATAACTCTACTTGAATGAAGCATAGAAGTACCTGAACTGTCCTTCTTTAGGACATTAGAATAACCTCTCACTTTTTCCAGAAATGAAAGAATTTAGACAGTTAGATCTAAGTAAAGGAGTCATACTCCGACATGTAGATGACATTCTTATTTTCAGTCCAACCCAAGAGACTTCTACTAGACATACCATTCAGAGGTTAAACTTTCTGAGGGAACAAGGATAAAAAAATCCCCTTCTCAGACATCTATTGACAAGCAAATAGTTAAATATTTATGATAAGTACTTAGTCCTGAGGGTTCATCTCTGTCCAAAGACTGCACGGAAGTTATTATTTTTTTAATTTGTTTAGGGTCCACATCCAGCAGTGTTTAGGGCTTACTTTTAGCTCTGCTCTCAAGGATTACTTTTGGCTCTGCTCTTCTGGTGGGACTTGGGAGACTATATGGGATTATGGGAATTGAACCCAGGTTGGCCGCATGCATGTGCCCTACTAACAACTCTTTCCAGTCCTAGGAAGTTATTCTTAAACTCACATTAGTTTGTTTTCTGAGAATTGCGAAGAGTTACAGTTAACATAAAAAGGTATCTTTACATTTGATTTCTACTTTGCCTTAGATAACCAAATTTAAGCACCACCCCCCAGCACTTAAGTGGAGGAAATGCAGTGTAACACTTTAATGAAACCAGGAAGATATGATATCTTGGGAAAAAATTTAGTTTGGCATTACATCTCAGGATTTCTGTAGATAAAGATCCCAGGAACAAGAAAAAAAGTAGTGCATATGTTGTGTGAGGCCCTACTTATCCTATCTGACTGAAATTAAAGTTCACGAGAGATCAAGGTGAGATAGTTAATGATTATGCTCTGATACACCTCTCTGTTTTTCTAAATATTTTTGTACTCTCGTTAGCACCCCACAACAACTTTTTGTTATATCACTTCACAAATCAGCATATAGCTATCTTCACTGTATTTTTATTTTCCTTCTGTTATTCTTTACCCTTACTTCTTTGTTTCATAAATGTGTCCCCTTCATAAGTTTTTATAAATAGTATGTAATTTGTAAATGAGTACACAAATGATGGAGTAAAACTTGTGTACTCTGAATAATGTTTTGAAATAAATAAATGAAAATGCCATCCAATAATCATTAGCAATTAAGTGAATTATACTTTTTAATTTCTATTTTGAATTTAATAATGATTGATACCATTGTTAGTATACCAAACATGTAAGTGCCACAATGATATATTAGCAATAACTTATAAATATTTTTCAATTCATTACTTCTCCTGGAATAAATATAATCATTTAATATCTGTCAGATGTTTTTTAACAACTTGGAATTATCAATAAACAAAACAGAAATACATGTTGCATAGAGCTTATAGTTTAGAGGAGAGAGATAAGCAATAAATTATAAGCATCAACCAATTGTCTACTTAGCTAATTAATGAATATTAGAAGGACACATACTTTGAAAATACATAAATAGTACTGTCAGGGTCCTGGCCAGTCAACCCTGGCACACTGGAGTATGATCCCCAAGCCACCGGACTTACTTCCTATAGGAGAGGGAGTGGCAAGGGGAGAAGCTTCTGCCCTGGCCCTCTGCGAACAGTGGGTCTTTGCCGCCACCAACAAAGAACCTCTCAGGATTGGAGGTGCATGCTGAAAGTAGACTATAGACCAGACATGATTGCCACTCAATGCCTCTTTTGCAAACCACAGCATCCAAAAGGAGAGAGAGAACAAAAGGGAATGCCTTGCCGCAGAGGCGGGGGGCGGGGGGGCGGGATGGGAGGATGGGGAGTGAGAGGAATACTGGGATCAATAGTGGTGGAAAATGGGCACTGGTGGAGGGATGGGTACTTGATCATTGTATAATTGAAACCCAAGCACAAAAACTTGTAAGTCTACAACTGTACTTCATGGTGTTTCACTAATAAAAATTTTTTAAAAAGAAAGAACCACGCAAAGGGGGTAAAGCTGGAGGTCAAGCAGCTCTCTGTTTATTAGTTCTCACACAGGGGTATTTATACATGTATCTCTGAGGGCAATCCACACGCATGTAACGTACAACTCGTACAGGTTCAATACAAATGGTAGTTGATGATTTACACTTCCTGCCTTCAGGGCTGGGCATGTTTAACACGGGCAGATAATAAAGTCTCATCCTACATCCCATTATCTCCTCAACCAGAGTGCCTTCTTGGTAAGAGTGCCAGCACAAGGTCTTGGACTTGAACAGAGCCAGCTCCTGTTTCCAGGGGCAGGGGATTTGGCCAGGGTATCAGGCTGGCTGCTGAAACCCCAACATAGTACATTTGTTTGTGTGTCATGGTAGAGGGTGTGAAATGGTGTACATCACAATTTTAAATAGTGTTGACACAGTATATATCTTTTGTACACTAGAGACACAGCAGTGAGTCCTGGAAGACACCATAGCACCAAAGATCTCTCTGGGCCCTGTACTGAGCCAGTTTCACTATGGCACCCCAGATGGAGCAGGTGCTCTCTCCACACCTACTCCAGATGCAATCCCGGTGACCAAGAGCTTCCACAAGCAAGGTCCAGATACTCAGGTCTTATGACTAAATCTCCAGGCCATATGGCAGCAGAGGAGTCAGGCTGTCACTCCCTGGATCCCCGCCCGCTCAGCAGTCTGGCTGTCATGCCCACAATCTGCCTCCAGCGCCATCTTAGCGCACTAACAGCCCTGGTCCAGAGACTCCCAGTTGAATCCCAAAATGGATTAATGCCCTACAGAGATGTCTCTGGAACCCAACCATTTACAATCTTAGAATTCTAGAGGCACCTATCTTGATATTCAAAATTAGCAATGGAAAATAAATTATCTAGCATCTGCCCCTGGCAGGCAGGCTTGAATGGTGGTGGGAAAATTTGAGCAAAACGTAATTCCCAAAAGTAGAGAGAGAGTATTGGGGAAATTATCTGCAATAGAGGTAGGGTGAGGACTGGGATGGGGAGGGATACTGAGGACACTGGTGGTGGAAAATGTGCACTAGCGGAGGGATAGGTATTCGATCATTGAATGGCTGATCTCAAACATGAAAGCTTTATAACTGTATCTATGGTGATTCAATAAAAATATATATATTTTGTAAACTAGACATTTGAGAACACAAGGAAAAAGTTGCTGCTGAATCAGACAGATCTCTTAAGACCCCTCAAATAACACTACTAGGTATTAACTATTTTACTTATGTGTATCTCTTTTCTTAATTTTAAGCCATTCACATTTAAATTCAAGGGATACCATTTTTTCTAAGATTCTGGTTCAGCAAGACTGAGAGTTTTAAGATATATAGTTCTCATACTGTTGTATTACATATAGAAATATAGTTTTTACATAGGAAATACCTTTATACATTCTAAAAGTTCAAATTTCAGCTATATATATGATCAATAATCCATAAAATATGTTTTCAGAATTTGAGAGATAGTTCAGTGGACTAGAGTACATGCTTTGTATGTAGAAAGCCTGAGTTCAATCCCTGGCACCATATGGTCCCCTGAGCACTGCCAGGTGTGACCCACAAATGCACCTTAAAGATTTACTAGGTAATTCTCCAAAGAAACTTTAGAAATGTGGTCTGGCATTAGCAATGAATATCACCAACTCAGCCAACATATTTCTCTGGTGACACAAGAAAACAGAACGCCAAGAACTCCAGCTTTCTGGCTTCCTCCCAGAAGTCTAAATATTTAGTTCCTGAGAAAAACCACTTGAATAATGTCTTGGCCTCTAGACAGGATATCATAAAACTAAAATTGCATAGCTGTTATTTTATTTTTTTAGCTGAAGTTTGGACTTTTACGTATTTTTGCACTTGTTAAGCAGGCATGTTTTGAATAATCTGGGCAATATTTGCTTATTATTATTCTTGTCGATATAATCTTAAAAAAGCAACAGATTCTATAGAGCTGGTGAAATGTGTCAGTGTAGTTTAGAAAGTTTTAGAGTACAGAATATGAAGAGAGAACCTGAAATCTCGTCAGACCTTGCCAGAATCCTGAAATAAAACCTTAAACTTGAGAAAGTGAGGAATGTTAAAAGAACAGTATTCATTATCAGAGATGAATGGAGATCAAAAGGATAAATTAATTATACAGTTAAAATATTTATGACTCAGATGCAGAGTCCACCACTTAGTTCTTACTATATTAAATAAACTTAAGAAAGCTCTGCAAGATTTTGGTTAGGAGTAAGGAGTATTTTTAGTGTGAAACGCTGGAAATGGTTCCTGTGTAAAGTTATGGACTCTCTCCAGAAAGGTTTGTAAACAGCAGAAAGTCTCACCTATCTGTGATGGTTTGAGGGGAGCTGCAAGGCCTGGAAACCATTAAGTATTCTTCTGTAGTTCTACATTTCGAACATCAGTTTTAAAAAAATCATACTGTGTTTATGTAATGTAAACCTGTACTGGCATGATGTGAGTTTAAATTATGAACTTTATTAGTTTCCTCTCATCTCAAAACAAAGTTGTATCACAGAAGTCTGATTATTATATCTATGTTTCTTTATTGTTAGTAATTATGAGATTGGTGATTATTAATACTACCCCTATTTCTTGGATGGTGGGGCAGTGTAATTTAGGTCTTTTCAACACACATGTGCTCCTACCCCTTAAGCTATCTCTCTGGTCCTCATTAAGCTATCCTTTTACACTGGGTCACTTTTCTAGAAAAAATTTAGGGGAAAAAGATGCTAATTTGCCCTACATAGAAATACAAATAAGTGGTTTGTATCATGGGACTTGTCTCATCAAATATAATTTACAATAATTTTAGTAAAAACTATAATGTGTCATATATTGACCATAACAAAATCCCACCAAATCTTCAAAAAATAATGTTCAGAAATACTGAATTATTTTCTAGGCTGTCTACACTATGTAAGTAGTATATCTGTAGCTTGAAATTAGTCTTTGTGTCATTTGGGTAACAGCAAAATGAGAATTGTCAGGGACTGTGTCTCCCTAAAAGACTCAAGGTAATGTGAAAGGTCAAATATAACTTACAGCCAAATGAAGAAAATAGCAGGTAGCTAATGATTACACACAATTAAGCTACCTTGTATTAAATAAAAATATATGTTTGTCAGGCCCATGTGTATTAATTATGCTTTCCCAAACAATTTATGACATTTCACATTTTCCTTCCTTTTATCTATCCTCTAGTCTCACCATATATGCTCCGAATATTAGATGCAAAGAGCTCAAAAATATATTTTTTAATATTTTGTCTTCCCTCAATAACTTTGTAGTTTACTCAGTCCAGGCTATGAAGGGGAAAAAAGCTAATGATGATGCTGTCTACCAAATACTAGTAGATAGCAGAAAGTTATTATCCTATGACTTTAATTTTTACAGGGATATATAGCATATTTATTTGTCATAGAAAGATTTAAAATATAGGTCAGTTATCCAAAATTAAATGAGTGTGACAATTTATTTTATAGAATATCATGCAGCAGTTATCAACATTTTGAAATAATGCTTCAAAATATAGGTATATATTTACAATATAACATTGAATAAAAAGCAGATAAAAGTTAAGTATAGAAATGTGCTTACATGTATCTAGATATATCCATTTCCATGTGAACATATATTTATAATTCAAAAGTTTATAATCACCTATTAGAATTATAGTTCATTTTCACCTATTAGAATTACAGTACAAAATGTTATCCAAATATTAAGTAATTTCTATGGTCTGAATGGTTGAGCACTCCCCCCATTCCAATTCATCTGTTGAAACTCTAACCTCTTGCTCAAAATTTTGGCATTATAAGGTGGGGCTGGAGAGATAATACAGCAGACAGGGCACTTTTCTTGCATGTGTCCCACAGGTACTCAATCACAGCACACCATCTGGTCCCTATAGGATTGCCCTGAGAATTGATGCCTGAGCACAGAACCAGGAAACAAAGCCCAGAGCCCATCTGGGTGTGGCCCAAACTCCCCCTGCCTATTTTATTATTTTATTTTATTTTTATAAGGTAAAGGCCCTCCCGTTGATCGTCGATTTGCTCGAGCGGGCCCAGTAACGTCTCCATTGGAGACTTTGTTGTTACTGTGTCTGGCATATCGAATACTCTCGGTAGCTTGCCGGGCTCTCCGAGAGGGGCGGAGGAATCGAACTCGGGTCGGCCATGTTGGCCGCTTATAAGGCGAACGCCCTACCCTCTGATAGCACAGCGGTAGGGCGTTCGCCTTACAAGCGGCCAACATGGCCGACCCGAGTTCGATTCCTCTGCCCCTCTCGGAGAGCCCGGCAAGCTACCGAGAGTATTCGATATGCCAGACACAGTAACAACAAAGTCTCCAATGGAGACGTTACTGGGCCCGCTCGAGCAAATCGACGATCAACGGGGGGGCCTTTATTTTAATTAGTGAGATACACAATTACATGGTTGTTCATATTGAGTTTCAGTTGTATGATATTCCAACACCCATCCCTTCATCAGTGTACATTTCTCACTACCACTGTACCCAGTTCCCCACCCCCGACTGTCTGTGGCAGGCATTTTTCTCCTTCTCCTCCTCCTCCTCACTTCTCCCCTCCCTCCTCCTTCTCCTTCCCCTTCCCCTCCTCTTTTTCCTCTTCCTTCTCCACCATCTCCCCTCAACCTTCTCCTCTCTCTCATATGATTTTATGAAAATTCAAGCTATGGGTTCCAGCAAGAGAATATCTGAGTGGAATTTTAAATTATCAGTGCAGTTACATCTGAAAGTACTTCCTAACTGGAAATTTAACCAACATGCTTACCATAATTTTTGCAAGGAGGTGGGATGTCACACTTGGTGGTGCTCAGAGGTTCGTCCTATCTCTGTGATCAGGAGGGATCCCTAGTGATGCTCAGGGATGATATATGGTGCCAGAGACTGAACTTGGGTCAGTCACATTCAAGACAAACTCCATATTTCTTGCACTATCTCTTGAGGCCCCCTACTACACTTTAAGAGAAGATTCTAGTTCAAGACAATGAAGCATAACAATTTCATTGCATATTTAGAAAATATGTCAAATGTTTGATATAAAATTATTGGGGATTTTAGGTTTCCAAATAAAGAAGAATAGTTTTAATTGTGGGATGACTTATATACCATGTATAGTATCTGGTTGTGCCTGAAAAACAGTAGTATACACATAAGTGGTTGACTAATACAGTCCAATCTCTATCTTGATCTTGTAATTGCTAAATGAAGACTAGGTGTAAAGAGGTAGGAAGAAGTGAGGAGCATATTGGCAGAAATTCTGTTAATAAAAAAGGATGGTATGATGAAAATGCTGGTTACCTTTGCAAAGAAAGCGTTTGTGGGGAATAGACAGAGATGAGTAGATTCAAGAGGTAGTTAGTAATAAATATTGATTTGGTACTAGATAGATTGTGATGGATTAAAGAGAAAAATACAGACCGAACATGATTGCCACTCAATGCCTCTTTTCCAGACCACGCACCCAAAAGGAGAGAGAGAACAAAAGAGAATGCCCTGCCACAGAGGCGAGGGGGATGGGGGAATGGGGAGTGGGAGGGATACTGGAATCATTGGTGGTGAAGAATGGGCACTGGTGGAAAGATGGATACTCGATCATTGTAGAACTGAAACCCAAGCACAAAAATTTCTAAGTCTACAACTGTACCTCATGGTGTTTCACTAATAAAAATTTAAAAATAAATGAATAAAAATAAACTTAAAAAATAAAGTAATAGAGAAATGTAAAAAAAACGAAAAATACATGGATTATTTTATCTGATTTAGCTATTGGATATCAGTGCCATTTTCTGAAATTTTTTACACACAAAAAAGACAAGTTCTGTGTGAGGGGGATAAAGATAATGAGTTCATATTAATTCAACGTGGATGTGTCTGTTATCTAGGTAAATATTTCTGGGACTAGGTCGATAGTATAGGTGTTTAGGTGCTTGATTTGCATGAGACTGACCTAGGTTTAATCCCTGGCACTTTATATGGTCCCCTGGCACTGCCCGGAGTGATCCCTGAGCAGAGAGAAATGAGTAGGCATTAAGCACTTCCAGGTGTAGCCCAAAAACAAGCAAACATTTCTGGTAAGCATTTTAATATAATGGTTTGGAGCTTTGAACAGTAAATACTCTTCCTGCTCTATATTTAGACCCATTCTTTACTCTTACTACTTGATTCCATACTATTCTGGACTATTCCTTTATTTGGGGAAGGGTTTTTTTTTGTTTATTAGAGGAAAATATTGCACATCTGTTTGAATGGGCACATCTGTGCCTTATGAATGTTTACCTGACTTATGGGTATGACTAAGGATATTGTAAAGGTTTCCAATGACTTGCATTTCATCACCACATCACTGAGGTCATCACTGAGGACATTTCAGGGAAAATTAATATTCTGTAATTAGTAATGTCTGTAAATGACATTTGTTTTTATAAATATCCTAGCAAAAGTTAGGAATCAAGCTTTTTGCACGTGTGACAAATTTCACTTAAAAGTTTTTTAGGATATTTTACCCCTAATTTAGATTTCCCAATTTCTAGATAGAAGCGGAAATTATTCATGCATATCTGTAGTACCTTCATTATAGTCTTTCATTTTCAAGGTTCCTAGGATTCTACAACCACATTCTCAAAAAGAACTAATAAACTAGGGAAAATATCTTGCTATTATTATTTGATATCTGGTAACTACCAGTGACCCCTGAGTGCAGAACCAGCAGTAAGCCCTGAGCACTACTTGTGTGTGGCCCAAAAAACAAAAGGAAAATTTTCATGAGGCTTAAGGTACAATTGCCAAGTATGGTAATGTGGTTTTGGTGGCTTAACAATTCTTGTTTTACTATCTCTCTCCCTTTCATACTTTTAAAAAATGTGTTTACCTTCTATCTTATAGGGTTTTGAAATGTACATTTATTAATGCTTCCATTGATTCACAGTTTATTTCCTGTATACCAATAAAATTGATCAGTCTTATTCTATGTACTTTACAAATACTAAATATTGAACTGTGTGCAAACTGTGTGCAAACTGTGTGCAAACATGAAATACTTGTCGATTCCTTTTCCAGCAGATTTCTTGAGTACTTTATATATAAAAATCAAGAGAATTTTTAAAAGAAAATCATTTCTTTTTAAATTTTTATTGAATCATCATGAGATACAGTTACAAAGATTTAATGTTTGAGTTTCACACCCATCCCTCCACTATTTTCTACCACAGAGACCCTTTTAGTAAGAGCCTTGCAAACTACATGCCTAAAAGGAGAGGGGAGGATGAAGATAGAGAGAAAGAGATAGATAGATAGATAGATAGATAGATAGATAGATAGATAGATAGAGAATAAAAATATATACCAGAGAGGCAGGCTGGAGGTGGGGGAAGGAAACTGGAAACATTGTTGGCAGGAAATGTACACTGGTGGATGGCTATATGACTGAAACCCAATCATGAACAACTTTATAATTGTATCTCATGGTTAATCAATAAGAAATTCATTTGAACAGATATTTCTTAAGGAAAATGTTCAACTCTAACCTGTCATTTGGCACATGGGCACAAAATTTTTTAAGGGTACCTTATCTACTTTCAACACATATCTCCCATTCCGAACTACCCTCCAACCATCATTGACTTAGTGATCCCTACTAAAAGAAAATAATTTCTGCTTTGGGAGTTTAGATAAGGCCAGTATTGGGATATATGACCAGAGTACATGGCAAGGGCTAAGACCTGGTAAGTACATGGACAGGTGGAAATTAATTTATTTATCCCATGCTTATGCTTCTGATAAAGCCTTCTTTACCTAATCCACCCATGCAGCAACATGGGAAGATAATATTGTTGACAACATTGACGAAGAATTTGATTGACTGGTTGATCACCTCCATGATTGTGCAAGGAATGCCGAGAGAGAAAAGGCCACAAAAAGTTGCCTGTGTTCGGAAACTCTTGGGCTCATTCGCCAATATGGCTTGACACGAGCCTCAGGCAACCACAAGAGAATGTCGTAGCTCACAAAGCAGCGCAGAGAAGCAATAAAGGAAGACCTCAAAGAGAGAAGAGAAGCAGTGCTCACAGATGCGGCAGAGGCCGGGAAAAGCATCAGCAGTGCCCACCTGTCTTTCACCAACTATAAGAACAAGATGACTGCCTCCGGCATCCTGATGGATCTATCACATCTTCCATAAGGGCAATGGAGAAGATTATCCATGACTTCCTGATGGATCTATTACATCTTCCATAAGGGCAATAGAGAAGATTATACATGACTTCTACTTGGATCTCTTCAATAGCCATGTCTACCTGCCCACATACCAAATTCCGCAGGATGGACATGTCGTTCCCAATGCTCTCTCTTCTGAAATCCGACACGCCATTTCATCAGTAAAAAAGTGAACAACACCCAGCCCACACAAGGTCAGACGTGAACACCTGAAAAATCTGCCGTCAGTACTCATCAGTACACTGGCTTGGCTCTTCACACGCTACCTGTCTGAATGTAAGTTTCCATCCCGATGGAAAACCAGCAGGACTGTACTACTGTACAAGAAGGGAGACATCCACGACAGTGGCAACTATTGCCCAATCTGCCTATTGTCTGTCTGTCTGTCATCTACAAGCTGTTCACTCGAGTCATCCTGAATAGGATTGGCAGAACACTAGGTGAAGGACAACCATGCGAGCAAGCCAGGTTCCGAAAAGGATTTAGCACAATCAACCATATCCACACGGTAACCACGCTCATTGAGGTTTCTCAGGAATTCAAGATTCCACTCTGTCTAACGTTTATTGATTTAAAACGGCCTTTGATTCTGTTGAGACTGAAGTAGTCATGAAAGCCCTAGCCAAACAGGGCGTTCAAACTCAATACATCAGGATCCTCTGTGAGATTTATTACGAATTCACTACCAGGATCTCACCGTTCTACAAGGAAGTGATCATTGATGTCAAGAGAGGGGTTTGGCAGGGTAATACCATTTCACCGAAACTCTTCAGTGCCACCCTCGAGAATGTCATGTTACGACTGGAATGGGAAGAAATGGGAGTGTAGTAGACGGTCGGCAACTATACCACCTCCGCTTCACTGATGACATCATTCTAATAACACCAAACATTAGCCACGTGGCACAAATGCTGCCCGATTTCAACCATAAGTGTGGAAATATCAGACTGCAGCTGAATCTCATGAAGACCTTGTTTATGAGAAACGGACTCATTTCTAATGTTCCATTCTCTCTCAACGGAACAAACATCTCCGAATGCAACAGTTATGTGTACCTCGGTCGAGAAGTCAACATGATGAATGACCTTGCACCTGAGTTGCACAGGAGGAAGAGAGCAACATGGAACGTTTCCAAGAGCATCAAAGAAATAGCTTAGAGGACGAAGAACCTCCGGCTCCTGGCACATCTCTTTGATTCCACTGTTCTTCCTGCATTAACATACGCCTCAGATACCTGGGCCCTAGGAAAACAGGATGAGAATACTATTTGGGTCTCCCAAAGAGGAATCAAAAGAGCTATGCTTGGAGTATCACGCTTCACTCAAGTGAGAGAAAGAATCAGGAGTTTCGACTTCCATTGATAATCGAGAATCAGGGATGCTGTCTCATTTGCCAAGGCGTCGAAAATCAGAATGGCTGAACATGTTGTTCCATATGGAGACAACCGCTGGATTAGAGCCATTATTCCACGGGACGTCAAAAGATCGCATGGCTGCCCACCTACCAGATGGTCAGACTTCTTTGTCAAGACCCTGAATGATCGGTTTGAGGCTCCTCATGTTCCTGGAGCGAGCAATCACCATTGGGCTACACTAACACGCGACAGGGACGAATGGAGACATTAGTGATGCCCACTTGAGCAAATCGATGAGTAACAGGATGTTAAGTGATCAAGAACAAAATAAGTTAAGCCACCATAATTTCTTTAATGATATTCAGTTAATTTTTTCCAATCAACGAACATTCATCTTTCTTTAAAGGCAGTCAATTCCGCAGTGTGGTAGATGTACATAATAAAGTCAATCTGATTGGCGCCATCAATCTCCATTCAGCAGAGTGTGTTACAAAGAGTATGACAAATTGGCTTGTACAAGTAACGGGTTAGTCTCAAAAGTGCAGAATAAAGGACTCCTCAGCTTTTTACCAGGTTCAGGCTTCATTTCGCTTCTCCCTCCTCTTATGTACAGTGTAATGAGTTAGAACATAGAACAAAGGATAAACTGTTAGTACAGCTCTGGGCATGGGAGATGTGGGATAGATAAGCAATGGTCTATGGGAAGACACTATTCTTTTTGGCAGGACCCTCCCACCAAGCTGTGTTACTGCCTCTGAAAATCTGTTCAAAGCTGTTGTCTCCCTAGCAGGATCTTCCCTGCTTTGACCGCACTTTCCCTAGCTGAACAGTTCCTGCTTAGGTCTGTATCCAGCAGGGAATTTCCTGCTTAGACCAGTATTTTCACTGGTCTAATTCCTAAATTATAATTTAAAATTAATTATTTTAGATTATTATAATTACTTATTTATAGGGCTGCAGCGATAGCACAGCATATAGGGCGTTTGCCTTGCATGCAGTCAACATGGTTGACCCGAGTTCGATTCCTCCACCCCTCTTGGAGAGCCCGGCAATCTACCAAGAGTGTCTCGCCCACATGGCAAAGCCTGGCAAGCTACCCATGATGTATTTGATATGCCAAACAAACAACAACAAAGTCTCACACTGAAGACGTTACTGGGCCCGCTCGAGAAAATCGATGAACTGGAGGATAGTGATAGTGACAGTGCATTATTTATAATTTATTATAAATTTATAAAAACCTATTTATAATTTATTATATATTTATCATGGGCTGGAGTGATAGCACAGCGGGTAGGGTGTTTGCCTTGCACGCAGCCAACATGGCCGACCCGAGTTCAATTCTTCCACCCCTCTTGGAGAGCCCAGCAAGCTACCAAGAGTATCTAGCCCGCACAGCAAAGCCTGGCAAGCTACCCTTGACATACTCGATATGCCAAACACAGTAACAAGTCTCACAGTGTTACTGGGCCCACTCGAGCAAATCGATGAACAACGGGAGGACAGTGAGAGTGATTTATCATAATTTAATATTTTAAAATAATTATTTTCACTTAATCACTTAACTTCCCGTTAGTCGGTGATTTGCTCGAGCGGGTGCCAGTAACGTCTCCATTTGTCCCTGTCGCGTGCTAGTGTAGCCCAATGGCCTCTGTTCGCTCTGGGAACATGAAGAGCCTCAAACCGATCGTTCATGATCTTGATGAAGAAGTCTGACCATCTGGTAGGTGGGCGGCCACGAAATCTTTTGACATCTCGTGGAATCCAGTCGGTAACAGCTCTAGTCCAGCGGTCGTCTTTAAATCTCATTACGTGACCAGCCCATCTGATTTTTGACACCTTGGCAAATGAGACAGCGTCCCTGATTCTTGATCTTCGACGGATGTCGGAACTCCGGATTCTTTCTCTCATTTGAGTGAAACGTGATATTCCAAGCATAGCTCTTTTTATTCTTCTTTAGGAGACCTGAATAGCGTTCTCATCCTGTTTGCGTAGGGCCCAGGTCTCTGAGGCATATGTTAATGCAGGAAGAACAGTGGAATCAAAGAGAGGTGCCCGTAGCCGGAGGTTCTTTGTCCTCTTAGCTATTTCTTTGACGTTCTTGAAGGCGTTCCAAGCCGCTCTCTTCCTCCTGCGCAGCTTGGGTGCCAGGTCATTTGTCATGTTGACTTCTCGACCTAGGTACACATAGCTGTTGCATTCGGAGATGGTCATTCCGTTGAGAGCGAATGGGGCATCAGGAACGAGGCTGTTTCTCATAAACATTGTCTTCGTAAGATTCAGCTGTAGTCGTACCTTTCCACACTCACGATCAAAGTTGGCCAGCATTTGTGCCGCTTGGCTGATGTTTGGTGTTATTAAAACAATGTCATCAGCAAAGCGGAGGTGGTGTAGTTGCCGACCATCTATCTTCACTCCCATTCCTTCCCATTCTAGTCGTCGCATGATGTTCTCGAGGGTGGCACTGAAGAGTTTTGGTGAAATAGTATCACCCTGCCGCACCCCTCTCTTGACATCAACGATCACTTCTTTGTAGAATGGTGAGATCCTGGTAGTGAATCCGCAATACAGCTCACGGAGGATCTTGATATATTGGGCTTGAATGCCCTGATTGGGTAGGACTTCAATGACCACTTCTGTCTCAACAGAATCAAAGGCCTTCTTTAAATCAATGAACGTTAAACAGAGCGGCATCTTGAACTCCTGAGAAACCTCAATGTGCTTGGTTATCGTGTGGATATGGTCGATGGTGCTGAATCCTTTGCAGAACCCTGCTTGCTCGCATGGTTGTCCTTCATCTAGTGTTCTGCCAATCCTATTTAGGATGACTCGAGTGAACAACTTGTAGATGATAGACAATAGGCAGATCGGGCAATAGTTGCCAATGTCATGGATGTCTCCCTTCTTGAACAGTAGTACGGGCCTGCTGGTTTTCCATTGGGACGGAACCTTGCATTCAGAGAGGTAGCGAGTAAAGAGCTGAGCCAGTGTATTGATGAGTACTGATGGCAGGTTCTTCAGGTGTTCAGGTCTGACCTTCTCTGGGCCGGGTGCTGTTTGTTTCTTTACCGACGAAATGGCCTGTCGGATTTCGGAAGGGAGAACATTGGGAATGACATATCCATCCTGTGGAATTTGGTATGTCGGCAAGTGGACATGGCTATCGAAGAGATTTGAGTAGAAGTCATGGATAATCTTCTCCATTGCCGTTCTGGAGGATGTGATGGATCCATCAGGACATCGGAGGGCAGTCATCTTGGTCTTGTAGTTGGTGAAGGATAGGCGGGCGTTACGAATACTTTTCCCAGCTTCTGCCACATCTACCAGTACTTCTGCTCTTCTCTCTTTGAGGTCTTCCTTGATCGCATCTCTGCACTGCTTTGTGAGCTCGGACGTTAGCTTGCGGTTGCCTGAGGCATGCGCCAAACCATGCTGGCGAATTAGCTCAAGAGTTTTCGAAGACAGGCGATTTTTTGTGGCTATCTCTCTCTTGGCGTTCCTCGCACATTCATGGAGGTGCTGAACCAATCGATCATATTCCTCGTCAATGTTGTCAACAATGGTATCTTCCCATGTTGCCGCAATAGTGCTAAAGAGTTCCCAGTTGGTGGTCGTTCTGGGAGTTCTCTTTTTGAACTTTGCAGCCCTTTCTCCCCGCTCTGTGAAGTAGAATTTTGCACGAAGGAGGCGGTGGTCCAATCCCGTTCGAAATTTTGGGACAACAGTGACATCTGTCAGGCAAAACCATTGATTGAATATGATGTGGTCTATTTTGTTGTGGAATCGTCCACCGGGAGACTCCCATGTCCAACGTTTAGATTCTGCCTTCTGGAACTGTGAGTTACCATGGATGGTCTTGGTCGACATGATGAACTCAGACAGTCTCTCACTCTGTTCGTTCCATTCTAGGCCATGGGTCCCAATGTGAAATTCTTCAGCTGATCTTCTCGGTCCTATCTTGGCATTAAAATCACCCACAATGATCTTGTAGAAGGTGTGGTCTTCTTTATAGAACTTCTCCTGCTCCATGTAGAACTTCTCGATTTCTCTTTCATCATAATGAGATGTTGGTGCGTAGACAACGAAGATAGAAACTGCAGGCAGTGAGCCACATCTATTCAAGTGTAATCATCGGATTCGGGTTGTTAGGCATTCGAATGAATCAATGCTCATGGCCAAGTTTTATTTTAAATTATTTTATTTATTTAAATTATTTTAAATTTCAAATTTAAAAATTGTAATTTTTATAATTTTATTTTATAAATTGTTCACAATATTTCATTACATTTAATATTCAAACACCAATCCCACCACTCTTACATCTTCCCACCACCAGATTTCAAATGTTTCCATCCAGAACCCCAATCCCTGACCAAAGGAAAACTGAAATAATATATTTTGTTTTTTTGTTTGTTATGAAAACAAATGAAAATGCTACAAAAAAGTATTCTTAGAGGAAAGAGGGTGAGGATAGTTGTATTCCACCCAGAAGCCATTAAAGCCTTCTATAAGAGATCACTAACATGACATGTTGTTAGAAGTTGAGCCTTGTGTGTATATATATTATATGTATATATGTATATGCATATATATTACTGTCACTCTCACTGTCCTCCCGTTGTTCATCGATTTTCTCGAGCGAGCCCAGTAACGTCTCCATTGTGAGACTTTGTTGTTACTGTGTTTGGCATATCAAATACGTCACGGGCAGCTTGCCAGGCTTTGCCATGCGGGTGAAATTCTCTAGGTAGCTTGCTGGGCTCTCCGAGAGGGGCGAACGAATCGAACTTGGGTCGGCCATGTTGACTGCGTGCAAGGCAAATGCCCTACACACTATGCTATCGCTCCAGCCCATATATATATATATATATATATATATATATATATATATCTTCCCTTTAAGATTAGTTGCCGCCTACTTTGAACCCCATCAAATGTGGTACGGTATTCTTGGAGTATGGGTAGGGTATCTGGTATGAAGTGTCCAGGAATAGCTTCACTTGTCACTTGTGGGTGAGGTTCGGCCTAAGTGTGTGGAGAGCGGCTGTGAGCCTGGTGGAGGTTGAGTTCTAGAGGTTTTCGTCTGCTGGGACTGGGTCCCTTGGGGCTGGGTGGGCTCTCATTTACCCCTCTGTGGGGTGCCCCAATTGAAACAGCCTAGCACAGGGTCTGGTGGCATGGTTATGGCGATCCCCCTCTTATGCTTATGGCAATTGTCATGTTATGCTCCCTTCCGCGACAGAAGGACATGCTATCTGGATGGTGCCAGATGGCTTACGGATGTGGTTAGAGGATCTCCGTTCCCAGTCCCGCTGAACCTAGAGTTCTCAGTCACAAAGTACCGCATACCTGGGTTTTCCAGGTATTCCCTCATGGGTGAGGCTCACTCTGAGCATGTGGAAAGTGGCTGTGAGCATGGTGGCAGTTGATTTCTGGAAGTTTTCAGCTACCAGAGCTGGGTCCCCTGGGGTGGGGAGAGCTCTCACCCAACCCCTCTGGGGTGCCCCGAGTGAAACAGCCTGCTGCGGGGTCCGGTGGCATGGTTATGGTGAGCTTTCCCTTAAACTTATGATTTTCCTTAAACTTGCCTAACCCCAGATATTGCCCATAGTTTAGATCCTGCATCACAGGTGATCTCACACATTAGAGTTTCTAAGTTTCTAGTTGTAAAACAGTCATTGTGTAAACTTGCTACATAATCCAAGCAAATTAGCATTTAGGAATATCACTTGGTATCAGGTTAAGTACTGTTTATCTACTATTAATTCTCAAATGTTATCTCCAGTGCTTAAACTTACCCCTAAGTGCACGCAATTGTCTCCTCTCTATATCTACTTGAAAGTTCAATGAGTAATTCAAATATGTCATTTCCAAATCTTTATTTTCATTTGCAGTCAAAGCTACTTTTCCTCATTTATCTCCTTTTAAAAATGCCATCATCATTTTATTAATAGCTTAGACTAGGGTCATTGGCTTATATTTTGTTACACTCTTTCTTACATGCCTGACACTCAATTCTTTAGAAAATCACACAAACCCTACCATCAATGATGTATTCAGAATGTCACTTTTCACTGAGTACAAGAGGTCAGAGTCTCTTCACAAGAAAATTACTGGACTTTCCTGACTCATCTCTCAGTCTATTTCATATCCATCCAATTTATTGTGTTCCCTGCATGTTCAGGGTTATCTTTAAAACATAATTCATTTCATATGCTCCTTATCAAAATCTTCCAGTGGCTCTTGATTCCTTAGAACAAAAGCCAAAGTTTAAAATGGCCTACTAGCATCCATAAACGTCACAGTGTACCTGTTTTATATTTCTTCTTTACATTCTATTTCTTGGTTATTCTGCTCCAGAAACTTAAGCTTCTGAGTAACAATCCAGAATTCACTGTTCCTTTCCAGGCCATTACAATTGCTATTCCAATTGCTTAAAACATTTTCTATTGAGTTACTTTCTTGCCTTTCCATCCTTTTATTCCGACTTCAAAGAGCCCATTTCCCTGATCATTTACTCAAAAATGATCTTATTGTATCACTCCTCCTGTTATTGGCATCTGACCCTGATTTTTTAAAAATAAAAGACATTTATTGTTACCTAATATATTTTATCTATTTATTTTGTGTTATTTATCTCCATGAAAGGATTATTCTTTAATTATTGTATAAATGAGTGACTGACTGCATCAGTCACTAAGTGGCAGTACCTTAGAGAGGAAGTAGATCATAGTCTGAAATGGAAAATAAAGTATTTCCTCAAGTATAGATTGGAAGTTTAAAATACAGTTCACAAGATCATCTCAGTATGTGGGTTAAAGATCAAGCTGTTATATTTTCAGCTAATATAGCCACTTTAATGACAGATGCAGTTAATATGTTAATATACAGTTAATAGTTTCCATAATATGTGATTTTTGTCTAAATTAAACATAAAAATTAATAGATGAGATGAGTTTGAAACTCTTTAGTAAACTACTGAAACAATTTAAAAAACATAGTCCATGAATATAATGGCAATTTGAGAACATTAATATGTATTGTAGATCTTTGTTGTTCCTAAAATTATGGTGTATTCTAGCTTTTAGAAATATTCTGCTAGCTGTCCAATTTATAGTTTATACTTAGTTTGCTAATTGTATTAGTGCTCAATCCAAGGACACACATAAGTACAGTATGGTTTCTTGTTAGTAGTTCATTAACAAGTTCATGATGTGCTTCTTCCTGCCCCAGCATTATCAAGAACCACATTGGGAAATAGTACAATGTTACCAAGAAATATCTATATGACTGCTTATATGAATTCGTTTGATAGAACTGTTTGTTTCATAATGCATTTAGAATTAAAGAGAATAAAGGTGGTTATTGTTTTTTAAGTCATATATTTTGGGGAAATTAGGTAGAAAAAATGTTTAAAGACATGAAAATTATGCTTTGTTTTAATGAGCTCAGAGATAGAATTCTTTTTCTTTTGGTTTTGGAGTCATACACAGAAGTTCTTAGAACTTATTCCTGGCTCTGTGCTCAGGCTTTACTCCTAGCTTTGTGCTTGGGGGGAGGGGCATATTTGGTGCCAGGTATTGATTGTGGCTCTGCAATGTGTAAGACAAGTGCGTAATCCTTATACTGTGTCTCCACCTTAGAGATACATCTTTTTACCATATAGGATCCTAATTATTTTCAAAAGTTTAGTGAGTGTTTAATACTAAATTATGGTGTTATATATTAGAAATTGATCTTATGTAAACTCTGTTACTTAATGATTTTCATTATATCATCTATGCTCTTAAGACCTTGGTTTCATCTGAGCTGGTGTTTTCACTTACAAAGCCTGGTGAGTTAAGATCTACTTTCCTGTTATAAGGAATGATATGCTAGAATTTTTAAAAAAATTTTATTAGTGAAACACTATGAGGTACAGTTGCAGACTTAAAATTTTTTGTGCTTGGGTTTCAATTATACCATGTTCAAGAACCCATCCCTCCACCAGTGCCCATTCTCCACCACCACTGATCCCAGTATCCCTCCCACAACGCAATCCCCCATCCCACCCTGCCTCTGTGGCAGGGGATTCCCTTTTGTTCTCTCTCTCCTTTTGGGTGCTGTGGTTTGCAAAAGAGGCATTGAGTGGCAATCATGTTTGGTCTGTCGTCTACTTTCAGCATGCATCTCCCATCCTAGGAGGATCCTCCCAACACCCTTTATTTGTGCTCCCTTCTCTATCTGAGCAGCCTTTTCCCCTGTAAGCTTGAATTTTTAAATATAATCAGACTTCCAGTTTTGAATTTTGTAAAAATTATACTTCCTGATCTTTGAGAGTGAGAATATTAGTTTCCATTAAATATTGTATAATAATTATTGTTGAATGTATTTGATGGATCAATGATATTCATGGCACCATTTCTAAATTTTATGTATATTTTCGTATGCTTATTACAGCATAAAGTCAGGACTTTAACTGATAAATAAAATGCTTAAGATCAAATAATATACTACATTGAAGCACTATCTTGTGAAATATGTTTTTTCTTCAGAAAGTATATGAAAAAAAGCAGTCCCTCTTATGATCACTCCAGAACAGTATTATTTGGTTTTTGGTAACTGTGTCAAGGCTCATAAAAGAGTAAAAAACATCCCAATGTACTTATTTTCAAGGTGAAACTATCCATTGATCAAGAATCTAACAAATAAGTGTATTGTAAGCATGACTCAAATTGTATCAATTCGCAACTCACCACATTTTATTTAGATAGACTTAATTCTGTGAAATTCTTTTTTTATTGAATCACTGTGAGATAGAACATTATAAAATTATTCATGATTGCGTTTCAGTCATGCAATGTTCCAACACCAATCCCTCCACCAGTGTAAATTACCAGCACCAGTGTCCCCAGTTTCCCTCCCACCCCTTCATGCAACCCCCTACCCCAGCCTGCCTCTATGGCAGGCACCTCTCTTTTCTCTTTTTCTCTTTCAATCTCTATCTCTCATTTTAGGCATTAATGGTCTGCAATATAGATGGTGAAATGTATGTGATTTTACTTCCTTTCAAGACTTCTGGTCTGGCCTTGTCCATCCCTCAGGTAAGTCATTATTTGAACCTGGGACTTCTCTCCCCATGTACGTGCCCCAGGCGTCCTCTAGTACTCTGGTCTACACACCATCCCTAATCTCTACCTGTTCATCCCCAACACTGTGCCTGGCCCCTTCTCCATCCCTCAGGTTGTACCCCACCCCCCACAAGCACCAGGTATCTGTAGGAGGCGTTGCCTCTTCACAAGTGGACGTGGTCTATGCAGAAGTGGACATAGTCTACCTTGGGCTGGCAGACACTCACGCAGCCGCATGTAAATTACTCATACCCAGCAATCTCGTGTAACATCTCAGTCTCCATACCACCACACCAACATGAAGAAACAATGCAAATTGCCACCATGAGGAGAGGACAATGAAATCTGAATGGCAAAAAGGCACATGAGAAAACGCTCTACATCACTCTCATCAGGGAGATGCAGATCAAAACAAGAATGAGCTATCATCTCAAAGCACAAAGACTGGCTCACATCCAAAAGAACAAAACCAACCCATGTTGGCGAGGATGTGTCAGGAAAGGTACCCTCCTTCACTGCTGGTGAGAAAGCCGACTGGTTCAACCCTTTTGGAAAACAGTATGAACAATTCTCAAAAAATTAGAAATTGAGCTCCCATTTGACCCAGCAATATCACTCCTGGGAATATATCCCAGGGAGGCAAAAAAGTAGTCGAAATGACATCTGCACTTCTATGTTCATTGCTGCACTGTTCACAATAGCCAAAATTTGGAAAAAAACAAGTGTCCAAAAATGGATGACTGGTTAAAGAAACTTTGGTACATCTACATAATGGGGTACTATGCAGCTGTTAGAAAAGATGAAGTCATGAAATTTACATACAAGTGGTACTACATGGAAAGTATCATGCTAAGTGTGATGAGTCAAAAAGAGAGGGACAGACATAGATTGCATTCATCTGGGGAATATAAAGTAACAAAATAGGAGACCCAAGAATAGCCGAGATAAGTACCAGGAGGTTCACTCCATGGCTTAGATGCCAGCCGCTCATGCTAGGGGAAAAGACAGCTCAGATAGAGAAGGAAGCACCAAGTAAAGGGTGTTGGGAGGATCCTCCTAGGATTGGAAAAGCATGCTGGAATTAGACTATAGACCGAACATGATTTCCACTCAATGCCTCTTCTGCAAATCATAGCACCCAGAAGGAGAGAGAGAACAAAAGGAAATGTCCTGCCACAGAGGCAGGATGGGATGGGGTTATGGGGGTGGGAGGGATACTGGGATCAGTGGTGGTGGAGAATGGGCATTTGTGGAGGGATGGGTTCTTGATCATTGTATAATTGAAACCCAAACACAAAAATTTGTAAGTCTACAACTGTACCTCATGTTGTTTCAGTAATAAAAATGTTAAAAAAAAGAAACTTTGGTACATCTACATAACTAATTACTATACAGCTGTTCAGAAAAGATGAGTCATAAAATTTACAAATGGTTGTACATGGAAAGTATCATGCTAACTGAAATGAGCCAGAAAGAGAATAGAATAGAAAGACTGCATTCATCAGGGGAATATAAGTAATAGAATGGGATTCGAACACACAGGAATTGTTGCGATAAGTACCAAGGCTCTGCTCCAGGGCTTGGAAGCTGGCATCACATGTTGGGGTAAAAGGCAGCTCAAATATAGAAGGGAACAACAAGTAAAGGGTGTTTGGAGGACTCATTCAGGATGTGAGATGCATGGTGAATGTAAACTATAGACTGAACATGATAGCCACTCAATACTTCTATTGCAAACTACAACACCCTATAGGAAAGAGTGATCAAAAGGGAATGCCCTGCCACAGAGGCGGGTTGGATGTGTGTGTGTTGGAGGTAGGGCTACTAGGATCATTGGTGGTGGAGAATGGGTGCTGGTGGAGGGATTTGTACTCGATCATTGTATAACCGAAACCCAAGCACAAAAGTTTGTAAGTCTACAACTGTACCTCATAGTGTTTCGCTAATAAAAAATGAATGGAACAACTTAAAGAGACTTATTTCTTGTCCAGTGTTATCATTTCCAACTAGTATTGTCATAGTGGATCCTCCTCTGCCCTAACTACCATCCATATCCTGCTGAGGAAAGGATCAGTGATCTCCTCAATGAGGTATAGAGCATCTCTAGACTACAGTAGAAGATGGAAAAGTCCCTCAAAATAAACCAACAGACGACAAGAGAAAATCGGAATGCCAAGAAGAGTAACATAAGAATAAGTGGAGTACCAGAGGAGCAGGAAGACAACCCTGATGGAGAAGAAACCATCAAAGCTATCATTTCTGAGAAGTTCCCAGAGCTGAAGAATGCATGCACCCAAATCCAACAGGCCCAAAGAGTATCAGCTTAAAGAAGTCCAAATAAGAATACCCTAAGGCACATCCTAATCAGAATGAAGAAATCCAGAGATAGGGATAGAATATTGAAAGCACCCCTCAAGATGCCCTGGTGAAAAGAGCCTGGTTCCCTCTCCACCCCAAGAAGAACCCTGGGAGCTGAAAACCTCCAAAACCCAACCACAACCATGCTCAAGACCACTCTCCACAAGCTCGGACAAACCTCACCTATGAAAGAACCTTCAGAAAAAAAACAGTTATGTGAGAGCCGTCGCTATGAGCTCCAAACTCACTTGGAAAGGGACTGGTCCTGCTCCCCCCAGCTCCCAGGTTTTCTAGTCATTTAGCAGTCACACCCACAAACTGCCCGCCCCCGGCACCATATAATCTCATCAGCGGCCAGGTTCCAGAGACTATGAAATAAAGTCTTTCCCAGAGGAAAACAACACAGAACGTCTTGTCACAGCATTTGCAGCTGCGTGACCTCTCATTCTCTAGCCCACTGATGTAGCAAAAGTAGCACACATTTGTTTGGTTTTAACATATATGCTTGTAATATCTTACATAAGGGCTAAATGACTCCAGGATGAAATACAACAATCTTCGCATACTTTCCTATTATGGTGGTTGGGGGTGGGGAAGGTATATGGTGTTGGGATTGGTGTTTGATTATTATCTGTAATCAACTATTGTGAACAACTTCATAAAAATAAAATATGTTAAAGAATAATGAAAGCAGCGAGATCAAAGAAGGAAATATTTTATAATGGAGCATCCCTATGATTCACTGTAATTAATTCTTTAGTGCAGGTTATTTCCCTTGTCAATTTATACAGTGCTAGGTCATATGTGGAATATAATGTGTCAGACTAGATTTTAGCCAAGATAAGTGTTTTATGTTAACCACCTGAACTACAAATCCCAATTGAAAACCCTTCTCATTTTATCCTTGGGAACTTAATCTTTTGCAACCTCCGTTATCTTTTCTGTAAAATAGGAATATAAATAATGCCTATATCTTGGGGTTATTTAATGACTAATAAGCCTGAGCAGATATTAAACATGTCTTCTGACAAGTAGTTTAAACCAACTATATCAACCTACTCCATCATTACAATTTTTTTATTTTTCAAATTTTATTTAAACACCATGCTTTACAAAGTTATTCATGATGATTTGTTATAAGCCTTCAATATTCCAACACCAGTCCCACCATCACTGTGACCTTCTCTCAACCATTGTCTTCATTGTCCCAACCAGCCCGCAAGCTTATTTTCATAGCATGCCCACAGTAATTGATTTTATATTGATTTTTACCACTAAATGGATGACAAATGATCAAAAAGTATTTCCATACAAGAGAATTTGTGAAAATTGTTGGATCTCTCCATGGGGACATTAAGTCCTGTCTAAAATTTTACTAAGCTGTTGATACAAGTTGTTTTCTTTTTTTTTATATATAATTTATTTATTTATTGAATCACTGTGGGAAAAGTTACAGAGCTTTCAGGTTTAGGTCTCAATCATGTAAATATCAAACACATTTCCCTTTACCAATACTTATTTTTTACCACAAACCCCAATAGAACCCCACCTCCCACCCCTCCCAATTCCTGTGAGACAGATGAGAGTTCTAGTTAACACTCTATCTACTTTGACTAGATTCATTGTTTCGATAAAAGATGCACCATTATTATTTAGAGTTTACCCCCCCCCCCCCAATCAGACATGCTGAAAAAGCGTTGTGAAATGATTTGCTTTCTACAGCTGGGTTCAAGAATTAAATGTTGTTGCAAGGCCATGATAGCGATAGTGGCTGCACGGTTTTGGATTTCTGCTATTTTACTTATTAACCCTGGAAGTATTTCTACGAAAAGTCAGATAATTAAGAGATTGGTTTCTGTGCTCTGGAGTCATGGCCGTGCTGGAGAGCCGCTCATGGGGGGCAACTGGTGACCTCGGTAGGGCGTGAAGGACGGGCCGGAACGCCCCCCTTCCCATGAAGTTTTGTAGCCATCATTACAATTTTTGTCTTCTATTTCTTTGCAATGTCAACACAGTTGTGTGTGGAACAATTATGAAGGAAAAAACGGGGAAAATATTACTTGTTTGGGTCATGTTCCGTAGAATCTTCCAATAAATATTTATCAACAATTTACTGTGATATAGGAACTGTTTTTTGAAACAATGAAAATTAGGTTTCTGCTATTACAAAATCCACATAAAACAAAGGAAAACAGACATACAGAAGTTTAGAGTCAAGTTAAAGGAGTGACATAATAAGTGACATAATAATAAGGAGCAATAGTATAACTGGCAGGTTGCTTACCTTGCACTAAACCCACCAAGATTTGATCCTTAGCACTGCATATGGTTCCCTGAGCCCAGTCAGGAGTGATCTTTGAGCACAGCGCCAGGAGTAAGCCATGAGAAATGCCAAGTGTGACCCCCAAACTAAACCAAATAAAAAGAGTAAGCAATCACTTCTATTCTGAAATGTTTCTAAGTGAAAAAGTATTATTGCTTAGGAAAATAAAATTGTGTTAAAGTTTTTGGCATCAATACACAAAGTTATAACAACCCTCTGCCATTGTTCCTACGTCATCTCTAGCTTGGTCTTCTTTCCCTTTCTCTTCACTCACCAGTATTTGCTAACAACCCTCGTAATCCAAGGTCAAAAGTCTTCCATTGCTCAGTATTGTGTTTTTCCTTCTTTCTTTATATTCAAAGATTAAGTAAAATCAATCCAGATTTGTCCATCTCCCACTGAATTATTACTCTTTTTTTAAAATTTTTATTAGTGAGACACCATGAGGTACAGTTGTAGACTTACAAATTTTTGTGCTTGGGTTTCAATTATACAATGATAAAATACCCATCCCTCCACCAGTGCCCATTTCCCACCACCACGGGTCCCAGTATCCCTCCCACCCCCCATCCCCTCATTCCACCCTGCCTCTGTGGCAGGGCATTCCCTTGTACTCTCTCTATCCTTTTGGGTGTTATGGTCTGGAAAAGAGGCATTGAGTGGCAATCATGTTTGGTCTATAGTCTACTTTCAGCATGCTTCTCCCATCCTCTGAGGATTCTCCCAACACCCTTTATTTGGTGCTCCTTTCTCTATCTGAGCTCCCTTTTCCCCTAGCATGTGTGGCTGACCTCAAAGCCATGGAGCAAAATTCCTGGTACTAATCTCGGCCATTCTTGAGTTTTTGTCTTCTATTTTGTTACTTTGTGTTCTCCAGATGAATGCAATCTGGTTAAGGAAACTTTGGTACATTTACACAATGGAGTACTATGTAGCTGTTAGAAAAGATGAAGTCATGAAGTCATGAAATTTACATACAAGTGGTACTACATGGAAAGTATCATGTTAAGCAAAATGAGTCAGAAAGAGAGGGATAGACATAGAAAGATTGCATTCATCTGGAGAACTATTACTCTTAACATGACACCCTCCAATTCTGTCCATGTTGCTGAAAACTGTATGATTTAATCTTTTGTTATGGCATGGTGTGTGTGTATGTGCGTGTGTATGCGCACAAGCACGCTCATGAGCTATCCATTCATTTGTTCTCAGACATTTGGGTTGTTTCAATGTTTTGGTTATTGTACTAAGTGCAGCAATAATCATAGTTGTGCATATATCTTTTATAATTACTGTTTTTATATTTGGGAGGTAGATGTCAAGAAGTATAATTATTGAGTCCTATTGGAGTTCTATTCTTACTTTTTAGAGAATATCCATACTGCTTTTCATAGAAGCTGAACTACACCATATTCCCACCAACAGTGAATGAGTATTTTTTTTATTTATTTATTGAATTGCTGTGGGAAAAGTTACAAAGCTTTCAGGTTTAGGTCTCGATCATGCAAATATCAATCACATTTCCCTTTACCAATACTTATTTTTCACCACGAAGGACCCCAATAAACCCCCCACCCCCCGCAATGCCTGTGGGGCAGATGAATTCTAGTTAACACTCTATCTACTTTGACTAGCTTCATTGTTTCGATAAAAGTTGCACCATTATTATTTAGACTTTACCCCCCCCCCCCACCCTGCAAATCATCCATGCTGAAAAAGCATTGTGAAATGATTTGCTTTCTACAGCTGGGTTCAAGAATTAAATGATGTCGCAGTTCTGGATTTCTGCTATTTTATTTATTAACCCTGGAAGTATTTCTACTGAGAGTCAGATAATTAAGAGATTGGTTTCTGTGCTTCTGGGGCTGTGGCCGTGCCGGAGAGCCGCTCGTGGGGGGCAACTGGTGACCTCGGTAGAGCGTGAAGGATGGGAAGGAATGCCCCCCGTCCCATGAAGTTTCAGTTGTGCCCCCACCCCCGGCTCAGACCTGCTGTCCACAAGGCTCCCATGCGACCGCCATCTTTCTTTCCAGAGAGGAGAGGGCGAATGGGGCAACACCCTTTCCCCTCTGGGCAGGCAAAATGGCGTGGATTAATGCATAGTCTATTCGCTTTTCTGCTCCAAGCTGCTGATTTTCTGCACTAAGTCCTTGTGCTTCTGGGGCCGTGGCCGTGCCGGAGAGCCGCTCGTGGGGGGCAACTGGTGACCTCGGTAGGGTGTGAAGGACAGGCCGGAACGCCCCCTGTCCCATGAAGTTTCAGTCGTGCCCCCACCCCCAGCTCAGACCTGCTCTCCACAAGGCTCCCATGAATGAGTATTTTGTTGCATCCCCATCAACACTGAAAGTTTCCAGTCTTTGAAAAATATCATTTTCACTGTTGTGATATATTGCTGTGTGGATTTGCATTTACTAAGAATAAGTCATGATGTCACTTTTTCATATGCCTACTAGTCATCCATATGTCTTCTTTCGGGATGTGTCTGTTCATCTCTTCTTCCCATTTTTGACAGTTATTGGATTTTTTTATTGTTTAACTTTGTGACATCTTTATGAATATTAGCCATTTACCTCATCTATTATGTGCAAATATTTTCTCCCACTTAATAGTGTGTCTATTTTAGCTTGAGTTTCTTTTGCCATACAAAGGCTTTTAAATTGTATATAGTCCTATTTTGTTGTTGTTGTTTTTGTTGTCTTTGCCTTTGGAGTAAAATCCTTGAAAATGGCTCTGAGATCCATTTCCAAAAGTGTTCTGTGTATGTATCCTTCAATGTAGTTTATATATTCTAGCCTAATCTTGAGGTCCTTAATCAAATAATTTGAGTTAACTTTTGTGAATACATTTGAGCTACAGTTCCAGTTTCATTTTTTTCTCATGTTGCTCCCTACCTTTATAACATCATTTATTAAGCAACTTCCCTTGCTCCACTTCATGTACCTAGTTTTTTTGCCCAGAAGTCTGAGAGTTTATCACAGGGATCTCAATTCTCTTCAATTGGTCTTCAAGTCAAACTGTATGCAAATATTGAACTAGAAGACAAAGGAAAAAAAGATCGCCATATTCAAATAGTGTCAAAAACATCAAATACTTTTGTATAAACAATGGATGTAAAATACCTAGACATTAAAAACTTTAAGTCACTATTTTAAAAAATGAAATAGGGCACCCTGAAATGGAAAAATATTCATGTTCATGAATTTGAATAATTAATAATGTCAACATTACACTACTACCAAAAGCATTATACAGATTAAATGAATTATCCCATTAAAATTCCAATGATTTTTCTTAAGGAATTAGAACAAACTCTAGCAAAATGTTATGGAATCATAAAACTTTCCGAATTGTCAAAGTAATTCTAAGAATAAAACTGGAGGTATTATGATTCTCAATTTTAAATGGAATTATCAGTTTTATAATTAAAACTCTGTGGTATTAGAAAAAAAGATGCTGAGATTTAAGTGGAAAGAAAAACAAAATAAAAATAGGAAATCTCTGGTCAGTCACTACTTCTGAAATGCCATAAGTATGCTTTTTTTGTGGACTCCATGAATTCTTTGATTTTTTGATTCCAAGAACATTTAAATAACTTTGGGAAGCATAACACATTAAATAATGCCATCAAGTGTATTTTCTATCCTTCATTCAGTGCATTTTATAATTTCAAGTGTACATTTTTAGTTAACTTTCATAAAATTATTAAATATCTGGTTTCATTCTTTTGTATCAGAAAATTTCTTATGGAACCCTAAAAGGCATTGGTTTTTCTGAAGAAGTAAGCAATAGAAATTATAAATAAACTGACAGTAATCAGTTATTCAGTCTCATATTCTCTACCACCAACTATGTACCCTATGATTTATATGAATTCTATCAATTCTCATAGTTAATAGAAAACTAAAGGGATAGATTTTGTTCCACAAGATTATTCCCCATTTCAGATATCAGTTGTGAATACCAGTAACTCTGACCAATCAGCTATAAATTCAGTTGTAATCATGATGTTTCTTAGGTTTGCTAATTTTCTAAAATAATCCACAGGACTTAGGGAAACTCCCCATACTCTTGCTAGACTTTTTTAAAGGATATAATTTCTGAATAGCAAAGAAAAGAGAGCATAAGAAAAGGCATGGGATATGATGGAGTTATGTGGCAAGGGTACCAACTGTAACTGCTTCTAGAATCCCATTCTCCACCGGGAGACAGGAGAGAGAGATGGAGAGAATTGTTTATCACTTTCCTAGAACTTCAAAAAACATTCACCAGACACAGCAGCAACTCCTGGAAGGCACCACAGTGCCGTAGATTTCTCCAGGCCCCATACCAATCCGATTTCACCGGGTTACCCCAGATGGAGCAAGTGTAGTCTCCCTGCCTGCTCCAGATGGAATCCTGGCGACCAAGAGCTTACACAAGCAAGGCCCAGGTATGCGGATTGGTTCTAGAACTAAGTCTCTAAGCCTCCTGGCAGCAGTGGAGTCGGGCAGTCCCTCCCTGGATCCCTGATGGCACGACCACAACTCGCCTCTGGGTGCCATCTTGGCACACCAACAAACTGGATCCAGAGACTCCAAATTGAATCCCAAAATGGATTAGTTCCCTACATAGATGTCTCTGGAACCCAACCACTTACAATCTTATAATTCCAGGAGCACCTCTCATGATATGCAAAATGAGCAATGGAAAATAAATGATCCAGTGTCTGCTCCTGGGAGGCAGCCTTGAATGGTGGTGGAAAAATTCGAGCAAAATATAATACCCCAAAGTAGAGAGAGAGTATTGGGAAATTGTCTGATCCAACTTTGATCCCCAGCACCCCATATGGTATCCTGAGTCCCACCAGGAGTGATCCCTGAGTACAACCCAGGAGTAATCCCTGAGCCCCCCAAACAACAACAACACCATATGTATGCATGGGTGTATGAGCACACAAATTACATTATAGTTGTTTCTTTTCACTTTTCTGCTTACTGAGTGTCTTTTAGTCTTACAAAGTAAATGACACTTTGGGGTATAAAGTACTACATTTTCTGGTTGCCTCATTTGGTAATATCATAATTCCCATTTCCTATTTTTGATGGTCAGAAGAGTGCAGAGTAAAAAGATTTAAACAATGAAAGAGATAGCTTGATTTCTGTTTATATATTTGGGTCACACCCAGCGATGTACAGGGGTTACTCCTGGCTAATGCACTCAGGAATTACTCCTGGTGGTGCTCAGTGGACCATATGGGATGCTGGGAATCAAACATGGGTCGACCACATGCAAGGCAAATGCCCTACCCGCTGTACTATAGATCCAGCCCCGAGATAGCTTGATTTCTGAAAGTCAACAGTACCTTTGTAACTAAGGAAGGAGAAAGAATTTCCTCAGTAACAGAACTCTGAAGGAAGAACTCTGGACTTGGTGGCAAGTAAAACTACATTTTATTTTTCTTGAAATTTAGACTTGGAAATATCAGTGGAATAATGGATAAAAGTTTTTAAAATAATGAATAAAATTAAGTAATATATGTTCCTTATAGAAAGGCCGGAGACACTCCTTTTGCTCTTAAGAACTATCCTAGCTCCACTTACTAGTATTAGCTTAGGAAATCTCAGTTCTGACATAGCCATGCCTGATGAGAAACATTTTCTTTCATCGGGCCTGGAAATAGCCTAGTGTGTACTACACTTCTGTAATTTATGTGGTCCCTGGGAAGCTTTTAAAGTATCTGTATTTAACTTTCATTTCCTATCCCATAATATGCTGTTGTCACTTGAATTGACTTTGGCTCCACTCTTGAAGCCCAATACTTCTTCTCAGACTCTGCTGAAATTAGGCCCCTTTCCAGGAACTGACTGTTTACTGTTTGCAGATATGTGTATTTTTTGCCAGATCTCCCAGAAAATGACTTGGTCGCACTCTCTTGAAAACATTACTTCACCCTGAGATTTTTTATGTACTCATTTTGTTCTCTGTCCCTTGGGCTGCATCAAATGTAGATTTATATCTTGATTCGATTTTAGTGTAGGCCAATTTTGATCTAAGGAAGGCCACTTTAATTTGTTGTACTATTCTTTCCCTGTACCAATGTTTTCAAATCACTTTTTCCTAACTAGTTTCAACTAGATACCTTGTATCTGAGAAAGATATTAATGAATGTGAAGTCTATTGTATATTATAAAGCAACAATTCAGTGTTTCTTTAAAAGTCATCAAATATTAATATATGTTTTTATGTTTAAAACTTTTTTATTAGTGAAACAGTGAAACATCATGAGGTACAGTTGTAGACTTACACATTTTTTGTGCTTTGGTTTTAATTATACAATGATCAAGTACCCATCCCTCCACCAGTGCCCATTCTCCACCACAAGTGATCCCAATATCCCTCCCAACCCCGATGGCCCCCCCATCCCACCCCCCTCTATGGCAGGGCATTCCCTTTTGTTCTCTCTTCTTTTGGGAGCTGTTGTTTGCAAAAGAGGCATTGAGTGGCAATCATGTTCTATAGTCTATAGACTATTTTCAGTATGCATATCCCATCTTAGGAGGATCCTCCCAAAAGCCTTTACTTGGTGCTCCCTTCTCTATCTTAGCTGCCTTTTCCCCTACCATGTGCAGCTGGCCTTCAAGCCATGGAGCATACATCCTGGTACTTATCTCGACTATTCTTTGGTGTTAGTCTCCTGTTTTGTTACTTTATATTCCACAGAAGTTCTACATGGTGCTGGAAAAGTTCTATAAAGAAGACCACACGTTCTACAAGATCATTGTCGGTTTTTTTAATGCCAAGATAGGACTGAGAAGATCAGATGAAGAACTCCACATTGGGACACATGGCCTTGAATGGAATGAACAGGATGAGAGACTGTTTGAGTTCATCATGTCGAGCAAGATCATCCATGGTAATCCACAGATCCAGAAGGCTGAATCTAAACGTTGGACATAGGAATCTCCTGGTGGATGGTTCCACAACAAAATTGACCACATCATATTCAATTGACGGTTTTGCCAGGCTGATGTCACTGTTATCCCAAAATTCCAAACGGGATCGGATCACCGTCTCCTTTGTGCAAAATTCTACTTCACAGAACAGGGAGAAAGGAATGGAAAGTTTAAGAAGAGAACACCCGATGCCTGCTGAAAGTAGTCTATGGACCGAACATGATTGCCACTCAATATCTCTTCTGCAGATCATAGCACCCAAAAGGAGAGATAGAACAAAAGGGAATGCCCTGCCACAGAGTCAGGGTGGGATGGGGGATGGGGGGTGGGAGGGATACTGGGATTGGTGGGGGTGGAGAATGGGCACTGGTGGTGGGAAGGGTACTCGATCATTGTATAACTGAAACCCAAGCACAAAAACTTGTAAGTCTACACCTGTACCTCATGGTGTTTCACTAATAAAACAAAAAAACAACAAAAAAAGAGAACTCCCAGAACAACCACCAACTGGGAGCTGGGAGCTCTTTGGCTCTTTTGCATCAACATGGGAAGATGCCGTCATTGACAACATTGATGAGGAATATGATTGACCGGTTCAGCACCTCCATGATGGTGCGAGGAATGACAAGAGAGAGATAACCACAAAAAAAAGCCTTTCTTTGAAAACTCTGAGCTTATTCGCCAACATGGATTGGCACATGTCTCAGGCAACCGCAAGCAAACGTCTGAGCTTGCAAAGTAGTGCAGAGGAAGACCTCAAAGAGAGAAGAGCAGCAGTGCTGGTAGATGCGTCAGAAGCCAGAAAAAGCATTTATAACACCCTCCTGTCCTTCAGCAACTACAAGACCAAGATGACTGCCCTCTGACATCCTGATGGATCTATCACATCTTCCAAAAGGGCAATTTGCTCGAGCGGGCCCAGTAATGTCTCCATTGGAGACTTTGTTCTTACTGTGTTTGGCATATCGAATACTCTCAGTAGCTTGCCGGGCTCTCCGAGAGGGGCGGAGGAATCGAACTCGGGTCGGCCATGTTGGCCGCTTGTAAGGCGAACGCCCTACTGCTGTGCTATGACTTCTACTCAGATCTCTTTAATAGCCACGTTCACCTGCCCACATACCAAATTCCACAGGATGGATATGTTGTTCCCAATGATCTCTCTTCTGAAATTCGACATGCCATCTCGTCGGTATAGAAACAAAGAGCACCTGGCCCAGACAAGATCAGACCTGAACAGCTGAAGAACCTACCATCAGTACTCATCAATACACTGGCTTGGCTCTTCACACGCTACCTGTCTGAATGCATGGTTCCATCCCAGTGGAAAACCAGCAGGACTGTACTGTTATACAAGAAGGGAGACATCCACAACATTGGCAACTATCACCCAATCTGCCTATTGTCTGTTATCTACAAGCTGTTCACTCGTGTCATCCTGAATAGGATTGGCAGAACACTAGATGAAGGACAACCATGAGAGCAACCGGGTTCCGCAAAGGATTCAGCATGATCAATCATATCCACACGATAACCAAGCTCATTGAGGTTTCTCGGGAGTTCAAGATGCTGCTCTGTCTAATGTTCATTGATTTAAAGAAGGTCTTTGATTCTGTTGAGATGGAAGTGGTCATCGATGCCCTAGCCAATCAGGGCATTCAAACTCAATACATCAGGATCCTCTGTGAACTGTATTACAGATTCATTACCAGGATCTCACCATTCTACAAAGAAATGATCATTGATGTCAAGAGAGGGGTTCAGCAAGGTGATACTATTTCACCGAAACTCTTTAGTGCCACCCTCAAGAACATCATACAATGACTGGAATGGGAAGGAATGGGAGTGAAGATAGACGGTCGGCAACTACACCACCTGGGCTTTGCTGATGACATCGGTCTAATAACAGGAAACATCAGCCAAGCTGCACAAATGCTGACCAAATTCGACCATGAGTGTGGAAATGTCGGATTACAACTGAATCTCACAAAGACAGTGTTGATGAGAAACAGTCTGTTCCTGACGTTCCATTCACTCTCAACAGAACGTCCATCTCCGAATGCAACAGTTATGTGTACCTAGGTCGAGAAGTCAACATTATGAATGATCTGGCACCTGAGTTGTGCAGGAGGAAGAGAGCGGCTTGGAACACCTTCAAGAGTGTCGAAAATAACTACAAGGATGAAGAACCTCCAGCTCTGAGCACATCTCTTCGATTCCTGTTCTTTCTGCATTAATATACGCCTCAGAGACCTGGGCCCTATGAAGACAGGATGAGAACGCTATTCGGGTCTCTCAAAGAGGAATCAAAAGAGCTGTGCTTGGAGTATCACGTTTCACTCAAATGAGATAAAGAATCTGGAGTTCTGATCTCCATCAACCCTCAAGAATCAGGGACGCTTTCTCGTTTGCCAATGCATCAAAAATCAGATGGGCTGGACATGTGATGAGATTTAGAGATGACTGCTGGACTAGAGCCATTACTGACTGGATTCCTCGGGACGTCATAAGATCGTGTGGCCGCCCACCTACGAGATGGTCAGACTTCTTCGTCAATACCCTAAACGATAGGTTTGAGGCTCTTCGCGTTCCTAGAATGAGCAGATGCCATTGGCCTATGCTAGCATGCAACAGGGATGAATGGAGAAGTTACTGGTGCCCGCTCGAGCAAATCGATGAGTAACGGGATATCAAGTGATCAAGTGATATTCCACAGATGAATGCAATCTTTCTATGTCTGTCCCTCTCTTTCTGACTCATTTCACTTAGCATGATACTTTCCATGTAGTACCACTTGTATGTAAATTTCATGACTTCATCTTTTGTAACAACCACATAGTATAATCTACAGAATGGGAAAGGATATTCACCCAATACCCATCTGATAAGGGGTTGATATCAAGGATATACAAAGCACTGGTGGAACTCCACAAGAAGAAAACCTCCAACCCCATCAAAAAATGGAGTGATGAAATAACAGAAACTTTCTCAAAGAAGAAATCCGAATGGCTAAAAGGCATATGAGAAAATGCTCTACAACATTTATCAGCAGAGAGATGCAGATCAAAACAGCAATGAGATATCATCTCACACCATAGAGACTGGCCCACATCCAAAAGAACAAAAGCAACCGGTGTTGGCATGGATGTGGGTAGAAAGGGACTTCCCTTCACTGCTGTTGGGATTGCCGACTGGTTCAGCCCTTTTGGAAAACAGTATGGACGATTCTCAAAAAATTAGAAATTGAGCTCCCATTTGACCCAGCAATGCCACTCCTGAGAATATATCCCACAGAGGCAAAAAAGTGTAGTCGAAATGACATGTGCACTTCTATGTTCATGGCTGCACTGTTCACAATAGCCAAAATCTGGAAAAAAACCAAGTGCCCCAGAACGGATTACTGGTTAAAGAAACTTTGGTACATCTACAAAATATTAATATATTTGAATATCAAGATCAGAAGATCTCACAGTGGTTTTGATTTATGCAAGTACATAGGGAAGGGCCTCCATGACAATGGAATTCCTTGAACATAATCAAACCTCCTAGCCTTAAGGCCATGAGGGCCAGTCTTGTGAGCACAGAAACTAAGGCCTTATACGCCCCTCACCTGCACCAGTAACAGGCCCAGAGAAAGCTGTACTCCATTCCAAGAGAAGCTCCAGCAGGAACAAAAGACCAGGAAAGGAATTTCAGAGAAGTCTCCTAACTCCTTGGCAACCCCTCTAGCAATGAATTCTAACATAGCTACAAGCGTTACGTGAGGCATCTTGGGAAAGACCCTATAAAAACCACCTTGAACAAAGGAAGTGTGTACATAAGCTGCCCAAACCCATGTGCTCCTCGTGCTCACGTGGCAAAACATACTAACTTTCCTTTCAACATGAGTCCATGGCTTGAGAACTTGGGTGGTGGGTATCAACACCATGGTGAAAAGACCAAGTGAATATAGGCTTATTGGCTACCTTGTGGGACTGGTGGGGCTCTGTCCCCTACCCATGCTGGGGCATGTAACAGACTTTACCAGTCTTCGACTTCCCAGCCAGTCTTGAGGTAGTGGAGGTTGGATTGCGATAAAGTGACTGTCTCTCTCCTCTCTGCCTCACATACACCAACCATGAGGGCCTGCCGACTTCAGTTAGGATTTAAACCAAGTTTGATTCCTAGCACTACGTAGTTCTCCAAGTCCTGCAGACATGAATGTCCCCAGACCACTGCCAGGTTTAACCTTGATGATCACCAGCACTGCACAGAGGACACCAGTAATCTCCAGCATTGCGGGACCTGAGCAGCATCATATCCTCAGGTCCTTTTATTGAACCATTGGCACAGTTTGCCTAGAATTGCTGGCGGGACACCTGGGCCTGTTGAGCACCTCTTTGGAAGACTCCCCCCAAATCATTAAATAGAACTTTTAGAGTATTAAAATAAAAATTTTAAATGGGTCTTCATTACATCGAGAAGCAAAATTTAGTCCATTCTTTCACTGATTAATCTAGGAAATCAGGGTGAAAGCGCATATCAATGAACATTACAACCAACTGAATTTGATTAAACAATTTAACTTATTTTTTCATGTCTACAAAACACATGTACTTTTTAATTTCAAGATATCGTTAAATTTCTATTTCTATGCATTATGCCTCTCCAAACCTTTAAAGAAGACCTACTCCCGATCCTTTTTAGGATCTTTCAGAAAACCAAAGATAAATGAACCCTCCCAAATATTTTCTATGAGGCAAGCATTGCACTGTAGCACTGTCCTCCAGCTCTCCTCCTCAATTTGCTTGTGCGGGCACCAGTAACATCTCACAACAAATTGTGAGAATTGTTACTGTGTTTAGCATATCGAGTATGCCACGGGAAGCTTTCCAGGCTTTGCTGTGTGGGCGAGATACTCTTCATAGCTTGCTGGGCTCTCCGATAGGGGCGGAGAAATCAAACCCGGGTCGGTCATGTGCAAGTCAAACGCCCTACCCACTGTGCTATCACTCCAGCCCCCATTTATACTATGAAGTATAATATAACATTTTAAGGAGAAGGAGATCAGGGGAAAAACAGGAAACTTAAAATATCCAGGAGGGCATTAAATTTTTTTCCACAAATTTTGTTTTATTAAAACACTAAGTTACAAAATTATTCATAGTTGGGTTTTTGACACATAACGTTCCATAACTGATCCATCCACCAGTCTCAATTTCCCTCTATCAGTGTTTCCAGCTTTTCTTTTCTACCCCTGCCACCCAAGCCCCAGCCTACCCATCTCTACACACGTCTTTTATGTTTGGTTATTAAAGTTTCAGAGTCTTGGGGCCAGAGTGGTAGTACAGGGTGTAGGGCATTTGCCTTGCATGTGACTGATGCTGGTTCAATCCCCAGCATCCTATATGACCCCCTGAGCACTTCCAGGAGTAATTCTTCAGTGCATAGTCAGGAGTAACCCCTGATCATCTCTGAGTATGACCCCAAAAGCAAAAATAATATTTGAGTTTAGTGATTTCATTGTTACAACTCTGATATTTGGATATTTAGCTCTATACTTCTTTAGCTCTACTGAAGTATTGAAGTACCTTGATCCATGGGCCCTGTTGCTTCTCATCTGTTTATTCCCACTTCCTCACCTTACTTGTCCCACCTATATTTTGAGGCCAAGGGAGACCTAAGCATCCCCTTCTTCAAACTATTGATTTCCTTATCCAGTTACTCTCAATGCCACATGTTAAAATATCCAGGAGAGCATTAATTTTTTTCCACAAATTTTCCACAAGGATACCATCCTCTTTTAATCTTTCCTGGAGGGTATTTTTTAAGTCTCTAAATGCGTTCATTGAAATTTGAGCTAGAGGAAGGGAAAGATTTTGAATCTAAGTCTTCTTTTTCTTGTCATCAACTTGGAAATTTTGAATATAAAATTTCTCAGGGAAATTTGTTAAGTAATTTCTGACAAAAATATTATGAGGTACTCAAACTAGCTGACATCTTCAAAGTAGATGCCAAACTAATTAATTATGTTTCTGTGTACCTTCCTAACTTCAATTTAAGATGAAGCATTGCAAGTGTTCAAGAACAGATGACTAGAAAAAGAAACGGTGGTACATATGCACATTGGAATACTACTGTTATAAGAAAAGATAAAATCTTCCAGTTTTCTGCTACATGGATGGATCTGGAGAGTAACATGCTGATTGAAGTTAATCAGAAGGAGAGCGAAAGATACAGAATGACCCTCATGTGTGATATGTAAACAAAGGAAACAAATACTCAAAGACAATATAAACTAAGAACTGATATTTAGTAGGATACATATCGCTGTAGGGAGGATGGGAGGGAATGGAACTAGGGAGGACAATAGGGCAATGGTGGACGGAAGCTCACAATCTGGGTGGTGGGTACGGTATTCAAGTCTTTTATGCACAAACCCTTGCATTATCAATATTGCAAATCACACTGCCTAAACTAAAATTTAAAAAGTGAAATGCAGCAGCCATACATTAAATGTTCTATCATTTAATTTAACTGCATTCTGTTTAACCATAATATTTTTAAGGACCATGTTACATATAACCCATAACCTGGAAATTATCTTTTGATGGAGTGTGTGTGGGGGGGGGGGGACTGGAAAAACACCCAGTAGTACTCAAGGCTTACTTTTTGCTCTACACTCAGGGTAACTCCTGTGAGCTAGCATGGCAATATATGGGGTGCTGGGAATCTAACCTATGATTCAAGTTAGGCACATTTAAGGCAAGTGCCTTACCCACTGTATTATCTCTCCAGTACCAGTGATTATGTTTTAATTAGTTTTTTCATATGACTCCTTAGAAAGTTCCTTCCTATGTCATTTGGCCAAAGAACTTTCAGCAGAGTCATTCAAGTTAAAATCATCTTAACTATGACATTAAACATTGTATGAAAAAAGTGAACCATTAGTTTTGCAAAGCATAGAGTAAAAATAGTTTAAAAAAAATCTAAGGGCAAAACATCAGTCGATAGAAGACTGTGTCTGAAGTCCCCTCTTTATTCAGAATCTTTGCATTTTGTTTCTCTGTATGTGTAAGTAGTGTCAAATATATTCTTGATATCTGAAAGAAGTTACCAAGTCTGAACCTGCTTTACAAATCAAGGAATTTACTTTTAATCCATAGGAAAATTAGATGGCATATTAGACTAGATACAATCTTATTTCATTCTCACTTTGGAACTGATATCATCAAATTTAGTTAGAAAAAAATCAAAAGTAACCCGACTTTATGCCTTTGCATGCCTCCTGGACACGGAGATTAAATCAGTGTGAACAAAAACATTGGGTTTTTTTTTTGGGGGGGGGGCGGGTGTACACCCAGCAGTGCTTTGGGTTTACTCGTGGGTCTGCATTCAAGCATTTAGTGGATCACTCCTGGTGGGCTACAGAACTATATATGGTGTGGGAGTCGAATCTGGGGTACTTTCAACCTGGAGTACTATCAACCTGGGGATACTATCACTCTGGTACTAAACCTTGTATTCTGAAGACTGAGGCACAATTTGGTGGTAAATTGAATTCTTTTGTTTAGTTTTACTTGTTTTTACATTTTTAAAAAAAAATCTTCATTGTATATAATATTGGAAGTATTTGACAAATTTTCATGGAAGAAAAGTATATACTTACTGAATTTCTATTACAATACCACGCATTTTAAGAATTCAGAGGAAACAGATAATGCTGATGATCTAATTTTTCCTCACTGCCCATTTTACATATGAAAAGCTGTTTCTTAAGGTAATTTTTCCCGAAATTTTGTTTGAATTTGAAGATCTGACTAGATGGCATTTAAAGTTTTATTCAATGTATTAAAAAATACTGCTCAAGGAGTTTAAGAAAATTGATTGGGGCAAGGAGAGCCTGGGTTCCTTTTCCATTTGTCATTCTTTTAATATGCGAAGCTATTTGAAACTCAGTACAGTAAGTTACTTGGGATAGTACATCAAGGAAACAACACATCCAGCTTATTACATTTGAATTATATTTTAATTATATTTTATTTTACCTTTGAATTATATTCTAATTCTCACTGCACTGAGTCATGTAGTTAAATAATATTGGCCTCCTGAAATGACATATCAGGAACTAATTAAAAAGGGAAAACATAACTCAGTTGAAGTTTTTGGTTTTCCTCTAAAGTTTTGACAACTGTAACTTGAATAGTGACCTGCTTTGAATGCAAGTTTTCTCATGACAGTTGGTAATTTTCATGGATAAAGCAGAGCTCCTCCTACATAAAGAGTTCAGTTCTAAAGTAATTTAAAATCCATTAAGCTAAGAAGCTTCTCATTGAGACAGATTTCAGTGGGATTGCAAAAGAATTTGATTACAACTGGACACATTATTCGCTAAGCATCGTAAGTCTGGAACTAAAATTCAGGGGAGGGAGTGTAGGGATAATAGGTAATTTATTTTGAATACTTTTTTTCACTTTGTTCAACTTTTACAATGAGCTCATAAAATGTGTGACAAAAAGTTTGTTTGATTCTAAAACAGTTACTCAGGAAAAATAATACATTTTTGCATAAAATGAATAGAAGCTGGACAATCACTATGAACAATCTATTACTTTAAATTGTATTGTTTTCTTATTAGTTTTTATTTTCAATAAAAGTTATCTCTAAGTAAATCTAAGTCTTTCAGTATGGAAAGCATAGTGGCAGTTTAAGATTATGTTATCTGAGATTATTTTAATGTTTTCTATAAAAGAGAAACCTTCATTTTGTAGTAAATTCCTTCTTTCAAGCTGATAAATAGCCATAGAACATTCCTGAAATAACTTATCTTTACATGGTGTTTTGATTTAATTTATAGAATATGTTTATCTGGTGTATAAGGCTATTTAATTTATGTGTATATATAAATAGTAAGTTTATTTTTAAAAACATTCCATTTTTATTGCTTCAGCTGTGACATGAGCTAGCTTCTTATATGATTCACACTAACATTACTCTGAAAGAAAATATATTTAACATGTAAATCTAACCATAGCTTTTATATTTGCATTTACTTTAAATACTTTCAGTTAGTTTTCTCTTTTTATAATGTGAAAGAGTACTACATATAAAATTGATAAATACAAAAGCTTTACTAGTTAATTTTTACTAAAATTATATTAAAATATAGAATATTTTTGAAAGTTCAAAACTTAAGTAAATTGCCTGTACTTAATACTAACTGTACTTATTCTAAGTAAAAGAAAACAAACCAATGATTAGTTCAAAATATAGACATGTGACCTGGGTAGAACATACTATCATTCTTAATTTTTATTTCTTCATCTGTGAAGCCACACGACTCTGCCTAGTATTTAAAATGTAATGAAAATGAGAGAATTATTTAGACAAAAATTAGACAAAGAAGAAGCAGAGCATTTATTTAGCTGGTCTCTCATTAGGTGCGTATACATTTAGGAGCGTGATTTCTTCCTGCTGTACCTATCACTTGATTAAAAATAATCACTTGATTCACTTTCCCTTCTTACCTTTTTCAACCTGAAATCTATGTTTTTTGATACTAGTAAGGCCACTCGAGCTTTTGTTGAGGGGGATGTTTGCTTGCAGGTTTGTTTTCCATCCTTTGACTTTGAATCTGTGTTTGTTCTGATTGGTCAGATGTGTTTCTTGTAGGCAGCAGAATGTTGGGTTCTGACTCTGAATCCATTTTTCCACTCTGTGTCCCTTAATTGGTGAATTTAGACCATTGATATTGAGAGAGATTATTGTTATGGGGTTTTGTGTCATCTTTATGTAAGGGTTTCTTGTGCTTGTAGGGGTTTGTCTTGTCTTACAGTAGCCCCTTTAGCCCTTCTTTTAGGTTTGGTTTTGAGTCTATGAAGTTCCTGAGCTGTTGTTTATCCAGAAAATAGTGTACTGTTCCTTTGAGTTTGAGTGAGTTTAGCTGTATAAAGTATTTTTGGTGAAGCCTTCATTTCAGTGAGTTTTTTCAGTATATCCCACCATTGCCTTCGGGCTTGGAGGGTTTCCTCTGATAGGTCTGCTGTGAATCCAAGGGGTGCTCCTTTGTATGTGATTTCCTACTTTGACCTTGCTGCTTGCAGTATTGTGTCTCTATCTGTGGCATCCATCATTCTAACTATAATACGTCTTGGAGTTTTTTGTTAGGGTCTCTTAGCTGGCACCCTTTGGGCTCCTTGAATCTGGATGCCTGCATTGTTCAACTCTGGGAACTTTTCAGCAATGATTTGTTTAGCCGTGGCTTTTTCATTGGGATTATTTCCCTGACCTTCTGGTACTCCAATGATTCTAATTTGTTCCTCTTGGAATCATCCCCCTAGGATTCTGATTCGCTCAAATGCATGAGCATTTGCCGGCCCCCAAAAGGCCACACCCACTTCTGCAGAGGCCAGGCCCACTTCTGCAGAGGCCATGCTCCCTACTGGTACGTGGTGTATGGAGGGGTACAGACCTGGGAGAAGGAGAAAACCGTGTGCGGCGTTAGGGACGAGCAGAAAGGGGCTCGGGGATGGTGGGCAGCCCAGGGCCCAGAGGACGCCATATACAATACACCAGAGAGGCGAATTCCCAGGTACAAATATTGACTGACCTAGGAGAAAGAGAAAACCAGGCGCAGCATTGGGGATGAGCAGGAAGAGGCTCAGGAATGGTGGGTGGCCCAGGGTCCCAGAGAATGAATGCAATCTATGTCTGTCCCTCTCTTTCTGACTCATTTCACTTAACGTGATACTCTCCATGTTGATCCACTTACATGAAAATTTTATGACTTCATCTTTTCTAACAGCTGTGTAGTATTCCAATGTGTAGATGTACCAGAGTGTCTGTACTGTGACACTCGGGTTGTTTTCCAGATTCTGGCTATGTATCTCTCTTAACAGGGTGAATTCCTTTAAAAATCTTTTGCGGGTTCTTATTTGCAATTTTCTACTGCTGGTGATAAAACTAATACCTTCATTGTTTCCTGACTCTCTTTGTCCCTCTGTATGATTTCCTTTACTCTTTCAAAAGTATTAATGACAGCAGAGAAATGAGTGGACTCAATATACTCATAAACTTCATAAGGAATGGTAATTTTCTATTGAGGCTTGTAGGTGTCAGTTCCTCTCCTTTGTCCTGAATTTTCCAGTCCCACTCATCTGTCAGCATTAGGGTGTTACCATTATTGTAATGTGTCTTATGGATCCTTTCATGGTAATCTCATTGCACTCATTCCCATAAGCAATCTCATTGTCTTCCAGACCTCCTTCAAGTTCATCAGACTGGCATATTTTTTTAATTTATTTATTTATTTATTGAATCACCATGGGAAAGGTTACAAAGCTTTCAGGTTTAGGTCTCAGTCATGCAAATATCAAGCACATTTCCCTTTACCAAAACTTATTTTTTACCATGAAGAACCCCAATAAAACCCCACCCCCCACCCCTCCCAGTCCCTGTGGGGCAGATGAATTCTAGTTAACACTTTATCTGCTTTGATTAGATTCATTGTTTCAATAAAAGATTCACCACTATTATTTAGAGTTTACCACCCCCCCCCAAATCAGACATGCTGAAAAAGCATTGTGAAGTGATTTGCTTTCTACAGCTGGGTTCAAGAATTATATATTGGTTATGGATTTCTGCTATTTTACTTATTGACCCTGGAAGTATTTCTACTGAAAGTCAGATAGTTAAGAAATTGGTTTCTGTGCTCTGGAGTCGTGGCCGTGCTGGAGAGCCGCTAGTGGGGGGCAACTGGTGGCCTTGGTAGGGCGTGAAGGGCGGACCGAAACGCCCCCCTTCCCATGAGGTTTTAGTCGCCCCCAGTTCCCCGGCTCATACCTGCTGTCCACAAGGCTCCCATGCAGCCGCCATCTTTCTTCCCAGAGAGGAGAAGGCAACTGGGGCAACACCCTTTCCCCTCCGGACAGAACTGATGGCCTGGATTAACGCATAGTCCGTTCACTTTTCTGCTCCAAGCTGCCGGGTTCTGCATTAAGTCCTTGTGCTTCTGGGGCCGTGGCCGTGCTGGAGAGCCACTCGCGGGGGGCAACTGGTGACCTCGGTAGGGCGTGATGGACGGACCGGAACGCCCCCCTTCCCATGAGGTTTTAGTCGCCCCCACACCCCCGGCTCATACCTGCTGTCCACAAGGCTCCCATGTGTCCGCCATCTTTCTTTCCAGAGAGGAGAGGGCGAATGGGGCAACACCCTTTCCCCTCCGGACAGACCTGATGGCCTGGATTAACGCATAGTCCGTTCACTTTTCTGCTCCAAGCTGCCGGGTTCTGCATTAAGTCCTTGTGCTTCTGGGGCCGTGGCTGTGCTGGAGAGCCGCTCGCGGGGGGCAACTGGTGACCTCGGTAGGGCGTGATGGACGGACCGGAACACCCCCCTTCCCATGAGGTTTTAGTCGCCCCCACACCCTCGGCTCATACCTGCTGTCCACAAGGCTCCCATGCGGCCGCCATCTTTCTTTCCAGAGAGGAGAAGGCAACTGGGGCAACACCCTTTCCCCTCCGGACAGACATGATGGCCGGGATTAACACATAGTCCGTTCACTTTTCTGCTCCAAGCTGCTGGGTTCTGCATTAAGTCCTTGTGCTTCTGGGGCCTTGGCTGTGCTGGAGAGCCGCTCGCGGGGGGCAACTGGTGACCTCGGTAGGGCATGAAGGACGGACCGGAACACCCCCCTTCCCATGAGGTTTTAGTCGCCCCCACACCCTCGGCTCATACCTGCTGTCCACAAGGCTCCCATGTGGCTGCCATCTTTCTTTCCAGAGGGAGGAGGGCGGAAGGGACCAACACCCTTTCCTCTCCGGGCAGACATGATGGCCTGGATTAACGCATAGTCCTTTCACTTTTCTGCTCCAAGCTGCTGGGTTCTGCATTAAGTCCTTGTGCTTCAGACTAGCATATTTACAGAAAAGCTGTTATTCTTATGGACTTAGTCAGTATACCTTTGGGGTAAACCTCTCCTGTTTGGGCATGCCTTGCTAAAGAGTACTTAAAGTATTCTTAGGTATTAAGTATTCTTAATACTTAAACTAATCTTTTTATGCCTTCTTTAAGAAAAAATATTTTTCTTTGTCTTATTTTTATTGAATCACTGTGAGATAGAACATTACAAAGCTTTTCATGATTGTGTTTCAGTCATAAAATGTTCCAACACCCATTCCTTCACCAGAGTATTCTTTCCAAAATCGCTTGAATTCCTCACAGATTTGTAAATCAAAACTGTAATGATCTGAAGACCAAGAGAAATACTGTTTTGGCAAAGTCCTGGTCTGAATATGACACTGGCATTTGTGGTGAGGATCTGAATTATGCAAATAAGAATTTTTGCTCTAAGTTCAATGAGTTTCCCATTGCTTATGGTCTGATTTCTTTCTCACACAGCTACGAATCTTTTTTATTGCGTCACTGTGGGATACAGTTACAAAGCTTTCAGGTTTGAGTCTCAGTCATACAATTGAACATCCATCTCTCCACCAGTGCACATTTTCCAACACCAATATCTCCAGTATCCTCCCACCCTTTTCAACCCTTCCCTGCCTCTATGGCAGACAATTTCCTCCATACTTTATGTCTACTTTTGGGAATTATGATTTGCAATACAGATACTGAGAGGCTATCAAGTTTGGTCCTTTATCTATTTTCAGCAAACATCTCCCATCTAAACGATCCCTCCAACCTTCATTGAGTTAGTAATCCTTTCTCTATTCCAGCTGCTTTCTCCCCCAACTTATGAGGCAGGCTTCCAACTATGGAGTAATATACCTGACCCTTGTCTCCACTGTCCTTGGATGTAAATCTCATATTATGTTATTTTATATTCCACAAATGAGTGCAGTCATTTTTTGTCTATCCCTCTCTTTCTGACTCATTTCAACTAATAGCTATGAATCTTATAGTTTAACTTTGTTAACATGGAATAGTGAGGCAAATCAAATAACAATTCAAACTGAATTCTTATCCATCATCCAAATCTGAAGAGCAATTTTATAGTTGACTGTGACAAAATTAGAGGCATCTTCCTATGATCAGATAATCATGCCAGCATATCCAATTACTACCTATGATATGATCTAAGTCATAATCACCTCTATTGCTTCTATTTTTTCTGTTCTTTTTTTAACATTGTATTGAATCACCGTGAGATAGTTACAAGCTTTCATGTTTGGGTTACAATCACACATTGATCAGACACCCATCCCTCCACCAGTGGACATTTCCCACCACCAATATACCTGGTATACCCCCCTTTCAGACCTTCTCCTGCCTCCATGGCAGAAGTTATTCCCCATAATCTCTCTACTTTTGGGCAGTATGGTTTGCAATACAGACCCTGAGAGGTTATCATGTTCGTGCCTTTATCGACATTCTGCGCACATCTCCCATCCCAACCAATTCCTTCAGCCTTCATTTTCTTAGTGATCCCTTCTCTATTCCAGTTGCCTTCTCTCCTTTGCTCATGAGACAGGCTTCCAGTATGGAGGAATCTATCTGTCCAGTGTATCTACTATCCTTAGGTGTCAGCCTCATGTTATGTTGTTTTTTTTATACTCCACAAATGAGTGCAGTCCTTCTATGTCTGTCCCTTTCTTTCTGACTCATTTCACTTAGCCTCTATTGCTTTTATAATAGATTGTAAATGAATTATTGTAGATGGATTACTGTTTTTACCATTTTCTTCCATATACAATAGCCTTTACAAATGTAATTACATCAGTCACTCTATTCACAATGTTCCAACTGCTTTTCACTTTACTATTAGTAACTGGTTTAATATTATTCATCCTCTGCCTATCTCTGTGAGATCATCTTATGCTTTCCATTTCTTCCCCCACTGGACTTGTTATTCTTTTTATTCTTTATGATCACATCACTTGGTGGTGCTCATGGGACCATGTCGTTCTAGGGATCAAAACCAAGATTCTGAACATGAGTTCTTTGATCTATTTCCAGGTCTTGGGCTTGCCATTTAAAATATTCAATTGATTACCACCTAAGTTCCTTATTACTCTATTATTTTTCCTACTTCTTCTTATATCTTCCTACTTTCTTTTCTTTGTAGAACTTACAATTTTTAATATGTTTATTATCTATCTTCCTCAACAGAAATTTCCATGTGGGAAGAAAATTTGTTCACTGCTGTATCCTTAGTGTCTACAATAGAGCTTCACATATAGTAGATTACAAAAATAATTATTGAATAATTGACGCATGATATAAATATTTGTTTTGTTTACAGGATTTTCCATAACTTATATTGCTAATATATCATATTTCTTTATATTTTTGTGTATAGCTTAGAGTCATGGGAGGTCATACTGGTAGATCAGACTTAAAGTGATATTAATAGGGCATTTTCTATTCTGTTTTTAGTTAGAAATGAGGGAATGAAGTAAAAGATTAGTTTCTTTTGAAGTTATTACATGACGTAAATGTTTTGGGTACATGGTGTTTCCTTGCAAAAAAGTATTTTGGAATATCTGGGGGTGGAGGTGGGTGGAGGTGGGGGATGTGCAGAGAGTTTTTAGCTAATTTGAGAGCAGTGGTGCCTGTCAGATACTGAATTGCTCTACAGTTGAGACTCCATTTGAATACAACATAAAGTATGTATTTATTAATAAATCAATCTATTTTAAGAAATTGAGCATGTAGAGGGATTTGGAGAAAAGAATTGTAAAAGGCTTTTGATCTGTTGGATGAAAATATATATTCATGAAGCTCTGATATGTACATATTGGAGACATAATCTGAAAACTATAAACTCTTCATGACTTAATTCTCTAAGTCTGGAAATTACTATGGTAATTCAAAACCAATTTCTTTAAGTTGGATAGTATACTTCAAGAACATGTTAACCAGGATGAACTCAGAATGCCATAAGGAAATTATCTATAAAAGAATTAGGGAATATAATGACTAACATCTTACATATTTTTGGAATGTATTGTATATATCAGCAAGTAATGTTAGTATAAAATATCACAAGTATAATCACATTAGGTGCTTAAGTAATACTTATTAAAACATTCTTATTATAAAATAATAAAATATTCTGTATTTTGTCTATAGTAATTTTTATAATTCATTCATCATATTAATAACTTCTTTTGTACTTTCATGGGAATTTCATAGCACTCAACATGTGATAAGTATGATGAATCTGTATGATTCACAATCCTTTGTTTTGAAGTACATTGTCATATCTTGAAGTCTTTACAAATGTCTTTGCTATGGGTCATACTATTTGTTAGTTTCTTGTCTAAATTGTACTGACTCACCGTCAGTTCAATGTCTGATTATATTCTTGTTGAGCCATGGTATTAGTTTAAGTATGCTCCCAAGGAATCAAGATCTGGCAAATTTCAGAATAACTTACCGATTATGTTTTAAAATTGGATACAATCCAGAAGTTATGAGTAGACATTTCTTACATTTTAGTTGGTTTCTTTAAAATTTGTCTAACTCTTCAGGAAGCTGGTGTTTCTAAGTCGCATTCTTAAACCATGGATGTACTCACAGCAAATTAACAGATGAAACAGAGTGATGTACATTGTTAACTTGCGTTAGAGAAAATTGAGTTTCAAGTAAGTTAGAATAATTCAAAGACACTATAATATTTAAAAAGAACATATACAGAATCAAATATAAAACACTTTTTTGCTTTAGTTTTATAAACTTGTTGAATTTAAACATTCTGATTGTTAATTCATTTATAGTGTTCATTAATTTATAATAGCACATCAAACATCAAAGTTTGGGAGTCTTTAATGGATTAATCCATAAAAAAGTCTGGACAAAAGCTTGACAATTTAAAACAAATTATACTCTCTTTTATTATTGCCTTGCAAAAATCCCCAGCAAAATTGATGCTAAAACACAGATCTCCTAGTCATATACTTAAAATTTGGTATCACTTAAATTTATCATGTGACACACCGAGGGCCTTTAGGTCTATTTAAGCCTACAATCATACTATGTTTTCCCACTTTTTCAAAAAAAAAAAAAAGAAAAAACAAAGGTGTAGTATTTTCTTGTTGATTTTTTTCTATAAGTTTATTCTAATGTTTTGGAAAATATTTTAGATACTTTAATGATGTGACTTTAGGGTTTTTAACTAAAATATTCCATTTGGAGAAATGTGAATGAGAGAGAGCTGCATTTTTTTTTCAGAGAAAATAGGTTTCTCTAGAGGGGAGAAAGACGAGTACACATGTCAGACTGAGATGTGGGAAGAGATTACATTTTCTAAAAATGGTATTATTACTTCTTAGCGAAAGAGATAGTATGCCCATAATTCTTTTAGTTATTACTTTAGAAGCTACTTTAGTGAAAATTCAAACCGAAGCCCAACAAAATCCTACTTATGGCATCAGAAAGCCAAATGCTATCATATCAACCATTGTAAGAAGGAAAAGGCTTCTATTGCAATCTGTGGAGCAATGAAGGCGGGGAATGGCTCAAAGCTACCTCTCTATCATTTTGTTTCAATCAATATTTATAAAGGTGGGAGAAAGGACTTGAAACATTGAAGGCAAAAGGCAAGAAGGAATAGCATATATATATATATATATATATGTGTGTGTGTGTGTGTGTGTGTGTGTGTGTGTGTGTCTGTGTGTCTGTGTGGGAGTGATTTAGGTGAGTTCTTCTTAACTGAAACATATTTCCTACATAAAAGAATATGAAATTGTTATCATTTTTGTCCATCACAGTCAAGATATGTTTGTTCCTTTAGGACCATGTTTTAAAAACTTCATTTTCTATAACTTATGAATACTATCTGTCCTTTCATCTGCTTTTAGATAAAAAAAAAAAGCAACCTGTTATCTTTCCAGATACTTTAGAAAAATTTGCTGTTGTTGCTGGTCAGGGTAGAGAAAGAATTTTTATAAAAAACAGGGTTTTGTTTTTTGCTTTTCGGGTCCCACCTGGCAATGCACAGGGGTTACTCCTGGCTAATGCACCCAGGAATTATTCCTGGCAGTGCTTGGGGGACCATATGGGATGCTGGGAATCGAACCCATGTTGGCCGCATGCAAGGCAAACACCCTACCAGTTGTGCTATCACTCGAGCCCCAATATACAAAACAGTCTTATGAATGTGATTGCATTAGTAGCACTGCAACATTTTCCTGTCCCTTGTTTTACCTTTTCTTTCAGTATAAATAATGCTAAGCGTGGGATCTTGTGTAGTCATTTATTTAAGCATTTTTATTTTATTTTATTTTATTTGCTTTCTGGGTCACATTCGGAGATGCACAGGTGTTACTCCTGGCTCTGCACTCAGGAATTACTCCCAGTGGTGCTCAGGGGACCATATGGGATGCTGGAAATCGACCTGGGTCAGCCATATGCAAGGCAAATGCCCTACTTGCTGTGCTATCGCTCCTGCCCTGTTAAGCACTTATTTTGTTTTTTTCAAATTTATTTTTAATTGTGGTATCATATTTTACTAAAGCCTTCTTGGAAAACAGTATGGAGAATTCTCAAAACACTATGAACACTTCCATATAGTCCCGCAATTCTACTGCTACCGAGGTATTAAAAGGCATTATGTTATAGTTGCTGAGCACTACACCAATCCCTCCCTCAGTATTTTAAAAAATTCCTCCACCATTATCCCAGGTCTCATCCTTACCTTATACTCCCCGAAATACCAGTTCTTTTTATCATATTTATCATGTTTAGGATTTGTTTCCATTGTTATTTTCCTCTTTGTTTCTCTGTGCTCACCATAGGAAAAAACATCTAATATTTGCCTTAAAAAACACACTTCTCTTAGCATGACACCTTCCAAGTTACTGTAAGCTCCAAAAATGTATCTTTTTGCACAGTCCAACCATATTTAATTGCATATATATGTATATATAAAACAATTAAAAATTACTCCTGTGTCTTCACTCAGGGATTACTCCTGGCAATGACCAGGAGACTATATGAGATGCTGGGGATCAAATCCAAGTCGACCAGATGCAAGGAAATTCCCTTACCTACTATACTAATGCTCTGGCTGAAACTATCACAAATTCTTTTTCCATTCATCTATTGGACACTTGATTTGTTTCCAGATCTTGATTATTGTAAATAGTACTGCGGTGAATAATAGTAGTATGTATATGTCTCTTCAGATGAATGTATTTTTTGTACTTGGAATAGATTCCCAACAGTGGAATTGCAGGTCCTAAGGAAGTCCTGTTCCTAATGTTTTCAGAAGTCTTTGAAATATTTTCCAGAGATGCTGATGCATGAAAACCGTCTCATCAACAGTGGTTAGAGTTCCTTTTGTTCTATCATATAGACTATTCTTCTAAGTCCCAGTTTTACTGATTCAAAGTAATTGATACCACACTTACTACAGTTATGCTAAAATTACTGCATAAATTTTTGTTAACTGTAAAAGTGAAAAAAATTCCAAAAGTTACTGTAATTGATACAAAGCTCAATAAGAGCATATAATAGTTCTTAAATGATGGTAAGAGTTGGAGTTTAATGATAAGTATACAATAGACAAATCAAAAGTGTGGACATTGGAGTATGGTGCCGCCAGCAGGTCAATCTGTATCTGTGAGGCGAGTGCATCAGCAGCCTGATGGTGCCTTCAGACTTCCAGATACCCCAAAATTGCTGCTGTACTTTGGCCAGACCCCAACAACTTGGGGCCAAGTTTACTAAGAAAGTAAACAGCTAAAAGTTAGATATGTGGGAGACACCCACAAACCACCTCCAGGTAAGCTATATAATTGGAGGCAAGGCCTCTCTGGTTCCTGATCAAACTGCTTAACGGCCATGATCCCAGAGACTCAGAAACAAATCTTGGAACCCAGCGACTTTTGGCAGAAGTGCGTCCGGTAACCGCAGTAGGTTACCAGCTCTGGGCCACCCTAGGGGGGAATGGGTGCTCCATCCACTTGCTCCCCCTTGGCAGCTCAGTGGCTGCCATCCTGCAGAGGCCATTGGACAGTCAGCTTTGGGCCTGCAGTGACAAGACATGCAGGACCTCATGGGATGTGGGTAGAACTGGCCCTTTCCTCCCCGCCCCAACGAGACCCTGAGTCGCTGCCTCTCTGGCTCCTGATCAAGCTGCTTAATGGCCATGATCCCAGATTCACAGGAACAAATCTCAGAACACAGCAGGTTTTGGCAGAAATCCCTCCAGATTTAATTGTTAAAATTTCGGAATTTCAAAATTATGTGGCCACTACTATGGCCGTGCAACATCATATGTTATTCATAATCAGCAATAGAAAACAAACTGTCCACAGTTGCTTTTTCAGCAGATTTGAGTATTAGGGTAAAATCTCAAATAATAATGGTGGATCTGGTGTCGAAATATTGAATGTAATCAAAGTAGAGAGAGAGTATTGTGGAAATCATCTCCCCCACAGTACGGGGAGGGTGTGGGATGGGGGGGGTCACGATCACGATCATCCTGTTGTTCGTTGATTGCCTCAAGCAGGCACCATAACTTCTCCTTCCTAGCCCTGAGATTTTTTTTAAATTTTAATTTATTAATTTATTGAATCACTGTGGGAAAAGTTACAAAGCTTTCAGGTTTAAGTCTCGGTCATGCAATCATCAAACATATTTCCCTTCACCAGTATTTATTTTTCACCAAGAAGAACCCCAATATACCTCCCTCCCAACCCTCCCAATGCCTGTGAGGCAGATGAATTCTAGTTAACACTCTATCTACTTTGATTAGAGTAATTGTTTCGACATAAGATGCACTATTATTATGTAGATCTTACACCCCCAAATCAGACCTGTTGAAAAGACATTCTGAAATAATTTGTTTCTATAGCTGGTTACAAGAATCAACTGATGACACGCGGCCGCTATTGGATTTTGGATTTCTCATATTTTACTTATTAAGCCTGGAAGTATTTCTGCCGAGAGTCAGATAATTATGATACTGGTTTCTGTGGGCTGGAGCCATGGCCGTGCCGGAGAGCCGCTCGTGGGGGGCAACTTGTGACCTCGGTAGGGCGTGAAGGACAAGCCTGGAACTCCACCCTTCCCATGAGGTTTCAGTCGCCCCCGTCACGACTGGCTCATACCTGGCTTTCCAAAAAGCTCCGAGGTGGCCGCCATCTTGCTGTCCAGAGGGAAAAAGGCAGAAGAGAGCAACATCCTTTTCCCTCCGTGCAGGCATGGTGGCATGGATTAATGCATAGTCCATTCACTTTACTGCTGCAAGCTGCCGGGTTCTGCATTAGGTCCTTGTGCTTCTGGAGCCATGGCCGTGCCGGAGAGCCACTTGTGGGGGGCAACTCGTGACCTTGGTAGGGCGTGAGGGACGAGCCCGGAACGCCCCCCCTTCTCATGAGGATTCAGTCGCCCCCATCACGACCGGCTCATACCTGGCTTTCCAAAAAGCTCCGAGGCGGCCGTAGCCCTGAGATTTTAAAAGAGCCATATTCAATGCTCTTTCAGGGATAGGAGAATGAGAACTATCATTGTTACTGGTATTTGGCATATTGAGTATGACAAGGGAAGTTTACCAGACTCTGCTGTGCAGGTAGGATACTTTCAGTAGCCTGCTAGGTTCTCCAAATTAAAAACACGATAATAAGATGTCGTGCGGCTGCAAATGCGGCCACACGATTCTGGGAGCTGGGTTTTATAGTTTCTGGGATGTGGCCATTGATGGGACCACCTGGCACTGGCAGCAGCTGGTGGGTATAACGCCTACCTACTGGAAGATGGAGGATCTGGGTGGAGAAGGCCCAGTCCCAATCCGAACAGGCTTGGAGATCTCAGCTCTGGAACCCACATGCCTGGGTTCCTCTGTTGGTTCCTTCATGCATGAGGCTTGTCCGGACATGTGGAGAGTGGTCTCAGCATGGCTGTGGCTGGTTCTGGAGGTCTTCGGCTGCCGGGGCTCTGCTCGAGGCGGGGAGGGAAACTCAACTCACCCCCCCCCCTCCAAGGGGCCCTGGTGAGGACAGCCAAGTGCGGGGACAGGAGAGTCTGTGCTGTTCTCTTCCTGGAGCTGGGTTTTATGGTCTCTGGGTCTTGACCGTTGATGGGACCACCTGGCACCGGCGGCAGCTGGTGGGTGTAGTGCCTACCTACTGGAAGGAAGATGGGGGATCTGGGTGGAGAAGGGGGTAAACTGGGGTTTTTGATGGTGAAAAATGGGCACTGGTGAAGGAACGGGTATTTCATCATTGAAACCCAAAAGCTTTGTAACTGCTCTCACTGTGATTCAATAAATAAATTTATAAAAAAGGAAAAAAAGTAAGGTGGAGTTCATGCCCAATTCAATCAGCCTAATTAATGGCTGAATAAATAGCAATACTCTTATATTAAAAAAAGTGTGGAAAATATCAAACAATAATAATATCATGGATACTAGAAAAATAATGATGGCAGATCTCTCACTGTCCTTCCGTTTTTCGTTGGTTTGCTCGAGTGGGCCCAGTAATATCTCCATTGTGACAATTGTTACTGTGTTTGGCATATCGAATACGTCATGGGTAGCTTGACAGGTTTTTCTGTGCGGGCGAGATACTCTCGGTAGCTTGCCGGGCTCTCTGAGAGGGGCGGAGGAATCAAACTCAATTTATCTAAATCAGTAGGTGCGAATGTATAGAGTGGTGCAACTCATTTTTAAGTTTTTGCTTAGTAGCAAGATATTCAGAAGAAAATTCAAATCGATAGAACAATTTATTATTCTAAAAGCACTATCACATATATAATTTTTAATCTTCAACAGAAATCTACAAGTATTTATATTGACTTCATTTTATAGATGTAAATTGATTCATAATTTGCTTTTTAACATATTCGTGTTGTAGGCAGACCTGGAATTTATTGATACTTACACAAATATATTTTCTAACCACAAGTTGCTTAGCTGCATATTTGTTGACTTACAAAAAAACAGTTACATAAGCCTTTATATTACTATATTTGTGGTTCTAATTTTGCCTTAGATGACTATTATCCCTAATAATAGTCTTTGCTATCTTATGATTTGTAGAGTCTTATCTTGGCACCTTGACAGTTTCAGGAACACCTATCTAATATTTGTCAGTACACTTGATTATCAGAAAGGAAAGGAAGTATCAGAGATTAAAATTAATGTCTCTAGAGTATAGAAGAGGAAGAAAAGACCTATAATAAAAATATTTGAAAAGCCGTATTATCAGTGAATACCTGGAATTTCCCCAATAATAGAACAGCTACCTCAACCATATCACTCTGGTAATGAGAATATCAGTATACCTTCTAAGTGGGGAAACATAAGTTAAAATGAGAAATAGCTTTGACTTGCCATTTCAAATTATATTTCCAGTGAGGACAGACTAAACTATAGTGCTATAGGAAACTCAGTGGGGGAGAAACTGGAAACTGCCTTCCACACTGATCCTTTTTAAAAATAGGACCACTGTGAGATATAGCATTATATAATTGTTAATTATTGTGTTTCAGTCATACAATGTTTTAATATCCATCATTCCACCAGTATAATTTCCTAGTTTCTCTCCCATCCCTTCAAGCCACCCTCCAACCCAGCCTACCTCTATGGCAGGAGCCTCTCTCTCTGTCCCTCTCTCTTTCTCTTTCTCTCTCTCATTTTAGGCCTTATGGTTTGCGATAAAGATGCTGAAAGATTATTATCTATATCCATGTACCTGCTTTCAACACTTAGTTCTTGTACAGAGTGATCGTTTCCAACTAGTATTGTCACTACTCTCCATACCCCACACCCTTGTAATTACCAACCATTGACCAGTCCTCCTGGCCTATTTTCCTTGGGTTTGGATATTAGTTTCATACTGTTTTTTTATTTGTCATAAATTAATGTAGTCAGTCTATCTCTGTCCCTCTCCTTCTGACTTATTTCACTCAGCATGATATTCTCCAAGTCTATCCATCTATAGGCAGATTTCATGACATTATTATTCCTAAAAGCTGTTCATACTGATCTTAGTCATAGAAAATAACTATGGCAGTAGTTATTGATAATAACCATATTGTCAAAAGGTTATTATTAAACTATCTGGAATCAAATAGAAGCTTCACCATTTATGATCTCTGTGACTTGAAGGATGTTGCTTTTTCTTTATCTTATCATCTTAGTCTTTACTAAAATGTGAGTAAAATGGTAAATATAACAGGATGACTGTAAATATTATACGTAATGATGAATATAAAGTACGTTTACAGGGTAGTGCTTGGGATGTTATGAATGGTTAAGAAATAGTACGAGGCATTATTATTATTGTCTTATGTATTAAATTATCTTGAGACGAGTTTTTTTTTTCTTTTTGGGTCACACGCGGCAATGCATAGGAGTCACTCCTGGCTCTGCACTCAGGAATTACCCCTGTCGGTGCTCAGGAGACCATAAGGGATGCTGGGAATCGAACCCAGGTCGGCTGCATGCAAGGGAAATGCCCTACCTGTTGTGCTATTGCTCCAGCCCTGAGACAAGATTTAGTTGAGATAGCATCTGGCAAAAATGGGTGCTGGATGAAATTTATAAAGTTATTACTCAGCCAGCAATTTCATGATGGTAGGATTGATGATTTGGATGATTCTGGTGGGAGGTATCTGGTGAACTATGTACAGGACAGTTTCTTTCTTTTTTTCCTTCTCTTTACGTGCTTCTATTTTCTTTTCTTTTCTTTTTTTAATTTTTTAAAAATTATTATTAGTAAGACACCATAAGGTACAGTTGTGGTGTGTAGCCAGGGCCACGGCTATTGGACATGTTGAGGAGAGGTATCTAGTAAGTAAGTAAAGTAAGTAAAGGCCCTCCCGTTGATCGTCGATTTGCTCGAGCGGGCCCAGTAACGTCTCCATTGGAGACTTTGTTGTTACTGTGTCTGGCATATCGAATACTCTCGGTAGCTTGCCGGGCTCTCCGAAAAGGTAAAGGCCCTCCCATTGATCGTCGATTTGCTCGAGCGGGCCCAGTAACGTCTCCATTGGAGATTTTGTTGTTACTGTGTCTGGCATATCAAATACTCTCGGTAGCTTGCCGGGCTCTCCGAGAGGGGCGGAGGAATCGAACTTGGGTCGGCCATGTTGGCCGCTTGTAAGGCGATTGTAGACTTACAAATTTTTGTGTTTGGGTTTCAATTACACAATGATCAAATACCCATTCCTCTACCAGTGCCCATTTCCCACCACCACGGATCCCAGTATCCCTCCCACCCCCCATCCCCCCATCCCACCCTGTCTCTGTGGCAGGGCATTCCCTTTTGTTCTCTCTCTCCTTTTGGGTGTTGTGGTTTGCAAAAGAGGCATTGAGTGGCAATCATGTTTGGTCTATAGTCTACTTTCAGCATGCTTCTCCCATCCTGGAAGGATCCTCCCAACACCCTTTATTTAGTGTTCCCTTCTCTATCTGAGCTCCCTTTTCCCATAGCATGTGTAGCTGGTCTTCAAGCCATGAAGCAAAATTCCTGGTACTAATCTCGGCCATTCTTGGGTGTTAGTCTCCTATTTTGTTACTTTATGTTCCCCAGATGAATGCAATCTTTCTATGCAGGACAGTTTCTTAATAACAGGATTTTCTTTTGATCAGTAGAAAGAGCTCAAGATTGCTGTTTTTATTCAGTCTTTCTCTGCCATGACAAAGTTGAGGCTTTGAAATATTAATGTTATCTTTTTCTTTTTTAATTTTAACAAAATAAGGACTAAAGATAAACTACGTGAGTAGTTGTTAATTGCAGTGTTAGAATGCGGAAGTATATCAACAACTTAAAATATTCTTACAGGTCTATATTAGTTTCCTGCATCTTCCTCTGTATTAAGGTTGCTTCACTCCTGTAACCGTACACCTGTTATAAGAAGTGTTTTTTAATAGCCACAGTCAAAATTTATTAGCTATAAATAGGAAGAACATGACTTAGAATTTCTGTGTGCATGACACAGGACTAAGACATATTTAATAGCAAAGGATGGACAGACGACTTTGCTAAGATCTAAGAATATTTCATAAAACCTGGTTGTCTTAGTCTATACAAGCGATTTGAAATGATTTAGTTTTTTTAGAACTATTCACTTGTAACCAACAGTAATCCCTATATCCTACAGAAATGAGTTTACCATTGTGGAGGATAGGGTTGAGGATTAGGAGTGGGTGTTTGGGAAGAGACAGTCTGGTGAATGTTGGGTGTTGGAATGTTGTATGCCTGAAATCCAATTATTAACGGTATTAAAAATCATGGTATCAGATATTTTTAAAAAATCAAAAACAAAACCCCAACCAGCGAGAACAGCTCTGCAGGTGTATATTGATAAAATCTATCTGCTATCTACATACAAATACATACAAAATGGGATAAGTCAGGAAGGAGGAGTTGAGGAGAAAGACTGGACTTCAGTAAGAGAAATGGCATACTCTTAAGATCTTATAACTCATGGAATAAAAACAGATAACATCTTGTTAATTCAAACTTACTCTCTAATTGGAGGAAGGCCTGAGTGTTTGAGTTTTAGAGAAAATGTTTTATTATCCAAAGCAAACATGTGGGAATCAGCATATTCAGTGTAATGAATGGGGAGTCATGTGTCTGTACTATTTCCAACACTTACTAATTTGCTGAGTAATCTTGAGCAACTCTGAGTTTTACTTCCTGGTATATATAAAGGAGGATTGTACTAGCATTCCTTCAGTATGCCTGCTGATTCTTACAGTTTGATCCCAAGTCTGTGTTATGTCAGAATTGAAACCAAACAACATTAGAGCATTACAATTGGACCAGGTAGGATGAAAAGGGTGGAGAAAACAAGAGGATCTGTGATTCTTAATTGTCATGCTGGAAAAATTTTAGTTTCTGAATGCTGTGGTAGAGACCTTTAATTATAAGGTTCCTAGGGTTGGTTCTAGGAGTACAGACTAGAAAGGAGTTTAGAAATGGGAGTAGGGTTTTTTTTTCTTTAAAATGAGAATGCATTCTATTGATAAAGTATATGGAGACAAAGATCCTTTAAACTCGTGTTATAAGCCAATGTTCTTCAAGAATGAAATAATTGTGTTTTGTGGCAGTGAAAGTTCTTTTTAGTTTTTTAGAAAGGAGTGAAGTTCAGATCTTTCCTTTAGAAAAGAGTCTTGCTATATTTGGTGTGGAGAATGGTGTGGAGATTAGATAGCTGAATAAGTAGAACTGATAAGGGACATATCTGATGGGAGAGGGAAACTGAGGAAGATTACTAAGTTTTTGCTTTGGGAAGCTAGAGAAATTGTTACAACAGTCATTGAAACAAGAAGTACAGGGAATAGGTAAATTATTATGAGAACAGTTTAATGTTTATGAAGATAACAATATTTTGGGTTATCTGAGACTTTGGTGTAGGTTATGAATTTTATCAGTAATTAGATAACATTAAATAGTTTTTAACCTCAAGTATGAATTTATAGTATATTTTCTTTGTTAATGTGAAAGAGGATACTATGGAGACTAATAATGCAGAACTTCCCTTGTAAACCAATAATATTACTCTGATGAGTCTGGCACAGTACTCAAGCATCTTTTTCTAGCCAGAGTATTTGATTGTTAGTTTGTGTATGTGTTGGTGTGTAGGAGACTTATGGTGGGGAAGGGCGGTCATGGAAAGATATGAAGATTTTCCCCCAGTGGTCTTTTGTTTGTTGTTATGCTTGTTAAAAGAAGGAAACTGAATCTTTTCTTTTATCTTATTTGTTCTGGTTTATTGTTTTTTTCTGTTTCCATGGTTCAAAGATGCAGTTTCTCCAATTCTTGATAGAAAGCATGAAAAAGTTTCTAAATGTATTTGTAGTCACATTTTGTCATTTGAAGTAGAAAAGGGGGTGTTAAATTTGTTTTTCCTTCTTAGGTGGAAATTTCAAGGCGTTGAATCTGACAAAATGATTCTTATTCATTTGCATATCAGATGCCTATATACTCTTCTTATCTGCATAGAATTTGGTGCTGTTTTATCTTCAAACACTGAGACAAAAGGTAAGGCAACAGCAGAGGAGCTTAAAATTGTGGTATTAATGTCTATAAGAGTACATAGCATATAGGCATATTAATAGGTATATTTAAGGAAGTCTACATACAAAAGTTCATTCTTATTAGCCAGTATCACATAAGAAGTAAGTGATAAACATTTTATGGGATAAAATTCAGACTAAAAGATACTTTCCATGTGTTTTGTACAGATTTTTCAAAAGATTATTGGAAAACTTATTTAAAGCCTGGAACATAACTATTAGAAGCCCGGCACCTAACTATTACAAAAATTTTAACAATCACTTAAGAAAAACATGCAGAAATTTAATTGAACTATAAAAATTACAAAATCATTGAATTATGGCTATTTAACTAATTTTATTTATATAACTATGCATTTGACAAATATTTCTAGCCATAAATGCTGAAAGAATGGCATTGTCATAAAATAATATTAATAAAAATAACATAACACTAATACCTAAGTACAGTAGAGACAGGACCAGGAGGATTGCTTCACGGTTTGATAGCCTGATTCATATGTTGTGGGAGAAGGCAGTTGGGATAGAGATGGGACCACCAAGTCAATGATCATTGGAAGAATTGCTTGGAATGGGAGATGTCTGTGAAAAGTAGACCAAGGACCAAGCATGATGGCTTCTCAGCATTTGTATTGCAAACCATAATGCCAAAAAGTATAGAGAGGGTAAGAAGGAAAGTACCTGCCATAGAGGCAGGGGGTGGGGTGGAGTGGGGCTGGTGGGAGGGATACAGGGGGCATTGGTGATGGAAAATGAACACTGGTGAAAGGATTGGTGTTCAATCATTGTATGACTGAATCTCAATCATGAAAGCTTTGTAACTGTATTTCATGGTGATTCAATAAAAAATTGCATGCATTTACCAAACTAGAATCAAAATTAAATAATAGCAAGGACAAAAAATGGTATTGTCATTTCATCCCCAATAGAGACTGTTCTTATTGGGCATGGATGGATGTTCAATATTAAATCATAATTTCTGAAAAATGTCTTTCTATATATTATGTTCCTCACCTCATTACTGATGTAAGGTATTAAAATGAATAAAGCTTTTGATATCCCAATCCAATCTTGTCTGCTCTGGTTCATAAGTGTTGTAGAATTTGAGATGTTGTAGATTTATACAACATAGGTGTTGTAGAGTTATACAATGTTATATACTTTGAGATGTTTTATAATTTAGATATAGATTTTATTTGTGATGTAAATTTTCTTTATTTCCTTTTGGGCATTATGGTTTGCAGTATAGATATTGAAAGGTTACCATGTATATGTATTCATTTACCTACTTTCAACACTCAGTTCTTGTGAAGAGTGATCATTTCTAGCTATTATTGTCATAGGGGTCCATTTTCTATCCTATCTTCCCTTTGCCTCCAACACACTTGTGGCAAGCTTCCAACCATAGACCAATCTTCCTGTCTCTTGTTATACCTGGTCTTGTTTTACCTGGTCTCATTTTGTTTTTCTTGTCTAATTGCCACGGCAAGTACTTCTAATACTGTATTGAATATTAGTGGTGAGAATGGGCACCCTTTTATTGTGCCTGATATTAGAGGGAAAGGCAACCAATCTTTATTAACAAAATACAGAAAGTTTAACCTGTAACAACATCTCAGTAATCTCTTATACAAGAGCTTAATGTCTCCATGGTCAAATTTAATAATCTCCACTAATTTTCTTCTAAGGAAACATTCTTTGATCATACTTTTAGCAAACTACTTAAAAGAAGCCATATAAAATAAATTATTGAGGGCATGGTATGGGGACAGGCTTAATAGGTGGCTGTGGAAATTGGAGATAATGGTTGTGTGAAGGTACAGTGGTAGTGGTATCAGTATTGATGTATTGAATATCTGTAACAAATCATCATGAACAACTTTGTAAACCAGTGTTCTTTGGTAATACTATAGTGTATTGATTAGAACAAAGTAATTTTCTTAACAAATAAATAAAATTAAACATGTTGCACACCTCACAAAAATAAAAGTAGAAAAATAAAATTAAATAAAGCAGAAATCAGAGGCAATTACTAGAAAAATGGCACTATTGGAGAAGACCTATAATATTATTAGTTTGGCTAGTATAAAATTACAGTAAGTGAAATTGAGTTATTTGTTTTTATTACTTTACAAATAATCATATGGGTATGATTATTACCTCGCATTGCTCTTCCCTTCTAAAACTCGAGTTGTTCTTCAATGTTACTATACTCAACTGTCAACCACTACTTGAGGACTTTCAACAGTTATTCTAGTTTGGCACACTCTAGGGATAGCTTTAAATTTTAGTTACTTCGAGGGTTTAATTATCCAGAATGAATCAACAAGATCTGCTCTCTACATTCTTAAGTCATTTAACCATGGTAGTTACCTTTTTCTATCTACCTTTGGCGTGTGCCATGATATTATATACATATTGTAAATATTGAATTAGCACTAGTTTATTCTTTCTATTAAAGATATTTCTATAAAAGTATTTGCACTCTATACCAACATTTGATCTGTGACCACAAAAAGAATGCTATGAACATTTATTTCCACTGAATTTCTTGTAGAAAGTTAGGTTTGTGTTTCCTGTAAAACAATATAGACTTAGGCAAAACTACACTTCTCATGTATTTTTTAAAAGAGGGGATAAATATATAGTTTCAATCCAGCTTCTAGCTTTTTAACATTTGCTTGACATACAATTTGCATAATATAAAACTTATCCCTTTAAAGTGTACTGATGATAGTTTTTAGTATACCCACAGAATTGTGTAACAATCACATAATCAAATTTCTGGGAAGAGTACAGAGATTATAGATTACAGAGTACATAATATTTACAAACTTCCCCTTAAAGAAACTCCATATGATGCAGCAGTCATGTTTGATTTTACCCTGTTTCAACCCTGGCAGCAGTTGAATTTCTGTTCCCATGGATTTTCCTGTTCAGCAAAATTCATATTGATGGATTCGTACACTCTGCAATCTTTTGTGACTTCTTCCCCATTTAACACAATATTTTCAAGACTCTTCTAAATTCTTAAATTTTTCTTCAATTTTTGCATGACTGAATAATATTCTGTTGTGTGGATGTAATACAGTTTATTTGATCATCAGTTAATAAACATATGGAAGCGAAAAATACTATAATATTGTATTGATTTTGTTTCAGTCAATCCTCCACAGGATTTTGAGATAGTGGATCCTGGATATTTGGGTTATCTTTATTTGCTTTGGCAACCTCCACTGTTTGTGGATGACTTTAAGGATTGCACAGTAGAATATGAATTAAAATACCGAAACACTGATAGCGCAACCTGGAAGGTAAGTGAATCATATACTTGCAGTATCAGAATTATTATTGGAATTTAATTGTAGTTTCATTGTCTGCTATAGTGTCCCCATCTCAGTAGCTACTATTATGATATAACAAACTATCATGCTCTATCTTTTAAGTCTGCAATGGGATTCAGAGGTAAAAAGTATTTGGTGCAGTAGAATATGAACTTGAAATTAGTTACACATTTTTATCATGTTTTGTGGTTACTTACAAAGCCATTTATGGATATTATGTATGCTACTAGCTTGCTGAGTAAGAATCAAATCTTATTTATCTCTGTACTCTTCCCAGAGAATAAAGGATGTTTTCCTGAAATGTATTTTACTGCATAAGTGCTCAATGGAAGTTATTATTTATTAACATAGTTATTTATTAACTATTTATATAGTCAATGAGCACATTCATGCAAAGATTTCCAGCTAGATAGTTATAAGGAACAATTCAAATCAAAATTTTATTGAGCATCCTTTTGTGTCAGGAACGATCACGATCACGATCACAACCATCCTGTTTTTTGTCGATTGCTTCAGGCAGGCCCAGTAACATCTCCTTCGTCCTAACCCTGAGATAGTGCCATATTCAAGGCTCTTTAGGAGAATGAGACCAATCATTGCTACTGGCATTTGGCATATTGGGGACGCCACGGGGAGTTTGCCAGACTCTGCCATGTGGGCAGGTTACATTCGGTAGCCTGCCAGTTTGTCCAAAGTAGGAATGAAATAATAAGATGTCGCACAGCCGCATTCGTGGCCATATGCTTCCGGGAGCTGGCTTTTATAGTCTCTGAGTCTTGGCCGTTAATGGGATTACACGGTGCCAGGGGGTCAGTTGGTGGGTGTGACCCCCGCCTACTGGAATTTGGAGGATCTGGGTGGAGGATGCTCAGCCCCAACCCAAGTAGGCTTGGAGATCTCAGCCCCAGGACCCGCATGCCTTTGTTCCTCTGCCGGTACCTTCATGTGTGCGGAGAGTGGTCTCAGCATGGTGGTGGCTGGTTCTGGAGGTCTTCAGCTGCCGGAGCCCTGGTCGGGGCGGGGAGGAAAACTCAACCCGCTCCCCTCCAGGGGCCCTGGCGAGGACAGCCAGGCGTGGGGGCAGGAGACCCTGCTGTGTCAGGAACACTATTAGGAATACAAGAGTAAGTGATATGCAATTTTAGTCATCCAGGACCTCAGTTTTTCTGACTTTCTCTAATTTCCTACTGTATGATACTTTATATTATTAATTAATTGCTTGCATAATATTTTAAATAAGATGAATAATTTGTTCCATAATATGCATATGCATTGGAAAATTATCTCTTTAATTTAAAGTTGGTTTATTTATGTCCATCGCTCCATGGACATAAAGGGCTGGAGCGATAGCACAGCGGGTAGGGCGTTCGCCTTACATGCGGCCAACATGGCCGACCCGAGTTCGATTCCTCCGCCCCTCTCGGAGAGCCCGGCAAGCTACCGAGAGTATTCGATATGCCAGACACAGTAACAACAAAGTCTCCAATGGAGACGTTACTGGGCCCGCTCGAGCAAATCGACGATCAACGGGAGGGCCTTTACGTTTACGTTATTTATGTCATATTGCCTTTTATCCCTTCTAGAAGTATTTTTCTTGTTTTTTAAATAAATGAGATATTAGATATTAATGGTCTTAGTAAATAATTGAAATAAACTGTGTAAGAAATTTGTGTGGGGTATTGTATCACACGATTATAAGTAATCTCTCAGATATTGAGAACTTTCTGGGATATTAATGATTTTTAATCTTTTGATGTGACTGATGATATCACCACTATTTCAAGCTTGACGTTGTCTCTTTTATTCAGACTATCATTACTAAGAATCTACATTACAAAGATGGGTTTGATCTCAACAAAGGCATTGAAGCAAAGATACTCACATTTCTGCCAGAGCAATGTACCAATGGATCAAGAGTTAAAAGTTCATGGTCAGAAGCAACTTATTGGGCATCAACAAAAGGTTAAAACTAAGTTTCATTTTTTTTTTAAGTTAATAGTAGACAGGGCTGGGGTGATAGCACAGCGGGTAGGGCGTTTGCCTTGCACGCAGCCTACATGGCTGACCTGAGTTTGATTCTTCTGCCCCTCTTGGAGAGCCCGGCAAGCTACCGAGAGTATCTCGCCTGCATGGCAAAGCCTGGCAAGCTACCCGTGACGTATTCGATATGCCAAAAACAGTAACAACAAGTCTCACAAATTGTTATGAGATGTTACTGGTGCCTGCTCGAGCAAATCGATGAACAATGGGAGGACAGTGCAGTGTTAGACAACTCTTCAGAGGGAATAATTTCTTCAGCTCTTTTGTACCAAGATTGTATGTACAATTGAAAATATAGCAAAAAACAGAATCCTACATAGTAGTAGATGGCTGGACTTTCTTTTGATTTTTTTAAAGTTTTTGGACCATAGCATGCCATGCTTGGGGTCTACTAGCTTGATGCTTAGGAATCATTCCTGGTTATGCTTGGGGGACCATGTAGGGTGTCCAGATCTAACCTAGGCTCTTTCATAAAAAAAAAAACTTCAGTCCATTCAGCTGTTTATCAGTCCCTGACTGGTCATTTAAAGTTCTTTAAATTAAAAAAAATCCTTTTGGCAAATCTACATCTTATTAAGTTTTGAACAGTTTCTTATTTGGGGTTTATATTATTAAATCTGCATATGAGCATTAAATCAATTAATCAGAGCACCCTATAATTTTTAATGTTGTACTTTCGCATATGCTTATACTATTACTAGGAAATGAACCATCTATTATCTTTTGATTTTCCAATCTTAAGTGATTTACAGCAAAGTTATTTTGAAAGATTCCTAAGTATGCTGATTGTTAAATGGGAAAGTTGAAAGGGAACAAAACAGAGATTCATAATGATTTCCCAAATGCTCCATTACCATATTATTGAAGCATTTGCCATTTATTCATTCCTAAGGACATGTGAACACCAAAATTCAGGATATGGAGTGTGTATATAACAATTGGCAACATTTACTCTGCTTTTGGGAACCTGGGATAGGCGCACAGTTTGATAGCATTTACAACTTGTACTACTGGTAAGTATTTCCATAATAATTTTTATTAGCATTATTTTTTCATAACTGTTTAATTTTCTTCTTATATTTATTTATTGAATCACTGTGGGAAAAGTTACTAAGATTTCAGGTTTAAATCTTGATCATGCAATAATCAAACACCTTTCCCTTCACCAGTACTCATTTTCCACCACCAAGTACCCCAATAAACCCCCCTCCCACTCCTCCCAATGCCTGTGAGGCAAATGATTTCCACTTAATTCTTCTCTACATAGATTACATTCATTATTTTGACAAAAGATGCACCATTATTGTTTAGAATTACCCCCCCCCCCCAACAATCAGAATTGCTGAAAAGGCATTGTGAAATACTTTGTTTTCTATAGTTGGTTATGAGAATCATATACTCTTGCTTGGCCGCAGTAGTGGCCTCGCAATTTTGGATTTCTGCAAAGAGACAGATAATTACGAGGTTGGTTTCTGTGCATCTGGTGTTATCACTGTGCCAGAGAGCCGCTCGTGGGGGGCAACTCGTGACCTCAGTAGGGCGTGAAGGACGAGCCAGTAGCGCCCCCCCCCTTCCCATGAGACTGCAGCTTCCCCGTCACTGCTGGCTCATACCTGGCTTTTCTATAAGCTGTGAGGCGGCGGCCACCTTGCTGCCAGAGAGAAAAAAGGTGGAAGGGAACAACACCCTTTCCCTCCCGGGGAGGCATGATGCCATAGTTTAATGCATGGTCCATTCAATTTTCTGCCTCAAGCTGCTGGGCTCTGGATTAAGTCCTTTTGCCTCTGGAATCATGACCATGCTGGAGAGCCGCTCGTAGGGGACAACTCGTGACCTCGATAGGGTGTGAAGGATGAACCGGTACCGCCTCCCTTCCTATGAGACTGTAATTTCCCCGTCACCGCTGGCTCATACCTGGCTTTCCAATAAGCTCTGAGGTGGCGGTCATCTTGTATGTGATACAGATGCATTTCTGCCAAAAGCTGCTGGGTTTTGAGATTTGTTTCTGAGTCTCTGGGATCATGGCCATTAATTAGCTTGATCAGGAGCCAGAGAGGCCATTTGTAGGCAGCGACTTAGGGTCTCGCTGGGATGGGGAGGAAAGGGCCGGTTCCACCCCCATCTGGTGAGGCACTGCAGGCCTAAACCTGACTGTCCAGTGGCCTCTGGAGGATAGTGGTCACCAGGCCGCCAAGGGGAACAAGCCAAGGCATGAAACCTATTCCCATCCTAGTGGCCCAGCACCTGTAACCTACTGCAGAAACAGGATGCATTTCTGCCAAAAGCCTTTGGGTTCCGAGATTAGTTTCTGAATCTCTGGGATCATGGCCATTAAGCAGTTCGATCAGGAACCAGAGAGGCCATGCCTCCAATTATATAGCTGAGCTGGAGGTGGTTTGTGGGTGTGTCTCCTAACTTTTGGCCTTTTACTTTCTTGGTAAACTTTGCCCCAAGTTTTTGGGGTCTGACCAAAGGCACAGCAGCAATTTTGGGGTATCTGAAAGTCTGACGGTGCCATCAGGCTGCTGATGCACTCGTTTCACAGGTACAGATTGACCTGCTGGTGGCAGTATTATATTTTAAAGTAATAAACATTACTAGTAACTATTTTCACTGGATTCATTATGCATATTTGTATTTTATATACACATATATAAATGTATATAATGTATGCCATAGTATGTATATATATTTAGAAATGTATATATTATATGCTATGTTATAAAATGTCTATTTGTGTATATATGAAATATAAAAATTATATAAAAATAGTATTATAGTATTGTGATATTATTTGTATATATCTAATTTTATTTTATACATATTAATGTAAGTTGTAGTTATTTGGCATTTTTTTTCGAGTAAGTATGCTTAGACTGTACTTACTGACATGTACTATATGGTGATACAGGTTCTGTATTGGTCGAGTTTTGTATACATTATATAGATGAATTTACAATCTAAAGTGATTGGCTAATCACTTTATGTGTGGAATTGGAGGATGTCATGTTAAAAATTATTGTCTAAGAATTCAAATATCTACTAAAATGGATCTATTCAATACTCCTTTCTACTTTTGTCAATCATCATAGAAGCTTTTAAATTTAATCATTTTGAAACTTTCTTTTCTCGCTACCATGTTACTTCATAGTAGCATTGATCATCTTGTTCTAACACTACTTTACAAGCATGCACATTTGTTTTGCACATACTCCCTATTTCTACTCTGAACATTTTCCTTTAGCAAAGCATCTAGATTACTGTGGCCTCCAAGTAATTGAAAAGACAGTGATACAGTGGGCCTAAGACTGGAATGGTGATCTATTTTATCCTGACTTTTCAACATTATGTTTTATCACCACTGTGACAGAATTTTCTTCTCCCTATTAACCCATCTCAGTTTTTCCCTCTCAAACATGTTTTAGACTTTTGTGTATATTGCTGCCTAAAATCATCTTTACCAATCTTTTAAGAAATTTATTATTTTTCAGTAGTATCAGTATTATTGTTTCATATTTGCTGTGCTGTTATACCATGTCTACCACAAGAGTTACAGGATCTCAACATCATTATCTTAAAGTCCCTGATCCTACCATATCCCCAGATTACAATTCTGTTTACCCTATGTCAGGATTGCTTTATGTGAGAAATGTCTAATCTCTTGCTTTGTTTCTTTATACTCCACAAATGAGATCATCCGATGCTTATCTTTTTCTTTCGACCCATTTAACATGACATCCTCCAATTCCATACAGGTTGCAGCAAAATTCATGATTATATCTTTTCTCATAGCTGAGTGATATGCCACTGTGTATCTGTATACCATGATTCTCCCCACAGATCAATGTTTTATTTATTTATGTTATTGTATTTTAGGTAAGATGTTTTAAATAGTGATAAAAGGTAAAGGTAAAGGCCCTCCCGTTGATCGTCGATTTGCTCGAGCGGGCCCAGTAACATCTCCATTGGAGACTTTGTTGTTACTGTGTCTGGCATATCCAATACTCTCGGTAGCTTGCCGGGCTCTCCGAGAGGGGCGGAGGAATCGAACTCGGGTCAGCCATGTTGGCCGCTTGTAAGGCAAACGCCCTACCGCTGTGCTATCGCTCCAGCCCAAATAGTGATAACTTTTATAATATTGATGTGCATAGTTACTGCACTTTAAACACTACTAAAGTGTCTAAAGGCCTTCATAATTGTTATTTTCAGGTCGGCCATGTTGGCTGCGTGCAAGGCAAACGCCCTAACAGCTGTGCTATCGGGTAGGGCATTTGCCTTGCACGTGGCTTACTGGGCTGACCCAGGTTCAATTCCTCCGCTCCTCTCAGAGAGCCTGGCAAGCTATCGAGAGTATCTCTCCTACACAGCACGGATTTGATATGCCAAACACAGTAACAACAAGTCTCACAATGGAGATGTTACTGGACCCACTGGAGCAAATCGATGAACAATGGGAGGACAGTGCTACAATTGTTATTTTCATAAAAAATTAATGCATATATTTTAAAATTAAGGCACTATGATTTACAAGTTTGTTAAAAATAGACTTCTAGGCTTACAATATTCCAACACCAAATCTACCACCAGAGTGGCCTTTCCTCTACCAATGTTCTCAGGTTCCTTCCCAAGTCACAATCAGCCTCCTTGACAGGCCCATAGTTAAGATTATTTACTGTAGTTGAGTTCTCCTTCTTGCAGTGTTGTTACCTATGTAGATACGCCTTGGTTTCTTTGTCCACCCATATGCTCTTGAATACTTTACTTTTACTCTTATCCATCCTTTAAAACCCATCTGTTATTCAGTCTGATATAACTTTTAATGTTTTTGGTTTTGGACACAGAGCAGGATATTCCCAGGGGTTTCTTCTGGTCTTACAGTCAGGAATAACTCCTGATTGTTCTTGGGGGACCATATGGGATTCTGGGGCTACAACCTGGTACCCTACCTACTGTATTATCTAACTCCATGATTAAATGTTTGATATATAACATTAGTATATGTTTATTTTTCTCTGAGCTTATAAGTCTAACTTACTGCTCCAGTTGTAATTTTCTCATAAATTTGTCTTCTCTCAGATTTTTAGGAGATTGGTGGAGATAAATTATTTCTGATTTATCTTGACTAACTCTGCTATGCAATGGCAGTTCTAGTATTCACCAAAATATCGAAACATTATTAAAACATTGCCAAACTTATGGAAATATCAAACAATTTGCATATATTAAATAACAATAAAGGCAATATTAAACAAATTTTTGCTTAGAAGTCTTCCTTTGGAAATTTAGAAATTTCTTGTCTTCCTATACTTTTATCCCCATTCATTGATGAAGGTGAATTCTTATATTTCTTTATTATGCCTCGTGCTGTGGTATGGCTAGGTTTAAAAAATCCAAGTAGGAGATGAAGGCCTGTGTGACTGACAATCAGGAGATCTCACTCACAAAATAAAGTTAGTGTCTGTGGTTCTGATTCTGTCATGTTCTGCATGCCCATTAGAGATTTGTTGTTCAAGTGCCATATAGTAGCCTAACATGTCTGTGCTCAGCAATTTCTGGTGTCTGGCTATGGAAATAAAGTTGAAGACTGGCTGACCTGAACAGTGACTAGGAATTAGTCCAAAGTTAAGAAAGTTATTCTCAAATTAAGGGCACCTCAAACTAGAAAGAAATTGAGGACCCTTTCAGGAAAATAGGATTCTGTAGGCATTGGATCCCCAAACAAAATTCAGAGATGAGTCTCAATAAAAACCTGAAAAACTGGATCCACTTCCAATAAACAACTTACTGACTAAACGGAAATAATCTAATCCAATTATATCAAGTACTTCCATTACTGTAAAATTTAATGGAATTTCGAGTTGGGCTCATCTCTCCAGGATGTCATCCAGTGACCATATTCTGAGAGAACCCATCCCATCCCCCTCCAGAATTGGGAGATATCCTGGTTCTTCATGCTTTATTCTTTTAATTGAAACACAGTGATATACATATTTACAAAGTTGTTCATGATTGTATTTCAATCATATAATGTTCCAACATCCTTCCCTTCTCCAGTTTACTTTCCCCACGACCAGTGGTCCTAGTTTTTCTCCTGAGCCCCTCCCCTTTACCCCTACCACCTGCCATTATGGCAGGCACGTTTTTTCTCTCTCTCCTCTCTCTCTCTATCTCTCCCTCTCTGTCTCTCAATTTCCTTATCTCTCTCCCTCTCTTTCCTTCTCTCTCCCTCTCTCTTCCTCTCTCTTTTTCCATTTGGGCCTTATTGTTTGCAATACAGATAATGAAACATTATCAGGTATATCACTTTACCTGTGCCCATTACTGCCCACACAGTGTTGTGGCAAACTTCCATCCATTAACCTGTCATCTTGGCCCCTGTTTACACTCACCTTGGGTATTATTCTCATTATATATGTATATATGTAAATATATATATCCCACAAATGAATGAAGTCATTCTATAACTATCCCTCTCATTCTGACTCATTTCACTCAACATGATTCTCTACATATCATCAGTTTTCCTAACAGCTACATAGTAGTCCATTGTGTAGTTATACCATAAATTCTTTACCCAATCATCTGTTCTCAGGCACTCAGGTTGTTTCCAGCTTCTGGCTATTGTGAACAGTTCTGCAATGAACATCGACGTGCAGATGACATTTCTGATGTGTGTTTTTGGGTCCCCAGGGTATATTCCTGGCACCAGGGGGCCATTTGGTGTGTGTGACCCCTGCCTACTGGAAGGTGGAGGATCTGGGTGGAGGATGCTCAGCCCCAATCTTAGTAGGCTTGGAGATCTCAGCCCCGGGACCCGTATGCCTTTGTTCCTCTGCTGGTACCTTCATGCGTGTGGAGAGTGGTCTCAGTATGGTTGTGGCTGGTTCTGGAGGTCTTTGGCTGAGGGAGCTCTGCTCGGGGCAGGGAGGTAAACTCAACTCACCCCCCTCCAAGGGCCCTGGCAAGGACAGCCAGGCGTGGGGGCAGGAGAATCTGCACTGTTCTCTTCCGGGAGATGGGTTTTATAGTCTCTGGGTCTTGGCCGTTGATGGGATTATTCTCCACATGAATGAAGGTACCAGCAGAGGAACAAAGGCATGCGGGTCCCGGGGCTGAGATCTCCAAGCCTGCTCAGATCGGGGCTGAGCATCCTCCACCCAGATCCTCCACTTTCCAGTAGGCAGGGGTCACACCCACCAACTGGCCCCCTGGTGCCATGTAATCCCATCAACGGCCAAGACCCAGAGGCAATAAAACCCAGCTCCCAGAAGTGCGCGGACGCATTCATGGCCATGCAGCATCTTATTATCTCATTCTTACTTTGAACAACTTGGCAGGCTACCAAATGTAACCTGCCCACATGGCAGAGTCTGGCAAACTCCCTGTGGCATACCTAATATTCCAAATACCAGTAACAATAATGGGTCTCATTCTCCTAACCCTGAAAGAGTCTTGAATGTGGCCCTTTTTAAAATCTCAGGGCTAGGACAAAGGAGATGTTACTGGGGCTGCTCAAGGCAATCGACGAACAACAGGATGATTGTGATCATGATCGTGATATTCCCAGAAGTGGAGTTGCTGTATATTCCCAAAGTGGAATTGCTTTACACTGAGAAGAGGTCCCTAGAATTCGTGGCAGGCCAGAACATTCTTTTTATTCTCATAGCAGGGACATTTTCGTCTCTTCCTTTAACTGTCCTGCCTTTAGGCATTAAAGTTATCCCTGAGGGTAGCAAGGCACTAGTAATATTTACTCTTAGTATTAGATGGCTCTTATTGGTTAAACCGATGACTTTGGACTCTGTCTCCCCTTTCTTCACTTTTTAGTATATTTTTAAATGCTATATAGCAATTATGTTTGTTTGCATAAACACAGAAAGGAGATCACTCCTCTGGGTGGCATGGTCTGCCTGCCCCTAATGTAGATTAAAAATTTCAAGAGATAATTATGACACTTTAAAATCCTCTTCCTCAGAAAAAAATTTTGGCACTAGGCCTCTCACATAAAAGGTTAATGACCTACTGCTGAGCTACCTTTACAGCTTTTCTTTCACCCCCTCTTCTCCCCTCCAGTCCCTTTACCTCCCTTCCCTTCCCTTCTCTCTCCTCTCTTTCCCTTTCCCCTTCCATCCTCTCCTCTTTTGCTATGTTGTAGATCAAAGCCAGGTCTATTAAAAGCATGTGCCCTTTTACTTCTGGGCATCTCTAGTCCCCATGGTGTCTTTCTTTTGAAAATCTTTAAATGTAGATATATATGTGTGTATATATGTGTATATAAATAATAAGGAATAAGCTGTTAGCAATCCTTTTAATTAGATTCTAATATGTCCTGCTTTTTATTTCATATAGTGCTCTTGAAGAAGCAATTCCAACTTTCATTGTTTCATAGTATGGAATTGACATGTCAGTTTTTAAAACCTAATTTACTTGTTGATTTAATAAATAGTAAACATCTAATAAGTGAGGCAAGGTTTGGAATAAGACAAATCCTTGCCCTCTATTGCAATGCATTAATAATTTGCATAACTTTATTCTCATCTCAATAGAGTAGTGAGTTATAAGTGTTAACATTTTAGAGTCAGAAGGAGAGGAACACACATAGAATGATTGCATTGATTTGTGGGATGTAAAATAACCCACATCCCACATAATGTAAAATGTACTATGACTAATACCCAAGGACAGTAGACAAAAGGTCCAGGAGGAATGATCCATGGATGGAAGTCTGCTTCAAGTGCTGGGGTAGAAGGTAGTTGGTACAGAGAAGGGTCACTATGACAAAGATAGCTGTAAATGGTGGCCCTCGATAAGAACTGTGTGCTGAAAGTAGATAAAGTAACACCATGATACAATTTCAGTATATGTATTGTAAACCATAAAACCATAATGCCCAAAAGGAGAGAGAGAGGAAGACAGAAAGTGCCTGCTAGGCACATAAGCACATAGAGACAGGCTAGGGGTGAAGTGGTGGTGGTGGCAGGAAGGAAACTGGGGACATTGGTTGTGGAAAATGTACACTGGTGAAGGGATAGGTGTTGGAACATTGCATTACTGAAACCGAATCATGAACAGCCTTGAAACTATGTATTTCATGGTGATTAAAAAAGGGTTAACATTTTAGAAACTGGACAGTAAAAGAAATATGAACTTTCCCACTAATGCAAAATCAGTTTACAAAGCCAAGCCTGGATACCATGTATCTTAAATAGTGATCCGGTATACTTGCCTAGAGAATAAAATTTTGCACTTTCCTTAAATACTTGGCATAAAGTGAATTCAGTAGAGTCTGGATATTTGTACAGAACCTTATCAACTGCTAGGTTGGACTCATTTCAAGAGATTTTAACTGCCCTTACACATAATGCAACAGTTTTTATTGAAAGCTAATTTTAAGATAAATAAGCAAAAAATATTACTTTGTGAATCAGTATGGAAATTTCCCCTAATTCCCACCAGCTTTTTACTGGCAATAAATGAACTTTAGATGATATGCTCACATTTCTTGTCTGCAAAAAGAAAAAGTCGCTATTTACTTGCCAAAACAAGTCTTTTTTCCCCTGTGGCTTTCTCTTCAATTTATGTGGTTTGTATCTTCATGTATAATATATATTTAGAGAATTTTGATTACTTTAGCTAATCAGAACAATATCAATATGATTTTAATATTTTTTCTAAAATAAATTCCTGATTACAATATAGAAAAGAGAGGATTACTTATGTAAACTCCAGAATTTCTTATCTTAATTTGCTAATTCTGTTAGTGAGTCAACATAATAAAAATACCTGCCCAAGAACCCTTACATTATTTTTGAAAATTTGGAAACATTTTCATAAGTTTATAAACTCCATGAAATCTTTAATTATCTCTACTTTCTTTAATATTGTTCTAGCATTTGTTATCACATCTGGTGCATAATATATGCTTAATAAATACAGCATATCTTAAATGATTTTAACATTTACTTGGAATTTTCTGATTATATAAAATTGAGGAACATGGTATTAAAAGACACTGGAAAACACAATTCTTACAGCACTTCTTTTTATAGGTATGAAGGCTTGGACCATGCATTGCAGTGTCCCAATTACATTAAGGCTGGTAGAAAAAATATCGGATGTAGGTTCCCTCATTTAGAATCATCAGACTATAAAGATTTCTACATCTGTGTCAATGGAACATCACAATTCAAGTCTATCAGATCCAGCTACTTCATTTTTCAGCTTCAAAATATAGGTGAGCGAAACTTCAAAATATTACTAGTTGAACCATTTATATGTGCATGGAAGGAGGTGAAGAAGAAGATGATGAAGAAGAAGAGAAATGAGCATGTGTGTGTATGAGAACAATAAAAGAGACGGGCAAGTAAGGAGAGAGAAGGGCAGGAGGGAAACAGGGGGAGGGTGGGAAAGAAGGGGAGGATGAGAGTTAGAGTGCAAGAGTGACAGAGGAAAGAGAGAGACAAAAAGAATTGAACTGTGTTATAAAAACAAAGTCAGAAAAAAGAACTGATAGACTATATGAGACAATATGAGGAAGCATTTAGCTAAACATTAATATATAATAAAGGATTCAATGAAGGGAAAAGTTATTTTCATTTAGAACTGTGCTAAGTGGATTTACTACTGAGTTTTAAAAAGTATTCTATTTTAGGCACTGTGGTTTACAAGCCTGTTCATTGTAGAGTTTGATGCATAAAATATTGTGGTAATACATTCTCTAACAGTGTCCACTTCATTGTACTTTAGTCCTAGTGTCTCCACTCCTATCCTATTGTTGTCTGTGGGAGATGTGACACCTGTCATCAAAGAAGTAGAATTCCCCAGGTGGCTTATGTGAAACAGGGAAAAGAGAAGGGGCAGCCTTGAGAAAAAAATCTATCATTTCCCTCTATTCTCACCTCATATCCTGGAGAACTGCCTGGGGAAACCTACAATTGTATAACTACTGTAATAAACACCTGTATGATAACAGAATTTATCTCAGGAGGCTGTTATCAAACCCCACCTGAATTCCATTTGTTCAGCCCAGCATGAGAAATGATCTCTGGCTTCTAATTCTTTGAGAGCTGGGAAATAAGGTGGGAATGAGACCCTGGCCTTTGTAGAGTAGTCACTCTTAAATCTTACTGAGGAGTTTCAGGTCTATCCATTTTCCTCACAGAAAAGAATTTCAGGAGGAGATGAATAGTGAAATAAAATAAGTTTCGTTTGGAAATAGAGATAGCAGGAGAAATGTAGATAAAGATATGGGCTCAAGAGAGAACACAAACTTTTCAAGAGTGACAAAATAAGAGCAAAGTACACATACCACGCAAGGAGGAGGCAATCTCCCCAGAATGAGAAAATGCACCCTTAAGTAAGAAATTACACATCCCAAAAGGAGATGTAGGCAAGTGCATGCCTCTTCTGCTGTCATGTAAGTTTATAGACAGTTTTCCCAACTTGCCCCCTCCCCAGTTCATTGCTAGGGTGGTTGGCAAGGAAAGACATTTGGAGCAATATGACAGAGCTCACTCAGTATTTGTTCCTCTCCTGACTTGCTATAGTATTTTTGTTAAGTATCTGTGATAGAATAATTATGGAATCAGTTGGACATTATCAGATATAATACTGGAGTGACAGGCCATACCTGGGTCTGAATCATGAATTTATCTATTTGTCCCTTTATTACTGTGTATTACTGTATCTTACTTTGGGTGAGTTTATGAACACTTTTCAATTTGCTTTTCAGTAAACTAAGGATAACCTCTTAGATTTGTTTTGACACATGAATGAGTTTATGTTGCAAAGTCTTTGCTTCAGTGTCCAACACATCATAAGCTCGAAATCACTTGTTTCTAATTTTACAAAAAATGGGGAGAAATTACTTATTTCAATCTTTGAATTTTTTCTATCCTTCAATACTTTTTTTTATTAGTGAAACACCATGAGGTACAATTGTAGACTTACAAATTTTTGTGCTTGGGTTTCAATTATACAATGATCAAATACCCATCCCTCCACCAGTGCCCATTTTCCACCACCAGGGATCCCAGTATCCCTCCCACCACATCCCCCCATCCCACCCTGACTCTGTGGCAGGGCATTCCCTTTTGTTTTCTCCATTCTTTTGGGTGTTATGGTCTGCAAAAGAGGCATTGAGTGGCAGTCATGTTCGGTCCATAGTCTACTTTCAACATGCATCTCCCATCCTAGGAGGATCCTCCAAACACCCTTTATTTGGTGCTTCCTTCTCTATATGAGCTGCCCTTTCCCCTAGAATGCCCTGCTGGCCTCTAAGTCCTGGAGTAATCCTACTGGTACTGATCTCAGCTATTCTTGGATGTTAATCTCCTATTTTGTTACTTTATGTCCCCCAGATGAATGCAGTCTTTTAATGTCTATCCCTCTCTTTCTGACTCATTTCTCTTAGCATGATACTTTCTATGTAGTACCACTTGTATGTAAATTTCATGAGTTCATCTTTTCTAACAGCTACATGGTACTCCATTGTGTAGATGTACCAAAGTTCCTTTAACCAGTCATCTGTTCTCGGGCACTCAGGTTTTTACAGATTCTGGCTATTGTAAAGGGTGCTGCAATGAACAAACAAGTGCAGATGTCACTTCGACCATACATTTTTGCCTCTCTGGAATATATTCCCAGAACTGGTATTGCTGGGTCATATGGAGCTCAATTTCTAATTTTTTGATAATCGTCCATACTGTTTTCCAAAAGGGCTGAACCAGTCAGCATTGCCACCAACCGTGAATGAGTGTCCCTTTCTCGCCACATCCGCGCCAGCATTGGTTGCTTTTGTTCTTTTGGATGCGGGCCAGTCTATGAGGTGTGAGATGGTATCTCATTGTGGTTTTGATCTGCATCTCACTAATGTTTAATGATGTAGAGCATTTTCTCATGTACTTTTTTGCCATTCGGATTTCTTCTTTGAGAAATTTTCTGTTCATCTCATTGCCCCATTTTTTAAAAAATTTATTTATTTATTGAATCACTGTGGGAAAAGTTACAAAGCTTTCAGGTTTAGGTCTCAGTAATGCAAATATCAAACACATTTCCCTTTACCAATACTTATTTTTTACCATGAAGAACCCCAATAAAACCCCACCCCCCACCCCTCCCAGTCCTTGTGAGGCAGATGAATTCTAGTTAGCACTCTTTGTTTCAATAAAAGATTCACCACTATTATTTAGAGTTTACCCCCCCCCCCCAAAATCAGACATGCTGAAAAAGCATTGTGAAGTGATTTGCTTTCTACAGCTGGGTTCAAGAATTACATGTTGGTTTTGGATTTCTGCTATTTTACTTATTAACCCTGGAAGTATTTCTACTGAAAGTCAGATAATTAAGAAATTGGTTTCTGTGCTCTGGAGTTGTGGCCGTGCCAGAGAGCCGCTCGTGGGGGGCAACTGATGACCTCGGTAGGGCGTGAAGGGCGGACCGAAACGCCCCCCTTCCCATGAGGTTTTAGTCGCCCCCACACCCCCGGCTCATACCTGCTGTCCACAAGGCTCCCATGTGTCCGCCATCTTTCTTTCCAGAGAGGAGAGGGCGAATGGGGCAACACCCTTTCCCCTCCGGACAGACCTGATGGCCTGGATTAACGCATAGTCTGTTCACTTTTCTGCTCCAAGCTGCTGGGTTCTGCATTAAGTCCTTGTGCTTCTGGGGCCATGGCTTTGCAGGAGAGCCGCTCGTGGGGGGCAACTGGTGACCTCGGTAGAGCATGAAGGACGGACCGGAATGCCCCCCTTCCCATGAGGTTTTAGTCGCCCCCACACCCCGGCTCATACCTGCTGTCCACAAGGCTCCCATGCGGCCGCCATCTTTCTTTCCAGAGGGAGTAGGGCGAATGGGGCAACACCCTTTCCCCTCCAGGCAGACATGATAGCCTGGATTAATGCATAGTCCGTTCACTTTTATGCTCCAAGCTGCTGGGTTCTGCATTAAGTCCTTGTGCTTCTGGGGCTGTGGCCGTGCTGGAGAGCCGCTCGTGGGGGGCAACTGGTGGCCTTGGTAGGGCGTGAAGGACGGACCCAAACGCCCCCCTTCCCATGAGGTTTTAGTTGCACCCACACCCCCAGCTCATACCTGCTGTTCATAAGGCTCCCATGCGGCCGCCATCCTTCTTTCCAGAGGGAGGAGGGCGGAAGGGAGCAACACCCTTTCCCCTCTGGGCAGACATGATGGCCTGGATTAACGCATAGTCCGTTCACTTTTCTGCTCCAAGCTGCTGGGTTCTGTATTAAGTCCTTGTGCTTCTGGGGCCGTGGCTGTGCTGAAGAGCTGCTCGTGGGGGGCAACTGGTGACCTCGGTAGGGCGTGAAGGACGGACCAGAACGCCCCCCTTCCCATGAGGTTTTAGTCGCCCCCACACCCCCGGCTCATACCTGCTGTCCACATGGCTCCCATGTGGCCGCCATCTTTCTTTCCAGAGGGAGGAGGGCGGAAGGGAGCAACACCCTTTCCCCTCCGGGCAGACATGATGACCTGGATTAACGCATAGTCTGTTCATTTTTCTGCTCCAAGCTGCTGGGTTCTGCCTTAAGTCCTTGTGTTTCTGGGGCTGTGACCGTGCTCCAAACTTAACTCTGATTTTCAGGGAGAAACGTTGGGTGATTTACTTCCCATTGATCACTTTGTATATAGAGAGATGTTGCGCGGCCACGTAAGCGGCCGTGCGGTTTGGAGGAAAAGTCCTATTTCCCGCATACTCGAGCTTTGCTTGTAGAGGCTTCTGGTCACCGGGGTTCCATCTGGGGGAGGCGGGATGCGGCACCTACCCCATCTGGGACTTCCCGATGATCTCGGCTCTTTTTGGAACCTGGTTTTTTCTCCGGGGGCTGTGGAGCCAGCCCTCCATGTGGCCCTTCTCTTCGGCTGTATGCTGTAAAGATCGCCCCATTTTTTAATGGGGTTAGATGTTTTCTTCTTGTGGAGTTCAACCAGTACTTTATAAATCCTTGATATCAACCCCTTGTCAGATGTGTATTCGGCAAATATCCTTTCCCATTCTGTAGACTGTCTTTGTATTTTGGTCACTGTTTCTTTTGAGGTGCAGAAGCTTCTTAGTTTAAGATAGTCCCATTTATCTATCTCTGTTTTCACTTGCTCAGCCAGTGGCGTGACATCTTTGAAGATACCATTAGCTTCAATGTCATGGAGGGTTTTGCCAACTTTGTCTTCAATGTACCTTATGGATTCTGGTCTGATGTTGAGGTCTTTAATCCATTTTGATCTTACTTTTGTACATGGTGTTACACAGAGTTCTGAGCCCACTTTTTTGCATGTAGCTGCCCAGTTTTGCCAGCACAACTTGTTAAAGAGGCTTTCCTTACTCCACTTCACATTTCTAGCAACTTTATGAAAGATTAGATGATCATATGATTGAGGGGAGGTGTCAGTGTATTCAACCCTATTCCATTGGTCTGCAGATCTGCCTTTGTTCCAGTACCATGCTGTTTTAATTATTACTGATTTGTAGTAGAGTTTGATGTTAGGGAGGTTGATTCCTCCCATTTTCTTTTTCCCAAGAATTGCTTTAACTATTCGTGGGGGCTTATTGTTCCATATGAATTTCAGGACTGGTTGCTCTATTTCTTGCTTCAATACTTTTTAACATATTACTTTAAAAAATGAGTTTGCCTCCCAGGATGGGAAAATTATGCTGAAAGTAGACTATAGACCGAACATGATTGCCACTCAGTGCCTCTTTTGCAAACCACAGCACCCAAATGGAGAGAGAGAACAAAAGGAAATGCCCTGCCACAGAGGAAGTATGGGATGGGGGGGCATGGTGGTTGAGAGGGATACTGGGATTCGTGGTTGTGGAAAATGGGCACTGGTGGAAGGATGGGTACTCGATCATTGTATAAGTGAAACCCAAGCACAAAAATTTGTAAGTCTACAACAGTACCTCATGGTGTTTCACTAATAAAAATTTTGAAAAAATTAGTTTGCAAAATAACAAACTTTCTAAATCATTGTTTCCCAAAGTGGGTGATACTGTCCACGTAGGGTTTCCTGGACCAATTCAGAGGAAGTAGGAGTGGTAACCTGAGATCCATTTGAGGGTGCTTTCTGTGTGTTTGCTTAAGTAAGGCAGATTTCTGGAAGGGACAATTACTGAGTGATTTTTTTTTCTGAAAAGGAGTTGGCAGGCCAAATAATTTTGAGAATCTTTGCTATAAATAAACTGTGTTTGGCAAGTATCTTGATGATATTGTATCTAATTGGAAGGAGGGTGTATTGGGAATAAACCCAGGACCTCATACTTGCAAGACATGTACTTTTTCACTGAGACTCATCGCTTGTCCATGACAAGCAGCTTCGATTTTAATTCCTAGTGTTGAAAATAGACTTAATGTGCCTGATTTATCTTTGTAGGTGTCTGTTACTAGGAGTTCCAGGGTTTTGATAAGGTATACTGCTACTAAACCTCAACAACCTCTATGTCTAAATGGTTTCCTTTTGCTTTTCAGTTAAACCTTTACCAACAGACTACCTTAGTCTTACTGTGAAGGATTCAGAGGACATTTTCCTGAGATGGAACGTTCCAAGAGGCCCCATTCCACCAAAGTGTTTCATTTATGAAATTCAGTTCGTAGAAGATGATTCTACCAGAGTAAGATGAATATTGCATTTATTTTGGGGAAATTATAAACCTAGATTTAGAAATGATATAGCAGACATAAGAGCCAAAATAATTCTCTAGCTACATAAATATTATAACATGACATGTACCTTAATTTCTGAAAGATCAAATATTTTAGTAGACGAAAGAAATATGCTTTCAAGCTAGTAATATAATTAAGCATACAAATTTTAAAACTTCATGGTGTCTTAGAAATCTGGTAACATGTTTTGAATTTCATGTCAATAAACTAAAGTTGCCATTGCATACATAAAATGGAAGTGGCCTCTAGTTAAAAAAAGCAAAATAAAAAACACCAACATAAACACTATTTATTTATTTATTTATTGAATACCATAAGAAACACAGTTGCAAAGTTTTTAATGATTGGGTTTGAGTCATATCAGTCATACAATGTTCGAAAACCTTTTCTCTCTCTCTCTCTCTCTCTCTCTCTCTCTCTCTCTCTCTCTCTCTCTCTCTCTCTCTCTCTCCCCCCTTCTGGATGTTATGGACCATAGACACTTTTAGAAGGGCTAAGCAGAGGAAACAGCCAAGACTAATTTATTTCCCCTGTAACAACGAAACAGTGATCTCTTTAGGCCTATGGTATTATGTTAATTTTATTCTTTGCTTTACAACATTAAAAAGTTGTGGGTATAAATAAATAAGCCATGAGTTTGAATTGATTCTTTTCATATAAAGATGAGAAAACACTCTGTTGTTAGAATAGATGTAGAGGTCCAAAGTAATTTTTAATTGGTTCACAATCAAATTACTTATCTTGAACTAGAATACAGGTCTTGTAAGAATAATGTTAAGAAAATTCCCATTTTAGCTTGGAAAATTATTAGCTTACTCTTGAACAAGATGTCTCTGAATCAATGTGAAGACTTGTCCACTTGAAGCTATACTATTTTATGATCATTCCCAAGAAAATTGCAACAAAAAATGTGTTCCTGTGGGTGAGAAGCCTTTATTTGCTTTTTGAAATACAAAATTAAAATAGTTGTTACAGTGTTTTTTTATTTTTATTAGTGAAACACCATGAGGTACAGTTTAAACTTACAATATTTTGTGCTTGGTTTTCAGTTATACAAATAGTCGAGTACCCATCCCTCCAGCAGTGCCCATTCTCTACCTCCAGTGCGCCCAGTACCCCTCCCATACCCCCAGACCCCCCATCCCACCCCAGCCCTGTATCAGGGCATTACCCTTTGTTTTCTCTCTCCTTTTGGGAGCTGTGGTTTGCAAAAGAGGCATTGAGTAGCAATCATGTTCAGTTTATAGTCTACATTCAACATGCATCTCTCATCCTGAGAGGCTCCTCCCCAAACCCTTTATTTGGTGCTCCCTTCTCTATCTGACCTGCCTTTTCCCCCAGCATGTGCGGCTGGCCTCCAAGCCATGGAGTGAACCTCCTGGTACTTATCTCGGCTATTCTTGGGTGTTCATCTCCTATCTTGTTAGTTTATATTCCCCAGTTGAATGCAATCTTTCTATATCTGTCCTTCTCTTTCTGACTCATTTCACTTTTAGCATGATAATATCCATATAGTACCACTTGTATGTAAATTTTATGATTTCATCTTTTCTAAGACCTGCATAGTATTCCATTGTGTAGATGTACCAAAGTTTCTTTAACCAGTCGTATGTTCTCAGGCACTCAGGTTTTTTCCAGATTCTGGTTATTGTGAACAGTGCAGCAATGAACATAGAAGTGCAAATGTCATTTTGACTGTACCTTTTTGCCTCTCCAGGATATATTCCCAGAAGTGATATAGCTAGGTCAAATGGGAGCTCAATTTCTAATTTTTAGATAATCGTCCATACTGTTTTCCATAATGGATGAACCAGTCGTCATTCCCAATAGCAGTGAAGGGGAGTGCCTCTCTCGCCATATCCATGCCAAAAGAGGTTGCTTTTGTCTTTTGAATGTGGGCCAGTCTCTGTGGTGTGAGATGATATCTCATTGTTGTTTTGATCTGCATCTCCCTGATGAATAATTATGTGTGTAGGGCATTTTCTCATGTACCTTTTAGCCATTAAGATTTCTTCTTTGGAAAAATTTCTTTTCATTTCATCACCACATTTTTGATGGGGTTAGATGTTTTCTTCTTGTAGAGTTCAACTAGTGCTTTGTACATCCTTGATATCAACCCCTTATCAGATGGGTATTGGGTAAATATCCTTTCCCATTCTGTAGATTGTCTTTGTATTCTAGTCACTATATCTTTTGAGGTGCAGAAGCTTCTTAATTTAAGATAGTCCCATTTGTTTATCTCTGTTTCCACTTGGTTGGTCAGTTGGTGTCGTCTTTAAAAATCGTTAGCCTCATATCATGGAGGGTTTTGCCGACCTTGTCTTCAATGTACCTTATGGTTTTGGGCCTGATGTTGAGATATTTAATCCATTTTGATCTGGCTTTTGTGCATGGTGTTAAGTGGAGGTCTAAGCCCATTTTTTTGCATGTGGTTGTCCAGTTATGCTAGCACCATTTGTTAAAGAGGCTTTCCTTGCTCCACTTCACATTTCTTGCTCCCTTATCAAATATTGGATATTCATATGTTTGGGGTTGTGTGTACGGATATTCCACCCTATGCCATTGGTTTAAAACCCTGCCTTTGTTCCAATACCATACTGTTTTAATTATTACCGCTTTGTAGTAGAGTTTGAGGCTGGGGAGGGTGATGCCTCCCCATGACTTTTTTCCAAGAATTGCTTTAGCTATTTGTGAGCATTTGTTGTTCCATATGAATTTCAGGAGTGCTTGATCTATTTCTTTGAAGAATTTCATGGGTATCCTTATAGGGATCACATTGAATCTGTATACTGCTTTCAGGAGTATTTTCATTTTTACAATGTTAATTCTTCCTATCCATGAGCAGGGGATATGTTTCCATTTTCTCGTGTCTTCTTTGATTTCATGAAGTACCATTTCGTAGTTTTCATTGTAGAGGTCCTTTACCTCTTTAGTTAGGCTGATTCCAAGGTATTTGATTTTCTGGAGCACAATTGTGAACGGGATTATTTTTTTCATGTCACTTTCCTCTCTCTCATTATGTGTGTATAGGAAGGCCATGGATTTTTGGGCATTGATTTTATAGCCTGCGACTTTATTGTGCAAGTCTATTGTATATAGGAGTTTCTTGGTAGAGGCTTTAGGATTCTATAGATATAGTATCATATCATCCACGAATAGTGAGAGCTTGATTTCTTCCTTTCCTCTGGATGCCTTTAATGTCTTTTTCTTGCCTAATCGCTATTGCAAGTACTTCCAGCACTATGTTAAACAGAAGTGGTGATAGTGGGCATCCTTGTCTTGTCCCTGATCTTGGAGGAAAGGCCCTAGTTTTTCCCATTGAGGATAAATGCTTTCCATGGGTTTGTCATAGATGGCTTTGACTATCTTGAGGAAAGTTCCTTCAAAACCCATTTTGGTGAGAGCTTTCATCATAAACTGGTGCTGGATCTTGTAAAAAGCTTTCTCTACATCTATTGATATGATCATATGGCTTTTATATTTTCTTTTGTTGATATGATGGATTATGTTGATTGATTTCCGAATATTAAACCATCTTTTGCATCCCCGTGATGAATCCCACTTGGTCGTGGTATATGACATTTTTGATGAGTTGTTGGATTATATTTGCTAATACTTTGTTGAGGATCTTTGCATCTGTGTTCATTAGGGATATTGACCTGTAATTTTCTTTGTTGGTGGTTTTTTGTTTGCCTTCGGTATTAGGGAGATATGTGCCTCATAGAAGCTGTTTGGGAGAGTTCCTTTTTTTCAATTTACTGTAAATGCTTGAGGAGAACTGCAAAACGTCTTCTTTAAATATTTGGAAGAATTCACTAGTGAATTCGTCTCGGCCTGAGATTTTGTTTTTGGGAAGACTTTTGATTACCACTTCAAATAGCTTGATATGAACGAGTCTATTCAGGTATCCCAACTCTTCCTGGTTCAATCTTGGGTATTATAGGAATCCAGGAATTTATCCATTTCTTCTATGTTCTCTTGTTTCATGGCATACAGACTGTCAAAGTAGTCTCTGATGATCTTTTGAATTTCATTGGTTTCTGTTCTGATGTCCCCTTTTTCATTTCTTATTCAGTTTATTTTAGTTCTCTCGCTCTCTCCTTCTCTCTGAGTCTTGCTAGTGGTTTATCAGTCTTATTTTCTCAAAGAACCAGCTCTTGGTTTCATCGACCTTTCAGATTTTTTTACTTCCATTTCCTTAATATCTGCTCTAATTTTTATTATTTCTTTCCTTCACCCTGGTTTGGGTTCCTTCTGTTGGTCTTTTTCTAAGATCTTGAGCTGTGAAGTCAAGCTATCTATGTAGGCCTTTTCTTCCTTCCTGAGGAATGCCTGCAAAGCTATACATTTTCCTCTTAACACTGCTTTAGCTACATCTGATATGTTCTGGTAGCTTGTGTCTTCTTTCTCGTTTGTTTCCAGGTATCTTCATTTCGTCTTTGACTTCCTTCCTGACCCAATCATTGTTCAACATTCAGTTGTTTACTTTCCAGGTGTTTGATTTGTTTCTCGATGTCTTTGTGTGATTCGTTTTTATCTTGAGCACATTGTGGTCTGAAAAGATTGTTGATACTACTTCTATCTTTCTTGTTATATTGAGGTATGTTTTGTGGCCTAACACGTGATCTATTTTGAAAAATGTTCCGTGTTCACTGGAGAAGAATGTGTATTCTTTCTTTTGGGGGTGAAAAGCCCTGTATAGTTCTATAAGCCATATCTCTTCAATTTCTTCCTTCAAAGCCAATGTTTCCTTGTTGAGTTTTGTTCTTGTTGATCTATCCAGAGGTGATAAGGCAATGTTGAAGTCTCCAACTACTATTGTGTTGCTAGAAATGTCATCCTTAAAATGTCTAAGCACTTGTTTTAAGTATTTAGCTGTTCCCTCATTAGGTGCGTATACATTTAAGAGTGATCTTTCTTCCTGTTGTATGTATCCTTGATAAATAGAAAATGGCCTTGGCTTTCCCTTCTAACCTTTTTAAACCTAAAATTTATGTTGTTGGATACGCTAATTGCCACCCTAGCTTTTTTGATGGAGCTGTTTGCTTGCAGGATTGTTTTTCATCCTTTAGCTTTGAGTCTGTGTTTGCTCTGACTGTTGAGATGAGTTTCTTGTAGGCAGCAAAATGTTGGTTTCAGTTTCTGGATCTTTTTTGTCACTCTTTGTCTCTTGATTGGTTCATTTAGACCATTGAGGTTGAAAGATATTATTGTCATGGGGTTTTCTGCCATCTTTCTGTAAGGGTTGGTTGTGTTTCTAAGTGTTTTCCTTCTTATTTTACAGGAGCCCCTTTAATCCTTCTTTTAGATTTGGTTTCGAGTCTATGAAGTTCCTGAGCTGTTGTTTATCTACAAAATGGTGTATAAGTCCATCTTGTTTGAGTGACAGTTTAGCTAGATAAAGTATTCTTGGTGAGGCGTTCAGTCCATTGATTTTTTCACTATATCCCACCATTGTCTTTGGGTTTGGAGAGTTTCCTCTGATAGGTCTACTGTAAATCTAAGGGGTGCTCCTTTGTATGTGATTTCCTTCTTTGACCTTGCTGCTTGCAGTATTGTGTCTCTGTCCACAGCATCCATCATTCTGACTATGATATGCCTTGGAGTGTTTTTATTTGGATCTCTTTTAGCTGGCACCCTTCTGGCTCCTTGTATCTGTATGTCTGCATTCTTTTACTCTGGGAACTTTTCAGCAACGATTTCTTTGTGCCTTTTTCATTCGGGTTGCCTCCCTGTCCTTCTGGCACTCCGATAATTCTAATGTTCTTCCTCTTGGCATCATCCCCTAGTCTCTAATTCTCCTTAGATCTTTTTTGAAGTCTTTTCCCATTGTTGTTCCCTATGAGATTTCTGTTTCTCATCGTCAAGCTGCAGTGATCAATTTTTAAGGTCATTCAGATCTGTGATATTTTCCCTACAGGATTATATTTATACCAGTATCAGAGCACTGGTACAGAGCGAGTACTATATTAGCCAACCAAAATAAGATTAAAGGGAGCAGATGGAGCAATAATATAGTGGTCTGGCATTTATCTTGCATGGGGTTTACTAGAGTTCCATCCCGCACCACTTATGGTCCTCTGAGCACCTCCAGCAGCAATCCTTGAGTGTAGAGCCTGGAGTAAATTGTGAGAACTGCCGATTGGGCCCCAAAAGAATAAGGGGTAAACTATTTCTGTGTCTTAATGAACACTATAGTTTTCATACAAACAATATCAATGTACAAAATGACTTTGTTTTCCACTAACTCAGTGTATGTAGAATTTTTCCAGATGAAGGAATATGGGAGCATTAACACTAAACCAAATAGTACGTGTCATGTACATCAAAGTTACTTGACGAATTTTTATTCTGCCACATGTATATGCCTTTTATGCACGTGACACAGAAAAATTAAAATATAGACAAGAAAAATGAAAAAATGCAAAAATAACCACCACATAAAATACAGTCACTAATAGTATTTTTGGGCTGGAGCGATAGCACAGCAGGTAGGGTGTTTGCCTTTTACGCAGCCAACATGGCCAACCCGAGTTCAATTCCTCCGCCCCTCTCGGAGAGCCCAGCCAGCTACCAAGAGTATCTTGCCCGCATGGCAAAGCCTGGCAAGCTACCCTTTGCGTAATCGATATGCCAAACACAGTAACAAGTCTCACAATGTTAGTGGGCCCGCTCGAGCAAATTGATGAACAACAGGAGGACAGGACAGTTAGTATTTTTGTCTACCACATTCTAGACATTTAATAGATGTTTTATGAACAAGACCTACTTGCAAGGTTACCAAGCAGGATCTACATAGTTTTAATTTAGGCTAAATAACAAATACTGGATTTTTTTTTCTCTATAGTTTCAGGCAACTACACTTGAAAATGAGATGCACGTTACAAAATCATTAAATGAAAGCCAGAAATTATGCTTTTCAGTAAGAAGCAAAGTGAATATTTACTGTGCAGAGGATGGAATTTGGAGTGAGTGGAGTGAGGAACAGTGCTGGAAAGGTATGAGAATAAAGAACAGTAAGTGAACAATAAATGATTTGTGGCAAAATTAATTTGTTATATTTAATAAATTATGTAAATAAAGTGATCTTAAATGTAGTATATAATACATAAAAGATAATTAGCGAATACCTCAATAGAATATAACTTTCTTGATAATCCAATATTCACTTTTAATGAGGAGTTCAATTAGTAGTTAAACTAAGTTTTGTGTTATCAGCATTCTTATTTTCTTAAGTGTCATTTATACTAATAGTTCATTTTTGGTGTGAGTCTATTTGGAGGGTGACCAAGGTTTTGAATCACACCCTGTGGTGCTCAGTGCTTTCTTCTGACTCTATGCCCAGTGACCACTCCTGGCAGTGTCAGAGATTGATCCCAGGTGAACAATGTGCAAGGAAAGCTCTGTAAGTCCGGTATCATCTCTCTGGCCCCAGGAGTAAGGATATTTTACCAATGATTTCTTATACTTTTAGCAATATAGAAAATTTTTTCTTCATCTTTTATTTCAACACCATGATTTATAATGCTATCAATAATAAAGTTTCAGACATGCAATACTCCAATACCATACCCACCACTTGAATGTCAGCATTCTTCCAACATCTAAAGATTCCCTCCAACAGCCCCTTGACTAACTCAGTTCTGCAAGTCAACTCTCAGGGTCCGTTGCCATTGGCTACTTGTTCTTACCTTTCAAAGTTTTTTTTATATGAGAGGTCATTCTAAATCTTTCCCCTTTCTTCTGAAATATTTCACTCACCATACCTTCTGGTTCCATTCACATAGCAGCAGACTGCACATGGGTTGTTTGAAGATTCTGGTGATTGTGAACAGTTCTGTAATGATCACAGAAGTGCAGATGGCTTTTCTGCACTGGAGACACTTTTTAAAAAATATATGAGATTTTGCACTGGGTTTATGGTACTGTTGCCGAGAGGGTTTCATATGTAATAGTTTACCTCCTTTCAATACCATCTCCTTCTCCTGGTTAAACACTTCTCTTCATAGATGTTGCCATTTTCCCTGTACTTTTCCCCCAGCCCTTTTTGGGGCGGGGATTGTTGTAAGTTCCAAGAAATAAGAGTTTCTGGATCAAATGAAAGCTCAATTCCCAGGTATTTTAGGAATGTTCATATTGTTTTACATAAAAGCCTGACTAGTCGATGTTTCTACCAACAGTGACTGAGAGTCTCTTTTTCCCTGCATCCATGCCAATACCATTTCTTCTTATTATTTTTGATGTGTGCCAATCTCTATGGTGTGAAATGGTATCTCATTGTTGTTTTGACTTGCGTTTCCCTAATGATTAGTGATGCAAAACACATTTTCATATGCCCTTTGTCTCTTTGTATTTCTTCTTTGAGGAAGGTTCTGTTAATCTTTTCTCCCCGTTTTTTTGATGAGGTTCAATGTTTTTATTGTAAAGTTCTACCAGTGCCTTATATATTTTTGATATTAAACCCTTATCATATAAGTGTTGGGTAAATTATTTCTCTCATTCCATGGGTTGTGTTTGTATCCTGGTAATCATTTCCTTTGAAGTGCAGAAACTTCCTCATTTAATGTAGTCTTTGCTTTGTAGTTCATCTTTGCTTCCACTTGCTTGGTCATTGGTACTTCATCCTTAAGAATGTCTTAAGCTTCAATGCCATGAAGAGTTCTGAATACACTTTCTTCTATGTTCCAAATTGTGTGTGGTATTAAAAAGAGGTTTGAGTTCATTTTTTGCATATAGCTGACCCATTTTTCCCACCACCATTTGTTGAAGAGATTTCTTTCCTCCACATCAAAATGTTTCCCCTTTATCAAAAATTAACAAAAATTAACTGACCATCACTTGAGTGTTTGTCTCAGGATATTCAATCCTATTCCATTAATATAAGGGTCTGTCTTTATTTCAGTACCATGCTGCTGGTTTAATTACTACCACATTGTCATACAGTATGATGTTGGGAAAAGTGATACCTCCCATCTTTTTTTTCCTGAGTATTGCTTTATTTCTTCAGAGGCATTTATTGTTCCACATGAATTTCAGGAGTGTTTGATCTATTTATTTGAAAATTTTCATGTGTATCATTATAGGGACTGCATTAGATATGTACAATGTTTTGGGAGTATTGCCATTTTGATAATATTAATCCTCCCAATTCGTGAGCAAGAGAAATGTTTCTATTTCCTCAAACCTATTTTATTTTTTGAAGTGTGTTTTTATAGATTTCTTTGTATAGGTGTTTCACCTCTTTACTTAAGCTGAATCCGAGGTACTTGATTTTCTGAGGCACAACTGTGAGTGGTATTGTTTTAATAAATTATATCACATTTCCTTTACTCTCTGCACATAAGAAAGCCACAGAATTTTGCATGTTAATTTCATAGCTTGCCTGCAACTTTGTTACAGAAATCTATGGTTTCTAGGAGATTTTTGTGTAGTCTTTAGTATTTTCTAAATACAGAATCATATCAAAACAAATAGTGAGCTTGATTTCTCCTTTTCCTATCTGGATGCCTTTGATATATTTTGCTTGCCTAATTGCTATGGAAAGTACTTCCAGTATTATATATAATAGAAGTGGTGACAGTGGGCAACTTTATCTGTGCCTGATCTTAGAAGGAAGCCTTTTAGATTTTCTCCTTTTAGTATAATGTTTCTGTGGGCTATGATAAATGGACTTATTTATGTTGAAAGTTTTCAATTCCCATTTTGTTGAAAGGGTTTATAATGAATGGGTGCTGGATCTCATCAATTTTTTTCTCTTTTTTATTGATATGATTGTATAGTTCTTTCTTTTATTCATGTGATGCATTATATCTTTGGCTTGTGTTTGTTAAACCATCCTTACATATACATAGACTAATCCCACTTGGCCATTATGCATGATCTTTTTGATAAGTTATTGGATGCAATTTGCTACTATTTTATTGAGTATATTTGCACCGGTCTTTATCAGGGAAACTGGCCTGTAATCCTCACTTTTTAGATATCAAAGTCTGCTATATAAATCAGAGTGAGGTTTGATCTTAGAAAACTTTTTGATAACATTTTTTATTAGTGAAACACCATGAGGTACTGTTGTAGACTTACAAACTTTCGTGTTTGGGTTTCTGTTATACAATGATCAAGTACCCATCCCTCTACCAGTGCCAATCCTCCACCACCAACGAACCCAGTTGCCCTCCAACCCCCCAAGACCAGCCCACCCCACCCCACTTCTATGGCAAGGCATTCCCTTTTGCTATCTCTCTCCTTTAGGGTGTTGTGGTTCATAATAGAGGTATTGAGTGTCCGTCGTGTTTGGTCTATAGTCTAGTTTCAGCACGCGTCTCACATTCTGAGCGAGTCTGCCAACACCCTTTAATTGGTATTCCCTCCTCTATCTGGGCTGCGTTTTCCCCCAGCATGTGCTGCTGGCTTCCAAGCTGTGGATCAGACCTCCTGGTACTTATCTCAACTATCTTTGGGCGTTCATCTCCCATTCTGTTAAATTATATTACCAAGATGAGTGCAGTCTTTCTATGTCTGTCTCTCTCTTTCCGACTCATTTCAATCGCATGATACTTTCCATGTAGAACCACTTGTTTGCGAATTTCATGACTTCATCCTTTCTAACTGTTGCATATTATTCCATTTTGTACATTACCGAAGTTTCTTTAACCAGTCATTTGTTCTAGAGCACTCAGATTTTTTTCCAGATTTTGGCTATTGTGAACAGTGCAGCAATGAGCATAGAAGTGTAGATGTCATTTCGACTATAGTTTTTGCCTCTCTGGGATATATTCCCAGGAGTGGTATTACTGGGTCAAATGGAAGCTCAATTTATAAATTTTTGAGAATTATCCATATTGTTTTCCAAAAGGGCTGAACCAGTCGGCATTCCCACCAGCAGTAAAGGAGGGACCCTTTCTCTCCACATTCGTGCCAACACTGGGTGCTTTGGTTTTTTGGATGTGGGCTAGTCTCTATGGTGTGAGATGATATCTCATTATTGTTTTGACTTATAGTTCCCTGATGATTAGTGATGTAGAGCATTTTATCATGTGCCTTTTATTTTTTTAATTAATTTATTTATTTTGAATACCCATCCCTCCACCAGTAACCATTTCCCACCACCACGGATCCCAATAACCCTCCCACCCCCATCACTCCCATCCCACCCTGCCTCTGTGGCAGGGTTCTTTTGTTCTCTCTTTTGTTCTTTTGTTCTCTCTTTTCCATTGGTTGTTGTGGTTTGTAAAAGAGTTAAGCCTGATTTTCAGGGAGAAACGTTGGATAATTTACTTTCCATTGATCACTTTATATATAAGGAGATGTCGTGCGGCTGCATAAGCGGCTGCACAGTTTGGAGTAAAAGTCCTGGTTCCTGCATAACCGAGCTATGCTTGTAGAGGCTCATGGTCACTGGGGTTCCATCTGGAGGAGGCAGGATGCGGCACCTACCCCATCTGGGACTTCCCGGTAACCTTAGCTCTCTTTGGGACCTGGAGCATTCTCCAGGAGCTGTGGAGACACCCCCCCCTGCCCCGCGACCTTTCTTCTCTGTGGGTGTGTGATGTAAAGATGGCGCTGGGGGGCGGGTTGTGGACGTGACTTCCAGAATCAGAGGTTACCTGGGAGCCGGGGCAGTCCAGGAAGTTTGGAGTAAAAGTCCTGTTCCCGCATGCAGGAGCTGTGCTTGTAGATGCTCATGGTCACCGGGGTTCCATCTGGAGGAGGCAGGATGTGGCACCTACCCCATCTGGGACTTCCTGGTGATCTCAGCTCTCTTTGGGACCTGGAGCATTCTCTGGGAGCTGTGGATCCCCCCTACAGCCTTTCTTCTCTGTGGCTGTGTGCTGTAAAGATGGTGCTGGGGGGTGGGTTGTGGGCGTGACTTCCGGTATCAGAGGTTACCTGGGAGCCGGGGCAGTCCAGGAAGTTTGGAGTAAAAGTCCTGTTCCCGCATGCAGGAGCTGTGTTTGTAGAGGCTCATGGTCACCGGGGTTCCATCTGCAGGAGGCAGGATGCGGCACCTACCCCATCTGGGACTTCCCAGTGATCTCGGCTCTCTTTGGGACCTGGAACATTCTCCGGGAGTTGTGGAGCCCCCGCCCCCCCCCCCCCCCCGCGTGGCCTTTCTCCTCTGTCTCTCATGTGCCTTTTAGCCATTCAGATTTCTTCTTTTAGAAGTTTCTGTTCATTTCGTCACCCCATTTTCTGATGGGGTTGGATGGTTTCTTCTTGTGGAGTTCAACCAGTGATTTGTCTATCCTTGATATCAACCCCTTATCAGATGTGTATTGAGTGAATATCCTTTACAATTCTGTAGATTGTCTTTGTATTTTGGTTACTGTATCTTTTGAGGTGCAGAAGCTTCTTAGTTTGATATAGTCCCAATTGTTTATCTTGGTTTCCACGTGGTTGGTCAGTGGCATGTCATCTTTGAAGATACCATTAACCTCAATATCTCGTGGATGGTTTTGCTGACCTTGTCTTCAATGTACCTTATGGATTCTGGTCTGATGTTGAGGTCTTTAATCCATTTTGATCTGACATTTGTGCATGGTGTTAAATTGATGTCTAAACCCATTTTTTGTTTCATGTGGTTGTCCAATCATGCCAACACCATTTGTTAAAGAGGATTTACCTGCTCCACCTCACATTTCTTGCTCCATTATCAAAAATTATATATTCATACATTTGGGGTTGTATGTTGGGAAATTATACCCTGTTACATTGGTCTTCGGTTCTGCCTTTGTTCCAGTACTATGCTCTTTAAATTGTTACAGCTTTGTAGTAGAGGTTGAGGTTGGGGAGTGTGATGCCTACCATTGTCTTTTTCCCAAAAATTACCTTAGCTATTCGTGTTTGTTGTTCCAAATGAATTTTAGGAGTGCTTGATTCATTCCTTTGAAGAATTTCATCGGTATCTTATAGGGATCACATTGAATCGGTATAGTGCCTTTGGGAGCATTGTCATTTTGACAATGTTAATTTTTCCTGGGCTGAATCGATAGCACAGCAGGTAGGGCATTTGCCTTACAAGCTGTCAACATGGCCGACCCAAGTTCGATTCCTCCACCCCTCTCGGAGAGCCCAGCAAGCTACCGAGAGTATCTCGCCCCCACGGCAGAGCCTGGCAAGCTACCCCTGACATATTTGATATGCCAAACACAGTAACAACAAGTCTCATAATGGAGATATTACTGGGCCCACTTGAGCAAATCGATGAACAATGGGAGGACCGTGATAATGATAATAAATAATTTTTCCTATACATGAGCAGGGGATGTGTTTTCATTTCCTCGTGTTCTCTTTATTTTGTGGAGTAGCGTTTTGTAGTTTTCATTGTAGAGGTCCTGTACATCCTTAGTTAGGCTGATTCTAAGGTATTTGATTTTCTGGGGCACGATTGTGAACGGGATTGCTTTTTTCATGTTGCTTTCCTCTGTTTCATTATTTGCATATAGAAGGTATGGATTTTTGAGTGTTGATTTTATTGACTACAACTTTACAAGTCTACTGTTTCTAGGAGTTTCTTGGTAGAGGCTTTAGGATTCTCTATATATAGTATCATATCTGCGAATAGTGAGAGTTTGATTTCTTCCTTTTCTATTTCGATGTCCCTTAATAACTTTTTCTTCTATAACTGCTATAGCAAGTACTTCCAGTACTATATTGAACAGAAGTGGCAAGAAATGGAATCCTTGTCTTGTCCCTGATCTTAGAGGGAATGCCCTTTTTTCCCCATTGAGGGTAATTCTTGCCATAGGTTTGCCATAGATGGCTTTGACTATCTTGAATAAAATTCTTTCTAAGCCCATTTTGATGAGAGTTTTCAGCATAAACTGGTATTGGATCTTGTCAGGTGCTTTCTCTGCATCTATTGATATGATCATATGGTTTTTATCTTTACTTTTGTTGATATGATGGATTATGTTGATTGATTTATGAATGTTGAACCATCCTTGCATTCCCGGGATGAATACCACTTGGTCGAGGTGTATGATCTTTTTGATGAGTTGTTGGATTCTATTTACTAATATATTGTGATGATATTCACATCCATGTTCAACAGAGATATTGGCCTGCAATTTTCTTTCATAGTGGTGTCTTCGTTTGCTTTTGGGAGAGTTCTTGTTTTTTCAATTTCCTGGAAAAGTTTGAGGAGAACTGGCAACAGATCTTCATTAAATGTTTCAAAGCATTTGCTAGTGAATCTATCTGGAATCTATCTTTTGTTTTCGGAAAGACTTTTGATTACAGTTTTCATTTATTTGCTATGAATGGGTCTATTCAGGTATTACAAGTCTTCTTGGCTCAGTGCTGGGTGATTGTAGGAATCGAGGAATTTATCCATTTCTTCTAGGTTATCTTGTTTGGTGGCATATAGACTCTCAAAGTAGTCTCTGATGATCTTTTGAATTTCATTGGTTTCTGTTGTGATGTCCTCTTTTTCATTTCTGATTAGGTTTTTAGGGTTTTCTCTCTCTTTATTTGTGAGTTTTGCTAGTGGTTTATCAATCTTGTTAATTTTCTCAAAGAACGAACTCTTGGTTTCATTGACTTTTTGGATTGTTTTTTTGGTTTCCATGTTGTTAATTTCTGCTCCAAGTTTTATTATTTCTTTCCTTCACCCTGGTTTGGGTTCATTCTGTTGGTCTTTTTCTAAGATCTTGAGCAGTGAAAACAAGTTATCTATGTAGGCCCTTTCTTCCTTCCTAAGGAATGCTTTTAAAACTACACATTTTCCTCTTAACACTGCTTTAGCTGCGTCCCACAGGTTCTGGTAGCTCGTGTCTTCATTCTCATTTGTTTCCAGGTATCTTTTTATTTCTTCCTTGACTTCCTTCCTGACCTCCTCATTGTTCAACCTTGAGTTGTTTGATTTCCAGGTGTTTAATTTGGTTCTCTGCATCTGAGTGTGATTCGCTTTTATCTTCAGCGCATTGTGGTCTGAAAAGATAGTTGATACAATTTCTATCTTCCTGATTCTATTGAGGTATATTTTGTGACTCAAGACGTGGTCTATTTTTGATAATGTATGGTGTGCACTGGAAAAAATGTGTATTCTTTCTTCCTGTGGTGTAAAGCCCTGTATAGTTCTATAAGCCATATCTCTTTTATTTCTTCCTTCAAAGCCAATGTTTCCTTGCTGATTTTTGTTTTTTTGTTGATCTATTCAGAGATGATAAGGTGATGTTGAAGTCTCCAGCTACTATTGTGTTTCTAGCAATGTCTTTCTTAAAATATTTTAGCAGTTGTTTTAAATATTTAGCTGTTCTCTATTAGCTGCGTATACATTTAATAGTGTAATTTCTTCCTATTGTACGTATCCCTTGATGAATATAAAATGGCCTTAGCTCTCCCTTCTAATCTTTTTCAACCTGAAGTTTATGTTTTCGGATATTTGTATGGCCACTCCAGCATTTTTGAGGGAGCTGTTTGCTTTCAGTATTGTTTTCCATCCTTTAACTTTGAGTCTGTGTTTGCTCTGACTGTTCAGTTGAGTTTCTCGTAGGCAGCAGAAAGTTGGGTTCTTTCTCTGAATCTATTTTGTCACTCTGTCTCTTAGTTTGTGAATTTAGACCATTGACATTGAGAGAGATAATTTTTATGGGGTTTTGTGTCATCTTTCTGTAATGGTCTGTTGTGCTTGTAGGGTTTGTCTTGCCTGATAGTAGCTCCTTTAGCCCTTCTTTTAGGTTTGGTTTTGAGTCTATTAAGTTCCTGAACTGCTGTTTATCCACAAAATATTGTGCTTGGAAGGTTTCCTCTGAAAGGTCTGCTGTGAATCTAAGAGGTTCTCCTTTGTATGTGATTTCCTTCTTTGATCTTGCTGTTTGCAGTATTGTGTCTCTATCCATGGCATCCATCCTTCTGTCTATGATATGCCTTGGAGTATTTTTATTCGGGTCTCTTTTAGCTGGCACCCTTCTGGCACCTAGGATCTGGAGTTCTGCATTGTTTAACTCTGGGAACTTTTCAGCAATGATTTCTTTCACTGTGGCTTTTTTATTAGGCCTGTCTCCTTTTCCTTCTGGTACTCTAATGATTCTAATTTTGTTCCTCTTGGAGTCATCCCCTAGTTCCGTGATTCACCTTAGAGCTATTTTGAGGTCTTTTCCCATTTTTTGTTGTTGCCTGTACAATTTCCGTTTCTCAATTTCAAGATCACTAATTCTGTCTTCAGCTGTAGTAATTTTACTGCTGAGGGCACCACCTGAGCTTTTAATTTCATCTACCGAATCCTTTATTTGTGACCCTTCTTTTTGTAGCTTTCTTATTTCTGCTATCATTTCTTCATGTATTTTCTCAACTATCCATTCCACTGTTTCTTTCATTTCTTTCTTTAATTTTCTGGATGTCTCCTCCATTGATTCTTTGAGTCTTTCCTTGAACATCCTCAGCATTTCATCTCAGAATTCTTTATTGGAGAGTTCGTATTTGTGTGTAAACCCGGTTGAGGGTTCGGAACTCTTTTTTTCGTCCTCCCCTTGTAGTGGAGATTTGCGCTGTTTCTTCATGCTCTTGTAGTTATCTAGAGGTAAAACCTTGAGTTCACTAGCAGCGTTCCTTCTTATTGCGGGAAAGTATTCTGAGTAAAGTTGGTTGATGGCGGTCACCCTTCTCCCCTTCTAGAATCTGTCCTACCTCTCAGACATTAATCTGTGGCTTATGATAGGCATCTAGTAAAGCGTTGGAGTAGGTGCTCTTTTATATTGGGCTTGCACAGCTTCTTGCGTACTGGTCTTTTTTTGGAATGGGAGTAGGCTGGTGGATTATTGTTGTATTGTGCCTAAGGCGACCAGCACTTTTTCCACAGAATTAGATGATAAAGGTAGGGATGTGAGTCGAGAGTGTTCAGAGTGGGAAACATAACTGAGGCCACACAGAAGTCCTTGCCCATTTTTGAGGAGGCCACGCCCTACAGTGTAGGCCATACCCCCAGTCGGTCCTGATGCTTGTCCACAGACCTGTGCACAAGGGCCTGTGCAGAGGAAAGGTGGGGGCTGGGTAGGCATGTGTGGTAGAACTCTGGAGAGTGCTCTCAGGGGGCTGTCCAGGTGGCAGTCCAGTGGGGACCGCGGGCTGGATGGGACAGGACGTGAACACACAGAAGGACACACCTGTGCAGAGGAAAGTTGGGGGTGGGTCACATATTTTTTTTTATTTCATCACCATGAGATACAGTTAAAAAGCTTTCATGTTTGAGTTTCAGTCATACAATGATAAAACATCCATCCTTCCACAAGTACACATCTCCACCTCCAATGTCCCCAGTATATGCCCCCTTTCTAACCCTCCCTATGCCTGTATGGCAATTTCCCCTATACTCTCTCTCTACTTTGGGACATTATTGTTTGCAATATAGATATGAGAGGCTATCACCTTTGGTACTTTATCTACTTTTGGCACATATCTCCCATCCCGATTGATTCCTCCAACCATCATTAACTTAGTGATCCCTTCTTTATTCCAGCTACCTTCTCCCCCCACTTATGAGATAGGCTTCCAGCTATGGAGCAATATTCCTGGCCCTGTGTCTACTGTCCTTGAGTGTTAGTCTCATGTTATTTTATATTCCACAAATGAGAGCAGCCCTTCTATGTCTGTCCCTCTCTTTCTGATTCATTTCACTTAGCATGATACTATCCATGTCCATCCACTTATAAGAAAATTTCATAACTTCGTCTTTCCTAACAGCTTCATAGTATTCCATTGTAAAGATGTACCAAAGTTTCTTTAACCAGTTGTCTATTCTCGGGCACGCAAGTTGTTTCCAGATTCTGGCTATTATGAACAGTTGCAATAGCTACAATAGTTTTATGTTATTGCTGCAATGAACATACAGGTGCACATGTCATTTCTACTGTTCTTTTTTGCGTCCTCGGGATACATTCCCAGGAGTGGTATTGCCGTGTCATATGGAAGCTCAATTTCTAGTCTTTGAAGGAGTGCCCATATTGTTTTACAAAAAGGCTGGACCAGTCTGCATTCCCACCAACAGTGAAAGAGCGTCTCTTTCGACCCACATCCATGCCAACAGTGGTTGTTTTTGTTCTTTTGAATTTTTGCCAGTCTCTGTGGTGTAAAATGATATCTCATTGTTATTGTGATATTCGTCTCCCTGATGATTAGCAATGTAGAGCATTTTTGTGTGCCTTTTGGACACTTGTATTTTTTTTGAGGAAGCTTCTGTTCATTTCTTCTCCCCATTTTTTATGAGGTTGGAGGATTTATTCTTGTACAGTTCTACTAGTGTTTTGTATATCCTGAATATTAATCCCTTATCAGATGGGTATTGGGTAAATATTCTTTCCCATTCTTTGGGCTCTCTCTGTATTTTGCTCACTGTTTCTTTTGAGGTGTAGAAGCTTCTTAAGTGTAATGTAGTCCCATTTGTTTATGTTTGTTTCCACTTGCTTGGTCAGTGGTGTTTCATCCTTAAAGATTCCTTTAACTTCTATGTCATGGATGATTCTGCCTACATTTTCCTCCATATACCTTATGGATTCAGCTATTATGTAGAGGTCTTTTATCTACTTTGATATGACTTTTGTTCCAGTTGTTTGATAGAGGTCAGAGTTCATTTTTTGAAGGTAGCTCTTCAGTTTTTCCAGCACCAGTTTTTGATGAGTCTTTCCTTGTTCCACTTCACATTTTTTGCTCCTTTATCAAAGCTTTAGTGATCATATATTTGAGAGTCTGCGACAGGATATTCAACTCAGTTTCCTTGATGTGGGTCTAGAACAGATTTCTTAATGCAAGGACAAGTAATTTTATACTTGTTTACAAGTGCATAGTACTTTATCTATTTAATGTTTGCTTGTTACTATGTCATCATTAAATACATGCAAATTCCGTTCCCTTCCAACACTGTTTTAAAGTGTCATCTTCAGAAATATAGGTAAACATTAAATTACAAAATATAAAAATTTAAAGCTTGACATTGAAGTGAAATGCATATTTTAGTATAATAGCTTTATTACTAGAAATTACTAATAATGGTTGGAAGTTGAAGAAAATTAACATTGATTTATCAGGTACATGGTATATATAATATTTTTTCATGATGTTCCATTATATTGCAAACCCTATTTGAATATTTTTTCTTATGAATACAGTAATGATTCCTTCTACCTTACTTAGTTTTTTGTCTGGTCAAATAATTAGAATGACATAAAACAGATCAGTAAAAGAAAAATAGATATCATTGTATATTACAGAAAACACACAAAGAATTGAGTGCCCATCCATCCACCAGTGCCCATTCTCAGCCGCCAATGTTCCCAATATCCCTCCCCCCACCCCACTCCTTCCCATTTCTGGCCTCTGTGGCAGGCACATTCCCTTTTACTCTCTCTGTCCTTTGGGATTAAACAATGATTTTCATGCCATACAAAGACAAAGGGATACAGAAAACAATCTGAATAAACAGGAGTTGCTACACAACCAAACCTACATAACCCTTTTTGAAATAGTCTGCTCGATCTACATTATTTTAGTCAGGATAGGAAGAGCAAAACATTCTCAAGTCTGATTTTTTAAACATAGTCAACCCCATAATTGTTCTCCCGGAGACCAGAGAGATAGTACAAGGGTTAAGACATTTGCCTTTTATGCAGTTAATCTTCATCACATTTCCTGGTACCATATGCGGATCCCAATGCCTCCAGGAGTGATCCTTGAGCACAGAGCCAGCAGTAATCCATGAGAACTTCCAGTTGTCTCCCAATCGATCACCCCATATGCCAAAAATCATTATGCCAAAGATATATATATATTTTTGTAGGAGTACTGCGATTTATTCAGCCACTGGTTAGCTGATTGAATTGTGCATGAACTCCACCTTACTTTTTTTCATTTTTTATAATTTTATTTATTGAATCACCGTGAGAGCAGTTACAAAGCTTTTGCTCTAAGTCTCGGTCATACAATGAAACACCCGTACCTTCACCAGTGCCCATTCTCCACCACCGAAAACCCCAGTATACCCTCATCCCACATCCTCCCCCTACATGTGGGGCAGATGATTTCCACATTACTCTCTCTCTACTTTGATCACATTCAATATTTCGACACCAGACCCACCATTATTATTTGAGATTTTACCCCAACACTCATATCTGCTGAAAAGGCAACAATAGACAATTTGTGTTCTATTGCTGGTTATGAATAACATATGATGTCGCGTGGCTGCAGTAGGTCGATGTGGTTTTGAAATTCCGAAATTTTAACACTTAAATCTGGATGGATTTCTGCCAAAAGCCACTGAGTTTCGAGATCTGCTCCTCAGTCTCTGGGATCATGGCCGTTGAGCAGCTTGATGAGGAGCCAGAGAGGCCGTTCGTGGGCGATGACTTGGGGTCTCGGGGTGGGGAGGACAGGCCCGGCTCCACCCCATCCCGTGAGGCCCAACAAGTTTCGTCACTGCGGGCCCAAGCCTGACTGTCCAGTGGTCTCTGGAGGATGACGGCCACCGAGCCGCCAAAAGGAAGCAGGCAGAGGGACAGCACCCCAAAGATATATTTTAAGACTGCAAATTTTGCTTATCCACATTTCCCTTTCACGTGAGAAATATTTACTAAGCAGGTGTATACAGAGCCTTCTTAGACTTTTGGAGATACAGCACTGGGAAAAAAATCTCAGTCCTAATAGAATTTATGCTTTATTCCTGAGTAGCAATAGTCAATTTTTAAGAAAGGCAAAAAAGGATGGCATAATCATGAAGAACTGTGGAGAAAATTGGGAGAAGGAAAAGTAAATTAACCAAAAGATAAGAGGAAACTGAAAGAATTCTCTTTTTATTTTTTCGTTACTACTATGGAAAAAGTGTAGAGAAACTATGAAACTAACATGAGAAAAATCATGGTCTGATACTCAGAAGACAGCAAAAGTGGCAGTGGACATATTTGTATGTGACATGCTGAGTTTGATCACTGGCACCACAGACCCCACACTTGTTGAAATAGTTCACTTACCCCAGAACCATACCAACACAAAGCCTGCATGGACACATCATACCTGCACTAGTAGCAGAGGTGGAAGGGCACCAGAATTGATGGGTGCGGTCATTTGTGAAAAATATCATGTTCTTCAATATGACAATGAGATATCATCTCACATCAGTGATACTGACACATATTAGAAAGAGTATGAACAATCTGTGCTGGCAGGGATATGGTGAGAATTAACTCTCATCCATGGCAGGCGGGGAATGTTGTCTGGTTCAGCCTCTGTGGAAAGTAATATGGAGAGTCCTTAGTAATCTTAGAATTGAACTGCCATTTGACCCAGCAATTGCACTTTTGGGCTTCTACTTCCAGGACTAAAAAACATTCATCCAAAAGGACATATGCACACCATTATTTATTGCTGCACTTAGTACAGTAGCTGAGATATGGATAGATTTAGGTGTTCAACGACAGATAAATGGACATTGAATATGTGCTATATATACACATTGGGTGAAGCGATAGCACAGCGGGTAGGATGTGTTGCCTTGCACGTGGCCAACATGAGTTCAATTCCTCCACCCCTCTCGGAGAGCCTGGCAAGCTACCGAGAGTATCTCACCCGCACAGCAAAGCCTGGCAAACTACCTGTGACGAATTCAATATGCTAAACACAGTAACAACAAGTCTCACAATGGAGACGATATTGGGCCTGCTCGAGCAAATCGATGAACAATGGGAGGACAGTGCTACAGTGCTATACACAGTGGAATATGACGCAGCTTCAAGAAATGATAAAATCATGCAATTTGTTGCAACCTGGTTGTAACTAGAAAATACCATATTTAATGAAGTAAGCTAGAAAAAGACAAACACAGGATTATTTCATTTATCTGTGGTTTACAGAATAATTGGATAAGGAATCATAATGTAGTAATGGGGGATGCCTAGAACACTTGTGAACCCAGAGATTGGGGAAGAGATAGACAGAGAAGGAAATAAATCAAGTGGGAAGGAAGAAAATGAGAAAACACAGTATTGAGGGAACAGGAGTTAGGTCTCTAGTTACACTGGTTATGTGTGAAATAGCTATAATTACATATCCCAAGCACAGACTGAACACTGAAAACATGAAATCTTAGCGGCAACCACTGAACTTTGTAATGTGCCTGACAAGGTGGCAGGCAGGGTTCAATTGGATGAAGTATTGGAACACTGATGAAGGGAATTTGACACTGGTGATGGTATTGGTGTTGAAATATTATATTACTAAAACTCATCTATCAATAATGTTATAAATCATATTATTTAATTAAATTAAAATTATTTTTAAAAGGTCATGTCCTAAATTATATATTATCATTAGTCAATTTGTACACGAGAGTAGATATAGTGAACTTCTAGATAAGTCCTCAAAGGATGCAATATTTAATGTATTTCACATAAAATCCAAAATGTTGTGTGTTAATGAGAATTTTACCCTGATGGAATTCTCCTGGCAAAATATTAATTAAGTTATGATTAGGTACAAAAATTTCCTGAGATGCTTGTGCTCTTAGTTTTTCATCACAGGTATTATTGGCTATTTTATGTTATATAACAATAGCATGCTTTTCTATTGACAATGAAACTTGTTCAGGACTGATTCTGTTAGAGGAAAAGCAACTGGAAACTCAGAAAAGAAGACTGCTTTTGCACTGTCAAATTTAGAAGTAAAAACCTTTTCATTCATTATCTCTCTGAATTAGAATGGGAGACTAACACCCAAGGATAGTAGAGATAAGGACCAGGAGGATTGTTCCATAGCTTGGAAGCTGGCCTCACATGCTGGGAGAAAAGGCAGCTCAGATAGAGAAGCAGCCACCAAGTAAAGGATGCTTGGAGGGCCCGCTATGAAGTGTGTGCTCAAAGTAGATTATAGATCGACCATTTCATTTTTCATTTTTTTTCATTTCATCATCCTGTTATTCGTTGATTGCCTCGAGCAGGCCCCAGTAACGTCTCTTTCATCCTAGCCCTGAGATTATATTCAAGGCTCTTTAGGAGAATGAGACCCATCATTGTTACTGGTATTTGGCATATTTGGTACGCCACGGGGAGTTTGCCAGACTCTGCCCTGTGGGCAGGCTACATTTGATAGCCTGCAAGTTTGTCCAAAGTAGGAATGAGATAATAAGATGTCATATTCCCTTTTACTCTCTCTCTATGCTTTTGGGTGTTGTAGTTTGCAATACAGGTATTAAGTGGCCATCATGGTCGATCTATAATCTACTTTGAGCACACACTTCATAGCGGGCCCTCCAAGCATCCTTTACTTGGTGGCTGCTTCTCAGAGGTGATCCCTGAGCACAGAGCCAGGATAAAACCCTGAGCATTGCCGGGTATGAACCAAAATTTTTTTTTGGTTTTTGGGTCGCACCTGGCGATGCACAGGGGTCACTTCTGGCTCTACACTCAGGAGTTACTCCTGTTGGTGCTCAGGGTACCATATGGGATGCTGGGAATTGAACCTGGGTCGGCCGCATGCAAGGCAAACGCCCTACCCCCTGTGCTATCTCTCCAGCCCCGAACCGAACCAAATTTTTTAAAGCACAAGTGAAAGGTATATTATATTCAAGCATAACTATGGTATCAAAGCTCTGGTAAACATGACAAAGCGTGTCAAACTGAACTCAAATAGTGCTAAATTGTTTTTTGAACAATAATCTTACCCTGTTAGGAGTGTTTCTTGAGCACAAATTGAGGCGTAAGCTCTGAGTACAGCTGGATGTGTCCAATTTACCCCACAGCCCAAATAACAAAAACAGGCCTGTAAACATCTAACCTTTTCCTCTTTGTTGTGATTTTTACTCCTAGGTGACATATTGAAGGAAACAGTCATATTATTTTTACTGCCACTTGCTTTTGTGTTACTTGTTGTTCTGTCAGCACTGTGTCTCCTTTTGTCTAAGCAAAAAGCTTTACTGAGACTGGTAAGTTGTATATCAATAGTTTTTCTTCTAAGACCAGTTTATAAGAAGTATTCTTCATTTAGAATTATTAGGCTTATATTTTATGATATTGCCTACACACTGTAGATGCTCAGTTGATATGTGGATTATGAAATATATCTTCAAGAAGAGAATGGTAATGAAAGAAAATTAATTCTAGGCCAGGGATATGGTTCAGTGGTATAGCACTTACCTCGTGTGTTTTACCTAGGTTTAATCCCCAGCAACAACAAGACAAACACATACACTAACCCTGGAAAGCACATTTTGATTTGGATTTACTTTACTTTTAGTTTAACTATAATACTTCAGAACAGTGTTTCTCAATCTTTCCCTATCCATGGTCCTCTTCTAGCCTTGTTTCCATCATATGATGCCCTTGTCTTATGGGTTGGCTCTTTAGTCTTGTGTTGTTGTCACCATTTGTACAGTTTTCACCTGTAACCCACTTGGAATGCCCTGTGGTCCAACAGGGGCACTATATGGAACCCAACTGAAAAATAATGATTTCAGACATGAAACACTCTTATATTAGCAGAAGATTTACAGAAAGAGTTCAAGGAGAAAAGCAGGATTGAGAGAAGGAATGAGTGACTTAAAATGGATATAGACAAATATATTGCTAGTGTGCCACAAGTAAAAGATCACTTAATTTAAAAATTATTAAAGAATTGTGATTTACATAGTAGTTGAGTTTTAGGCATATAATGTTTCAACACCAATCCCACCACTAGTGTCAACTTCCTTCCACCAATGTTGCCGTATTTACTTCCCAACTCCGATTTCTGCCACATCCCTGCCTGTCAATTTGATAGGTACATTGCAAAGTTCCAACTTTTGCAGCTTAAATTTTAGTGTTTTCAATTTTGTTGAGTCTGTGTTTTGGATATATGGCTATACAAATATCACCAGTATAACTGCAGCCCATACCCCTATTCACCCATTACTTCTTCTACCCTTAATTTCTTTACTTTTCTGTAATCCTTTCTAAAGGCTGTTATCAAGTGTGATCTAGGTATCCACCCTTTACTATATGTCTTCATTCAGTATTCTATAGACCACAAATAAATGAGATCATCCTGTGTTTGTCTTTGTCTCCTGGCTTATTTTATTTAGCATGATATCTTCAAGTTGCAACCATGTTGCAGCAAATTACATGATTTCATTATTCCTTGAAACCACATAGTATTCCATTGTGTATATATACTACATCTTGATTATCAATTCATCTGTCATTGAACAGCTAGTTGATTCCATATTTTAGCTGTTGTACTGAGTGCAGCAAGCATGGCGCTTCTTCAAATATTCATACTCTGACTGGATGAGAGAGACTCCAAACAGAAATAGTAGCTTGATTATGAGCTGATTCTAAGTGATCAATCACTCCTTGAGGTGTAGCTAGTATTTCAAAAGATGGAGGGCTCACTAAAGTTTTGTAAGTCTTAAGGACTTGTGGCTTGGGATAAAAAATCTTACTATCAGGTGTTTTAAAGATCAAGAGAATTTTGTATCCATTGATATACATTATCTTATTCTTCAGGTGAAGTTTGGGGTTCTATTTTTGTGTTATTAATATAAAATGTAAACATTTTATTATTAATTGTGTTAATAATGGAAGTTTTTTCTTAATTTCAGACATTTTGTATAAAAGAACAAGAACACTGCTGAGGAAGATATACTCTGCTGATTTACCTATTTCTAATCTTATGTTCTAATATTAAATATTATTAGTTAACTGATTCGTCCCTCCACTGTTGAATAAATCTTACTTCAAAAGCATTGTGTTTAAGTCAGTTTAGAGAAGTAAAACATTCAATTTACCATGAATTTTTCCACATTTTATTGGCAGATTGATAAAAAATAAATATTAATTGATAGTAAAGGTATTGAATCTAGAGAGGTAAGGGATGGGTGAATCTAATCAATGATGCAGTAGTGAAACAATGTGGTTTCAGGAAGAGAGAGCAAAAGGGAATGCCCTGCCACAAAGGTGGGGTGGGATGGGGGGGATGGGTTGAGGTGGGAGGGTACTGAGATCATTGGTGGTGGAGAATGGGCACTGGTTTAGGGATGGGTACTCGATCATTGTATAACTGAAACCCAAGCACGAACGTTTGTAAGTCTACAACTGTACCTCATGGTGTTTCACTAATAAAAAAAAATAGAAGACATATGGATTGTCAACAGGCATATGAAAAGGCACTCATTGATACTCATGATTAAAGAAATGCAAATCAAATGTAGCAACAAAGGACCAATAGTAGCATAATGGGGAAACTGACCCAAGAAATTGACTTGGTGGGGATCTTGTGTGGAAGAAGTCTTGTTGTCCTTGTGAGAGGGAAGAGGTAAATTGGTGATGATATGGTGTTGAAATTATGTGTATGTAAAACCATCATTAGTAGCATTGTAAACCATAGACTCAATGAAAATAAAAAACAAATTAATTTTTTTAAATGTGGTTTCACACAGTGCCCTAAGTCAGTGAGATACTGTATAATCTTGGGAGAATTTAGCATTCAAAAGAGTGCACTTGGAGAGCCAGAGACATAGTGGAGCAGATGGGGTGCTTCCCATAATCATGGTGGACCTGCCCTTAATCCCTGACACAATATATGGACCTCCAAACATGAAGAAGAATGATCCCTGAAAAAAGGACCAGGAGGAAGTCCTGAGAACAGCAAGGTGTGGCGCAAAACCTTCCCCAAAATTTCACCATGAATAGAATTGTTTGAGTTTATTACCTGTGGTAAGGATTAATCAATTTTATATAAATAAATGTATGCTTCGTATTTCTTTTAAAAGGTGGGAGTTTACAGTGCTTCAAAGGCTTAAAGTATTTCAATGGCCAGAGATGGTGGTAGAAAATTCAAAGGTCACAAACTTTATGGTAAAATCTTGGGAGTTTTCTATATTTGTTGGCATATGCTACTCATCTATGGACTATAAAGTAAAACTACTGCTGCGGGTGGTTTATATAAAGTGAGAAGAAGAAGTGTTGACAGTCTCAAGAAGGGAATCCACCACTTTTTTCTTTTCATCTGGATCACTTTCTTCTTTTCATTGGTAAATGCCTGGGGGAAAATCTAGATCTGATGAAAAGGCTCTGATGAGCACCTGCATAGATAGACGTGTCTCATCAGCCCCACAAGGTGGCTTTCAAAGTGCACTTAAGTTCCTTTGTTCTGCCCAGTGTGGGAAACGATCCCTGCCACCCGATTTCTTGGAGCAAGGAATTTCTCTCTGCAGGAAAATCAGTCCTAAATCATACTCAGGCCAGGCTTCTCAATCTGTAGTCTTGCTTTACAGAAAAGAATTTCAGTAAGGCGGACATGAATTGTGAAGTAAAATAATTTCATTTAAAGATTATGAGGATGGAAAGAAAAAAAGTAACACTTTAAAGAAAGAATGGGGACTGCCCCAGAAGGAACAGCTCAGAGTAGATGTTGTTGGGAGATACGGGTCACTCTCCAGAATGCATTTACAGTGCTTATTTTACAGGTTTTCTTTGCTGATATGGGAGAAGCCCTCACGTGGGACTATTACATAAATAAGTCTGTTGCTATGGCATTGTCAAGAGGAAGAACTTGAAAGTTTTAGTGGTTCATCTTCATGTCCTAATCATAACCTTTGTTCCTGCTGGAGGGTCTTGTTGGAGGTTCTCTCTGGAGGGGGATCTAGTCCTCTCAGGGTATATGCTACAACCAGTTTGAATCTTTTCATAACAAAGTTCCTTTGTCAACAAAATGGGTTGACTCATAATGCATTTTGCTACATTAGGGCTAGTGAAAGAATAACTTCTTTAAACCCCATCTAGATTTTATTACTTCCCAAGAGCTCATTGTCAGCCCCACTTAACCCCCCCCCCAACCGTATCATCAATTTACCTGCCTGCTTCACCACTGTGAATAATATTAGGAAAAAAATGGTCCAGATTCAAAATTAGCACTGTATTGTAGTATGTAGACCTTTGTTCCCTAAGTATTAAAATAACTATTTACTGAGGCAAAGAGATTGTACAATGGGAAAGGTGCTCTTCTTGCACTTGGCTGACCTGTATTTGCTCCCCAGCATGGAATATGATCCAAAAGCAGTGTCAGGATTGATCTTTCAGCACAAAGCCAAGACTAATCCCCAAGCACAGCTGGGTATGGTCCAAAAACAAAAAAGAAGTTTGCATCTGCCATAGTCTCTCCTAGAAGTCAATTATCGGTATAAAGTTTTGGTACATTTTGTTTTTGTTTTGGGGCCATGCCAGGATACAATCAAGGCTTACCCCTGGCTCTGTGCTCAGAGATCACTCCTGGTAATTCTTGGGGGACCATATGTGTTGCAAGGATAGAACCAGGATTACCTGCATGTAAGGCAAGCACCTTTATTTTATTAGTGAATCACTGTGGGGGTATACATTGAGGAAAGTCCCTTCTATACCCATTTTGGCGAGAGTTTTCATTATAAATGGGTGCTGGATCTTGTCAAGTGCTTTCTCTGCATCTATTGATATGATCATAAGGTTTTTATCTTTTCTTTTGTTGATATAATGGATTATGTTGATTTATTTCTGAATGTTAAACCAGTCTTGCATCCCCAGGATGAATGCCACTTCATCGTGGTGTGTGATCTTTTTGATTAGTTGTAGAATTCTATTTGATAGTATTTCATTGAGAATCATTGTGGCTGTGTTCATCAGGGATATTGGCCTGTAGGTCTTTTATTGTGGTTTCTTTGTTTGATTTTGGTATTAGGGAGATATAAGCCTCATAGAAACTGTTTGGGAGAGTATCTGTTTCTTCAATTTCCTGGAAAAGCTTGAGAAAAACTGGAAATAGGTCCTCTTTAATGTTTGGGAAAATTTGGAAAAATTCTCTAGTGCCATCTGGACCTGAGGTTTTGTTTTGGGGAAGACATTTCATTACAGTTTCAATTTCCTTAATATTAATCTGACTATTCAGGTATTTCAGATCTTATTGATTCAGCCTTGGGATATTATAGGAATCCAGAAATTTATCCCTTTCTTCTAGGATCTCTTGTTTCGTGGTATACAGACTTTCAAAGTAGTCTCTGATGATCTTTTAAATTTCTTAGGTTTCTGTTGTGATATTCCCCTTCACATTTCTGATTCGGTTTATTAGGGTTCTCTCCCTTTCTTTGTGAGTCTTGATAGTATTATATCAATCCTGTTTATTTTCTCAAAGAACCAGCTCTTGGTTTCATTGATCTTTCAGATTGTTTTTGGGTTTCGGTGTCATTGATTTCTGCTCTAAGTTTTACTATTTCTTTTCTTCAGCTTGGTTTGGGCTCCTTTTGTTGGTGTTTTTCTAAGATCTTGAACGGTGAAGTCAAGTTGTTTATGTGGTCCCTTTCTTCCTTCCTGAGAAATGCTTGCAGAGCTATAAGTTTGCCCCTTAGCATGGCTTTAGCTGCGTCCCACACGTTTTGGTAGCTTGTGTCTTCATTCTCATTTGTTTCCAAGTATCTTTTGATTTCTTCCTTGATTTACTTCCTGTTCCACTCGTTGTTCAACATTGATTTGTTTAATTTCCAGGTGTTTTATTTGGTTTTCTGCATCTGTACATGATTAACATCTATCTTCAGTGCATCGTGGTCTGAATAGATAGTTGATATAATGTCTATGTCCCTGATTCTGTTGAGGTATGCTTTGTGGCCTAGCACATGGTCTATTCTGAAAAATGTTTCATGTGCACTGGAAAAGAATGTGTATTCTTTTGGGGGGGGGATGTAAAGTACTGTATAGATCTATTAGCCATCTCTCTTCTATTTCTTCCTCCAAAGCCATTATTTCCTGACTGAGTTTTAATCTTCTTGATCTATCCAGAGGGTATAAGTCGTTGTTGAATTCTCCAACTACTATTGTGTTGCTTGCAGTGTCCTCTTTTTTTTTCCTTTTTGGATCACACCCAGCAATGCACAGGGGTTACTCCTGGCTCTGCACTCAGAAATTACTTCTGGCGGTGCTCAGGGGACCATATGGGATGCTGGGAATCGAACCTGGGTCAGGTGCATGCAAGGCAAACGCCCTACCCGCTGTGCTATCGCTCCAGCCCCAACAATGTCCTTCTTAAGGTTTGTTAGCAGTTGCAGATATTTAGTTTGTCCCTCATTGGGTGCGTATACGTTTAGGAGTGTGATTTCTTACTGCTGTACATGTCCCTTGATTAATAAAAAATGGCCTTCACTGTACCTTCTAACCTTTTTCAATCTGAAATCTATGCTGTCGGATACTAGTAAGGCAACCCCAGCTTTTTGGAGGAAGTTGTTTGCTTGTAGGATTGTTTTCTATCCTTTGACTTTGAGTCTGTGTTTGTTCTGACTGTCCAGATGTGTTTCTTGTAGGCAGCAGAATGTTGGGCTTAGTCTCTGAATCCATTTTTCTATCCTGTGTCTCTTAATTGGTGTATTTAGACCATTGTCATTAAGAGAGATTATTGATATAGGGTTCTATGCCATCTTTATGTAAGGGTTTGTTGTGCTTGTAGGGTTTGTCTTGTCTTACAGTAGCCCCTTCAGTCATTCTTTTAGGCTAGGTTTTGAGTCTATGAAGTTCCTGATCTGCTGTTTATCCACAAAATAGTGTATCGTTCCTTCAAGTTTGAGTGAGAGTTTAGCCGGATAAAGTGTTCTTGTTTAAGCATTCATTTCATTGATTTTTTTCAGTATATGCCACCATTGACTTCAGGCTTGGACGGTTTCCTCCGATAGGTCTGCTGTGAATCTAAGAGACCCTAACAAAAAAACTCCAAGACACATCATAGTTAGAATGATGGATACCATGGATAGAGACACAATACTGCAAGCAGCGAGGTCAAAGAAGGAAATAACATGTCCAGGATATTCAAGACAATAATAGATTTGTACAAGAAAAATCCTTCAACCCCATAAAAATTGGGAGAAGGAATGAACAGAAACTTTCTCATAAAATAAATACAAATGGCCAAAAGTCATATACAAAAAAGCTCTACATCACTAATTATCAGGGAGAGGAATATCAAAACAACAATGAGATATCCTCTTATACCTCAGAGACTGGCACACATTCAAAAGAACAAAAGCAACCAGTATTGGCATAGATATGGGGAGAAAGGGACGCCCCTTCACTGTTGGTGTGAATGCCGACTGGTCAAGCCTTTTTGGAAAACAATATGGGCACTCCTTCAAAGACTAGAAATTGAGCTTCCATATGACCCGGCAATACCACTCCTGGGAATGTATCCCGAGGATGTAAAAAAGAACAGTAGACATGACATGTGGAACTGTATGTTCATTGCAGCAATAACATATAACTATTGTGGCCATTGCAACTGTTCACAATAGCCAGAATCTGGAAACAACCAGAGTGCCCGAGATCAGAAAACTAGTTAAAGAAACTTTGGTATTTCTCAACAATGGAATACTTTGCAGCTGTTAGGAAAGATGAAGGTATGAAATTTGCTTATAAGTGGATGGACATGGATAGTATCATGTTATGTGAAATGAGTCAGAAAGAGAGGGACAGACATAGAAGGGCTACTCTCATTTGTGGAATATCAAAGAGTATACTTTTAGACTGACATCCAAAGGAGAGTAGACACAGGGACAAGAATATTGCTCCAAAAGTCGGAAGCCTGTCTCATGAGCTGGGGGAGAAGGCAGCTAGAATAGAGGAGGTATCACTAAGTCAATGATAATTGCAGGAATCATTCGGAATGGGAGATTTGTGCTGAAAGTAGATGAAGTATCAAAGGTGATAACCTCTTAGTATGTATATTGCAAGCCATAATGCTATAAACTACAGAGACAGCATGGAAGAAATTGCCATAGAGGTCGGAGGAGGATTGAAAAGGGTGGGACATTGGTAGTGGAGAATGTGGACTGGTGGAGGTATGGGTGTTTTATCATTGCATGACTGAAACTCAAACATGAAAGCTTTGTTATTATATTTCACGGTGATTCAATTAAAAATAATAAAATCAAGAGATTATCTAATTTTTCATACTGTTGATGATTATTTCTCAAGCATATAATTCTGAAATAATAGCATCTTAGAAGACTTAAAGTAGAGACAAATTTAAGGGCATGATAACTAAAATTTTGACTACTAATGGCACTAATAGTCTACATTTTTGCTGTTGTTAGTAGTGAAATAGGGTAGTTTTTAAAATTTTTTTTATTTTTTAATTTTTATATTGAAACATTATGAGGTAGAGTTGTAGACTTACAAACTTTCGTGCTTGGGTTTCAGTTATTCAATGATTATTACCCTTCCCTCCACCAGTGCCCATTCTCCAACACCAATGATCCTAGTAGCCTTCCCACCCCCAACACTAACCCCCCACCACACCCCACCTCTTTGGCAGGGCATTCCCTTTTGCTCTCTCTTTGCTTTAGGGTGTTGTGGTTTACAATAGAGGTATTGAGTGGCCATCATGTTCTGTCTATAGTCTACTTTCAGCACCCAACTTGCATCCCGAGAGAATCCCCAAAACACCATTTATTTGGTGTTCCCTTCTCTATCTGAACTGCCTTTTCCCCTAGCATGTGCTGCTGGATTCCACACCGTGGAACAGACTTCCTGGTATTATCTCAGCTATTTTTGGGTGTTCGTCTCCCATTCTGTTACTTTATATACCACAGATGAGTGCAGTCTTTCTATGTCTGTCCCTCACTTTCTGACTCATTTCACTTAGCATGATACTTTCCATGTAGAATCACTTGTATGAAAATTTTATGATTTCATCTTTTCTAAGACCTGCATAGTATTCCATTGTGTAGATGTACCAAAGTTTCTTTAACCAGTCGTATGTTCTCAGGCACTCAGGTTTTTTCCAGATTCTGGTTATTGTAAAGAGTGCTGCAATGAACAAACAAGTGGAGATGTCACTTCAACTATACTTTTTTGCCTCTCCTGGGTATATTCCAAGAGTGGTATTGCTGGGTCAAATGAGAGCTCATTTTCCAATTTTTTGAGAATCTTCCATATTGTTTTCCAAAAGGGCTAAACCAGTCGGCATTCCCTCCCGCAGTGAAGGTGGGTCCCTTTCTCGCCACATCCATGCCAACACTGGTTGCTTTGTTCTTTTGGATGTGGGCCAGTCTCTGTGGTGTGAGATGATATCTCATTGTTCTTTTGATCTGCATCTCCCTGGTGATTAGTGATGAAGAGCATTTTTTCAAGTGCCTTTTGGCCATTTCGAATTTCTTCTTTCAGAAAATTTCTGTTCATTTCATGGCCCCATTTTCTTATGTGATTGGATGTTTTCTTCTTGTGGAGTTCAACCAGTGCTTTGTCTATCCTTGATATCAACCCCTTATTGGATGTGCATTGGATGAATATCCTTTACCATTCTGTAGATTGTCTTTGTATTTTGGTCACTGTATCTTTTGCAGTGAAGAAGCTTCGTAGTTTGATATAGTCCCATTTGTTTATCTCTGTTTCCACTTGGTTGGTCAGTAGCATGTCATCAAAGAAGATAGCGTTAGCCTCAATATCGTGGAGGGTTTTGCTGACCTTGTCTTCAATGTACCTTATGGATTCTGGTCTGATGTTGAGGTCTTTAATATATTTTGGTCTGACTTTTGTGCATGGTGTTAAGTCGAGGTCTAAGCCCAGTTTTTTTGCACGTGGTTGTCTAGTTATGCACCATTTGTTAAAGAGGCTTTCTTTGCTCCACTTCACATTTCTTGCTCCCTTATCCAAGATTAGATGTTCATACATTTGGTGTTGTGTCTAGGAATATTCCACTCTGTTACATTGGTCTGCGGCTCTGCCTTTGTTCCAGTACCATGCTCTTTTAATTGTTACCGCTTTGTAGAAGAGTTTGAGGTTGGGGAGGGTGATGACTACCTTGCCTTTTTCCAGGAATTACTTTACTATTCGTGAGCGTTTGTTGTTCCAAATGAATCTTAGGAGTATTTGATCCATTTCTTTGAAGAATTTCATGGGTATCCTTATAGGAATCATATTGAATCTGTACAGTGCCTTGTGGAGTATTGCCATTTTGACAATATTAATTATTCCTATCCATGAGGAGGGGATATGTTTCCATTTTTCATGTCCTATTTTATTTCGTGGATTAGCGTTTTGTAGTTTTCATTGTAGAGGTCCTGTAACTTACATCCTTAGTTAGGCTGATTCCGAGGTACTTGTTATTTCTGGGGCACAATTGTGAGCGGGATTGCTTTTTTCATGTCGCTTACCTCTGTCTCATTATTTGCATATAGGAAGGCCATGGATTTTGGGGGTGTTAATTTTATTGACTGCGACTTTACTGTAAAAGTCTATTGTTTCTAGGAATTTCTTGGGAGAGGCTTTAGGATTCTCTAGATATAGTATGATATCATCTGTGAATAGTGAGAGCTTGATTTCTTCCTTTCCTATCTGGATGTCCATAATATCTTTTTCTTCTCTAACTGCTATTGCAAGTACTTCCAGTAGTATATTGAACAGAAGAGGTGAGAATGGCCATCCTTTTCTTGTCCCTGATCTTAGAGGGAAGACCCTTAGTTTTTCCCCATTGAAGATAATTCTTGCCATAGGTTTGTTCTAGATGGCTTTGACTATCTTGAGAAAAGTACTTTCTAAGCCCATTTTCGTGATAATTATCATCATAAACGGGTGTTGGATATTGTCAAATGCTTTCTCTGCATCTATTGATATGATCATATGGTTTTTATCTTTACTTTTGTTGATATGATGGATTATGTTGATTGATTTCCGAATGTTAAACCATTCTTGCATCGCTGGGATGAATCCCACTTGATTATGGTGTATGATCTTTTTGATGAGTTGTTGAATTTTATTTGTAATAGTTTGTTGAGAATCATTGAGAGCTGGAGCGATAACACAGCGGTAGGGTGTTTGACGTGTTAGTGGCCAACATAGTCGACCCGAGTTCGATTCCTCTGCCCCTCTCGGAGAGTCCAGCAAGTTACCAAGAGTATCTTACCCGCAGGGCAAAGCCTGGCAAGCAACCCGTGATGTATTCGATATGCCAAACACAGTAACAATTGTCACAATGGAGACATTACTGGGCCCGCTCAAGCAAATCAATGAACAATGGGAGGACAGTGACAGTGATTTTCGAATGTTAAACCATCCTTGCACCCCTGGGATGAATCCCACTTGATCTTTTTGGTGAGTTGTAGGATTCTATTTGCTAATATTTTGTGGAGGATTTCACATCCATGCTCAATAGTGATATTGGCCTCTAATTTTCTTTGTAGTGGTATCTTTGTTTGCTTTTGGTATTAGGGAGATATTTGCCACATAGAAACTGTCTTGGAGAGTTCCTATTTTTTTTCGTTTTCCTGGAAAATCTTAAGGATAACTGGCAGCAGGTCTTCTTTAAATGTTTGGAAGAATTCCCTAGTGAATCCATCTCGGCTTGAGCTTTAGTTTTGAGGGAGAATTTTGGTTATAGTTTCAATTTCCTTGATATGCATGGGTTTATTCCGGTATTCCAAGTATTATTGGTTCAGTCTTGGGAGATAATAGAAATTCAGAATTTATCCATTTCTTCTAGGTTCTCTTGTTTCGTGGCAAACAGACTCTCAAAGTAGTCTCTGGTGATCTTCTGAATTTCATTGGTTTCTCTTGTGATGTCCCCCTTTTCATTTATGATTCGGTTTATTAGTGTTTTCTCTCTCTTTCTTTGTGAGTCCTACTAGTGGTTTATTAATCTTGTTTATTTTTTCAAAGAACCAGCTCTTGGTTTCATTGACCTTTCAGATTTTTTTAAAAATTTTTATACAGGTTGTTTTTTTTTTTGTTTCCATGTTGTTTATTTCTGCTGTAAATTTTATTGTTTCTTTCTTTCAGCCAGGTTTGGGTTTCTTCTATTGGTCTTTTTCTAAGATCTTGAGCTGTGAAGTCAAGTTATCTATGTAGGCCCTTTCTTCCTTCCTGAGGAATGCTTGCAAAGCTATACATTTTCCTCTTAGCACTACTTTAGCTGCGTTCCATAGGTTCTCGTAGCTCATGTTTTCATTCTCATTTGTTTCCAAGTATCTTTTGACTTCTTACTTGACTTCCTTCCAGACCCACACATTGTTCAACATTGAGTTGTTTAATTTTCAGGTGTTTGATTTGTTTCTGCGTGTCTGTGTTTGATTCACTTATATCTTCAGTGCATCGTGGTCTGGAAAGATAGTTTATACAATTTCTATCTTCCTAATTCTATTGATGTATGTCTTGTGAACCAGCACGTGGTCTCTTTAAAAAAGTTCCATGTGCTCTGGAAATAAATGTGTATTCTTTTTTTTGGGAGGGGGGATATAAAGTCCTGTGTAGATCTATTAGCCCTCTCTATTCTATTTCTTCCTTCAAAGCCAATGCTTCCTTGCTGAGTTTTGTTCTTGTTGATCTATCCAGAGGTGATAAGGAGATGTTAGTCTATGACTACTATTGTATTGCTAGCAATTTCCTCCTTAAAATCTGTTAGCAGTTGTTTCAAGTATTTAGCTGGTCCCTCATTATGTGCATATACATTTTAGAGTGTGATTTCTTCCTGTTGTACAGATTCGAAACAAGTTGGTTTTTATTGAAATGATGTTGCTTAGATATTTGTGAGAAGACAAGAAGTGGAAAAATCTGCTCAAAAGAAACCACATCCTTTTCCAGAGTGGAAATGAACAAGCTGAGAAACAGAGCGAAGCAAGTGAGATACGCGTTGAAGGGAAAACATAGGCTCAAAGAGCAAGCTAGTGTACCTTTAAAAGAGGAAAAAGTGTAAAACTTAAGAGTTTTTCAGGGACTGTAGTTTTTTTTTTATCAATTTCTAATTGTATTTTCAAGTCATCTGAAAATAGAATGACTACAACTCTTCCAATCAGGATGGATGTCCTTAATATGTCTCCATTACTTAATTGCTGGGCTGGAGCGATAGCACAGCAGGTAGGGCATTTGCCTATACTCAGCCAAACTGGGTTCGATTTCTCCGTCCCTCTCGGAGAGCCTGGCAAGCTACCAAGAATATCCTGCCCGCACTACAGAGTCTGGCAAGCTCCCCGTGGCATATTCAATATGCCACAAACAGTAACAAGTCTCACAATGAAGACATTACTGGTGCCCACTTGAGCGAATCAATGAACAATGGGAGGACAGTGCTACAGTGCTACCTAATTGCTATAGCAAAGACTTCCAATAATATATTAAATAATATTGGGCAATCACTCTTTTGCCTGATCTTAGAGATAAGATTTTCAATTATTAATTTTCATATGATGTTACCTGTGGGGTAATGTTAAATGGCTTTAACTCTACTGAGAAAAGTTGAATCCCCATTATATTTAGAGGTTTTCGGTAGGGCGTTTGCCTTGCACACAGCCAACATGGCCGACCCGAGTTCGATTCCTCTGCCCCTCCCGGAGAGCCTGGCAAGCTCCCCGTGACAGATTCGATATGCCAGACACAGTAACAAGAAAGTCTCCAATGGAGACGTTACTGGGCCCGCTCGAGCAAATTGACGATCAACGGGAGGGCCTTTACCTTTACCTTTACCCTGTTTTTAATTATGAATGGATCTTATATCTTGTTAAATGCTTCCATTATAGCTATTGATATCTTCACATGGTTTTAATTTTTTCCTTCTGTTGATCTGGTGCATGATGGTTATTGATGTGTATGTTAAAGCATATTTATATAGGTTGGATAAATCATAGTTTGTCATGGTGTAAGATGTTTGTTGGATTCAGTTTGCTAATATTTTGCTAAAGATGCTATATTTGGTAAATACATCTGTAGTTGGAGCGATAGCATAGCGGGTAGGGCATTTGCCTTACAAGCGGCCAACATGGCTGACCCGAGTTCGATTCCTCCGCCCCTCTTGGAGAGCCCGGCAAGCTACCGAGAGTATTCGATATGCCAGACACAGTAACAACAAAGTCTCCAATGGAGACGTTACTGGGCCCGCTCGAGCAAATCGACGATCAACAGGAGGGCCTTTACCTTTTTACCTTTACATCTGTAGTTTACTATCCAAGTTTTATCTCTGCCATTATTATAAGGGCAATAGGTTGGAGCCATAGCACAGCAGGTTTTGCCTTGCACGTGGCTGACCCGGGTTCGATTTCTCCTTCCCTCTTGGAGAGCCTGGCAAGCTACCAAGAATATCCCGGCCTCACGGCAGAGCCTGGCAAGCTCTCCATAGCATATTCGTTATGCCAAAAACAGTAACAACAAGTCTCACAATGGAGACGTTACTGGTGCCTGCTCAAGCAAATTGAGGAGAACAGTTGGAGGACAGTGATACAGTGCAATGCTTGCCTCATAGAAAATATTTTGGAGGGTTCATTTATCTTTGGTTTTCTGAAAGATCCTAAAAAGAATTGGGAGTAGGTCTTCTTTAAAGGTTTGGAAGATGGGGGTATGGTGCCGCCAGCAGGTCAATCTGTACCTGTGAAGGGAGTGCATCAGCAGCCTGATGGCACCATCAGACTTTCAGATACCCCTAAATTACTGCTGTGCCTTTGGCCAGACCCCAGAAACTTGGGGCAAAGTTTAGCAAGAAAGTAAACGGCTAAAAGGTATGTGGGAGACACACCCACAAACCACATCCGGTCCAGCTATATAATTGGAGGCATGGCCTCTTTGATTCCTGATTGAACTGCTTAATGGCCATGATCCCAGAAACTCAGAAAGGAATCTCAGAACCCAAAGGCTTTTGGAAGAAATGAGTCCAATTCCTGCATAGGTTACTGGCGTTGGGCCACTCCAGATGGGAATAGGTTTCGTGCATTGGCCTGTTCCCCCTGGTGGCCCGGTGACCACCATCATCCAGAGGCCACTGGACAGTCAGGTTTGGGCCTGCAGTGACGAGACACATGGGGCCTCGACAGATGGGGGTGGAACCGGCCCTTTCCTCCCCATCCCAATGAGATCCTGAGTCGCCGCCTACAAACGGCCTCTCTGGCTCCTGATCAAGCTGCTTAACGGCCATGCCGCCACCTCAGAGCTTATTGGAAAGCCAAGTACGGCTGGCGGTGACGGGGCAACTGCAGTCTCATGGGAAGGGAGGCGGTAGCGGCTCATCCTTCATGCCCTACAGAGGTCACCAGTCCACCCCTCCCCCCGAGCGGATATCTGGCATGGCTATGGCTCTAGAGGCAAAAGAACTTAATCCAGAGCTCGGCAACTTGTGGCAGAAAAGTGAATGAACTATGCGTTAAACTACAATGCCATGCCTCCACAGGAGGGAAAGAGTGTTGCTCCCTTCTGCCTTTTTTTTCTCCCCAGCAGCAAGGTGGCCGCCACCTCAGAGCTTACTGGAAAACCAGGTATGAGCCGGCAGTGATGGGGCAACTGCAGTTTCATGGGAAGGGAGGCGGTACCGGCTCACACTTCATGCCATACCAAGGTCACAAGTTGCCCCCCATGAGCGGCTCTCTGGCACGGCCATGGCTCCAGAGGCAAAAGGACTTAGTCCAGAGCCCGGGAGCTTGCAGCAGAAAAGTGAATGGACAATGCGTTAAACTACAGCACCGACTGAGGCACATCTCGCGGAAACAAAGCTGAAGGGCTCCAGGCATTCTCTCCTCATTCAGACAGGTACTGTCTGGCGCCCAGCACCAGGGACTCTTTCTGGACATGTGCAGCTAGCTTGATCCCCTAGAACAGCTGGTCTTCACCCTTGATCTGCGTGGGACAGGAACTGAGGCACATCTCGTGGAAACAAAGCTGAACGGCTCCGGACATTCTCTCCTCATTCAAACAGGTACCGCCCGGTGCCCAGTGCCAGGGACCCTTCCAGGAGCCGGGGCCGCATTAGAATTATTTTCCCACTACATATCCCATAGGAATCATAAGTTATCCTCTTAGATGTAACCTTCTCTAGGTTAGCTCAACCACTAGAAACACATTAGCCCATAATTCCTTAAGCCTATCTCAATTCATCCTGCATATCAAGCAGAATAGTAACAATGAACGTGAAGGTCTAAACCACACTGATCAAAATGGTAAAGCAACACAAAAGCCCATCAAACTTTCTTATTGAAGAGGCTAGCCCAGAAGACACCAACAGTAGTGTAGTGTTAGAAAACCTCTCTGACAAGGAATTCAGAAGGGAGCTACGTAGGATGCTTAGGGAGCTAAAAGAAACAATGGAAATAAATGCTAATGAAAGACAAGAGGATTTGAAAGCAGAAATGAGGAAAATGCAAACGGAAATGTCAGACTTGAAAAACCTGGTAGGCGAATTGAAAAACTCAGTGGAAGGCCTCAGCAGCAGAGTAACAGCTGCTGAGAACAGAATCAGTGAGCTCGAAGATGAAGTTCAGAGACTCTCCAGAAAAGAGCAGAAAATGGAAAAGAGACTCACAATCCGGAACAGATGGCAAGAGAAGATCGTGATGAAGCCAAGAGGGGTAACATAAGAATTATTGGAGTCCCAGAGGTACAGGAAGAAAACCTCGATGAAGAAGAAACTGTCAGAGACATCATTGCTACGTTTCCAGAGCTGAAGAAAACTTGTGACCACATTCAGGAGGCCCGAAGGGTACCAGCTAGAAGAAATCCGAATAAAAATACCCCAAGAAACATTCTGATCAAAATGACCAAAACCTTAGACAGAGACAAAATTCTGAAAGCAGCAAGATCGAAGAAAGAAATCTCTTACAAAGGAGCATCCTTAAAATTCACAGCTGATTTGTCTGATGAAACCCTCATGGCCCAAAAACAGTGGTGGAATATAGTGAAAAACCTCAATGAAATAAACGCCTCACCAAAAATACTTTACCCATTGCTTTTGTTCTTGTGGATGTGGGCCAGTCTCTGTGGTGTGAAGTGATATCTCATTGTGGTTTTGATCTGCATCTCCCTGATGATTAATGATGTGGAACATTTTCTCATGTGTCTTTTAGCCATTCGGATTTCTTCTTTGTCAAAGTTTCTATTCATTTCATATCCCCATTTTTTGATGGGATTGAATGTTTTCTTTTTGTGGTGTTGAACCAGTATTTTGTATATCCTTGAAATTAACCCCTTATCAGATGTGTAGTTGGCGAATATCCTTTCCCATTCTGTAGACTGTCTTTGTATTTTGGTCACTGTTTCTTTTGAGGTGCAGAAGTTTCTTAGTTTAAGATAGTCCCATTTGTCTATCTCTATTTTCACTTACTTGCCAGCCGTGTGACATCTTTGAAGACACCATTAGCTTCTATGTCATGAAGGGTTTTCCCAACATTTTCCTCAATGTATCTTATAGATTCCGGTCTGATGTTGAGGTGTTTAATCCACAAGAACAAAAGCAACTGGTGCTGGCGTGGATGTGGCGAGAAAGGGACACTCCTTCACCATTGGTGGGAATGCCGAATGGTTCAACCCTTTTGGAAAACAGTATGGATGATTCTCAAAAAATTAGAAATTGAGCTCCCATTTGACCCAGCAATACCACTCCTGGGAATATATCCCAGAGAGGCAAAAAAGTATAGCCAAAGTGACATCTGCAATTGTCTGTTTATTGCAGCACTCTTTACAATAGCCAGAAGCTGGAAAAAACCTGAGTGCCTGAGAACAGATGACTGGTTAAAGAAACTCTGGTACATTTACACAATGGAGTACTATGTAGCTGTTAGAAAAGACGAAGTCATGAAATTTACATACAAGTGGTACTACATGGAAAGTATCATGTTAAGCGAAATGACTCAGAAAGAAAGGGATAGACATAGAAAGATTGCATTCATCTGGGGAACAAAAGTAACAAAATAGGAAACTAACACCCAAGAATGGCAGAGATTAGTACCAGGAATTTTACTCAATGACCTGTAGGCCAACCACACATGGTAGGGGGAAAGGGAGCTCAGAAAGAGAAGGGAACACCAAACAAAGGGTGTTGGGAGGATCCTCCCAGGATGGGAGAAGCATGCTGAAAGTAGACTATCGACCAAACATAATTGCCACTCAATGCTTCTTTTGCAAACCACAGCACTCAAAAGGAGAGAGAGGGAAATGCCCTACCACAGAGGCAGGGTGGGATGGTGGCTGGGGGGTGGGAGGGATACTGGGATCCGTGGTGGTGGGAAATGCACACTGGTGGAGGGATGGGTGTTTGATCATTGTATAATTGAAACCCAAGCACAAAAATGTGTAAGTCTGGAAAAAAAATAAAATGTTTTTTAGTGAAAAAAAAAATACTTTCCCCAGCGAGACTCTCATTCATAACAGAAGGAACAACACACAGTTTCACAGACAAACAACAGCTCAGGAACTTCATAGACTCAAAACCATGGTTACAAGAACAACTAAATGGACTACTTTAAGACAAGACAGGCCCATCAAATACACCAAATTTCAACAGAAAAACGGGACAAAACCCCATAACAATAATCTCTCTCAATGTCAATGAGCTAAACACACCAATTAAAAGACACAGAGTGGCAGGATAGATTAGAAAATTGAACCCAATATTCTGCTGCCTGCAAGAAACACATCTCAATAGTCAAAGCAAACACAGGCTCAGAGTCAAAGGCTGGAAAATAATCCTACAGGCAAACAGCTCCCATAAAAAAGCTGGGATAGCCATCCTAATATCAGACCACATCGATTTCAGAGTGAAGAAGGTCACAAGAGACAGTGAAGGCCATTTCTTATTGATCAAAGGATCTGTACAACAGGAAGAACTTACAATACTAAATGTATATGCACCTAATGAGGGAACAGCAAAGTACTTAAAACAATTACTCATAGATTTGGAGAAAGACATCAATATCAACACAATACTAGTGGGAGAGTTCAACACTGCTTTATCACCTATTGATAGATCAACCAGACTCAACCTTAGAAAGGACATAATTCATCTGAGGGAAACAATGGAAGAAAGGGACTTAGTAGGTATATACAGGACACTTCATCCTCAAAAAGCTGGATACACATTCTTCTCAAGCATACGTGGAACATTCTCCAAGATAGACCACATGCTGAGCCACGAAACATACCTCCATAAAATTAAGAAGATAGAGATTGTATCAACAACCTTCTGAGACCATCATGTGCTGAAATTAGAAGTAAATCACAAAAAAACCCAGAAAACTAAAACAAACACCTGGAAATTAAACAGTGCTCTATTGAACAATGAGTGGCTTAAAAAAGGAAATCAAAGAGGCAATCAAAAGATTCCTAGAAATGAATTAAGATGAGGACACGAGTTAACAAAACTTATGGGACACAGCAAAAGCTGTGTTAAGAGGAAAGTTTATAGCTCTACAAGCATTACTCAGGAAGGAGGAACGAGCCAACATAAATAATCTAACTTCACAGTTTAAGAGCTAGGAGTAGGATCAACATAAAGAGCACAATGCCAACAAGAGAAAGGAAATAATAAAACTCAGAGCAGAGATTAACGAGATGGAAACCCAAAAAAACAATCTGAAAGATCAATGAAACCAAGAGCTGGTTCTTCAAGAAAATTAACAAGATCGATAAGCCTCTAGCAAAACTCACAAAGAAAGGGAGAGAGAAAATCCTAATAAACCGAATCAGAAATGAAAAGGGGTCATTACAACAGAAACTACAGAAATTCAAAGGATCCTCAGGGAGTACTTTGAGAAGCTTTATGCCACGGAACATCAAAACCTCGAGGAAATGGATAAATTTCTAGACTCTTACAGACTCCCAAGGCTGAACCAAGAAGACCTGGAATACCTGAACAGACCTATCACCATCAAGGAAATTGATAATGGCAATAAAAAGGCTCCCCAACCACAAAAGTCCCGGCCTGGATGTATTCACTAGTGGATTCTTCGAAATCTTTAAAGAGGACTTACTCCCAATCCTCTTTAAGCTTTTCCACGAAATTGAAATATCAAAAACATTTCCGAACAGTTTCTACTAAGCAAATATTACCCTGATACCAAAAGCAGACAAGAAATACCACAAAGAAAGAGAATAACAGGCCTATATCCCTGATGAACACAGATGCAAAGATCCTCAACAAACTACTAGCAAATAGAATTCAACGACTCATCAAAAAGATCATACACCATGACCAGGTAGGATTCATCCCAGGGATGCAAGGATGGTTTAACATTCGGAAATCAATCAACATAATCCATCATATCAACAAAAAAAAGATAAAAAACATATGATCATATCAATAGATGTAAAGAAAGCATTTGACAAGATCCAGCACGTATTTATGATGAAAACCCTAGCCAAAATTGGTATAGAGGGGACTATCCTCAACATAGATATAGCCATCTACCACAAGCCTACAGCAAGCATCATCCTCAATGGGGAAAGACTGAGAACCTTCCCTCTAAGACCAGGGACGAGACAAGGATGCCCACTTTCTCCACTGCTGTTCAAAATAATACTGGAAGTACTGGCAATAGCGGTCAGGGAAGAAAAAGATATTAAGAGCATTCAGATAGGAAAAGAAGAAATCAAGCTCTCACTATTCGCAGATGATATGATACTGTACTTAGAGAACCCTATAACCTCCACCAAGAACTCCTAGAAAAATTGACTTATACAAGTAGACTATACAGTAAAGTTGCAGTAAAATCAATACACAAGAGTCCATGACTTTCCTATACACAGTGAGAGAGAAGAAAGTGACATGAAATAAACAATCCAGTTCACAATTGTGTCCCAGAAAATCAAGTACCTAGGAATCAGCTTAACTAAGGAAGTAAAGGACCTGTACAAAGCAAAGTACAAAAGGCTACTTCAGGATATAAAACAAGACATGAGAAAATGGAAAGATATACCGTGCCCATGGGTCGGGAGAATTAACATTGTCAAAATGGCAATACTTCCCAAAGCATTGTATAAATTCAATGCAATCCCTATAAGGATACCCATGGCGTTCTTCAAATAAATGGAGCAAACAATCCTGAAATTCATATGGAACAATAAGCCCCACGAATAGCAAAAGCAATTCTTGGGAAAAAGAAAATGGGAGGAATCAACCTCGCTAACATTACTACAAATCAGTAATAATTAAAACAGCATGGTACTGGAACAAAGGCAGAGCTGCAGACCAATGGAACAGGGTTGAATATACTGACATCTTCCCCCAGTCATATGATCATCTAATCTTTGAAAAAAGTGCAAGAAATGTGAAGTGGTGTAAGGAAAGCCTCTTTAACAATTTGTGCTGGCAAAACTGGATGACTACATGCAAAAAATGGGCTCAGAACTCTGTGTAACACCATGTACAAAAGTAAGATCAAAATGGATTAAAGACCTCAACATCAGACCAGAATCCATAAGGTACATTGAAGACAAAGTTGGCAAAACCCTCCATGACATTGAAGCTCATGGTATCTTCAAAGATGTCACGCCACTGGCCGAGCAAGTGAAAACAGAGATAGATAAATGGGACTATCTTAAACTAAGAAGCTTCTGCACCTCAAAAGAAACAGTGACCAAAATACAAAGACAGTCTACAGAATGGGAAAGGATATTCTCCAACTACACATCTGACAAGGGGTTGATATCAAGGATTTATAAAGTACTGGTTGAACTTCACAAGAAGAAAACATCCAACCCCATAAAAAATGGGGCAATGAAATGAGCAGAAAATTTCTCAAAGAAGAAATCCGAACGGCAAAAAAGTACATGAGAAAATGCTCTACATCATTAATCATCAGGGAGATGCAGATCAAAACCATAATGAGATACCATCTCACACCTCAGACACTGGTTCGCATCCAAAAGAACGAAAGCAACCAATGCTGGCGTGGATGTGGTGAGAAAGGGACACTCCTTCACTGTTGGTGGGAATTCCAACTAGTTCAGCCCTTTCGGAAAACAGTATGGATCATTCTCAAAAAACTAGAAATTGAGCTCCCTTTTGGCCCAAAATACCACTCCTGGGAATATATCCCAGAAAGGCAAAAAAGCATAGCCGAAATGACATCTGCACTTGTTTGTTCATTGCAGCACTCTTTACAATAGCCAGAATCTGGAACAAACCTGAGTACCCAAGAACAGATGAGTGGTTAAAGAAACGTTGGTACATCTACACAATGGAGTACTATGTAGCTGTTAGAAAAGATGAAGTCATAAAATTTACATACAAGTGGTACTACATGGAAAGTATCATGCTATTCAAAATGAGTCAGAAAGAGTGATTGACATAAAAAGATTGCATTAATCTGGGGGACATAAAATAACAAAATAGGAGATTAATACCCAAGAATAGCCGCGATCAGTACCAGGAAGATTACTCCATGGCTTAGAGGCCAGCTGGGCATTCTAGGGGAAAGGGCAGCTCAGATAGAGAAGGGAGCGCCAAATAAACGGTGTTTGGAGGATCCTCCCAGGATGGGAGATGCATGTTGAAAGTACAGTATGGACTGAACATGATTGCCACTCAATGACTCTTTTGCAGACCACAACACCCAAAAGGAGAGAGAGAGAACAAAAGGGAATGCCCTGCCACAGAGGCAGGGTCGAATGGGGGGATGGCGGTTGGAGGGATATTGGGATCCATGGTGGTGGAAAATGGGCACTAGTGGAGAGATGGGTATTTGGTCATTGTATAATCGAAACCCAAGCACAAAAATGTGTAAGTCTACAACTGTACCTCATGGTGTTTCACTAATAAAAATTAATAATAATAAAAAAAACTACAGCAACATGCCTCCCTGGGAGGGAAAGGGTATTGCTCCCTTCCACCTTTTTGCTCCCCGGCAGCAAGGTGGCCACCAACTTAGAGCTTATTGGAAAGCCAGGTATGAGCTGGCGGTGACGGGACAACTGCAGTCTCCTGGGAAGGGGGCGGTACCAGCTCATCCTTCACGCCCTATCGAGGTCACGAGTTGCTCCCCACGAGTGGCTCCCTGGCACAGTCATAACACCTGATGCACAAAAACCAATCTCGTCATTATCTGGCTCTTTGCATAAATCTGGACAAAAGAATGGTGCATCTTTTGTTGAAATAATGAATGCATTCAATGTAGAGAAGATTTATTTAGAAATCACCTACCTCACAGGCATTGGGAGGGGTGGGAGGGGGGTATGTTGGGGTTCTTGGTGGTGAAAAATGAGTACTGGTGAAGGGAGAGGTGTTTGATCATTGTATGACTTAGATTTAAACCTGAAAGCTTTGTAACTTTTCCCACAGTTAATCAATAGATAAATATAAGAAGAAAAAAAATAAAATTATGAAAAAAAGTAAGGTGGAGTTCATGCCCAATTCAATCAGCTAATCAGTGGCTGAATAAATAGCAGTATTTATACATAAAAACATAAAAATAAAGGTTTGGAATAAATGACTAGTAATTTCCATTTAAATTTTCTTGAAGTATATTGATATGTTCAGGTGCTCTGTTTCCTTTTGTTTCAGCCTTGTAAAATAAAAATGTTCTGCACCATTAGTGATCAGGTAAAAGCAAGCGAAAAGAACGATGTGTTATCTCCTCAAACTACATGATACTGGCCCACATCATAAAGAACAACAATGAGTATTGGCATAAATATGGTGAAAAAGGAACCCACATCCAGTGCTGGTGGGAATGCCAACTATTTACAAATAATATGGACACTTCTAAAAACTAAGAATTCAGATTTCCTATGACTCAGCATTTCAACTCCTTGGTTTCTATTTCAAGGATCCCTAAGCTCTATTCAGAAGAAAAGACATTTGTTCTCCAATGGTAATTCAAGCACAATTCACAATAGCCAAAATCTGTACATGTCTAAAAAATAGATGACCAGATAAAGCAGCAGTTCATATGCACAGTGAAATATTAATGGGATTTTAGTAAAGATGCCATTATGCAATTTGCTGCTTTGTAGATGGATCTGGAGAGTATCTTGCTAAGTAAAATTGTTAATAAGGAGGGAGATAGATATAGAATAATAAACTTTATATATGGAATATAAAGAGAACAGCCAATTTCCTAAAGCAACACAAACCAAAACTTTGTTTATAAATCTGAGTTAAGCATGGCAGGAGGATGGGGATGGTTGGAGTTGGTTAGGAAGGATTCTCTGGTGGAAGATTTTGTGCTGGAATACTATATGTAACAGTATTTTAAATCAGGATGACAAATTTTTAATTAAATTAATTTTGAAATCAATAAAGGAATATAAAATATTGTATAAAATATTGTATAAAATATTGTTCTTATTTTTAGTCAGAGTTACTGCACTCATGTTATGTGAAACACAGTTAATGTATTGTGCATATTCAAATATTACATTATATCAGCTGGTAGCACTGCACTGTAGCACTGTCCTCCCATTGTTCATCAATTTGCTCTAGCAGGCACCAGTAGTGTCTCCATTGTGAGACTTGTTGTTATTGTATTTGGAATATTGAATATGCCACGAGGAGCTTGCCAGGCTCTGCCATGCGTGTGGGATACTCTCAGTAGTTTGCCGGGCTCTCTGAGAGGGACAGAGAAATCAAACCTGGGTCGTCAGTGTGCAAGGTAAACGGCCTATGCGCTGAGCTATGGCTTCAGCCCATATCAACTGGTAGTATCAAAAAATGCCTATAATGCTAAAAACAAAGGACAACAGAAAGTCTCCATATTCTGAGCACAATATGACAAAAATATTTAGATATATGAAGACAATATTTGGGAAAAATGTAATGGAATGATAGAGATAGAGTTGCCATAATCATGAAATGGAGGACTGTAAACTAGTTAAGAGAGACAAGAGGAAAGGCTTAAATATTCACAGGATACTCATTTGGATTTTTCTGTTTTATTCAGAATCCCACCTCAAGACAAACACATGTAGGTGGCAAACAAACTGGGAGAGATGTAGCCCAACAAAAACTTTAAAAAGAACCAAATTCCAGTGACTTGGCCAATACTTAATTTATTACTGTATTATCAGACTTACATTGGGATATAAACTTGTATGTAGTGAAGTTCACTATTGGGGTGTTTAATTATTGAATTTTAAGTCTAATAACTCTGATATATCATGTTTTACAGTAGCTTGATACTGGTTTTGGTTTTAAGTGAATGATATGTAAGACTATCATGTTGACTATGGAAGCTCTTCACTATTACACATATTTTAATTTTTATTGGGCTGGAGCGATAGCACAGCAGGTAGGGCATTTGCCTTGCATGCGCCCGACCCGGCTGATCCAAGTTCGATTCTTCTGCCCCTCTCGGATAGTCTGGCAAGTTACCGAGAGTATCTCACCCACAGAGTAAAGCCTGGCAAGCCACCCGTGACGTATTCAATATGCCAAACATAGTAACAACAATTCTCACAATAGAGACGTTATTGGGCCCGCTCGAGCAAATCGGTGAGCAATGGGAGCTACAGTGCTAATTAGCTACAGTGCTAATTTTCATTTGTTTATTTTGGTTTGTGCCCATGCCCTGTGGTGCTCATCACTTACTCCTGATTGTGCTCTTAGGGAACAGACTTGATGGTACGTGGGACACTATATTGGTTCCGGGGATCAAATCCAGGTTGCCCCTATGCAAAGAAAGCACCTTACCAGCTGTTGTATACTTCTGTCCCCACACGTGTGCTATTACCAGCTCAATTTTGTATACCTTTGTTGCCTTGTGTTCAGAAAACACATCTACTTTCATACGCCTATTACCAATATCCAACCAACCTAATCTATTAATTCACGCTCACTATCTTATTATCTATGTCCAATCAGATAATGGAGATATCAACAGAAAATGACAAATGCCATAACTATCATTCTTCATTTACAGTGACCTAAGATCTCAATAACATTATTATTTCTACTATTTGATAGGTGTATGGAACAGGCAAATTAGATGAGAAATTAACTGATGTCTTGAGTAATCCAGTCATTCTTTCCGTATTTTCTCTTTATTTATATCCCACCTCTTTACCACCTACTTATAAGACCTCTTTTCATAATTTCCTCCTGGTTTGGGCCCTATGCGTTATTTATTTTTAATTTTTTTTAATTTTTAATTTTATTGAATCACCGTGAGCAAGTTGCAAGCTTTCATGTTTGGGTTACAATCACACAATGATCAAACACCCATTCTTCCACCAGTGCACATTCCCTACTAACAATCTCCCCAGTATACCCCGTTCCCCACCCTCCCCAATGTTTTGTTTTCTATTACTATTTGTTCCTTCAAATCACTTGCTGATATATATATATATATATATATATATATATATATATATATATTCTTCAGGAGCCGAAGACCTCCGGTACCCAGCCACAGCTATACTCAAGGCGACTCTCCATACTCTTGGACGAGCCTCACACATGAAGGAACCGGCAGAGGAACCTAGGTGCGCGGGTCCTGGGGCTGAGATCTCTAAGCCTGCTCGGATAGGGACTGAGCCTCCTCCATCCAGATTCCCCCATTTTCCAGTATCTAGGCAGTAACACCAACAGACTGCCCCCGGCACCATGAAATCACATCAATGGCCAAGATCCTGAGACTACTGCGGCTACGTGGAGTCTTATAGTCTAGTTCTCCTCAGAGAACTTGGCAAGCTATTGAGAGTATCCTACCCACACGGCAGAGCCTGGCAAGGTCCCATTGGCGTATTTGATATGCCAAAAACAATAACAATGATGTGTTTCATTTCCCTGACCCTGAAAGAGCTTCCAATGAGGCACCGTTGGGAAGGACGAGTAAGGAGAGGCTGCTAAAATCTCAGGGCTAGGACGAATGCAGACAATGCAGACATTACTTTTGCCCGCTTGAGAAAATCGATGGATAACGGGATGACAGTGATAGAGTAATATATATATATATATATATATATATATATATATATATATATAATGCTATAGAATTGAGTGCAGGTCCTGTGCATAAAATTAATGCTTAATCTACTTGATTGTCAGTGATCCTAATTAAACTTGGAATTTAGTGTCAGGGAGACAAATAGTTTCCAAGGAAGAAATGCAGTGTTGAGACACCCAAGCCACACTTTTATTTCAGCTAACTTATCTTGCTTTTTAGGATTTTCAGAGTAACTGCAAAGCTCAGTACTGATAACCATTTGATAATTTTTATAGATTAAATGCCTTTCCCTAACATAGAATTTATTTCTATATCATTTATTGTTTGTTCTCAGTATAGTTTGTGCATTTAACCTTTTAAATTTTTTCCTATGAATTAAATAAAATAGTTCCAAAATGTATAATATGTGTATGAGATTCTTTTAAATAAAATAGAAAAGAGATTAAATAACATTTCTCAGAATGTGATGGCATTTACTTCAACAATCAGTATATGTTTTTGACCCATGGACTCAGTGCTATCCTTCATGGAACTTCCAAGGTTTTGGAAGGGTATTTTATCCTCACTATAGAAAGATTTATGAGTATATAACAGAACCAAAACCCTTCATTTTGTTTTTATTTAAGAGAACTGGGAGGCTGTGACTGCTTCTGTCAGTTTCCATCTTTCATTACAAGTTTGACTTCTTGGAGAGATTGATTTGAAAATAGCAGTGACTGTCAAATAGAAATTCTCTGTATTGGCATGAATAAACTGCTAGCATAAATATCATTCAAGCATCAGAAAGTCTCCTTTCAACATGTGACTTGAAACATAAAAGAAGAAAAGTGAGAGAGCAAGCATCTCTTAAGGAAAAGAACTGGAATGCCTCAGAGAGGACACGTTGGAACAGTCTAATGCACGATTCATCTGGAGCAATGCAATTATAGTATGTGGGGTGGGGGAAAATGACATACACTGAAGTAAGGCAGCAGCTATATAAATTGGTGCTTTACAAGTCCAATTCACAGACAAACTCTGGTCCTTTTTAAAGAGGGTCAATTCGATACAAGCCTCATCCTTAGGTAAACACACACTTGTCTATTCTTGCTTCCTTTCCAAGAAAGAACCTACTTCTGATTCTAGCACCTCATCTTGAGATTTTATGACATATACCACTTTGCAATGAGTTTGAGGATGTCCATACTCTGCCATTTGGTTCACTTACTTTCTCCTTGAAGCCCAGTTCTAAGCCTGGACTTACACACTCATATTCATTGAGGTAAATGAACCCCAATAGCATAATGATAAATTTGTGGAAAAAATTTAAGCATGAGACACTGATTCATTCTGGCCTTCTGGCATAAAAGCCTAGGCCAAGTTGTATGATGTTATCTGGATAGATAACAGGATGAGAAGAGAAATACTACCACAGGTGTTTTCACAAACTTTTGTACTTAGGGCAGACCCTTCTGGTATTTTCCCCTTCAAGTTTGTGTTCTGTATAGTCCATGATCTGTATTGCATATAATTTACTGTTTTCTGGAGAGGTGAAAACTTTTATCCAAAAAGTAACATCCAGATATGGATGTGAGGGCATCATGAATCTAACAATGACTTTTAGACACTATTCCTTCTTACCAGTTTCTGCCTTCCTCTGCTCCCTCTGACTTAAATACTGACACTTGCAGGAAATCACCAAGAGAAACATTTAAAAATAGGGATGGGAGGGATACTGGGATAAGTGGTGGTAGAAATGGGCACTGGTGGAGGGATGGGATGGGTAATCAAACATTGTATAGTTGAAACCCAAACACAAAAATTTGTAAGTCTACAACTGTACCTCATGGTGTTTCACTAATTAAAAAAATAAAAAAAAATAGCTTGAACACAGAGGCAGATCTAGGACACTCTATTATTTTATGGAAATCAATAAAAACTGTCCTTGAAGTCTGGGTCTCCCTGGTAGAAGACATCCTACTGTTGGTCCAGCAATGAGAAATAAATACTCTTCCATATATCCGAGTCCCACCATGAGAGTCTTCTTGTGTATGTGGTAAAGAGTTTACAAGTTTGAAATATTTTCTTTAACAGAAGCATGAAGGCAGAATCTATATCACCAATTCAACATAGATTGGCTTCTTAAAAATATGGGTCAACGTATGGTCTAGAGAACTCTTAGAAGAGTTTTAGGTCTTGAAGCTACCACTTTCCCAAAGGTCTTTCCCCATAACGCAGAGTCCTATAGGATCTTGGACTTTATTAGATTCTACCACTTGGAGACCTATTGGTGGATCAGTGATCTCTAAATGTGCAGTTATACCCTAGTGCCTTGTGGCAAAAATATTGTATTTGGGCGGATAGTCACATCATTTCCAAACTCGCATCCAAGGAGAATTTCAATTGAGTCTTGCACAACTTTCATGTTGATTTCCATGAACTGAAGCCAATTATGGTTTAATTTATATTTTGAGCAAATCAATTCTTGTGGAAAGAGAAGGGTTATCCCTTTAAGATTGAGCACCCACATAACCACAGCAGCAGGGGTCATGGCAACATGTTTAGGGATGTCACAATCACGTACTTTTGGGTTCCATGATGAGGAGGGTGAACACAGGCTTAAGACTCAAAGGCCAGTGAGGCTTCCTGGATAGTGTAGTATCCTTTGGGTAACAAAGGGAATAAAGACATCCTGAGAAGAAGACAGAAACTATGGATACACAGGTACAGATGTCCTATGCCACTTCTTGTGGATATGTGTGGGTTATAAGAAGAGCCAGAAGAAGTAGCTCTAGAGTTTGGGTGTCTGTGGAATCATGACTCAGAGAAACATAGTGAGTGAGTAGAAAAACAGAGACCCTCGAGTCTAGTATAGGCACCTAGAAAGGACAAGAGTGGTCTGGCATGAGGAGAACTGGGGCTGGTCCTCTACTAGAGCCCTGTTAAATTGATGGAGTCTGCACTGTACTGCCTCTTCTCTTCCTAGGGACTGGGATGGGTACTCTACCTTTTCTGTTCCTTTTTCCCCTCCATCTTTTCTACTTTCTCTCTAACTCCATAAACTTCCCATTTATGTATGGGAAACAAGATGGGAAGAGATTCTGCAGTCTGAGGGCACATACCTCCCATGGAATAATCTTACTTGTTTGGTATCTATGTCCTGGTTATAGATTGGATTCATTTGTGAATAAAAAATTTATCCTATTTGGAATGTAATCAGTGGCATATCTAATTAGAAACCCAGAAACTGAAACTCATTGTGAACTCCCCAAAGGAAAATTAGTTGTTAAATAATATATATTATAAGATATTAATATTACACAACATTAATATATAATTATAAATATTATAAATAACAATTATAATATTGAATATAATATATAATTACATTTCACATTATCTTATATATTATATAATACATATTATATTAATACATTACTAATATTAAAATAGTGATATCATATGTAATATATCATAACAATAATATATTAATATTATGCAATGTTAACATTAACATGATATATAATATACAGCAATATAAATATGTTATAATGTAATTGGCTAGAGTGATAGCGCAGAACATAGGGCATTTGCCTTGCACGCAGCCAACCCAGGTTCGACCCCTCCGTCCCTCTCCGAGAGCCCTGCAAGCTGCCAAGAGTGTCCCACCCACACGGCAGAGCCTGGCAAGCTATCGTGGCATATTTAATATGCCAAAAACAGTAACAACAAGTCTCACAATGGAGAAGTTACTGGTGCCCGCTCGAGCAAATTGATGAACAATGGGATGACAGTGCTACAGTGCTATAATATATAATATACAATATATTGACATAATATAATTATTAATAATTACAATTAATTGCAATCAAATATTGTATATTGTTATAATATTGTAATAAAATATAATATAAATCCTTATAAAGTTATGCTTATATGTATGATATAAACATGATTCTGCTGCAAAAATGGCACTGTCATCACTCACCCAGGTACCGGCCTGGCAGCAGGGCCCCTTCACTGGGCTGCGTGGCTAGCTACACCCCCAGAATGTGGATGGTTTTCATCCTTGGTCTGAGGGGGACGGGAATTGAGGCACACTGCATGCAACCAAAGATAAACCATTCCAGGCACCCTCTGCTCACTCACCCAGGTACCCACCCAGCGGCAAGGCCCCTTCCCGGGGGTGGCGTCTAACGAGACCCCCTGAGAATGGCCCGTTTACATCCTTGGTCTTTGGGGGACAGGGATCAAGGCACACCGCGTGCACCCAAAGCTGAACAGTTCCAGGCACCCTCTGCTCACTCGCCCAGGTACCTGCCTGGTGGCAGTGCCCCCTCTGAGAGCCGCAACCGGATTAGCGGCTGCAAGTTGTTCTCCCCTACATATCCCATAGGAACCATAAGTTACCCTCTTTAAAAATATATTAAGAATTAAAAACTTTGAGTGATTGTTCACACCATCCTCAAGAAGGCAGATGTCAAATTAATTGGACTAGAGCACTAAATGATCAATTAACATTCTTTTTATATTGAGTTATTAATTACTATTTTCCTTTCTGCTATTGGTGACTGACTTGATGGTCTCACTTTAGGGGACGCTGTGAATACAAGGACACTTTTCAAAAAGTGTATCCATGTAACATCAATAAATTTCATTTAATAAGTCACCTTTAAGTATTATGTATTATAAGGCTATAATTCAAAAATATTATGAAAGGGCTGGCAAGACATTACAGAAGGTAGGACACTTACTTTGCACATAGCCTACAGAGTTCTATATCTGCCACCCTATATAATTCCCCCAGCACTGCCATGAGTGATTCCTGGGTGTAGAGATGGAAGTAAGCACTGAGATTTTCTGGGTGTGGCCCCCAAAATAAACAATAAAATAAAATTAAAATCTCTTGGATCATCTTTGAAATTAATGGGGATTACACATTGGAATTTTTATTATGACACACTTGCCAAACCAATAGAAAATGTTTGTTCTGGCAGTCTTAAATAAATATCCGTAGTATATTTATTTAAGAAAATAAATGAAAAATTCATAAGTCAATAGCAAATCATTTTCCACATTAGATATACTTCTAGCTGTGTCTCTTTATGTTAGGATGCACAGTGATTGGACTTCCAAGTTGTATTTAATCTTATATCGAGGGTATCAGTTTTAAATCATTACATGCTTTTGATGATTTTAGGTGTGTGTGATGTATATTTCAAAATAACAAATATTTATGCTCAATGCAGAAAAAATATGGGCCTTTCCTCTAAGATCAGGGACAAGACAAGGATGCCCACTATCACCACTTCTGTTTAACATAGTGCTGGAAGTACTTGTAATAGCGATTAGGCAAGAAAAAGACATTAAATGCATCCAGAGGAAAGGAAGAAATCAAGCTTTCACTATTCGCAGATGATATCATACTATATCTAGAGAATCCTAAAGCCTCTCCCAAAAACCCATGGCCATCCTATACGCAAATAATGAGAGAGAGGAAAGTGACATGAAAAAAGTAATCCCGTTCACATTTGTGCCCCAGAAAAATCAAATACCTCAGAATCAGTCTAACTAAAGAGGTAAAGGACCTCTACAATGATAACTGCAAAACACTACTCCATGAAATCAAAGAAGACACAAGAAAATGGAAACATATCCCCTGTTCATGGATAGGAAGAATTAACATCGTCAAAATGACAATACTCCCAAAAGCATTAAACAGATTCAACGCGATCCCTATAAGGATACCCATTAAATTCTTCAAAGAAATAGATCAAGCACTCCTGAAATTCATATGGAACAACAAATGCCCACGAATAGCTAAAGCAATTCTTGGGAAAAATACGTGGCATCACCCTTGCCAACCTCAAACTCTACTACAAAGTGGCAATAGTAAAAACAGCATGGTACTGGAACAAAGGCAGGGCCACAGAACAATGGAACAGAGTGGAATATCCATACACACAACCCCAAGAGTATGAACATCTAAATCTTTGATATGGGAGCAAGTAATGTGAAGTAGAGCAAGTAAAGCTCTTCAACAAGTGGTGCTGGCATTACTGGACAACCAAAAAATGGGCTTAGACCTCGACTTAACACCATGCACAAAAGTCAGAACAAAATGGATTAAAGATCTCAACATCAGGCCAAAATCCATAAGGTACATTGAAGACAAGGTGGGCAAAACCCTTCACGATATTGAGGCTAACGGTTTCTTCAAAGATGACACTCCACTGACCAACCAAGTGGAAACAGAGATAAGCAAATGGGACAATCTTAAATTAAGAAGCTTTTGAACCTCAAAGTATAGACTGGCCCACATCCAAAAGAACAAAAGCAACCGGTGCTGGTGTGGATGTGGCGAGAAAGGGACCCTCCTTCACTGCTGGTGGGAATGCCGACTGGTCCAACCCTTTTGGAAAACAGTATGGACGATTCTCAAAGAATTAGAATTTTATCTTCCATTTGACCCAGCAATACCACTCCTGGGAATATATCCCAGAGAGGCAAAAAAGTATAGTCGAAGTGACATCTGCACTTGTTTGTTCATTGCAGCACTCTTTACAATAGCCAGAATTTGGAAAAAAACCTGAGTGCCAGAGAACAGATGACTGGTTAAAGAAACTTTGGTACATTTACACAATGGAGTACTATGTAGCTATTAGAAAAGATGAAGCCATGAAATTTACATACAAGTGGTACTACATGGAAAGTGTCATGTTAAGCAAAGTGAGTCAGAAAGAACGGGATAGTCATAGAAATATTGCATTCATCTGGGGAACATTAAGCAACAAAATGGGAGACTAACACCCAGGAGTGGCCGAGATTAGTACCAGGAATTTTGCTCCATTACTTGGAGACCAGCCACACGTGCTAGGAGAAAAGGAAGCTCAGATAGAGAAGAGAACACAAAATAAAGGGTGTTGGGAAGATCGTCCCAGGGTGTGAGAAGCATGCTGAAAGTAGACTATAGATCAAACATGATTACCACTCAATGCCTCTCTTGCAAACCACAATACCCAAAATGAGAGAGAGAACAAAAGGGAATGCCCTGCCACAGAAACAGCGTGGGAGGGGGTATTTGTGGGTGGGAGGGATGCTGGGACCCGTGGTGGTGGAGGATGGGTGCTGGTGGAGGGATGGGTACTTGATCATTGTATAACTGAAACCCAAGAACAAAAATGTGTAAGTCTATAACTCTACATCACGGTGTTTCACTAATAAGAAAAAAATAAATTAAAAAAATGATATAGTGACCAGAATGGGAAAGGATATTTACCCAATACCCATCCGATATGGGGTTGATATCAAAGATATACAAAGCATTGGTTGAACTCCACAAGAAGAAAACATCTAATCCCATCAAAAAAATGGGGTGATAAAATGAAGAGAAATTTTCTAAAGAAGAAATCCGAATGGCTAAAAGACACATGAGAAAATGCTCTACATCACCAATCATCAGGGAGATGAAGATCAAAACAACAATGAGATATCATCTCACACCACAGAGACTGGCCCACATCCAAAAGAACAAAAGCTACTGGTGTTGGCATGGATGTGGCGAGAGAGGGACTCCCCTTCTCTACTGGTGGGAATGCCGACTGGTTTATCCCTTTTAGAAAACAGTATGGATGATTCTCAACAAATTAGAAATTGAGCTACCATTTGACCCAGCTATACCACTCCTGGGAATATATCCCGGAGAGGCAAAAAGTACAGTTGAAATGACATTTGCACTTCTATGTTCATTGCTGCACTATTCACATTAGCCAAAACCTTGAAAAAACCCAAGTGCACGAGAACAGATGACTGGTTAAAGAAACCTTGGTACATTGCAAAATGGAGTACTATGCAGTTGTTAGAAAAGACGAAGTCATGAAATTTACATACAAGTGGTACTACATGTAAAGTATCATGCTAAGTGAAATGAGTCAGAAAGAGAGGGACAGACATAGAAAGATTTCATTCAACTGGGGAATATAAAGTAACAAAATAGGAGACTAACACCCAAGAACAGCCGAGATATGTTACCAGGAGGTTCACTCCATGGCTTGGAGGCCAGCCGCACATGCTAGGGAAAAAGGCAGTTCAGATAGGGAAGGGAGCACCAAATAAAAAGGTGTTGGGAGGATACTTCCCGGAAGAGAGATGCATGCTGAAATTAGACTATAGACTGAACATGAGTGCCACTCAATGCTTCTTTTGCAAACCACAGCACCCAAAAGGAGAAAGAAAACAAAAGGGAATGCCCTGCCACAAGGGTGGGGTGGGATGGAGAGGATGGGGGTGTTCGAGGGATACTGGGAGCACTGGAATTGGAGAAAAGGCACTGGTGGAGGGATGGGTATTTGATTACTGTATAAATAAAACCCAAGCACAAAAAATTGTAAGTCTGCAACTGTACCACATGGTGTTTCACTAATAAATATAAATAAATAAATAAATAAATAAATGAAAATGAAAATGCAGGAAAAACTAACTAACTAAATAAATAAAAATAAAAAACAAACAAAAAATAACAAGTATTTAAAATGCTAATATGTACTTTAATAAAATATGAGTTTGGTAAAAGGATTACAAAAATAGATATCTGAATTTTATAGGGAAAAGGAGAAATATGTTTCTTTTTCCAACATGAATTTAATATCAATTTCAACTGTATTTATTTTATGAGTTAAAAACGGCAAGGTTTAATAGAGCATGCATAAAATGTATGGTTTTAACTTTTATTTACATAAAAATGTCTATAAATAAGTGGGCCTGTCTATAAATGAGAAAGTCCAGGTGTATTATCACATATTCACAACCAACATGTCTTTGGTCCTGGATTTTTGACAAAGTTCTAAGCATACAGGTAGAATAAATCTTGCTGTGGACTGCAATACTTTAGAACAAATAATGATTTTCCAATCCTATATATTTTGAAAACTATGTCTGACTCTGGGAATTTTTCTCATCTGAAGAAAAATGATGTTTTCCCCTCCTTGCCCCCATGTTGGCTGTTCAGAATTTTTTACAACCCTTATATGCTATATAGTATGCAATAATGAATTTTAAAATATCCCTTTGGATATTTAATGGACATTTGGTTCCTGAAATAGACAAAAAGAATTAAATCTCGTAGACACACATACAGATTTCAGGTCATATGGTTATTAGAACAAATTTTATATATAGTTTGTGTCATTATGTGCTTTTGTTTCTTTGATTTTAATCACGGTCACGGTCACGGTCCTCCCGTTGTCCATCGATTTGCTCGAGCGGGCCCAGTAATGTCTCCATTGTGAGACTTGTTACTGTGTTTGGCATATCGAATACGTCACGGGTATCTTGCCAGGCTCTGTCGCGTGGGCGAGATACTCTCGGTAGCTTGCCGGACTCTCCGAGAGTGGTGGAGAAATCGAACTCAGGTTGGCCATGTTGGCCACTTGTAAGGCAAACGTCCTACCGCTGTGCTATCGGTCAAGGACAAAACAAATATTATCATAATTAAAACAAAATGTTATCACACATGGGCTGCAGTGATAGCTTAGATGTGCCGGACATATAATGTGATTTAGAGAAGACCACTGGACTAGAGCTGTTACTGACTGGATTCCACAGGACATCAAAAAGATGCATGGCTGCCCACCTACGAGATGGTCAGATTTCTTCGTCAAGACCCTGATCAAATGGTTTGAGGCTTTTGGTGATCCTGTAGCGAGGAGATGTTATTGGGTTACACTAGCACGCGACAGTGACAAATGGAGACATTACTGGTGCCCACTCGAGCAAATAGAAGATCAATGGAATGATAAGTGATACAAGTGATTGTCTCACAACCCTGCTTATATTGAGACATCTTTTTATGTCTCCATGTGGCTGTTGTGATGGGATTTTTTTAAAAAAAAGTTTTGAAAAAAATATAGTTGTTCCTGTCTGCTATTTCCTGTTATGCTTTATGACATAAGTGCATGGAAATGGTACATCTTGACTTTATACATGTATAAATACTTCTAGCAACACAAATTGAGTATGGGTAAGTCACAACATCTAGAACTCATCTTAGTTATACAAAACTAGAGAAAATTGTACAGATTTAGGAGAAAACATTGCTTCTGTCCACTGGGACATTTTTTGAACTAGGAATAATAAACTCTTACTCTAAGTTTTGTAAAATTTTATCCTCACTTTTGAAATTGCGACAGCATGCTACTTAGCTCAGTTGTCGTCTTTCTATTCCATTTAAAAAGCAATGAACATTGAATCTCAGGGATGGTTGTTAATGTGGATCTACATGCATTGAATCCAGATAAAAAATACAGTCAGTAAAAAAGAGTGATCCATGCACAATCTATTATCAGCCTTTTGAAAGTTTCCTGCTCTCCTGTATAGCACTGCCCTATTGGCATCTCCTTGTTCCTTCTTCCTCTTCCTCTTTCCTCTGTTTACTTTGTAATGTGACTTTGTGCTTCCTTAGTATGACTAGGTTACTGGCTTCAACTGTATGTAGAAGAATCTACATTTGATTGAGTGGTACAGTGATGATTTTTACATTTCCTGCCTCCAAAATCCCCAGCTTCCTTGACATCTTAAACCACCACCCCAAATCCTGACTCCATGGTAGACAGCATTCTTTTCTTTTTTCTTTTTGTCCTTTTATGCACCCTGGTTCACTGTTAACGCAGGGGTACTATGCATATCACATTTTCTCCTTTCAGCACTTACTTCTTTTCCTCAGTCATAATTTCCAACTGTCATTGTTATAGTGGTTCTCTCTCAATCCTAATTATACTCCCAAATCATTATGGCAAATTTTCTACCTGGCCCTTGTGTCTATTTCCTTTGGGTATTGTTATCATACCACATTTCATATATCCCGCAAATGAGTGTGATCATCTTATGCCTGTCTCTCTCCCTCTGACTCATTTTGCTAATGCATTTTTTTGCATGAGGCAGATCTGGTTTGATTATCGCAACTCCAGGAGGAATTCCAAAGTATTTCACCAATAGCAGTCCTTGAGCACTGTAGTCTATGACCTAACTTACCCTCCTCACCCATAAATGGAAGAAATTCCATTTTAGAACAAAAGGTAAGTCAACAACAGCAGCTGGGAAATATTAAAAATAATCCACTTCCCAAATAGGATAGAACAATTAGGCAGAACATAAACTGGAAGGGCAAACTGAGCAACAGTATAACCCAATTAGATTTAACATCTACATGACAATTATATGATAGTAGCCAGGTACATATTTCACAAGGGTACATGGAACACTTCTCAAAATAGTCCATATTCTAGGTCATAAAAAATGCCTTTAAAGAACGAAGATAAAATAATGGATATTATCTGAGCATAATGTAGTGAAATTAGCAAACAATGAATAAATGAGAATTAGGAAACAGTTGTGAATTTAATCAGCATACTCTTGAAAAAAACACTAGGATAAATACACTCCCCACCACCACCCCCCACCCCCAATCACGAAGTGTATAAGGAAGGAGAGGTCTGCTTAGTAACCCTGGCTTGGCTCTACCAAGTCCTGAAACACTGAGGAAGGTCAGGTGGCAGGAACTCTGCATTTCACTCAAGATTGGCATTTTACTCCCCAGGTCAGGATTTCCGTGGCCATTGCCACCCTGCCCCTGCCTGTGAAGAGCTCAGCAGCTTACCTGTGCAACACTGTGCATTTCTTCACTTCTCCATACCTCACCATAAACATACAAAAACATCCTCATTGTTGCCACCTAAACGCACAACAACACAGAATTACCAACTCCACACTGCAAAGGTCTTCATGATAAAGCAACACAGAAAACTATCAGGCTTTGTGAGTGAAGATGCTAGTCCAGAAGAACTCAACCATTAATCATCAGCTGTATAAACTCTCTGATATGTAATTTATAGAGAAATTGTTGAGAATGTATAAGGAGCTCAAATAAACAATGTAAAGCACCTGGAATAAAAAATAGAGAATATAAGAACAGAAATGAGGAGACTACAAATAGAAATGCCCAATCTGAGCAGCCACATAGGTGAAACAGAAAATTCATTGCAAGATGTCAGAAGCAGCGTAATAGCTGCTGAGCACAGATTCAGTGAGCTTCAAGACAAGGTGTATAAAATCTCCAGACAACAGGAGATGGGGAAAACCTCAAATTAACTAACAAATTGCAAGAGAACATTGGCATGAATTGAAGAGGAACAGGATCAGAATCATCAGTGTCCCATAGGGGCAGGAAGAGGACCTTGATGAAGAAGCAATAGTCAATAGTCAAAGCTATCATTGCTGAGTAGTGCCCAGAGCTGAAGAGTGCATGCACCCAGATCCAGGATGCCCAAAGGGTGCCAGCTACAAGAAATTCAAATAAAAGTACTCTAAACCACTTCCTAATCAGAAAAATGAAAACCATAGAGATATAATTCTGAAAACCACAGTATCAAAGAAGAAAATTGCATACAAAGGGACATCCTGAAGATTCACAGCAGATGTATCAGAAGAAATCCTTCAGGCCTGAAGAAAATGGTGCAATCAAGTGACAAAACTCAATAATTAAATGTCTCCCCCAAAATTCTTTACCTAGTCAGATTCTCATTCAGATTTGAAGGAACAATATAAAACCTCATAGGTAAACAACTCAGGAACTTCATAGACACAAAACCATCCTTACATAAATAACTAATGAACTACTTTAGATGAGACAAACCCCACAAACATACTTAACTCCTGCATAATGTTAGCACAAAACCTCATAACAATTATATCTCTCCATGTCAGTGAGATCAATGCACCAGCTAAGTGATACCGGGCTGGCAGAATGGATTAGAAAATTAAAACTAGAACTCTGACTTCTCCAAGAAACACATTCGGACAGTAAGAGCAAACACAGACTCAAAATCAAAAGTTGGAATACAATTCTTTAAGACCCTCTCACCCTCCCACTCAAAAAAGCCATCAGAACCAAATGGAAAGACAAATTCTGTTAGGTTTTACCTATTTGAGATTCACTTTCAGTGAACTGAAATGACCACACATTCTTGCAGCACCCTGGCTGACACTAGATTTTGTGGCAAAATTTATTGTGTTTCAGGCTATAGTCACATTATTTTCTCATTGGCATCCAAGGAAAAATTAACTGAATCTTTTTTCCAACTTTCATGTTGAATTCCTTAAAGAACTTAGGACATGTATGGTTGTATTTGAATTTTAATCAAATCTCCATGACTTTAAAGCCTCTTGTCAAACAGAGGACAAGTTTCTCCTGGTAGGAGGAGAGGGAGTGTACCCATTAAGCTTGAGCACCCACCTGTAGCCATAGTATCGGGGTTCATGGCAACGTTTAATGATGTCTCAGTCACGTAACTTTGGATGCCATGGTGAGGAAGGTGACAGCAGTCTTGAGCCTCAAAAAACACTGAGACTTCCTGGACGGGTCAATATCCCTGGGGACACAAAGGAATTCAAGATATCCTGAGAAGAAGACAGGAGCTCTAAAACATCTATGAGCACACAGGTACAAATATCTACCAAGCATCTTGTGACATATGCAGAGGGGGTTATAAGAAAAACCAGGAAGAGGCTTACCTTTTGGGTGGCTGTGGAGTCAGAATGAAGAAATAAATAGTGAGGGAGCAGAGAAGCAGAGAACCTCGGATCCAGTCTACTTTGCTCTACTGTGTCTTCCCTTCTTAGGGACTGAACCCAATTCCAACCTCCTTGTTTTCCCTTCATCCTTCCTCCGTTCCCTCTAAATCTTCCAGTCCTCATTATTTTATGATTTTATGAAAGCAAAGGTGGGAAAAGGCTCTGCTGCTGAAACTGAGGGCAAATAGCTCTCATGGAATGAACCTGACTTGGGTATCTCTTGATTTTAGACTGGATTCATTTGTGAGAGAAAAATATTATCATCTTTATAGTCCAATCCAGTGGCCTATTGTACATCCAGGAATTGAAAGATGCTTTGCTTTCCCAAGAAGGGAAACAACACTACATGAAATTAGCTTAAGGATGTGACAAAAGTGCCACTAACCCCCATCTCTGATTTCATGCGAGCCTGAACATTTCAGTCACAAAACCCGCATACCTGGGCTTTCCAGCAAATTCATCTTCATGCATGAGGGGCTCGACCTGAGCCTGTGAAGATAGGCTGTGAGCATGGTGGCAATTGGCTTCTGGAGGTTTTCTGCTCCACAGCTCTTTAGGGTCACCCATCCCCCTCCAAGTTACCTCTGATGAAGTCAGCCTGGTGCGGGGTGAGGAGGCATCTTCGTATTCTCCTCTCTATCCTTTTGGGTGTTATGGTTTGCCATAAAGATAAAGAGAGTTTGTCATGTTTATTCCTCTACACTCTTTCAACAAGCTGTTTTAAACCAGAGTGATTGTTTACAACTATCCTTTGCTATAATGATTTCTTCTATATGCCAGCTGCCTTCTCCCCCAGCATCTGAGGCAGGTTCCAATTATGGACCAATCCTCCTGGTCCATGTTTCTATTGTTCTTTGGTATTAGTGTCATGCTATGTTTTTTTTTATTTACCCCAAATGAGTGAATCATTCCATGTCTTTCCCTCTCCTTCTGACTTATTTCACTGAGCATGATACCCTCCATATCACTCTATTTAAAAGCGAATTTTATGACTTCATTTTCGTAACAGACATGTAGTATTCCATTTTGTAGATGTACCATAGTTTCTTTATCCAGACACTTGCATTTTTTCCATATTCTAGTTATTGTAAATAGTGCTGCAATGAACATAGAAGTTCAGATGGCATTTCTGTTGTGTGTGGAATAATCTCTTAAAGACCACACCGACTCTGTTCATTATATTTCATTTGACCAAAGAGGAAAATTGCTCACCTCTTTCTCCTCAGACATTACCATCAAATTATGAGATTTTTCAAAGCTGTCTCTGCATTAGAACCATTTATAGCCATGGTCACAGTGTTTCTTCAGAAGCCATTATGCCCAATGGAGGTTATATAGTGTCTGCTTCATGGGATAAAACCTTAAAGATGTGGGATATACATATCTTTGACTGCTGCATGAAGATATTAGACTAAACAAAGTGGGTACGTCTGTTGTGACCAAATCAGGATGGCACACTGGTAGAAAACAATCTGTTCCCATGACCTTCGGTGAGTGGAGCAACTATGCAATGCAAGAGTGAGCTTAGGGAACATTGGCATGTTGTGGAATGTATTTCAGGGGTTCCAGAAAGTGCACAATATTCCATTGTGGAAGCAAAGGGTTCTGATACTGAAAGGTTGGCCAGCCTGGAGACCTTTTTTACTATCTGGTTTCAGAGATAAGACTATTAAAATATGGAATGGCAGCATTGTCAAGAGCCTTATGACCCTTGTGAGTCATGATAACTAGCTGTGTGGGGTCCAGTTCCGTTCTCTAAGGACCTTCATCTTGAATTGTGCTGATGACAAGACCTTACGTGCATGGGATTATAAGAACAGGCGATTCATGAAGACCAGCAAATCATGTGACCATTTAATTTGCACTTTGGAAGTCTATAAAATGGCCTGTTATATGGTGATCAGCAACTCTAATCAAAGTATCTAGGTATGGGAGTGCTAACGAACACAATGATTCTAATTTGGGGTCTCCCTATTCCTCTAGACACCTCATCTCATCAAATCACAGTTAACCCATTGGGTTCCAAAGAAATAAAAATTGAACTCATCAAAATATCCTGGATGCAGATTGTGGTTCTTAAACATTAAATTCAAAATATTCATTTACATACTTGGTCTAATAGTTGCATAATCTTAAACAACCTGAGCAGTGCTGGTCACAATATGTGTGATCATTCAGGGAATGAATCTGTGAATAATTATGGAGGAATTATCAAGGGAACTGACAATTCTAGACATGGACTAGGATCAGAAATAAGGTAAAGTGAAATGCATGTCATCCTACAACATTATTGGAAACCACAGTGCATAAATTGGGGAAGGGGTGGAGAAATTAAAAGAAAGCAGTGCCTCCCATAGAGGAAAGCTGGAGGAAAAACTGGTTAATGGTGAATGTAATGGTCACTGGTGAAGGTAAGGTAAAGGTAAAGGCCCTCCCGTTGATCGTCGATTTGCTAGAGTGGGCCCAGTAACGTCTCCATTGGAGACTTTTGTTGTTACTGTGTCTGGCATATCGAATACTCTCGGTAGCTTGCCGGGCTCTCCGAGAGGGGCGGAGAAATCGAACTCGGGTCGGCCATGTTGGCCGCTTGTAAGGCGAACGCCCTACCCGCTGTGCTATCGCTCCAGCCCCACTGGTGAAGGGAATGAAAATCTTATGCCTGAGACTCAACCATGAATAAATTTTAAATGTCTTCCCCATGAGTTTTGTGTATCCGTTGCTTTAAAAGATGTTTCTCAGGGGCTGGAGCGATAGCACAGTGGGTATGGCATTTGCCTTGCACACGGCCGACCTGGGTTCAATTCCCAACATCCCATATGATCCCCTGAGCACCACCAGCAGTAATTCCTGAGTGCATGAGCAAGGAGTAACCCCTGAGCATCGCCTGGTGTGACCCAAAAGCTAAATAAATAAATAAATAAATAAAGCACTGTAGCACTGTCCTTCCATTGTTCATCTATTTGCTCGAGTGGGCCCAGTAACATCTCCATTGTGAGACTTATTGCTACTGTGTTTGGCATATCAAATATGTCATGGGTAGATTGCCAGGCTTTGCTGTGTGGGCGAGATACTCTCAGTAGCTTGCCAGGCTCTCGAGAGGGGCAGAGGAATCGAACTCGGTTGGCCAGTTTGGCCACATGCAAGGCAAACGCCCTACCCGCTGTGCTATCGGTCCAGCCTGATAAGAAGCATCCGGGCATAAATGGCTGGAGTAGACCAGTCTATTAATAAAGAATAAAAAATAATTTAAAAAATGAAAGATATTTCTCATGTGAGTGTCAGGCAGTGCTCTATGTGCTAGCTACATATATAATATTTCATATAAATGGTGATAGAGCAGTCATTCTGTCAGACCAGACTATGATAGGTAGATACCACTATTTAGATCTTAAAATGATTAAATGATTTTGATTTCCTGACGTGGAATTGATGTCTGTTGTAGCCAAATCAAGACTGGAGGGGATGAGGAAAGGAGCTACTTCATTTATTAGCTCCAACCTTCCTTCCATATAATAGAGTTTTCATACCTTTCATTTTCATTGTTTCATTTTTAATAGAATCACCATGAGATACAGTTACAATTTTGTTCATAATTGGATTTCAGTCATACTCATTTTCTATCACCATTGTTCCCAGTTTTTCTTCCACCACACTCACCATTTGCTCCCCACCCAGCCCCAGCCTGCCTCCATGGCAGGTGCTTTTCTTCTTTCTCTCTCTCTCTCTCACTCAATCTATGTTTTTCCTTAAGGTTGTAATATAGGTACTGATAGGCTATCTTGAAAGTAGGATATTACCTACTTTAGCATTCAGTACTTGTCCATAGTGATCATTTCCAATCATCATTGTCTTTCTGGTCTCTTCACTATCCTAACTACCCTCTCTCCCCCTTTCACTTGTGGCAAGTTTCCCTCCATGAACCAGTCATCCTGGTTCTTGCTTTGACTGCGTATGAATATCAGCCTCATATTATGCTTTTTATATCCCACAAATGAGTGCAATCATTCTATGTCTGTCTCTATCATTTTGACTCATTTCACTCAGCTGATACTCTCCATGATCATCCATTTATAAGTAAATTTCATGACTTTGTTTCCCTTGTATTTGTATTTCATTGCATAGTATTCCATTGTGTAGAAGTACATAATATCTACATCCAGTCATCTGTTCTAAGGCATTTGTTTTTTTCCAGATTCTGGCTATAATGAAGAGTGCTGCAATGAACATATATGCTAAGATGATGTTTTTGCTGTGTGTTTTGGGCCCCCAGGGTATATTCCCAGAGGCAATATTGCTGGGTCATATGGAAGCCCACACCTCTTTTTTTCTCCAGGAATGAAAGTCCAATCAAAATGAATTAAAGACCTCAATATCAGGCTAAATAGAAAATCTGGGCATAATACTGCTCTATATTGAAGTAAAGGAATCTTCAAGGATGAAATACCACCGATCAAGCAAATATGAATAAATGGGTCTACATTAAACTAAGGAACTTAAGTGCTTCAAATAAATTGTGACTAATATACAAAGAAAGTGCATGGAATGGGAAAAATTATTTCCCCAATATACATCTGATAAAGGAATAGTACCAAAAATATATAAAGCACTGGTAGAACTTTACAAGAAAAATACATCCAACACCATCAAAAACTGGGGAGAAAAAAATCAGTAGAAACTTCCTCAAGAAAAAGTAATACAAATGCCCAAAGGGCACATGAGAAAATGCTCTACATCGTTAATCATCAGGGAGATGCAAATCAAAACAACAATCTTATACCACAGAGACTGGCACACATCAAAAAGAACAAAAGCAACCAGCGCTGGTACAGATGTGGGGAGAAAGGGACTTTCATTCATTGTTGGTGGGAATGTTGACTGGTTCAGCCTTTCTTGAAAACAATATGGACGTTTCTCAAAAAACTAGAAATCGAGCTCCCATTTGACCCAGCAATATCACTTCTAGGAATATATTCTGGAGATGCAAAAGGAGTGTGGGTGTGGGGAGGGATACTGGGAACATTGGTGGTATAAAATGCACACTGTTGGAGGGATGGGTAGAGCGATATCCCAGCAGGTAGGGCATTTGCCTTGCACGTGGCCAACCTGGCCGACCTGGGTTCAATTCCTCTGCCCCTCTCAGAGTGCCTGGCAAACTACCGAGAGTATCTCACCCACATGGAAAAGCCTAACAAGCTACCCATGGCATATTCAATATGCCAGACACAGTAACGACAAGTCTCACAATGGAGATGTTACTGGGCCAGCTCCAGCAAATAGATGAACAATGGGAGGACAGTGCTACAGTGCTCTGACTGAAACTCTATTGTGAAAGTTTTGCAACTGTATCTCATGGTGATTCAATCAAATAAATAAATAAATAAAATGCAGCCTGTCTATCAGAAAAAAAACTTTTAAAAATTAATAATGTAGAAGTACTGCTATTGGATCAGCCATTGATTAAACTGACGGAATTGGGCATAAACTCCACAATACTTTTTAAAAATTGCATCACCGTGAGATAGAGCTACAAAGCTTTCATGTTTGAGATTCAACCTGACAATGATGAAACACCATCCTTCCGCCAGTGCAAATTTTCTACCACCCACATCCCAGTCCTCACCCTGCCTCTATGGAAAACAATTTCCCTAACACTCTCCCTAATTTTGGGCATTATGTTTTGCTTGAAATTTCCCTACACCATTTAAGCCTACCTGCCAGGAGCATACACTAGATAATTTATTTTCCATTGTTCATTTTGAATATCATGAGAGCTCAAACAGCAGCGATTGTAAATGTAAATTTCTAGATCACAAATGGTTGGGTTACAGAGACATCTCTGTATGGCACTAATCCATTTTGTGATTCAACTGGGAGTCTCTGGGCCAGGGCTGTTGGTGTGCTAAGATGGCTCATGGACGCAAATTCTGGGTGTGACAGCCAGTGTACTGGGCAAGCTGGGAACTGGGGAGGAGCAACCCACGTCCTAACTTGATGGATTCTTATGGGTGAAGTGGTGTTTTAAAGGACTTTATTTTAAATAAAATGTGTGTCTTGTAACATCACTTAAGTCAATTTTATAAATCATCTTTATTTAGTAAGGCTGCAATTCAAAAAATCTCCTGTAAGGAATATAGTGACACTACAGCATTTAGTGTTCTTTCTCTGCACATAGCCTACAAATACCTTGCCCTAGTAATTTATATGGTTCCCCCAGTACCACAAAGAGTGATCGCTGAGTACAGAGCCAAACTAAGTACAAAGCACTGTTGAGTTCAGTCCAAAATTAAACCATATATCAAAAAAATATAAAATATTCTCGACCATATTTGCAATGACTAGGCATCACACATTTGAATTTTTGACACATTTGCCAAACCTATAGGAAACATTTGTTTGGAAATCTGTTTAGCAAAGCCTCAAAGGTGTACTTATGTGACAAATTTATTGCAAATCTTAGAAATTAGTAGCAAGTAATTTTCCATATCATATATACTTCTCTTTTAATAAAGTTTATTTTTATTAAAACATAGTGATTTACAAAATTTTTCATAATACGTTTGTTTAAGGCATATAATTTTCCAACACCACTAAAGTCACCTTCCTCCACCAACATCCCCAGTCTTTCTCCCAAATCCAGACTGCCCCCTTAGGCATATAACAAATTTAACTTTTACTACTTTCTCCAACAAAACTTAAGGAAATGGCAAACAGAATCATCAGAAAATAAATCAATATAAGTCAACTTGTGATTGCTATATGATTTAGCCTATGTAATTAAGGAAATTAATACCATTTATTACAATATGATAAAATGCACATTCTCATTCACTAAGTTTTGAACTCTGGAATTCAAAATATATTGCATTAAATTTATTTTGTACTTAGATATTATTATGGTAATAATCATGTCTTAGTTGGCATTAATAAAACTTAAAAAATATTCCCCCACAGCTAAAGCACAGTGGGTAGGGCGTTTGCCTTGCACGCAGCCAACATGGTCGACCCGAGTTTGATTCCTCCGCCCCTCTTGGAGAGCCCGGCAAGCTACCGAGAGTATCTCGCCTGCACGGCAAAGCCTGGCAAGCTACCCGTGATGTATTCGATATGCCAAACACAGTAACAACAAAGTCTCACAATCGAGACATTAACTGGGCCCGCTCGAGCAAATTGATGAACAACGGGAGGACAGTGCCAGTGCCAGTGCCATTCCCCCAAAGTTTACTTAAACACTGTTGTTTATGATGATTAGTTACAGACATTCAATATTCCAACACCAATCCCACCAACCACTATCACCTTTCCTCCACCATTATCTCTAATTTTCCCAACCATCCCTCAAGCTGGCCTCCATAGCAAGGCAATAATAATTTATTTTATATTTATTTTTTATTTTACGTTAACAGTAAATTGCTAACAGAGTGATTTAAAAATATTTCCCTATTGGTCTGCGGCTCTGTCGTTGTTCCAGTACCATGCTGTTTTAATTGTTACTGCATTGTAGTAGAGTTTGAAGTTAGGGAGGGTGAAGAATTGCTTTGGCTATTCATGGGGATTTGTGGTTCCATATGAATTTCAGTAGTGTTTGAACCATTTCTTTGAAGAATGTCACGGGTACACTTACAGGGATCGCATTGAATCTGTGTAATGCTTTGGGGAGTATGTCCTTTAGATAAAGTTAATTCTCCCAATCCATGTGCACGGGACATGTTTCCATTTCTTCATGTCATCTCCTTACACACAATCCTAAATATATTAATATCTAATCTTTGACAAGGGAGCAAGAAATGTGAAGTGGAACGAGGAAAGCCTCTTTAACATATGGTGCTGACACAAGTGGACAACCACTTGCCAAAAACTGGGCTTAGACCTTGACCTAACACCATGCACAAAAGTCAGATCCAAATGGATTAAAGACCTCAATATCAGACCAGAATCCATAAGGTACATTGAAAACAAGGTTGACAAAACCCTCCACAACATTGAAGCTAATGGTATCTTCAAAGATGACATGCCACTGGCCAACCAAGTGAAAACAGAGATAAACAAATGGGACCATCTTAAACTAAGAATCTTCTGCACCTCAAAAGAAACAGTGACCAAAATACAAAGACAGTCTACAGAATGGGAAAGTATATTCACTCAATACCCATCTGATAAGGGGTTTATATGAAGGATATACAAAGCACTGGTTGAACTCCACAAGAAAAATCCAACCCTATCAAAAAAATGGGGCAACAAAATGAACAGAAGCTTTCTCAAAAAAGAAATCCGAATGGTTAAAAGGCACATGAGAAAATGCTCTACATCACTAATCATCAGGGATGTGCAGATCAAAACAACAATAAGGTATCATCTCACACCACAGAAACTGGCCCACATCCAAAAGAACAAAAGCAACCAGTGTTGGCGCAGATGTGGGGAGAAAGGGACTCTCCTTCACTGCTCGTGGGAATGCCAGCTGGTTCATCCCTTTTTGAAAACAGTGTGAATGATTCTCAAAAAACTAGAAATTAAGCTCCCATTTTACCCAGCAATACCATTTCTGGGAAAATATCCCAGAGAGGCAAAAAAAAAAAACACAGTCGAAATGACATCTACACTTCTATGTTCATTACTGCACTGTTCACAATAGCCAAAATCTGGAAAAAACCTGAGTGCCCAAGAACAGATGACTGGTTAAAGAAACTGGTACATCTACACAATGGAATACTATGCAACTGTTAGAAAATATGTAGTCATGAAATTTGCATACAAGTGGTTCTACATGGAAAGTATCATGCAAAGTGAAATGACTCAGAAAGAGAGGGACAGACATAGAAAGATTACACTCATCTGAGGAATATTAAGTAACAGAATGGGAGTCGAACACCCAAGAATAGTTGAGAGAAGTACTAGGAGGTTTGCTCCACAGCTTGAAAGCTGACAGCACATGCTGGGGGAAAAGGCAGCTTAGATAGATAAGGGAACACCAAGTAAAGGGTGTTTGGAGGATCGCTCGGAATGGGTGATGCGGGTGATGCGTGCTGAAAGTAGACTATAGACCGAACACGATGGCCACTCAATACCTCTACAGCAAACCACAACACCCTAAAGGAAAGAGAGGGGAAAAGGGAATGCCCTGCCACAGAGGCGGGGCGCGGTGGTGGAAATTGGGTGGGGAGGATGGTAGAGTTAGTGGGATCATTGGTGGTGGAGAATGGGCACTGGTGGAGGGATGGGTACTTGATCATTGTATAATAATCCTAGCACGAAAATTTGTAAGTTTACAACTGTACCTATTGGTGTTTCACTAATAAAAAATATTTCCCTAGAAGAAAATTAGTGTAAATTGTAACTCACTATGCAGATATTAAGTCCTTGCCTGAGGGATTTCTAAAATGTTACATGTTAATGCTTCTGTGTTAATGGTTTTGTCAGTCAAGATTGGTTGGCTTCTAAATTACGTTTTATCCAATCTGATGTGCTACTATTGGATTAACAGTGTTGTGGTGTTAGAGATTTCTGGCAGTTCAGGAAGTCTAGAATTCTTAATAGGAGAGTCCATTGGAGTTAAATTTTTAACTGGGCAGCAGGTTTCCAGTTTGGATGTGACTCCTGGGACTTCCCAAAGTACAGGGAGATAGGGGGAGTTAGCCCATCATGACACCAAGAAGGTCTACAAATATCAGTCACAGGAACCCATGTGCCTGAGTTTTTTCCAGTGGGTTGATTTTCCTGTTTTTGGCATATCGAACATGCCATGGGGAACTTGCCAGGCTCTGCCGTGAGGCTGGGATTTTATTGGTAGCTTGTCGAGCTCTCGAGAGGGATGGAGGAATCAAATCCAGGTCGGCCGCAGGCAAGGCAAATGCCGTACCTGCTGTGCTATCGCTCCATTTTCATGGTACAAACACATATTTGTGTTTGATAATATTTATCGGTGTGCAAAGTACATTTCAAAATGACAAATATTGAAAATATTATTTCTGTCCTTTTTTTAATTTTAATTTTTTAATTTTATTATTTTTTATATTTATTTATTTTTTAATAGTGAGGCACCATGAGGTACAGTTGTAGACTTACACATTTTTGTGCTTGGGTTTTGATTATACAATGATCAAACACCCATCCCTCCACCAGTGCGCATTTCCCCCCACCTCGGATCCCAGCATCCCCTCCCCCCCAGTCCCTATCCCACCCTGCCTCTGTGGCAGGGCATTTCCCTCTCTCTCCTTTTGGGTGCCATGGTCGGCAAAAGAGGCATTGAGTGGCAACCATGCTTGGTCGACAGTCTACCCTCAGCTTGCTCTCCCATCATGGGCGGATCCTCCCAACACCCTTCACCTGTCCTTTTTAAGGGAAAGAAATATGTAGTAAGAGTATGATTTTCAACATGAATCTGACAGAAATTTGATCTGTGTTTAATTCGCAAGTTAAAAAGGCATGGCTTAGTGGAGCATGCATAAATATGTATTATTTTTATCTTTTATGTATATATAATGATTATAAGTATATAGGCCTATCTTCAAATGAGTTAGTCATGTGCATTATCACACACACACAATCTACATGTCTTTGGGTTCTGGATTTGCAGTGAAGTGCTAAGGCATACAAGTGGAATAAATCTTGCTGTGAACTACATTGCTTTAGAACAAATAAATTTTTCCTCATCCTAAATAATTAAAAACTAGTTCTGATTCTGGGATTTTTTTTTCAGCTAAAGCAAAAGCCATAATTTTTTGTTCAGCAGTTGACCTTACATATTATATATTGTGATCTCAAGTTACTCTATATATTGCTGTAAGAATTTCTTGATATATAACTTTGGGAAATATTCTATTATAGATTATTAGAAATCATTTCACCATATGAAAATGAACATGCTAAAAACGAATAGAAATGCAATTATTGGGAATGGCAGTACTCAGATATTACTTCCATCTCTATGTTTGAGTAGTGCCTCATGAAGCTGTTTGGGGAATCATACAGTGCAGGGAATCCCACCCAGGCTGGTCACACGCAAGGCAGCATTTTACCAACTGTGACAGTTCTGGATAGGTCGGTTTTTTTTTAAAGAAGGTAATTTTAAAAGTTAATAGAAATGATATGACAAAGGCAGTTTAACAGAATAATTTAATCTGAATAGTATTTCGTTCGTGTAACAGTGAGTTTTTAAAATATCCCTTTTGCATTTAACGAAGAGCTGATTCCTGAAATAAGAGAGTTACATCCTGTAAATTCACACACAGAAATCAGTCTATATGTTTACTAGAACAAACTTTATATCTAGTATGTGTTTTATGTTTGCTTGTTTGTTTTTAATGATTTCTTAGAAATGGCTCTAATAAGAAGACTGTTTTCAGAGTTAATGACTTTTTTGCAGAGGAAAACCACAAGTTTAGCTAATTACTTAAATGCATTTGAATAACTTCCAGGACAATATTTCCCTATAGCTCTTCTCACATTTAGATTTTTTTTGTTTGTTTCCCCCAACTAGTTCGACAAGAATATATTTTACAAAAGTTTTGAAATAACATCTTCATTCTTATCTTCTGCTATGTATGTCCTGTTTTGCTTTAATACATAAGTAAATCAAAGTGGTGGATCTTGAGATTTCTTTATACCTGCATAAATGTCTTGCATTTCTATTCATTTTTAGCATGTAACAACACAAGTTGTATTTAGGTAGGCCACAACAAACAAACATAGGAGAAAAGTGCACTGATCTTAGAAAGAAGAAACTGTTATCCACTGGATTTTTTTTCTCTGTAGTGTACAGTGACTTTTGTGAACCTAGTAGTAAGAAACTATTATTCAAAAACTTAATAAATCATTATCCTTACATGGCAAATTTTCTCAGTTTACTGCTTAATTCAGCTGTCACATTTGTGCTCCATTTAGAAGCAATAAACACGGAATCTCAGGGGTTGTCTGCAATATGGATCCACAGGAATTGAACACAGAATGAATAACAAAGCTGGTGGGGAAGAGTAATCTGTCCTCTACTTGATACCAGATTTACAGAAATTTCCTGCATGTTGTTTGGCACTGCCCTATTGTTGCCCTCTTCTTCCTCCTTCCTCTGTTTTCTCTGTCTGCTATGTGACCTGTGCTTGCCCAGTATACCAATGATGAGGTTACTGGTTTCAATTTTAGTACAGGAATATACTATTTGGTTGAGAGATTCACTGCTTCTTTGTCAGATTCTCAACCAATTTGGTCATTTATTTCAGAATTAAGACTACAGTACTTAAAGAACTAATAATTACTTTTATTTTAGTCACCATGAGTTATGATACTGTTAATGATATACACTGCAATTTATAAACAATGTTTACAGATCTTCCATCAGGGTATCCTCATTGAGGGAGGTTTGGGAGAGAATTTTATGAAGCGACACTGATAGAATAAGTAGTGTTGGATCATTCTATGCATGAAAATATTAATAGTATAATCATGGTACCTAAAATTAAAATAAATTAAAACAGCTCAGAAATAAAATAGGATGTCATCATTTATTATGATTTTTAATCAATGTAAAGATTCACCACCATTTCCCTAAATATACCTATCTCTGAACACTAAAATTCTCAGTGTATTGACAGATCTTGGGGAATAAGAAAAGATGTGGTGGTGGAGGGTAAGGCTAAGAAGGTAAATAGCAGGAAACCCCATCATTGAATGCTGAGAGGATGTGTGTGTGTGTGTGTGGTTCTATCTACTATCCCAGTTCTGCTGTTTAGATCATATGTAACAAAGATATCTGAAATACTTGCCATAAACCTAGAAGTCCCTATAAGAATTTTCTTTAAAAAGTGGATATAACAATCAAATTTTACCAAAATTCTGAATAGTTCAAACTTGGCAAAGGATCCTTACAATGCTGGTCTGTTAGCTTTGTAGATCTATTAATCTTTCATTATGTTACCACACATTTTACAAAATTAAATTTTGTATGAATATAGTTTTGAAGTATGAAATATTTCCCAAAGTTTTATAAGCAGACAATATCCAAATCCACAGCCTACTCCTCATTCATCTTTTTTTCTTCGGCCATCGAGAGCTGCCTTAATTCCTCACTATGAAGTCCATTTCCTCAACCTAGTGTCAATTAAAGAATAAGGGTTAGTTTTAAAATATTCTTTATTTTATAAATTAGTTCACAATATTTCATTACATTTAATATTCAGACACCAATCACACCACCATCACACTTTCCCACCGCCATATTTCGGATGTTTCCATTCCAAACCCCAATCCCTGCACCAAAGCAGAAGCAAAACAATATATTTTGTGTTGTTTGTTATGAAAAACCGCTGAAAATGCTACCAAAAAGTATCCTTAGAGGAAAGAGGGTGAATATTGTTATACATATATATGTGTGTATATATATATGTGTGTATATATATGTGTATGTATATATATATATATAATTTCGGCATTTGCCTTGCATGTGACCGAACCGGGTTCGATTCCTCCGTCCCTCTCAGAGAGCTCGGCAAGCTACTGAGAGTATCCCGCCTGCATGGCAGAGACTGACAAGCTCCCCATGTCCTATTCAATATGCCAAAAACAGTAATAACAAGTCTAACAATGGAGACGTTACTGGCACCTGCTCGAGTAAATTGATGAACAGTGGGAGGACAGTGCTACTAACTTATTCTGACCATCCATCCATCATTAATTCCAGTTCATTTCTTGCAAAAATGCCATATGCCAGATAATATGATAATCACTCAAGATACAATAATAGAGCTTGAAATAGTTATTTGCTTAATGATAAGAGGAGTGACTCTATTAGGTGTTTTACATACAATTCAATGATCGCTGAAAATCTTCATAATAATCCACCTTTCTCAAGATGTAGGATAATGTTGATTTGCCCTTCTTCTCTGGATGCTGGGAGCTTGTGTTTGTTGATTGCTCCCCAACATGTCAATTACCTTTGTCTCCTGATCACACTCTGACTTGTAAATATTGTCTTCCTCTTCTCCTTACTGTTCTTTGCATGGTTAGCTATTTTAGAGCAATTGCTTTTTGTATGGATACAGGAAAACAGTTAAAAAAAGAAGCCTGTGGCTTGGGAGTTGATTAACTCCAGATAAATTACCCCCTGGACATCTTCTCTCTCAACTTAAACCTCAGTTGCCTTTACTTCCTAGATCACCAAAAGCAGGGTCCCGACGAGGGACTGGATGGACTCAGGGAAAGCGGAGAGCTAGCTACCTTGGCATAGAAATGGGCCTGGCCAAAGTGCCATAATGCTTAACTATAAATTAAGAGCATGTACCTTATGGATTCCAGTCTGATGTTGAGGTATTTAATCCATTTTGATCTTACTTTTGTACAGGGTGTTTAGGGAGAGATCTGAGCCCATTTTTTGCATGTAGCTGTCCAATTTTACCAGCACAATTTGTTAAAGAGGATTTCTTTGCTCCACTTCACATTTCTTGCTCCCTTATCAAAGATTAGATGATCATATGCTTGGGGGGAGATGTCAGTATATTCAACCCTATGCCATTGGTCAGTGGCTCTGCCTTTGTTCCAGTACCATGCTGTTTTAATTATTATTGCTTTGTAGTAGAGTTTGAGGTTGGGGAGGTTGACTCCTCCCATTTTCTTTTTCCCAAGAAAACAAGGTTGGAAAAACCCTTCATGACATTAAAGCTAACGGTATCTTCAAAACTGGCACAACACTGGCCAAGCAAGTGAAAACAGAGATAGACAAATGGGACTATCTTTAACTAAGAAGCTTCTGCACCTCAAAAGAAACAATGACCAAAAGACAAAGACAGTCTACAGAATGGGAAAGGATATTTGCCCAATACCCATCCAAAAACGCATTGATATGAAGGATATAAAAAGCACTGCTTGAACTCCACAAGAAGAAAACATCCAACCCCATCAAAAAGTGGGGTGACAAACTGAACAGAAACTTTATCAAAGAAGAAATCCGAACGGAAAAATACACATGAGAAAATGCTCTACATCACGAATCATCAGGGACATGCAGATCAAAACAACAATGAGATATCATCTCACACCACAGAGACTGGCCCACATCCAAAAGAACAAAAGCGACCGGTGTTGGCACGGATGTACAGAGAAAAGGACCCTCCTTCACTGCTCGTGGGAATGCAGACTGGTTCAGCGCTTTTGGAAAACAGTATGGACAATTCTCAAAAAATTAGAAATTTAACTCCCATTTGACCCAGCAATACAACTCCTGGGAGTATATCCCAGAGAGGCAAAAAAAAAGCACAGTCAAAAGGACATCTGCACTTCTATGTTCATTGCTGCACTGTTCACAGTAGCCAAAATTTGGAAAAACCCTTGAGTGCCCGAGAACAGATGACTGGTTAAGTTAAGAGCATGATCATAGACACATTCTTTCGTGATCCAAAAAGTAATAACTAGATTTGGACCCTGCTGAGGTTAGGAATGATTGATCCTCCCTGAGCTTTGCAGTCTGAGTCTGCGGTGAGATGAAACAAGGTGAGTCACACTACAGGCCTAAAAGTGCCTATTCCTGTGTCCATACAGAATGGTAAATATTAGGAAGGAAAATTCAATGTGTAAATCAAGTTGCAGGTCTAAGGAGAGGAGAAACACATCTTAAGGGTGGTTATGCCCTCGTGGGCTGCAGGTGGACAGGAAGACTGGAACAGCATTTTGATTGTGCTTCCTGTGGGGAGGCATGGTTGGGGGGGTATGGTGAGAGAGAAGAAAAGAGTGACTGCAGAGAGAGATGGGAGAGAGTGAAGGATACACAGAGAGAGACAGAAACAGGAGTAGATTGATTTAAAATAAAGAGTTCAAGGAAGATTGAGAAAGAGACAGTGATGGAGAGAAGAAGATACAGAGTTAGAGGAAAAGGTTGTGATTTAGAGAGAAGGTTAATAGCTGACAGCAATAGTGTCTAGGGAGATTGGAGAGGAATCATGGAGAGCGTTGTAGAGCAAGTTAGAGAGAGAGAGAGCTGGAAGAGATGAGAGATTGAATAAACTGTAACTACTCAGCAACCAGTTTGGCCTCGTTCTTCTTTCATCTGTCCAAGGCAATAGCCATCTAGTGTGGGGAAGCAGTTCAAGAGCTTCAAATGCGGGTAGTGAGAGAGAGCTGCCAGGAGAGCCTGAGAACATCCCTTAATGTGCAATCCCTCATAGCTCACCTGAGTGGAAAGGAGTTCACACAACTCCCTCGTGGAGATATTTTCACAGCCCAACAGTGGGGATTTTTACACCAAGATAAATGTTTCTCATCATAAAAATGAAGAAAAACTATTGAACAAAACAGTTGTGTTCAACGGGAGTTGAACAAAACAGAAACAGGAGTAGATTAATTTAAAACAAAGAGTTCGAGGAAGATTGAGGAAGAGACAGAGACAGAGATGGAGAGAAGAGACCCCCCCAAATATTGCACCAAAGATAGTCCTTGAGAACCACTATCTATTTTTCAGCTGCTCCACCATATCAGTAAATGGGAAAATTACATTTTATGTAAAAGGTAAGTCAACAGTAGCAGTGACACTCAATAATAACTTAATTCCCAAAATGTATAGAGCAATTAGGCAGAACATCAACCAAGAAATACAACTTGAGCAATAATATAAGCCAACTAGATTTAACATCATTAGAATAATTTATATGATGGTAGCAGGATACATATTTTATAAGCGTACATGGACTACTCTCCAGAATGTACTATTTTCTAGGTTATAAGACAAACTAATAACTTAACTGAATTGAAATCAAATAAAGTATACCCAGAACCAACTCTCCCGGACATCTTATTATGACATCTTATTATCTCATTCCTGCTTTGGACAAACTGGCAGGCTACCGAATGTAGCCTGCCCACATGGCAGAGTCTGGCAAACTCCCCGTGGCGTACCCAATATGCCAAATACCAGTAACAATGTTGGGTCTCATTCTCCTAAAGAGCCTTGAATATAATCTCAGGGCTAGGATGAAGGAGACGTTTACTGGGGCCTGCTCGAGACAATCAACGAATAACAGGATGATTTGTGATTTGTGATAATGAGGTAGAATTAGAAAACAAAATAAAAATTGGGAAATATGTATGAAAATTAAGCAACATACTCTTAAAAAACTAGAAGGCATAGAGGAGGGCAGAGTAATTTGAGATACATAAATACAAAATCAAATATAACTAATTCATTGTGCAGGCTAAAGAGTGCTTAGCAGGAAATTCATCACTGTCACTGTCACTGTCCTCCCGTTGTTCATCAATTTGCTCTAGCAGGCACAGTAACATTGTCAGACTTATTACTGTGTTTGGCATATCGAATATGTTATGGGTAGCTTGCCAGACTTTGCTGTGAGGGAGAGATACTCTCGGTAGCTTGCTGGGCTCTCCGAGAGAGGTGGAGGAATCAAACTTGGGTTGGCCATGTCGGCCACATGCAAGGCCCTACCCACTGTGCTATTGCTCCAGCCCAGGAAATTCATATATAAATTCATGATCATGACCATCCTGTTGTTCGTCGATTGCCTGGAGCAGGCCCCAGTAACGTCTCCTTCGTCCTAGCCCTGAGATTTTTTTTTAAAAGTGCCATATTCAAGGCTCTTTCAGGGTTAGGAGAATGAGACCCATCATTGTTACTGGTGTTTGTCATATTGGGTATATCACAGGGAGTTTGCCAGACTCTGCCATGTGGGCAGGTTACATTCGGTAGCCTGCCAGTTTGTCCAAAGTAGGAATGAGATGATAAGATGTCGCGCGGCCGTGAATGTGGCCGAGTGCTTCCGGGAGCTGAGTGTGATAATCTCTGGATCCTGGCCATTGTTGGGGTTACATATCAGTTGGTGGGTGTAACTGTCTAGCCACTGGCAGGTCCAGTCCCAAACCGTGCAGGCTTGGAGATCTCAGACCCGGGTCCCACACACCTGGGTTCTTCTGCCAGTTCTTTTATGCGTGAGGCTCATCCAAGTGTGTGGAGAGTGGTCCCAGCATAGCCTTGGCTGGGGCCCGGAGGTCTTCAGCTGTTGGGCCCTGGTGGAGACAGTCAGGCACAGGGTAGGAGATTCTGCCTTGTTCTCTCCCAGGAGCTGATATATATAAATTCACATATTAAAAATCATGAAATATTCAATAACTCATTCCATTTACAATATATATAAAAGAAGAGAAAACTAAACCAAAGTGAGCAGAACACAACTTAAATTAAGAGTAAGGTAAATGACCAAGGACAGTAGACACAAGGGCTAGGAATATTGCCCCATACTTGGAAGCCTGTCTCATGAGCTGGGGGAAAAGGCAGCTGGGATAGAGAAGGGATCACTAAGACAATGATGGTTGGAGAATTGTTCAGGATGGGAGATGTGTGCTAAAAGTATATAAACAACCATACATGATAACCTCTCAGTATCTGTATTGCAAACCATAATGACCCAAAGTAGAGAGAAGTATGGGGGAAATTGTCTGCGATGGAGGCAGGGAGAGGACTCGAAAGGGGGGGACATTGGTGGTGGAGAATGTGCACTGGTGGTGCGATGGGTGTTTGATCATTGTATGATTGAAACTCAAACATGAAAGCTTGGAATTGTATCTCACAGTAATTCAATAATAATAATAATAATAATAATAAGAGTAAGGTAAATGAAATTAAGAAAAGATGAAGAGCAGGCATAATCAACACACTAAAAGTTACTTTTTTAGAAACATAAATAAAATGATGAACAAGTTTCTACCTGTATTAATCACAGTCAATTACTATAATTAGGAGTCAAATATGTGAAATCACTACCAACTAGATAAATAAACATGATTTTAAGGGGATACCATGTCACAAAATAGAGAATATAAAGAATATGGACAAGTTTCTAGAAAGACACAAGTAACCTAAATTGATGTAAGAAGAAATAAATATAAAGAAAAGAAGTATAACCAATAAATGATGGCACTGTCCTTATTGTTCAGAAATTATTTTATAATTTCGGTTATAATCCTATTATATATATATATATATATCTTATGCTCACATTGGCATTGACATCAGAAACTCTTTCTTCTTTTCCTTTGACACATCCTCACTAAGCGTCTCTAGGCTCATTTTATGTATTTTTGAGTCCCATAATCATCTCTTCCTCCAAGAAAATTGGTTCTTTCTGTTTAAAATTATATTAGAGAGCGTGGACATCCGTGCCTTTTACCTGATCTCAGAGGGAATTCTTTCAATTTTTCACCACAAAGGATGATACTGGCTGTGTGCTTGTTATAGATGACCGTAATTAACTTGAGGAAGGTTCCTTCCATCCTTATTTTGTTGAGAGTTTTTATGATGAATGGACAAAAAAACACTAATTCAAAGAAAAATATGCACAGCATTATTAATTGCTTCACTCAGTACAATAGCTAAAATATGGAATCAACCTAGGTGGTGAACAAAGTTATGAACAAATTATGAAGATGTGGTATATAATGTGGTATATACATGGGCTGGAGCAATAGCCCAGCAGGTAGGGCATTTGCCTTGCACACAGACAACATGGCCAACCCTAGTTCGATTTCTCCGCCCCTCTAGGAGAGCCCAGCAAGCAACCGAGAGTATCTTTCCTACACGACAAAGCCTGGAAAGCTTCCCATGATGTATCCGATATGGCAAACACAGTAACAAGTCTCACAATGTTACTAGGCCTGCTCGAGCAAATCAATGTACAACGGGAGGACAGTGACAGTGAGAGTGATATATACACACAATTGAATACTAGGCAGCTTTAGTAACACCAATATAAGATATAATAATGACCACAATTTGACTTGCTTTTCTACGTTTATCTCAGTGTTTTTAAAATTCCATTTGATTTTCTTTATAACAAACAGTATGAAGTAAATTTGTGCATGAAAGAGGTCTAGTTGAGGTGGTGGGTGAGAAACTGGGGATATTGGTGAAGGAAAGGTCACACTGGTGGTGGGATTAGAGTTGTAACTTTTAATGCATAAAACAAATGTATTATTATGAACAACCTGGTAAATCATACCGTGACATATTCTATATGCCAAACACAGTAACAACAAGTCTCACAATGTTACTCGGCCCACTCAAGCAAATTAATGAACAACGGGAGGACAGTGACAGTGATAATAAAAAAACACCAAGAAAAAATGTATTAGAAACTAAAATGTGGGTACCAGATATGCTTACTGTTACCTGATTTAAAATTCCTTCATTTAATAGAACAAAAACTACATGTATATTCATACATTAACTCTCATTTAATATATGTCTATGTCTGATTTTATGTATATCTATATCTTATTTAATGTATATATCATTTAATTTACTTATCTATAAGTATTTCTGATATAATCATCTGTAGCTATACAGTTAAACATCCTTTCTAACTGATGTATTAAAAGTAATCCAGGTCATTCTATTCCTCTCATTTTGTCTAACCTCTTACTCCAACTGTAACAAGCTTGTCTCATTGCCATTCACCATATCTTTATTTATTTGAGTATAAATGTGTATTGATTTCAGGGTTGTTAAGCCATGAGAAAGAACATCATGAACTAGAGAATACAAAGAGGGACACAGATAAAAATCACATAAACGGAATGCCAAGGCATGAGATTGGGTGAGGGAACCAGTAGCACAGAGGAAGTACAGGAAGTAAATAAGTTCAGATAGAGGTCACAGTTGGAGATAAGGTTGAGAAACATGTACTAGAGTATGATGCTTTCTAAATATTCTTTGTCTTACATACTCTGCTCCTTTCTAGAGTTACTTAGACCAGCAATTCTTTTTACACACACACACACACACACACACACACACATGCACACCACATTGAGTTGTTAGGACACTTGTCATATAGATTATTGAGTCACAATCTGCACTTTATTCCTGATGGAATTATATTTTTAAAGTACACATGCATTAAAAAGTTCCACTCTTCATAAATTCAACCTTTTCTTCCTCTTATTGTTGTTTGTACATTTAGTTGTGTTGCTTACTGGAGGGTACACAATTTAATTGTGGTGCTCATACACTTTGATTATAGTGCTTGCCAGAGCTATACACATTGTTGCTTTGATTACATACACTTGGTTGTGGTGTGCCAGAAATCACATTCTCTGTTGTGGCACCAGTGATCACAAATATTGGTTATACAAGGACCACAATTAGTAATGTGTGGTAGTGACAGGTGAAGAACATCGAGGCCCAGCCAAGGCCATGCTGGGAGCACTCTCCACACACTTGGATGAGCCTCACGCATAAAAGAACTGACAGAGGAACCCAGGTGTGTGGGACCCGGGGCTGAGATCTCCAAGCCTGCACAGTTTGGGACTGGACCTGCCAGAGTTACTGGCAGTTACACCCACCAACTGCCGTGTAACTCCAACAACGGCCAGGATCCAGAGATCATCACACTCAGCTCCTGGGAGAGAACAAGACAGAGTCTCCTACCCTATGCCTGACTGTCTCCACCAGGGCCCAACAGCTGAAGACCACCGAGGCCCAGCCAAGGCCATGCTGGGAGCACTCTCCACACACTTGGATGAGCCTCACGCATAAAAGAACTGACAGAGGAACCCAGGTGTGTGGGACCCGGGGCTGAGATCTCCAAGCCTGCACAGTTTGGGACTGGACCTGCCAGAGTTACTGACAGTTACACCCACCAACTGCCGTGTAACTCCAACAACGGCCAGGATCCAGAGATCATCACACTCAGCTCCTGGGAGAGAACAAGACAGAGTCTCCTACCCTATACCTGACTGTCTCCACCAGGGCCCAACAGCTGAAGACCATCGAGGCCCAGCCAAGGCCATGCTGGGAGCACTCTCCACACACTTGGATGAGCCTCACGCATAAAAGAACTGACAGAGGAACCCAGGTGTGTGGGACCCGGGGCTGAGATCTCCAAGCCTGCACAGTTTGGGACTGGACCTGCCAGAGTTACTGGCAGTTACACCCACCAACTGCCGTGTAACTCCAACAACGGCCAGGATCCAGAGATCATCACACTCAGCTCGCGACATCTTATCATCTCATTCCTAATTTGGTCAAACTGGCAGGCTACCAAATGTAACATGCCCACACGGCAGAGTCTGGCAAACTCCCCGTGGTATACCCAATATGCCAAATACCAGTAACAATGATGGGTCTCATTCTCCTAACCCTGAAAAAGCCTTGAATATGGCACTTTAAAAAAAAAATCTCAGGGCTAGGACGAAGAAGACGTTACTGGCACCTGCTCGAGGCAATCGACGAACAACAGGGTGGTCATGGTCGTGGTCGTGGTAGTGACAGGACCCAAATCATAGCCTCATACCTGAAAAGTAGTTACTTTACCATTGACTCTTACTCCTGTTCCAAGTTTCCTTCTGAAAATTGTTTGGGTTTTGACAAATATATCATCTCATAAAGTCACCATAACCACAATGAACAGTTTTATGGCTCTTAAAGATTTCTCTTTGCTGACTGGGAGAGGGTTGGAAAGTGTGTGTGGGGGGATGCTGGGGACATTGTGGAAAATGTGCACTGATGGAGGGATAGATGTTCTATCAATGTATGTGTAACTGTATCTCACAGTGTATGTTACACAATGTATGTGTAACTGTATCTCACAGTGATTTGATAAAAATTATCATAAAAATTACTCTGTCCTTGCCTATAGTTCAACAGTTCAACAGATTTTTACAAGCCCCTGTTTCCTGTCTTTAACCCATAGTCTAACCTGAGTCCCAAATCTGCATCTCTATGCAGATGTCTTCCAATTACACCAAACTCATTCTTTCCCCAAACCAACTCCCCACTTCTTCCCATTTAAAACCTGTTGCTTCTAATTCTGTTTGGAACTTTGTGAAAACGATGTGCCCAAGGCACATGGTGGGATGGGTAGATGTAGAAGGCATAATCTCAATGGGAATGTGAAAGCAACGGTTTCTAGCACTGCTTTTAGATGCTGGTTTTATTTTTTATTTTTTAAAAGAAATTCTACTTCTGGATATGTGGCCCCAGAGGACAAAAAGTGTTCATTTAAAAGGACATAAACCACTGTCCTCCCGTTGTTCATCGATTTGCTCGAGCAGGCCCAGTAACGTCTCCATTGTGAGACTTTGTTGTTACTGTGTTTGGCATATCAGATACGTCACGGGTAGCTTGCCAGACTTTGCCTTACGGACGAGATACTCTTGGTAGCTTGTCGGGCTCTCCAAGAGGGGTGGAGGAATCGAACTCAGGTCAGCCATGTTGGCTGCGTACAAGGCAAATGCCCTACCCGCTGTGCTATTGCTCTAGCCCTAAGAGGACATATGCACACCATTATTCATTGCAGCACTTAATAGCTAAGATATGGAATAATCTTAAGTGTCCAAAGATATATGAGTGGACTATGAAGATGCAATATATATATAATGAAATACTATGCTATACACACACACACACACACACACACACACACACACACATATATATATATATATATATATATAAAATGAAATACTATGCAGATGTCCCAAATTATAGGACAGATGCAAAAATGTAGAATGACCTGCTTGAAGTCTTTCAGTTCTTGAATGGTCAAACAAATTCTAGAGTTGGATAAAACAGATGCCTTTCTGAAGTTGCCACTATTCTTCAGCAATGTTTCCTGATTAATAAAAACCAAAAAAGTGGAAAATATGAGGGATCTCAGGTACCACATGCAACCACAAGTGTGGCCCTGGAGGGACCCCCAAGGATGGAGTAAGGTGGAAGCTCTGAGCTCCACTATATATGGCAGATGTACCTCTCTAAAAATATTAATCCCCTTTCCAGAAAATAAAGATGGGAAGATAGCTCAATCTGATGGAGCACACACTTTATATTATGTAGCCTCTAGTAACATATGGAACCCCAAACACCATTAGGAGGGCCCAAGACCCACGCAAAAATTAGCCTTTGAGAACCACCAGATATGGGCCCTGGACAAAAAAACAAGAGTATAAACAAATTGAGTGGCGAATTAAAAGTCACAATCTAGAGCCTGTCCAGGAACAGACATCTTATCATTTCCTGTATTATGAAAGTGACTGTAGAGAAAAGAAAAGAAATGATGAGTGAGAAATCTGGTTTCTTTTTCTTATAAAATATGGTTTGTTAAGGACAGATCAATAGTAGGAAGCTTGTCACAAGTGTGAGGTGGGCGAAAGGCAGTTAGAATAGAGAGGGCAGAGTATGACAAGAATAGTTAGAAATGATCACTCTGGACAAGAACTGAGTGTTGAAAATAGGTAAAGGGATATACCTGATACAACGTTTCAGTATTTGTATTGCAAACTACAATTCCCAAAAGGAAATAGACAGATAGGGAGTGTACTTTTGTATCTCATACTAACTCAATCGAAAGAAAATGAAGTCACCATGCCACCCTTATTTTAAAAAAAGAAGTTTGGTTTGTTGAGGGTTTGAAGTTTGCCCAGAATTGGTGATGGTCTGTGCAAACTAAAGGATTCATTCATTCATTCACTCATTCATCATCCTGTTAATCGTCGATTGCCTTGAGCAGGCCCCAGTAACATCTCTTTCATCCTAGCCCTGATATTATATTCAAGGCTCTTTAGGAGAATGAGACCCATCATTGTTACTGATATTTGGCATATTTGGTACGCCACGGGGAGTTTGTCAGACTCTGTCCTGTGGGCAGGCTACATTCGATAGCCTGCAAGTTTGTCCAAAGTAGGAATGACATAATAAGATGTCATACAAAGATGTCCTGATAAGATGTCCGGTTCCGGGAGCTGGATTTTATAGTCTCTGAATCTTGGCTGTTGATGGGATTACACGGCGCCAGGGGGCCAGTTGGTGGGTGTGACCCCCGCCTACTGGAATTTGGAGGATCTGGGTGGAGGATGCTCGACTCCAATCCAAGTAGGCTTGGAGATCTCGGCCCCGGAACCCGCGTGGATTTGTCCCTCTGCCAGTACCTTCATGTGTGCGGAGAGTGGTCTCAGCATGGTGGTGGCTGGTCCTGGAGGAAACCTAAAACTAAAGGATAAAGTAAGGATTAGTCAACATCTCTAAACGCAGGCTCCAAAGTATCAATATTTACTCATTCATTGATCACTAAAAGCTCATTCAATATTTGTTATACTTTTATTTCTCTCAAAAGATAAAACATGATGTTCTTTCCTGCAGAACACAGAATATAGATAGACGGAGTTTGTGCCAATTTACTATTTGAGAATGGCTGCATTGGAAATATCTGGAGGATAAAGAGAGTACAAATGCCTACGATGGAATTTCCTTAAAGACAATTTATAACAGCATTGAAAACATGAGATCTAAGCTGCAACCACTGACCTTTGTAATGTCCCTGTCGGGGTGGTAGGCAGGAATAGGTGATGGGGTATATGAGGATTGAGTATGGAAACAATGATAGAGGGAAGCTAACACTGGTGGTATTGATGCTGAAATATCTTATGCCTAAAATTCAACTGCTAATAACTTTTTAAGTCGTGATTTTCTAATGATATAAATTTAACTTAAAAGTAAGAAAACATTTTAACAAGCGATAGCACAGTGGTAGGGCATTTGCCTTGCACACAGCCAGCCTGGCCGAGCCAGGTTAGATTCTTCTGCCACTCTCGAAGAGCCCAGCAAGCTATTGAGAGTATCTCACCCGCATGGCAAAGCCTGGCAAGCTACCCATGACATATTCAATATGCCAAACACAGTAACAACAAGTCTCAAAAAGTGGAGACGTTACTGGGCAAGCTCGAGCAAATTAATGAACAATGGAAGGACAGTATTTGACAGTGTTTGACCATATTGAAACCCTTTTTCTATAAAAGAAGATTTTTTTTAAAGTTTGTGACTGTTTTTACACTTATACATTGAAGTGTTTTCCTTTTATTCATATTATAATTGGAACGACATATGCATCCTGCGGAATTTGGTATGTGGGCAGGTGGATGTGGCTATCAAAGAGATCTGAGTAGAAGTCATGGATAATCTTCTCCATTGCCCTTCTGGAAGATAGAACAAGAGCTGCTTCAAATCTATCCAATTTCCAGGATGGCCATGAATCCTGTGAATAGTCTAAGACAATTAGTAAAGATGGCTTTGATGGTCTATTGCAACCAAGACTCCATTCCTAACCATAAGAAAGATAACTTTTCAAAACCTCCAAATAAGTATATACACCATAACTTCATCTTATCTAGATAATATAGAACCACATTCTCACTTTCAAGGGGCTGTCTTCATAGTGCAGCTCTTGGGGAACCTCACTGTCACTGCCACTGTCGTCCTGTTATTCATCGATTTGCTCAAGCGGGCCCAGTAACATCTCCATTATGACTATTGTTACCGTGTTTGGCATATCAAATATGTCACAGGTAGCTTGCCAGCTTTTTCTGTGTGGGAGAGACAGTCTCTGTAGCTTGCCGGGCTCTCTGAGAGGGGCAGATGAATCGAACTTGGGTCAGCCTGTTGGCTCCATGCAAGGTAAACACCCTACCCTCTGGGCTATCACTCCAGCCTGGGAAACCTTAATATTTTATTTTATCTTCCCAGAAGTTAAAGACTACTAAGACACTGTTTCTTCCTACCAGAGTCCATTTAAACAATTCTCCAAGAAAAGGGATCACTCTATCACTGAGGGAGAACAAGGAGAGCTGCCTAATATCCTGAGAGCAGCCACCACTCACTTATTAGCAGAAGGTAGCTTCTGAAGGTGAACATTTACATCCCTTATCCTTTAATGCACTTATGGTACCCCTCTCAGAGGGAAGAATGTTAGTATAGAAGTGAGGAAGGCTGGCATGTCTATATATACCATCTTCATGGTTGTTGTAGAGCTATCGAATTGGTCATTATATAGGCTATCTTACTGGTCATTTTTGTAACTAAACAAATTAATTAGCATTTCAATGCCTCATTTACATAAGGCATAAGCAACCAGATAACAGAAACAGCTACAGGGGCAGGTATATATTAATTATATAAATACAGGAAAGCTTGTTTGGAGGTTCTAGCAGGGGAGCGCAGCTACTCGTATACCCTCGACCGAAGTGTAGATTTTTCCCTAAGTTATTTTTCTAATATGAAAATCCTACATATAAACTCCTGCTAAAATACACTAATATTATCATCATATTAAAGATCAGTTCTACTTCATGATACTGAGTTGCTGGGATGACTCTACAGGCAACATTTTTGATTTAAGAATTTTGTCAATTTTTTCTCCCATAATCTTTGAAATGAGAATATTTAACTAGGATGGAATTACTTGTAACATATTTGAAGTTCAGAAATATTTCCTAGGAGCTCCTAAAAAGAGCAATTGAAACTGGGTGTATCTGTGATGTACAAAGTTATGTTGTTGCACCAGTTTTATGTAATTACCGAGATCCTATATATGATAATGTGCTCTAGAATCCTCAATGGGAATTTGCTTTAAATTAGGCTTTGCATTTTTAATTATAGAAAGTACATGATTCAGAACTCTTATAGAACTTGAATTCTGTATAGAACAACTAAATAATTGGTTTGGGGGGTTCTTTCTTGACTTGGCATATTTTGATTTTTAAAATAAAATTGACTTTGTCTCTATGTCTTATAATCTTCCAAAACAGATGTAAACATATATTTCTAATAATTCTGTTTGTTTGCTTTTTTGAGACATTTATTGAACTTGGAGGACCATGCAGTTCTATGGACTGAACCTGAGCCTTCAGCATGCAAAGAATGTGCCCAGTTCCTTTGAGTTATCTTTATTATTGTTGCAAAAATATAATTTGGGTAGTGTTAAAGTTTATGCTTTAGGCATACAATGTTGCTCTTCAACATCCACCATTATAGTGCTATCATCTCTCAATCACTGTCTCTGGGTCCTTTTCTGACCACCTAAAACTTTCCCACCTCAGCATATATAAGTTGATAAGAGATAAGATCTATTAATGTATTGTCTTTTGTTTGATTTTACTTGGGAGGGACATATCTAGCAGTGCTCAGGGCATACTCTTGGCTCTGTACTCAGGGTTCATTTCTGTAGGGCTTAGGAGACTACATAGTGTTCCAGGAGTAAAACCTGGGTTAGCTGTGTGCAAAGAAAACTCCCTGACTTCTGTACTAGCGCTCCAGATCATGCTTATTGCCTCCTTATGCTTTACCACTGCTTTATCTGATACAAGGATGGCATTTATTGCCTTTTGGGAGATGCCATTTTCCCTGTATGCTTTATTGTAGCCTTTCTCTTTGAGCCTGTGTTTGCCATGAAAGTTCAAATATATCTGATGTAAAAGAACTTAATTATTGACAAACCCTTTGGCATTCTTGATATTGTAATCACTTTTCATGATTCACTTTCTTGTGCCTTTTCCAGTGATTTGACATTTTTGGAATGCAGAATTTAGATGATTGCTAGCTTCAACTAGTTTCTTTTCTATATACAAGAGGCTTTAGGGCATTTTGTACTTGTCATGACTTATGAAATTTCGTGGGTCATGTTGTAAAGCTTTCTTGAGAAATTATCTTGAGAAATCAACTACAGATACGGAAATTTTGACAATTACACATCAGTTACTAACTATGGCCTGAGGGAACCGTGTTCCCTTTTTAGATTTAGAATGATTAACTACGGGGAAGAAATGAAACTTCCATCTAAAACTGAACACCAAAAGAGCTGTTGTGTTTCAAGAGATACATCTTACTGTCAGGATCATGTAATGTCTTCAATCTGAAACAAGAAATTCTGGTAAGAGGGAGGTGGGTACAATGGTGATGGGTGTGGTGGTGGAATTATGTGCATAAGGAACCATCATTAATATATTGTAAACCACAGAATACCAATCATTTAAAGATAAGTGAGTAAATACAAAAATAAATTCTCCTAATAGAAGATGAATTAGGACACATTACTTTGTAAAGGTCTCTTTCAGTGATCAAAACAACATGGTATTGAATAAGGGCAGACTCTCTGACCAAGAATTAGAATAAAATATCCAAGGACAAATCCAATGGCCATCTAATTTTTGACAAAGGCACCAATAACATGAAATGGAGTAAATGCAGCCTCTTCAACAAGTGGTGCTGGAAAAACTGGATTAACATATGCCAAAAAAAAAAACCCTTAAAACTGGATCAGTATCTCACACATTACACAAAAGTCAATTCAAAATGGTGAGATCAGACCAGATTCTATAAAATACATCGGGGAAAATATTGACAGAATGCTTCAATATCTTTACTTCAAAAATGTCTTCAGTGATATAAAGCCACTGGCAAAGGAAAACAAATCAAAAATAAAATGGAACTACATCAAATTAAGTAGTTTCTGCATGGCAAGAGAAACATGGGCTAACACTGAAAGACATTTAACTGAATGGGATCAGAATATTTATGGTCAACACTTCAGATAAAAGCTTGGTATCCAGAATATATAAAGTACTCAGAAAGATAAGCAACAAAATCCATAAAAACCCCAACCTAAAATGGGAGAGGAATTGAACAGAAACTTCTCTGAGGAAGACAAATAAATGGCCAATAGGCACATGAATAAATGCTGACCATTGCTTATTATTAGGGAAATCCAAAACACGATGACAAGACAATGAGATACCATCTCACACCAATTAGAATGGCACATATCTAAATAATGGGAACAATTTGTCTTGGTGGTGAGGTGGTGAAAAATAACTTGCTTCCACAGCTGGTGGGACTGTAGTCTGGTTAAACCTCAAATGAAAACAGTATGGAAAGTTCTCAGTAAACTTAAGATACACCGACTCAGCAATTAATTATACATTTGGGTGTCTATCCCCAGAATATAAAACATTCACTCCAAAGGACATATGCACACCACTATTCATTGCAGCACCCAGTACCGTAGTTAGTATTTGGAATAAACCTATATATCCAACAACAGATCAATGAGTAATGAAAATGTAATATATATATATATATATATATATATATATATATATATAATGGAATACTTCACAGCTGTAAGAAATTATGTGAAAACATGCAATTTGCTGCAATATGGATGGAACTGGAAGAAATAATGCTAAATGAAGTAATCCAGAAGAAGAAGGACAAACACAGGGTGTTATTACTTATATGTGGTATTTAGAATAACTGGAATGCAATGGTTTAATGGGGGATGCCTAGATAACCGTTGGCCCTGGAGTACAGGGAGAAGGAAATAAATAGAGTGATGAGGAAGGGGATAAGAAATAGATTAGAAACAATACAGGAAGGGATCAAGAGGACCCATGTACATTGGTGGTGTTAAGGAACAATAGAGCTAAATATACAAACTACCGAGTCAATAACACTAAAATCATGAGACCACTTTTAATAATCAAATTCAAAAGGTTCCTGCCAAGATAGCAAGCTGGAGTTGGGGTGGGGGTAAGGATAGAAGAGGGATTCTGGGAACTCTGGTGGAGGGAATTTGGCACTGCTCGTTAGATCAATATGTCAAAAACCCAACTATGAATGACTTTGTTATTCATAGTACTTTAATAAAATAAAATTTTGTAAAAAATAAATCGATCAATATTAGTATCACCTTAGTGTAAAATAATGAGTGAGATCAGAACTCAGATACTATAGCTACTAAAGCTCAACTCAACCTCCACAAAACTCCAAGATAAATGGGAATTCAGCTGCACTAGCTTACAGGGACAGAAGTCCAGACAAGTCCTTGACTCAGCAAAATTCTCTATTGTCTTTGAGGATGATCTCAAATCAACACTCCAAGCAGTTGCAATGAAAATTAATCACATAAAATAAGTTTGGGTACTCTATAATTATTGAAGACATATTGATATCAGTTAAGAACCATATGTAAATGTGCATATATTTATATATGTAAAACATATAAGATACCAAGGCTTCAATGAAAAAGCTCCTAGAGCAAATCAATACAACAAAGTGGCCAACTGCAAGTGAACACGAACATCTGTCACTTACTTACTATGCAGCTGCAAGGAACAATCATTTCATGCAATTTGCTGCAGCCTGATTGGAATTGGAAGATGTCAGGTTAAACGAAGGAAGTCAAAAGAAGAAAGGAAAACACAGAATTATCTCACTTATATCTATGGTATATGGAATAACTGTATGAGAAAAAGTAATATGGTAAAGGCGGTATGCCTAGATTACCATTATTCCTGGAGTTTATGGAGAAGGATATAGAAGTGAAAAATCAATGTAGAAGAAAGAATCTGAGAAAGAGAACAGGGGTTGGAATTTTGGTTACACTGGTGATGTGGGGAGTGACAGAGATATATACCTAAAGCACGGGCTCAACAATACTGCAAACATGAAATCTGAGTTTCAACTGCAACTGCTGAACTTTGTACTTTGCCTGCCAAGGTGGCAGGTGATGGTAGGGTGGGGGATGGTGGGTGGGGTATGGAGTATGGAAACACTGCTGAAAGGAAACTGACAGTGGTGGCAGGATTCGTGTTGAAATATTATATGCCTAATGCTCATCTATAACTTTGTAAATCAGCTATTAAATTAAATAAAAATGTCACATTCCCATATATAAATAATTTATCAGAGGAGAAAGAGATCGAAGAGTTTTTCCCATTAAATTGTGTTTAAAAACATCTATGACCTAGGAATGAACTTAAGAAAAGATGTGATATGACTTTTTTTAATGTAGGAGTACTATTATTTATTCAGCCATTAATTAAGCTGATTGAATTGGGCATAAACTTCACATTACATTTTTAAAAATTAGGAAAAAATAAATTGAATATACATGAGTTAGACCATTACAAAGCTGTTCATAATTGGATTTCAGTCATACAATGATCCAGCATCCATCCCTCCACCAGACTACATCTCACACAACCAATGTCCCCTGTTTCCCCACCACCATCCCCCAACACTCCCCCAGCCACCCCCAGCCTCCCACTGGGAGGCACTTTCCTTCTTGTTCTCTCTCTCCTTCTCTCTCTCTCTCACTTGCTCGCTCACTCTCTCTCTCCTTTTCCCATTGTGTGCTATGGTTTGCAATACAGGTACTAAGAAGCCATAGTGTTTGTCCAGGGCATTCAATATTTTTATCCGGACAATAAGACTGGAGTATCTTTTCAATTGAGTGGCTGCTTTGGTGTGTGGATGTAACTGCCGAAGCTTTCGGTAGTACAGGGAGGTGGGAGGGGGTGGCCTATCCCTATCCTGAGGAAGCTTGGAGATTTCAGTCACAAAACCCACATACCCGAGTTTTCAGCAGATTATGTCTTGGTGAGGTCTGTCCTGAGATGGTGGATTCAGGCGGGTGTTGTGGAGGCAATTTTGGATTGTGGAAGAAATTGGCTACTGGGAGCTGTGCTAGGGAGGGCCCCAGGACAACCTGCCTCCCTCCAATTTAGTCCAGTCTGTTCAGCCATGCATGAGCCTGAGATTAACTGCAGCTTTTGATCTCCATCTAGATTTATTTATGGGGGAGGGGGTATGGTGCCGTGATCAGGTTAATCTGTACCTGTAAGGCTAGTGCTTCAGCAGCCTGATGGCGCCTTCAGACTTCCAGATACCCCAAAATTGCTGCTGTGCCTTTGGCCAGACCCCAAAAACTTAGGGCAAAGTTTACCACGAAAGTAAACGGCCAAAAGTTAGGTATGTGGGAGACAAACCAACAAACCACCTCTGGCTCAGCTATATAATTAGAGGCATGGTCTCTCTGGCTCCTGATTGAACTGCTTAACAGCCCTGTTCCCATATACTCAGAAACAAATCTCAAAACCCAATGGCGTTTGGCAGAAATGCATCCAGTACCTGCAGTAGGTTACCGGCGCTTGGCCGCCCCAGGTGGGAATAGATTTTCTGCCATGACCCGTTCTCTGGTGGCCTGTTGTCTGCCATCCTCCAGAGGCCACTGGACATTCAGGTTTGGGCCCACAGTGATGAGACAAGTGGGGCCTCACGGGATGGGGGTGAAGCCGGCCCTTTCCTCCCCGTCCCAACGAGACCCCGAGTCAACGCCCACAAATAGCCTCTCTGGCACCTGATCAAGCTGCTTAACGGCCATGATCCCAGAGACTCAGAAACAAATCTCAGAACCCAATGGCTTTTGGCAGAAATGTGTCCGGACCACACAGTAGGTTATTGTCGCCAGGCCATTCCAGGGGGGAAGGGTGCTGTCCCTCCTCCTGCTCCCCCTAGGCACCTAGGTGGCTGCCATCCTCCAGAGGCCATTGGAAAGTCAGGTTTGGACCCTCAGTGATGAGACACGCAGGGCCTCATGGGATGGAGGTGGAGATGGCTCTTTCCTCCCCGTCCCAATGAGACCCCTAGTCACCACCCATGAACAGCCTTTCTGACTCCTGATCAAGCTGCTTAATGGCCATGATCCAAGAGACTCAGGAACAAATCTCAGAACCCAGCAGGTTTTGGAAGAAATCCCTCCAGATTTAATAGTTAAAATTTCAGAATTTCAAAAGCGTGCAGCCACTACTGCAGCCCTGCGACATCACACGTTATTCATAACCAGCAATAGAAAACAAATTGTCTACTGTTGCCTTTTCAGCAGATCTGAGTGTTGGGGTAAAATCTCAAATAATAATGGTGGGTCTGGTGTCAAAATATTGAATGTAATCAAAATAGAGAGAGTAATGTGGAAATCATCTGCCCCACAGGTAGGGGGAGTGTTTGGGGTGGGGGTATACAGGGGCTTTGGGGGTGGATAATGGGCACTGGTGAAGGTACTGCTGTTTCATTGTACGACCAAGACTTAAACCCGAAAACTTTGTAACTGCTCTCACGGTGATTCAATAAATAAAATTATAAAAAATGAAAAAAATATAAGGTGAAGTTCATGTCCAATTCAATCAGCTAATCAGTGGCTGAATAAATAGCAGTACTCCTATATAAAAAAGAAAATAAATAGATTTATTTATGGGTCTTTGAAGCAAGGCCAGTAGTAGAGCTTACATGGTGATGCTGGAATTGGTTCGTGGGGTTGACTGGTATTTCTTCCAGGAGTACTGGGAAGTGGGGGGAGGTAGCCCATCCCAACTCTGAGAAAGTACGG